>NC_138862.1:62228522-62863799 GCF_965194805.1 Balaenoptera borealis
GGAGGCCCTTTTTAGAAAGTTGCACAAAAATGTCTCCATTTTCATAAAGAAATGTCAAGATAGGCAGGCTTGTTTAATTCCCCTGATTAAAAGACTTTATTTCTGGAGAGAGAGACAGAGAGAGAGAGGGAGGAAATGGAGGCATGGAGGTGGAGAGTTGGGGGGAGAAAAAGGGGAAAGAGAAAGTGAAGAGGAACGGGGACTGAACAGGGAAGAGCTTGGCCAGAAAGGCCTATAGACATCAGCTAAATTCAACTTCCCTCACCCTCAAGTTACAAACCCCACTGCTGTTGGGTTAGGACAGAGCAGCTGGAAGGGTGCTAAACACAGTCCTGCCACCATGAAGAAAACTTGCTCCTGGTCCTCCTACACTAAATGGTACCAATTAATAGCTCTGTTCGCATGCCACAAGCTGTTTTCCTTTTCTGGAAATTGCCTGATGGCCAAATCAACATAACAGCCAGCCAGCACAGAGACAAGTTCACTGCCTAAATACGTCAGCTCAGCCTGTTAACTAGGCTCCCAACAAAACCTAGGGCCTCTTCGATAACATTCTGTGACGCAACTGTCAGGAATACTCCAAGCTTCAAGTCTTCGGTTAATTGTCACTAACACTAGTTTGAGGAAACTCTGAAATCCCAACAATAAAAAGGCATAGTTATAATTATTTGGTTTGGAGTCCTGCACATTATCTAGCACATGCTTCTACTGAAAACTTTTAAGAATTAGTCTGTAAGTGTATAGCTGCATATTATTTATAATAGGCCATCTTATTTCCTGCCTGTGTTTTCACCTTTTTTCTTCTCCACACTTATGTGAGTAGTCAGACCTAACTACTCATGCCACAGAAGTAGAATGTGGTAGGAAAGAAAACAGAAATCTTAGAAAGGGTAATAGCCCACTTCACTGGGTTAGCTGGGAAGAATTTGGACTTGGAGGAGTAAAAAAGGTCTTTCCAGCATACTTGCAACTATGAACTGACAGTCATGCCAACTAAGTGATGCTAAGAATCTTCTAGTTAAATATAAATACCCTGAAGACAAATGGCAACATTGACAACTGCAGGCCAAAACAGGATAAAGCTTGTTAAAAATCTGGAGTGCAAAGATGGGATTTACAGTAAGACAGCATTATTGATTTTGAGAATAATGGTGGATTATGATGAAAAAAGAGTAAAAGATGAGTTCAGAATGGTTTAGGATTTCTGCCCTGCCCTGCTCCTGCATCCATCAACTTTATTCCTAGGTAGGTACAGCGTTGTTAGTAGAAGAAAGGGAGAAGGAGGTTAGTCTTCTTAAAGATGGCTAATAACACTGAATTCTTTTCACTTCCCATGAAATACCTAGAAATGCTGGGTAATGGACCCCTACCTTGCATTTTGAATTTCTGAAAGGTATAAACCAGTTCCAGGCACGGGAATGATGATTTTTAGCAACGACCAAGGCCCTACCCATTTGGGAAGCTGGCACCTGTGAGAGTAGACATTAAGATGAACTAGAGAAAATCAAGTAATATTTATTGGGTTTGGGACCTCGGATTCTTACATGAATACCAATGTAGGTATTCATCGTCTCATTTTTTCCCGATAAGCAGATAATAAAACAAATCTTCGTGGGATGAATTTTCAATCTCATGTCTCTAGGAAGAATTTCCCCCAATACTACATGGGGATGAAGGGGGAGTTTTCCATTAAATGCACCACCCATAAGGCAGAAAGTTCATTTTTGTTTCTCCCATGCTAGCTCTCCTGCACTCTGATGGCCACCTCTATCTCCAGCATACAATGTGCACAGTTGGTTCACTAAAGCAGAGGAGTTTCAAGATGCAAAACAAATATAGGTAAAAGAAACTAGACGGTCTTCCCTCATCCAACAATCTTGACAAAAATTTAAAATATTAAACAATACCTCTGGGCCCTTGTCATTCTTCCTTTATCTCTTGGACCCTTCATTTGAAACTCTTATCCTGGCACAAGAAGTGCCAAGAAGCTAGTCTATTTTTCTTGCACCCACAGGAAACTTTACTCACAACACATTATCTCTCCTGGTTCACTTGAGCATTTCTCATTAATCCACAGTGATTTGAGAGGAAAGGGACACTTTTGTGTTGCTAGAAAGTCAAAGAACCAGACTATAAATTCCTTGGGGGCTGTGTCTTGCAATATCCCCGTGCACAGCACAGGGTTTGGCACAGATTCATTACTCAACAAATGTTTGTTGAGTTAGCTGAACTGAATTAAGAAACACAAGCAAAACCTAGAGTCAGATTCAACACATCATCTAGCTTAAGAGAACCAAGTATCCAAAGGTACTTTCTGTACCTTCTGTTCTTTCTGTAATAGAAGCTGGCGTATAAATCCACTCCCTTTTAATGATCCTAACAAAATACCCTTTTACTGGGGAAGGATGGGTGTGCTGAGTACTCTGCTGTGGAAATGCTGGGCGGGGCATCTCTGGCCATGTCCTGAGAATGTATCTGCTATGCAGATTTATTATTTCAGGAAAAGGTGTACAGACACCAGCAGAGCCCCAGGTGGAAATGCGCACAATGCCATTCCTTTCATCTGATCAACTGCAGTTTCTTGTTTCAAGGCATGGAATACACCACGTTAATCTTGAGTCGCAGAATTTTAAAATGCATTCAGGTCCTCTTGCTCCTCTCCCTTGGCCCCCATGTATCTGTCCACATCAGGGCACCTGTTCTCCATTCTTTCAGTTCCCTCTGACTAGCTGTTCTCAACCCAGGGGTCCTGTCACCATCTCCCTATACTCTCTCAAGAGAAGACTCTTAGGCCAGAATCTGACATTCAACCTGTTGGTAAATTCTCTGGTGGCATAAAGCCGTATGGCTAACGTGGGCCCTTCTCTTGTTCCTATCTGTTATTTTCTGCCCTTGTTTAAATGTTCACCTGAAATGCAGATTTCAATATTTTGGTATTTTAAACATCTCAACCTGTTTCCACAAGCTTGCTCACGTCGCCGAGTGTTATATTTATTCTGGGATCTAGTGTTTAGTTTAAATCTCCCTTTGCTTACTGTGCTTTTGTGTCTCCTGGCAATATTCAGCTACCAGGCTAAATAATTTCTCATCCTCTTCAGTGTATGCACGTTTCAAACTCTTCACCTAATTAACATATCGCCTCTTAGCCACTGTTTACTCAAGTTCTACATATTAGTTCTTTTAATATTTCTTCATAAGTCAGAAAGAAGGGCCTCGAGCTAGTGGCAAGAGGAAAGTGTGCTCTTCTGTGTTCCCTGATGTAGAGGCAAATCAGCCAGGAATAACGCCAATTAAAGTATACCAGGTGCCACCTCCTGAGTACAGTGACTTCAGAGGACCGTGCTTTGGTGAAACCTGTAGACTTCACATCCAAGATGTTGATTTATTTAGATTTCCAAGGTTAACTAGGCATCTGGAAGCAAGCAGCCATTTGAAATGAAATACCTTTCCTTCGTGTCTCTCTCTCTCTTTCTCCCATTCTCGCCTTCTTCCTCTCTCTCTCCCCATGGCCACCCCCTCCCCCCAACTACACGCATACATACAAACAGCTATTTATTTACATATAACCATTCACTCTAACTTTTAGGAAACAGCATGTCAATTCACTAACACCCAAATATTTGCTCACTAAACACAGCAGGCTTATTCTTGAAAATTCTCCAGGGTATGACATCCAATACCCTATTTAGAATTAAAAAAAAATAAAAGACTGCTACCCTAATAATCATTATGATATCTGTCTTTCTTTTCCTTTATCTGAGATACAGGAAATGAAATTTAGAAAACTTGTTAAATTTGAGTGTTTTATGACTTTAAAGTAGAATTCCAAGGGTTCTTATATATTAGCAAATGGATGAAGCATTTTTTTCTCCACTATTCTGAGAAGAGTCTTATAACGTCTTTGTAGATCATCCTTTTACAGAAGGGAACATGGGTTTTAAACAGGGTTGACATTCCCTTTACTCACCTAAATTTGAATATTTTATAAGTGACTGTAAACACATTGGCTATAAATACAAACACATATACAGATGAATGAAAAGCAAAGAAGTGGCGCTTGTCTTGTAGGGTATATATGTATGTATGTGTGTGTTTGTGTGAGCCTGTGGTCGGAAAGGCGGGTGAAGAGGGTGAGAAAAAGCCAGCTATGAACTTCTACCTCTAAAAATAAAAGAAAAAAGGATCGCAAATCAATGATGCCATTTGAAGTTTCCTATGCTAACTTCAAATACCGTAACAAGTTTCTGTTCTTACAGTACATTTCATGTTTTCGTTCTTTTTTTTTTTTTTTATCCTAAGGACATACTCACCTGTTCCTGTTTTTGCTTTCCCTACTTTTTTTGCACATCACGTTCTGTACAGACATGCTAAAAAAAGGAAGAGAGAAAGAAACACAAGAAATCTAGAAAAAGTACTTGTGATGTGGTTCTGTTTATATTTCCAGCCATGTCTCTCTCTAGATCCTTTGAAGTTTTTGTTTCTCGGTGTCACATCCCACCTGAGAGACCCTTTAGTGTTTGACAACTGTTCTGTCCAAAAGTGGAAACCCCTTCTCATCCCCACCTCTCATCACCCATCAAGGGAGGGGTGAAGAGTGGTAAATAATCCATGATTGAAAGAAGGAAGGGGTAGGCAGTGGACACAGTTGTCAGAGCAGCAATCACAGGAGAATAAGGAGACACAGGGGAGAGCAATGTATTGAAGAGAATGAGGGGGAGAAAACTGAGAGAAGTGACACCATGAGGATGATTATAAGGAAGAGTTAGAAGAATAGACATGAAAGAATAGAGAATTCTCTAGAGACAGAGGCATTTGACTACTAAGATATTTAAGCCCACATGGAAGAGAGGGGGTTGGTTACTCTGCTGTAGAAATGTTCCCTATTTGAATAGTAAGACACAACAGGGTGTGGATTATGCACATTGGCCCCATGCCTTCTGTAGCCCCAAAGGGTGTAGTTAGTACCCAGAAATCAGAGGCAAGCACAATGCCAGGAAAGATTCACAACTGGCTTTGGCTCTATGAATGAACATGGGCCAAATGAAGAACGTCCTGGCATCCAGAGAGATCCAATTCATTACGGTTGGTGTTTTTGCTTTCACATACGAAAAGTCAGCTAGCTGACATAGTTTGAGCTCGGCATCCAACCGGAAGCTGCCATCCACACATCCTTTTCAGTCCTGGGCCATGGCATTTTGTTATTGTACTCATACTTAACCATTACCCCCTACTTGGTGTCAGTTTTCAGAAACTGTTCTGCCCTTGTAGATGCTAGGTTTGGAATCAAGATCCCCTATGTTTAGTTCTCTGAAGGGGAACTCTATTGATGACAGCTAACCTTCCGTTGTAGGGACCACATCTGGTTTTGCTCATCATTGTACCCCTAGTGCACAGCACGATTCTGGATGCTGGAGTGCTCAAGAAATTTTGCAGAGGGAGGGCGGAAGGAGCTACCACTTAATAAACACACACTAGGTACTTTGCTAAATGACTCAGACATTATCTTATTTAATTCACAATACCATTAAGATGAGGAGTCCAGGTTTAGAGAGGACCTTTAAGGAACTTGCCTGAGTTTATAATGATATTAAGGAAGAGCAGAGGTTTAAACCAGGTCTGTTGACTTTTGGAGCCCATTTTCCCAACTAGGCATGACTATTTTTATCATTAGAGATTCTAGTTAGCTGAATTCTTAGCTCTCAGAATCTACTCTACTTCTGCCTTCTGAATATAAATGTGAGGTTGAGAATGGGACACTTGGGGAATTTCCAAAACAGTGTAGCTCAGTTACAGATAAAGAAAGTAAAAAAGGTACCCTTCAGCTTTTTAAAGATTTGTCTACTTAACTTCCTCATCAAGGGAAATAAATAAAGCAATACATGAGAAAAAAGCTGATATTTAAAAGTTTAGACTCACTCACTTTTTTATAGAGGTCCCTCCAAAAGCCATATAAAATCACGGTTGCACATGAATGCCAACAAACAGCAAAGGAGCTACAGGAACAGTGTAGAATGCACTTATATTAGGAAAGACTTACTGGGAGGAGTGAAATTTCAGGAAGTTGAAAAACACAAGTGGAGAGAATCAGAGCCAGCAAATTGTAAAAGGGTGTGGCAATCTGGTTATCCTGCCTGAAATAGAGTTCTCCATGCAGGAGAAATGAGCAGCGTGATATGACAGCAGGACATAGGCTAGGGTGTGAGGGGTGGTGTGAAGATTCTGTATTTGCTATGTTCAGTATCTCTGCATTCCAGTGAAGACACAGTGGAGCCTTCTGGCTCCCATAAGGTACTGAGTATAATGCAATTTATTTATTTATTTATTTTTAAAAATTTATTTATTTTTTATTTTTGGCTGCACTGGGTCTCTGTTGCTGCACCCGGGCTTTTCTCTAGTTGAGGCGAGCGGGGGCTACTCTTTGCTGCCGTGCACTGGCTTCTCATTGCGGTGGCCTCCCTTGTTGCGAAGCACCAGCTCCAGAGCGCAGGCTCAGTAGTTGTGGCACACAGACTTAGTTGCTCCGCAGCATGTGGGATCTTCCCGGACCAGGGCTTGAACCCGTGTCCCCTGCATTGGCAGGCAGATACTTAACCACTGTGCCACAAGGGAAGCCCTAAAATGACATTAAAAAAAATAATTTGGGACTTCCCTGGCGGCGCAGTGGTTAAGAATCCGACTGCTAATGTGGGGGACCTGGGTTCGATCTCTGGTCCAGGAAGATCCCACATGCCGTGGAACAACTAAGCCCATGCGCCACAACTATTGAGCCTGTGCTGTAGAGCCCATGTGCCGCAACTACTGAGCCTGTGTGCTGCAACTACTGAAGCCCACGCGCCTAGAGCCTGTGCTCTGCAACAAGAGAAGCCACTGCAATGAGAAGTCCGCACACCATAACGAAGAGTAGACCCCGCTCACCGCAACTAGAGAAAGCTTGCGCACAGCGATGAAGACCCAATGCAGCCAAAAATAAATAAATAAATAAATAAATAAATAAAATTTTTAAAAAAATTTGTTTTAAGCTTTCTTCTTTCCATCTTTCCTTACTTCCTTTCTTGAGAAAACAGGGTGTGTAAGCATGGAATTCCATGGAAATTTTATTTGTTTAAAGCCCTTTTTATATCAACACCACTTACTCTTGGTGCCAGCTTCTTGGCACTGAGTCCCAACACGTATTGTAATAAGCTGCCCTGTGAACTTCTGTGAAAGTGGAGATGGTTCTTCAAGGTTGTCAAATAGTCATCATCAACCCTGACTAATTGGCAGTGGCTACCTGGAGCATGACGTTGAGAAGGATGCTGAGGCAGAGTCTAGGCTCAGTGGGAAAGAGTGGCAATGTCTATGAGGGCAGGAGAAGGGAATGTGTGCACATCCTTGGACCCTCACCTGCCCTGGGGTCTCTTGTAGTCCACCTGAGTTTTTTTGGGTATAAAGAAATGTATCCTAAATATACCATGTAGGTTGAAAGCTAGTGACTTCCTGGGTTTGAATGCAGTTTGCACCATTTGGAAAGTCAGGATAGAGTGCTTATTTTGGAGTGAAGATAATGAGTTTCATTCTTGACATGGTTGGTATCAGGTTGAAATATCCTGGGGAGTGCATTTCATAGGCACTCAAAAATATGGAGCTGCCAAAAGACTACGGCTAAATGTAGATTAAACGTGGAATATATACATTGGCAGTAATTCAAGCCACCATAGTAGGGACTACAGAACATTTGTATGATGTAGCATCATGTCAACAAGCAAGGAATCACTGTCTTCTTTTTTATTATTCTGGGATGAGGGGAAGAAGAGGCAAAGAGGTAAAACAGGACAAAACCCCCCCAAAATACCTAGTAGATTCCCTTGGAACAAAATAGACATAAAAATTCCTGCAGGTGTTGATTGTTTTCTAGACTATTTCCCAAGAAGGGTGCGAGGCAGAGATTAGAGTTGCTGGTCAGAGGCAGCAACAAACAAGATCTTCCACCATTGTCATCAGAACGGTAGGGGTCTTCCACGACCTATCATTAGCGATTCTGCCACGGCTGAGGATTAAATATCAAGAGAGATGAGAGCAGCGGTTGCTGTTTTCAAGAGTCACATAAATCAATTGGCATTTTGTAAGTGAATGTGTTAAACTCAGCAGGGCAACTGCACTGTGCAAGGATTGTTGGGCATAATTTTGTGGCTGCCGAGAAGGCTTTGAAAGGTAATTAAAACAAAGCAGGTGATGACCCCATCCGGCCCTCTGTCCTTTCATCCCAGGCCTGATGTGGCAGTGACCTTAGTGGGGCTCACCCCCAAATCTCAGCCTCACCTCTTCAGCTAGCCTCACTGCTGAAAGCACCTTTCGATCCAGTTTAGAGAACTGTTCTTGCTTAGAGTCAGTAAACAAGTAACGGAGAGAAAAGTGGGGGGTAGGGATCGGGGTAGGCCAGAAAAGAAAATGGTTTAACAGACTCACAGACACAGAGAACAGACCTGCGGTTGCCAAGGGGGAGGGAGGGGAGGGGAGCGATAGACTGGGAGTTTGGCATTAGCAGATGCAAACTATTATATGTAGAATGGATAAACAACAAGGTCCTACTGTAGAGCACAGGGAACTATATTCAATATCCTGTGATAAACCATAATGGAAGAGAATGTAAAAATGATAGCATATATATATAACTGAAACACTTTGCTGAAGAGCAGAAATTAACATAACATTGTAACTCAACTATATTTCAATTAAGAAAATAATTAAAAAATAAAAAAATAAAAACCCAGTGAATAAGATGAAAATGGAAAAAAAAAAAGAAAAAAAGAAAGAGATAAAATAGTTTAAGCAGGTAAGGAGTCTGGCAATTTGCTTCTTGCTTTTCCACCACAGTGTATGAATTAGGAATTACCCCATCAACATTCAATTTGGGGACCAGCACCCGTCAATCCTGGCTGGGGTTTTTCAGCCTCTCTGTGAAGCAGATGGATTGCAGTGGGAGTGAGGGTCCTGGCTGCCACGTTGCAGGTATACTGGAGAGGTGGAGTGGGAGAGACCGGGAGGCAGCTTGTGCCTGCTCTGGAAAGCATTCGCCCTCCCAGCCTGGGCCCAGGCGCTCCTGGAAGGCTACGTTACGAGGCCAGTGGGCCAACGCTTAATAAGAAAACAGCAGCGATTTGTCTCCACTGCTATTTATGTTTTAAGCGCATGACAGGCTGTCAGTGAAAGTGAGAGTCGCTAAATTTACTGCATTTCAGATTACTGCCACAGTCTCTGACTTGACAAGTCACTTCATTTAAAAAGCACTGCGTAAGGATGTTTCCTCCACTTCTTTTTAAATAAAAACAAGGGGAGAGAAAAAGGCCACCACAGTGGTTTAAATGATTGAAATGAAGAAAGCCCACAAGACTGCCTTAGCTTGATGGGTGGGCGCTACTTTCACACACTGAACTCTAATTAAAGTGACAAGTGAGGGAAAAGGATGACCCTGAAATTCTTGGTTTGACTGATTTGCGGACTGGGTGATATTTTTATGTTGTGGGGAGGTGGGTCATAAAATGAGTTTTCATGTTGAATTTGAATGCTTAAAGGACATGCAAGTGGAGATTTCTTCTAAACAACTGGATATAGATGAAGAATAAAACTACTTATTTTTTTACACTTCATTTCTTTACCTGTTCATTTATTTTCTGAGGTTTTTATAAACAGAAGAAGATAACTATAGACAAAAAGAAGGAATTAACCATCAAGGGAGTAAAGGGGATAGAGACGGGGCAACTCTGAATGCTGAATAAGAATAACAATTCAAAATATTCATTTTTGGTATAATAAGACCTAAATACTTAAAAATACATATGCAAGTGGATTATGATCTAAAGAGTAGAGCATGGCTTCCAAGCACATTTATATACAGTCATTTGACAAATACCTATTGCTACCATGTGCCAGCTAGTAATTTAAACAGGAAGTACAAGAAACAGAGGAAGTAGATGAAAGATATTATTCCTAACTCTTATGGAACTCACATTCTCATCAGGGATAGATACAATTAAACAGCTCTGGAAAGCGTTGACTTTATTTCACATGAGTGGAAAATGGATTAAAGGCTTCAGGAATTATATTCATATATACCTGGACTAGTTCTAGTAATACTATTAATCATATTTTCTCAATGATTTTAAATGCTGCTCCTAATTACAACTTGGTTTGTTTCTTGATTCTGTTCTGTTTTTGGATTCCTTTTGACTATTCTTAGGCCAATCTCTTACTATGCTAATTACCATAGCTTTTAATACATTTTAATGAAAGAGATGAATAGTCATTTATCAGAATTTTCCTGATTGGTTTCACCTATTTTTTTCACATGAACTTTAGAATCATCTTTTAAATCAAACAAAAACTAAATATTTGGTCTTTTGTTGGGTTTATATTAGATTTATAGGTTAAATCTATATCTTTACATTCTTGATTCTTTCTATGCAAGAATAAGATACCACACTTAAGTCTTCTTTACCCATCAATTTCTTCCTAAGTCCTGAGAATTTTGCATTAGGCTTATTCTCATATATTTTATATTTTCTTTTTTCTAGCGAATAGGGTTCTTTTGTCATTATCTAACTGGTATTAGTCACATTTAGAAAAAACATAGTTTTGTATGTCAATACTGTAATTAACTACCTATTGAATTATCTTTTTCTCTTATTGTTGCTAGAATCATGTTGGAAACAACAGACTATTCCAATTTTGAAAAAAATATTATTCACCAAAACAAATTCAGATAAGTCAAGTGATTCAAAATTAAAAGTTAAACTATAAGAGTATTAAAAAAAAAGACTAGAGTTTGATAATATTGAAGAAGGGAACACCTTTCTAAGCAAGTCATAAAACACAGAAGCCATGAAGAAAAAAAGATTTATTAGTTTGATTACCTATAAAAAGTAAACAATTTTCCACAGTACAAAACCTTCATCAACAAAGTTAATACATAAATAATAAGATGAAAAGTGTATTTAAAATATATATCACATAAAAGGGCCAAACTCCTTAAAAAGTTGAATTTTCAAAGTCAGTAGGCTGAACTGACTATTTTGGGAGACAGTTTGACAATATCTACTAAAGCTGAGGATGTGCCTATGATCCAGCAATTCCACTACTATGTGCAGAGATGTTCATAGCAGCACTGGAAGCACCCACACTGTGTAGAGGGTAAATAGATTGTGGCATATTCATATAGCAGAATACCAGACAGCAAAGAAAATAGGACAGTTCTATGTGGCAACATGGGCAATCTCCCAAACGTAATATGGCTGAAATAAATAAAACAATCAATACAGTATAAATCCTCTCCTATGCAAGTTACAGACAAGCAAAACTAACCTATTTTTTTTCCATGAATGCTGTACAATTGTAAAATTACAAAGCAAAGCAAGGAAAAGATTATCACAAAATATTTCACATTATTATATCTAGTATTCATTATGTGCTTACTGTGTGTCATGCTTTTCATATAAACGTATTCACTTAAGAAAATTTCATTCACATAATATAATGCTATCTAGTCATAAGAAAGATATACTTGTTATAAAATACTATGTATAGTATATCTGCTTTGTGTTAAGTTATATACTTACATAAATTCATATTCATATATATGCTTTTTCTATTGAAGTATAGTTGCTTTACAATATTGTGTTAGCTTATACTGTACAGCAAAGTGAATCAGCTATACATACACATATATCCCCTCTTTTTTGGATTTCTTTCTCTTTTAGGTCACCACAGAACACTGAGTAGAGTTCCCTGGGCTATACAGTAGGTTCTCATTAGTTATCTATTTTATACATAGTATCAATACTGTATGTATGTCAATCCCAATCTCCCAATTCATCCCACCCTCCCTTCTCCCTTGGTATCCATACATTTGTTCTCTAAGTCTGTGTCTCTATTTCTGCTTTGTAAATAAGATTGTCTATACCAAATTTTTCAGATTCCACATATATGCGTTAATATGATATTTGTTTTTTCTTTCTGACTTAACTTCACTCTGCATGACAGTCTCTAGGTCCATCCATGTCTCTACAAATGAGCCAATTTCGTTCCTTTTTATGGCTGAGTAATATTCCATTGTATATCTGTACCACATCTTCTTTATCCATTCCTCTATTGATGGACATTGAGGTTGCTTCCATGTCCTGGCTATTGTAAATAGTGCTGCCATGAACATTGAGGTGCACGTGTCTTTTTGAATTATGGTTTTCTCTGGGTATATGCCCAGTAGTGGGATTGCTGGGTCATATGGTAGTTCTATTTTTAGTTTTGTAAGGAACCTCCATACTGTCCTCCATAGTGGCTGTATCAATTTACATTCCCACAAAGAATGTATGAGGGTTCCCTTTTCTCCACACCCTCTCCAGCATTTATTGTTTGCAAATTTTTTGTTTGTTTGTTTGTTTGTAAATTTTTTGATGATGGCCATTCTGACCGGTGTGAGGTGATATCTCATTGTAGTTCTGATTTGCATTTCTCTAATAATTAGTGATGTTGAGCATCTTTTCATGTGTTTCTTGGCCATCTGTATGTCTTCTTTGGAGAAATGTCTATTTAGGTCTTCCACCCATTTTTTGATTGGGTTGTTTGTTTTTTTGATATTGAGCTGCATGAGCTGTTTGTAAATTTTTACCATTGCAACAAAAATAATAAAATACCTAGGAATAAACCTACCTAAGGAGGCAAAAATACCTGTATGCAGAAAACTATAGGATACTGATGAAAGAAATCAAAGATGACACAGATGGAGAGATATACAATGTCCTTGGATTAGAAGAATCGATGTTGTGAAAATGACTATACTACCTGAAGCAATCTACAGATTCAGTGCAATCTCTATCAAATTACCAATGGCATTTTTCACAGAACTAGAACAAAAAATTTTACTATTTGTATGGAAACACAAAAGACCTCGAATAGAAAAAGCAATCTTGAAAAACAAAAATGAAGCTGGAGGAATCAGGCTCCCTGACTTCAGACTATACTACAAAGCTACAGTAATCAACACAGTATGGTACTGGCACAAAAACAGACATATAGATCAATGGAACAGGATAGAAAGCCCAGAGATAAACCAATGAACCTATGGTCACCTAATCTATGACAAAGGAGGCCAGAATGTACAATGGAGCAAAGATACCTTCTTCAACAAGTGGTGCTGGGAAAACTGGACAGCTACGTGTAAAAGAATGAAATTAGAACACTCCCTAACACCATACACAAAAATAAACTCAAAATGGATTAAAGACCTAGATGTAAGGCCAGACACTATAAAACTCTTAGAGGAAAACATAGGCAGAACACTCTTTGACATAAATCACAGCAAGATCTTTTTTGACCCACCTCTTAGAGTAATGAGAATAAAAACAAAAATAAACAAATGGCACCTAATTCAACTTAAAAGCTTTTGCACAGCAAAGGAAACCATAAACGAGACAAAAAGGCCACCCTCAGAATGGGAAAAAAATTTTTGCAAATGAAGCAACTGACAAAGGATTAATCTCCATATATATGATTTTTAACACATTTGCTTACATATACACAATGTCTACCCAATATTAGTAGCAGTCTGACTTCTGGATTATGGAATTAGGAGAGCCAGAAGTGTGTGGTCAGGGAATTTCTCTTCATGTTATGCCCTGCTATACTGCTTGAATTTTTGACATAGATCATATGTTACTTTTATATTAAAAGTTTCTTAAAAATGGAATTGGATTTAATAATTTCAGTACAGGGGAAAGACATACCCACCCTTGTGGCTGTATCCTCAGGGCAGGTTTCTCATAATGAAAAAGAAAATCTCTGAGATTTTTCTATTTCTGGTATAATGAAAGAAGAATTAATAGGAAAATAAGACACCAATACCAAATGACAGGAGGAATGGTAGCAAGGAAGTTGATACCATATAAAATCAGAGCAATTCTCTAATTAGCTTGGCAATAAGGAGTTTTAATGAATCTACGTGGGTACTGTCTGTTTCACTCTACCTCCTGCACTGTGTCTATTAAAGAATTGTGACCTGCAGGCCCACTCCGCCCCGAAGCAGTGAGACTCGAGCCTGGCCAATTGTTAGAAGTTCTTTGCCCACTATTGAGAGGGGTCTGGACTTCCATGCTAACCCTGAAGGTGGAAACCACCTGTATGCACAGTCAGATACCTTTTCTTTTCCTGTTCTCCATCCTATGTACCAGTTTGCTTGACTGCTCTTTGGTCCTTGTTGCTGGCACTCAGATTGCACTCCAGTCCCCAGATGGGGCTAAAGTAGGGCTAGACTATGAACTTGACCCATAATCTAGTTGTCAATAACTCCATTCTTCTGAGGCTGGAGGCTTCTAAATCCTCTCTGTCTATCACTGATTAATAACCTACTAGCCTTGATGCAGCATCACTACCCAGAAATCTCTGTGCCCTGCTATCATCATAGCCATTGGACCTGCATATTCTGAGAAAAATCCCAACCTGATTTTCCATAATTATATGAACTACGAGTCTTCCAGAAGAGGTGAGGAAGTCTCAGGTATCAGGTAGAAAGAACCCATCTTTTGTTCTGGTGTGTTTCTTCTTTTATATTCCTTTAGCCCAAGCAAAACTCAGCTTATCTTTTTTTCTCCCTGGGAACTTCTAAATTCACTACTGGCTTAGGCCTCCCAGGGCCTAACAGGTAAGAACCACAAAATTACTTCCTTAAAAGTATACAATTTATAGGATCTATATAGAGACCTTTTATGGATGGAGAGAGCAGGTACTAATACCTGTCATATAAAAAATATTAGGCTCAGTAATTTTTTCCACAGTATATAGCACAGAACTTTGTATCTCAACCAAGGACATAAATGTACTCAATCATTGTTTATATCAAACAACTTCCCAGCCCTGTGCTGAAGCCATTTCGTCTCACTCTAGGAAGCTGATCAGTCTGCTTAGAAGGTTTTCCTCCCTCACTTCCCATTCTTACCTTACAAGGATCTCACTGCAACCACACAAGATAACTGTATATACAGAGATTCAGTTGCTAATGGATTTCAATCTCGAAACTGTCAAATGCTTGCTGAAGACACTTGATAATTGCAAGGCATATTGTTAGGAACTGAATGTGTCCTCCCAAAATTCATAGGTTGAAATCCTACCCTCAGTGTGATGGTATTAGGATGTGGGGCCTTTAGAAGATGCTTAGATCATGAGGGTGGTGTTCTCATGAATGGGAGTAGTGCCTTTATAAAAGAGACCCCAGAGAGCCCTCTCGCCCTTTCTGCTTTGTGGGGACACAGGAAGGAGACTGCTATCTATGAACCAAGAAATGGGTTCTCACCAGATACTGAATCTGCTGGCATCTTGATCTTGGACTTCTCAGCTGCCAGAACTATAAGAAATAAATATTTGTTGTTTAAACCACCCAGTCTTTGATACTTTGTTATAGCAGCCTGAACTGACTGAGATAGCCTCTCTACTCAGTACGCTACTATCCATTTATTTAAGAGGCTCTGGAGTCTATCCAAGGATCACATATTTAGAAAGCAGGCGACTTGGACCGTAATTACTACCTAGAAATGGCTTCACTGAAGGGAGACCATAAACTTTTCTATAAAGACTATTAAAAATTACCCCTTTGAACACATTTTCTGTGTATTTCATAAACTTCAGTCAAATATGCTGTCAAATACATTACTCAATACCCTTTACAAATGGCCTTCATGCATCAGATATTTGCAGAAGATCATGTCTGCTCGACAAATTTTTAAACTCTTGCTGCTATTTTTGAAATTAAAAAAATAGCTATGTGAATCAATGTTTTTTCCCTTTTGTTTTCACTTTAGAAAAATTGTGCAAATATTGTGCCCAGGCGTAGTGATCAGCTTATCTCAGGTTCCTGCCAGCATCTATTCCAGTGTGTCTCAAAGTGTGATCCATGGACCACCCATGTAAGAACCATCCTGGGAGTTTATTATACAGGCAGATCACTGGGCCCTTACACAGACTTAATGAGTCAGAACTGCTTGGGATGAGGCCCAGGAATCCATGTGTTTATAAAGCCCCCGAGGTGATGCTTGGGCACACCTACATTTGGTACTCACGCAGCTGATCTCAGTAGTCTGACATTCAGAGGCACATCCCTTTTCTTCTCTCAAGGGACTTCAATTAACTGCAGCTGACAGGTTTAACCTTCGCCTGGGATTTGGGATCAATCCAGTTTTTAACGTCAGGGGAGATCGAAGGGGAAAAGCTGAATTATCAAGAGAAGAATCAATGTTTTGCATTGAACTTGACACTCAAGTCCCATCACTGAGCTAACAATTCCTCTTATTGTTAGTAACATTTTGTGACACTCGGGCTCCTTACATACATTAGTTCATCTGTCTACGTAGACACATTCTTTAATTTTTATTTACAAATGAAGCTACTTAAGTTTAGCAAAGTTAAGAAACTTGCCCAACATCACACAGAGAGTAAATGGCAGAGCCAAGATGTCTGTGTGACCCTAGTGTTTTTAACCATTAGATCATATTTTAAAAGTCTCAGCTCTATTCCTAGGACTAATTTCCATCTTGCGTACAAGTACTAGATACTAGGTTCCTGATAAAAGCCAATGCTGACTACTTGCTGGCCTGCCTGGAACACTAAACAAAGCCTAGGTCCCAGTTCCCAATTGTCTGCTGTCCTTTACTTTCCTCTCTCTCTCCTGCAGTTCATTGTGTTTTGCCTGGTATGATCGCTAGATTTTCATATTGTAAAAATCACAAAGAATAGGTCATTTACATGCAAAGTTGGACAAGAATATGCAAACTGCCTTTCCTACCTCCATTATGCATGAATTTTGTTATAAAAGCACTTTTGATCAGTGGATAAGCTATCCATGAACTTGAAGAATGACAGATGGATGGCTGCTGATCTTATCAAGGATTAGAAGATCTTCTAAGAGTAAATTAATTTGTAAACAGATGAGAGACTTAATTTCTTTGGATCATGTTACATAGGATTCTGAGCTATCCTACCCCGTAATCACGTAGTCTTGTTGTAGAGTTACATTGAAATTACATGTGGCCAGCGTGAGGTGTAAGCAGATAAGGTGATGCAAAGCAGGGGCTGCCTGTGTGGTGAGATTTGACAGGCTGCCAGGCAGGATAAATTGTCTCAAAGATATCAAACATTAAAGCTTAATTATTTTCCCATTAAGACTCCTTTTACAATGTAAATATCAATGCACGTGGTTATACCTTTTATCAGCTAATGTCTTAATTCTCAATGAACACCTAAGGGACTTGTCAGCCTGCAGGCAATCAGGATAGGTAGTTGTGGGAAGAGGTTCTGAAGAACTGGAAGGATTGGACTGGAAGAAAAGGACACTGCTAGGGAAAGAGGAGTCACAGTTCAATACCACACTGAATACGCTCTGGCTTAGTGTGTCTAAATGTTGGCGGTAACACTGAGACAGAAAATCATTCTCACCAATATCTAAGTCTTGGTGTGAAATTAGCAGCAGATAGGGATAAATAGGTCATGGCTTATGACATCTATAAATAAGTCAATCTTGGAATAGGTATAAAACACACTAACAGTCTTTGAGTTCATTTGAGGTCATGTTAGGTGGTCTTTTAAACTTGCTGATCCATATCTTGATGAGAGCAATAATGTCCAAGTTTTCAGAAGATAATTGGGTAAATTCTAAGCAGGAGGTCTTGGAATGTCTTCAAAAAATCACTAGGCTCTCACATCTCCTCCGCCTCCCCTTCCTTGCATACTCTTCTAAAATACTGTTGGTTTCCAGAATGCTAAACCCGATTATATCGATATCTCAACATAACATGTACTGATGAAACTTTAGGTTCCTGGTCTAGAAGACCTTGCTATTTCAAGGTGAAAGAAGTTAAGCACCTCAAATCACCGCCTTTGGATAGATGGTTTCACCTGAAGGCAAACTTAGTAGTGGCTCTCAGGCAACACTGTCCGACCTGCTGTGTTCAGGGGCAGAGGAGACCACAGGGAAGATGTGAGGCAGGAAAGCATGGGGAGGAAGTCATGTAGCAAACAAGAAGGCAATAGAGTGGGGCACATGGAGATCATAGGCAGAAATCCATCAAATCAGACCATGTGGAAGAAAAAGAGCAGGGAGAAAATATCAGAATTACAACAGCCTAGAGTAGATACCTTTTGTTTTCAAAAGGTACCTTTTGTTTTCACAGATACCTACAAAAATCAGCCTGTTGGCAGTCAGGGCAGATACGTTCGTTTTGGTTGGTTGAACCTAAGCCTATTCACAAAAAGACTTCCTTTGGATATGACATAAAATCACCATGCTAAGAAGCGGTTACCTATCCTTCTATACTTCTGAGAGTAAGTGAATAGATGAGCATATGACTGCAAACGTGGCTGGGTATCGGAAAGATTAAGGGTCACAAAAGTTTGGAGTGGTCATTCCTGACAACATAGCAATAAACTTTAGTCTTCTTTAAAAGACTGGAGGCTCAAACCATTTATTTTATTTTAGTTTAGTTTTTTTAACCAATATCCCTGGTCTTGATATAGTTCCAGGTGGTCTAAGGGCAGGTTATCAAATCACTCTCTGCACATCAGGGATAATGAAAAAGTTTTGTCCCTATGTTCAACACTTATCTAATGAAATGACTACCTAGAGGACTGTTAAATGCTGTCACAGATGACAGCTATCAGCCATTAGCATGGGAAAAGGGGGTGCCGGCTACATATGAACTGCATGTGCTAATTATACCTTGGTTAGAGCATGGCAAGGTTAGATTCTCACTAATCAAAAGAACACAATTCCAAAACTGTCAGATGTCTGACGTCCCCCTTCCACAATCCAATCACTGGTCACTGAGCAATCTATCCCTCTTTCCATCAAGGAGTCAGAGTTGGAATATCTTAAAGCACCTTAAGAATGAGAGGTATTTGGAAGAAAAGAAGAGTGTCTGTGTGTGTGTTGGGGGGTGGGTAAAACATATATATTCAGGGACAATTGGAGAAAGGTAAGTGAGAGAATTTGGGTTAGCAGGAACGTGGAATTATTCCCTAACCTGGAAAAAATATATTTTCCATTAAGAAGTTGAAAATATAAAACTTGAGGCAAACATATTCAAAATGAAATTTAGCTGAAGGAAAGTTTAAAAGTAATTTCAATAAATTTAATTGTATAGATTTAATTTCCTTTCTGGATAAGACACAAGTAACTTTTCCAAATTACAATCCAGGACATAAGTTCTCAAAAGTTTTCAGGTAGCAGAGCACTGGATAATCATAGTACTCTTTTTCTAATAATATAATCCAAATATAAGAAGCTAAATATTTGATTATGTGATTTTGTATTTATCCTACACCTACATTGGATTGTTAGATCTTAATTCAGAAAAAAATGGTGTAGACATCAAAAAATTTGAGAATGTTTTATGGGAAACCTTCAATCAATAAAATTATATTTTATTCAGTAATATTTTCCTTCTATGAATCAGTAAAAGAAAGCCAATATTCCATTTTAGCTGCAGAACCACTAAGTTCAGTTTCTGGAATGTCAGTGTTCTTTAGCACATAGTTTCAAAACCATTGAAGAGCTTCCAAAGGACTAATAATTGAAAAGCCATAAGTGAAAAGCCAAATACAATCAGGCAATTGACATCCTTAGGTTCTTCATAAAGCTGAACTATATCTCATGCTACAGAGAGAGAGAGACACACAACAAACACAGGAAGGGTGCCTCCCCTTTGTAATGAGTACCAGCTCCTCAGAATAAAAAGTATAGTAAAGAATTTAATTCGATAGCTATTACACCAACGGCAATGTGCTGGCAAGATACAACAAAGCATAAGAAGACAATACTAAAATGTAAAGAGGACATAACTATTTAGGAAGCCATTATACTAATAACAATTAATTAATAATAACAAATTTGCTTTAACTGTAGATATTCACTACTTTGGGATGTTCTAGTTTCCTTTTTTTTGAATCTGATGAATAGTGCCCAGAGACAGTAGATACTCATTAAAAGTTCATTTCTTTTTCGCCTGTTTTTCTTTCTGTCACAAGCATCTTTAAGAGTTTTTACCTCTTATTCAACACCCGTTTATGATAAAAACCCTCCAGAAAGTAGGCATAGAGGGAACTTTCCTCAACATAATAAAGGCCATATATGACAAACCCACAGCAAACATTGTCCTCAATGGTGAAAAACTGAAACCATGTCCACTAAGATCAGGAACAAGACAAGGGTGCCCACTCTCACCACTACTATTCAACATAGTTTTGGAAGTTTTAGTCATAGCAATCAGAGAAGAAAAAGGAATCCAAATTGGAAAAGAAGAAGTAAAGCTGTCACTGTTTGCAGATGACATGATACTATACATAGAGAATCCTAAAGATGCTACCAGAAAACTACTAGAGCTAATCAATGAATCTGGCAAAGTAGTAGGATACAAAATTAATGCACAGAAATCTCTTGCATTCCTATACAATAATGGTGAAAAATCTAAAAGTGAAATTAAGAAAACACTCACATTTACCACTGCAACAAAAAGAATAAAATATCTAGGAATAAACCTACCTAAGGAGACAAAAGACCTGTATGCAGAAAATTATAAGACACTGATGAAAGAAATTAAAGATGATACAAATAGATGGAGAGATATACCATGTTCTTGGATTGGAAGAATCAATATTGTGAAAATGACTATACTGCCCAAAGCAATCTACAGATTCAATGCAATCCCTATCAATCTGCCAATGGCATTTTTCACAGAACTAGAACAAAAAATTTTACAATTTGTATGGAAACACAAAAGACCCCGAATAGCCAAAGCAATATTGAGAAAGAAAAATGGAGCTGGAGGAATCAGGCTCCCTGACTTCAGACTATACTAAAAAACTACAGTAATCAAGACACCATGGTACTGGCACAAAAACAGAAATATAGATCAATGGAACAGGATAGAAAGCCCAGACATAAACCCACGCACATATGGTCACCTTATCTTTGATAAAGGAGGCAAGAATATACAGTGGAGAAAAGACAGTCTCTTCAATAAGTGGTGCCAGGAAAACTGGACAGTTACATGTAAAAGAATGAAGTTAGAACACTCCCTAACACCATACACAAAAATAAACTCAAAATGGATTAAAGACCTAAATGCAAGGCCAGACACTATCAAACTCTTAGAGGAAAACATAGGCAGGACACTCTATGACATAAATCACAGCAAGATCCTTTTGACCCACCTCCTAGAGAAATGGAAATAAAAACAAAAATAAACAAATGGGACCTAATGAAACTTAAAAGCTTTTACACAGCAAAGGGAACCATAAACAAGACGAAAAGACAACCCTCAGAATGGGAGAAAATATTTGCAAATGAAGCAACTGACAAAGGATTAATCTCCAAAATTAACAAACAGCTCATGCAGCTCAATATCAAAAAAACAAACAACCCAATCCAGAAATGGGCAGAAGATCTAAATAGACATTTCTCCAAAGAAGATATACAGATTGCCAACAAACACATGAAAGAATGCTCAACATCATTAATCATTAGAGAAATGCAAATCAAAACTACAATGAGATATCATCTCACACCAGTCAGAATGGCCATCATCAAAAACGCTACAAACAATAAATGCTGGAGAGGGTGTGGAGAAAAGGGAATCCTCTTGCACTGTTGGTGGGAATGTAAATTGATACAGCCACTATGGAGAACAGTACGGAGGTTCCTTAAAAAACTAAAAATAGAACTACCATACTACCCAGCAATCCCACTGATGGGCATATACCTTGAGAAAACCATAATTCAAAAAGAGTCATGTACCAAAATGTTCATTGCAACTCTATTTACAATAGCCAGGACATGGAATCAACCTAAGTGTCCATCAACAGATGAATGGATAAAGAAGATGTGGCACATATAGACAATGGAATACTACTCAGCCCTAAGAAGAAACAAAATTGAGTTATTTGTAGAGAGGTGGCTGGACCTAGAGTCTGTCATACAGAGTGAAGTAAGTCAGAAAGAGAAAAACAAATACCGTATGCTAACACATATATATGGAATCTAAAAAGAAAAACTAAAATGGTCACGAAGAACCTAGGGGCAAGACAAGAATAAAGACACAGACCTACTAGAGAATGGACTTGAGGATATGGGGAGGGGGAAGGGTAAGCTGGGACAAAGTGAGAGAGTGGCATGGACATATATACACTACCAAACATAAAATAGATAGCTAGTGGGAAGCAGCCACATAGCACAGGGAGATCAGCTCGGTGCTTTGTGACCACCTAGAGGGGTGGGATAGGGAGGGTGGGAAGGAGGGAGACACAAGAGGGAAGAGATATGGGGACATATATGTATATGTATAACTGATTCACTTTGTTATAAAGTAGAAACTAACACACCATTGTAAAGCAATTATACTCCAATAAAGATGTTAAAAAATTTTTTTAATTAAAAAAAAAAGTTTTTACCTCTTAGACTCTGCATATCCTGCCCTATATCTGATGAACCACTTATAAAATGTAAGAATGGAGATTTAACACAGATGTCTTTCCTAAACAAAACTCTTTCATTGATGGCATATATCTAGATAGCTATAGCTATATCTATATATATCCTATTATTTTATTGATAACCAAAAATGCTTTAGAAAAACATATTTCCTGAGATTGTGGTTTATTTTTTTTCAAGTTTGTCTTAAATTAGAACCAATAGATGTACAGAGAGGGGTTTAGCAATCTATGGCCCATGGGCCAAATTTGACCTGGTGCCTGTTTTTGTCTAGCCCATAACTAAGAGTGGTTTTTGCACTTTAAAATATTTTAAAAAAACTAAAATAAAAACACTATTTTGTGGCCCATGAAAATCATATGAAATTCAAATTCTAGTGTTCATAAATAGTTTTATTGGGATTCAGCCATGCCCATGTATTTACTTGTTGTCTATGACTACTATCAGCCACAACAGCAGGGTTTAGTTGCAACAAGATCATATGGCCTGCAAAGCTTAAAATATTTACTACCTGGTCCTTTATGGAAAATATTTGGCAACCTCTAGTATAAAGGAACAAATTCTAACATGTAAGTCTGGAGAACTGTATTTTTCTTTGGGCTGTTATGTTTCCCATTTTAAAAAAATTGGGGAATGTAGTAGATGACGGCAAAATTATATTTCAGAAATGTTCTACGATCTAGGAGCTAAGCAATTATTTTCAAATCATTGCAGTATCAGTATTGATGAGTACACTTTCCTTTTTAGGTCATCTTAAATATCCTTCTAAACCAGAGGTTCCCAAACTAGAAAAAATCATCTGGGGAATGCCTTAAAAAGGAAGACCATTAGGCTCAAGTCCAGAAGTTCCAGTCCAGTAGGTCTGCGGTGAGCCCCAGGAATCTGCATTTTAACACTGTGGGGATGATACAGATGTACACTCTCACTGCAAAAGCTTCACAAAGGCACCCCGGTTCACAGGTTCCTTTGCCCGGGACTCAGCAAACCAGCCACAATGTGAAAAAAGCTTTCAAAGCTCTGGCTGCAGGTCTGAACTGAAATATTTTACCTTGCATCCTGAGACTTTCTAGGGAAGAGAGTTCTGCACTTGCCACGGAGTTGCTCCCAGGAGAAATGCAGTAAAAGTTAGAATCAGACTAACAGCATTATACTTGTTTCTTTCCAAAAAAGCTGAAAAGGCCCCAGGCATTTCTTTTGCCTGCTGGAGAGACAGTGATTGCAAGCCCATAAGGTACACAGAATTTGGGTTTTCTCAACAGAGAAAAGCCATTATATGAAATCACACACAAACGCCCAACAGCAAGATGGGAGAGAAACGGTCAAGAATCAGTCACAGAGCTTTCAAATTATGAAACTAGAAATTATAATTCTAAGAGTTGAAAAGTTTTCCCCACTGAGAATAGTATTATCCCAAGTTCACAATAAACCTCTTTCTCATTTTATGCTGCCTGGGAGTTCTTAAAATTGATGGACCATGTCAGAAATGGCATGACATTCTCATATGGACCGGCAGCCTGGAATGGCCAAATGGTTTAGACCCTGAAACATAGAGATATTCATCCCCTCTCCCCTTTTAAATTGTCCTCTTTGCCTAGAGTCAAGGCTCAAGACTAAGATTAAGCCTATTCAGCAGGGACAGAGAAAGAATTGCTACAGGGAATCAGAAGACAATCAACCTTAGAAAGGTGGAGCCCTGGGAAATCATCCTTACTATAGAAGATTCCAAAGTCCCTAGAAGGTCTCAGGAAAGGCAGCGACTTAAAGGAAAAAAAAATGTTAGTAGTGCAGTGCTGAAATAAAGAAGGTATAAAGACAGGATACCCCTGTTTAAATTATTCTAGTGTACAAAGAGCAACTCTACCCAAAGAAAACCAACATGAAAGTAATGTGTGTGTGTCTGTGTGTGTGTGTGTGTGTGTGTGTGTGTGTGTGTGTGTGAGAGAGAGAGAGAGAGAGAGAGAGAGAGAGAGAGAAAGAGAGAGACCGTTTCTTCAACTTCTTACTCCTTTACATTTTTCTCTCTCTGTCCCACCTGAAGATGCCCTATTGTCTGACTTTCCTGAGATACTGTTGATGCTTTGCAAGATTCTAGGAAGAAATAAACATTTATGTGAATAAGCAAAGCAGGAACAGCATTTGCTTTATACAAGCTAGAAAAAGTATGGCGTACATTGTCAATCCTTTTGCCTCAGGACATAAAGCAATCGCCAGCTGGACTCAGAAACATCCCTATACTATGTAGCCGAGGGCCTTGGGAGAAAGAAGAGTTATAAGCTACTCAGAACAAGTGTGCAGTTTGGCTGATACAGCTAAGAGGATGCTGGTTCTAAAAGTATTAAAATGTTCATGTCTAGTTGTTGTTTATATCTCAGCATCTCCCTTTCTATGTCCTTTTTTATTTCTTCTTAGATTTCTATTGATTTACATACTCAATTATTTCTGAAGTCCTGAAAATAAGTGAAGAAAAATTAAACATAAATACAAAGATAAAAGGACTCACAAAAATGAGTGAGGAAGTGATCACATGCATACTTTTTGAGTAGGCTCATGCATGCGTGTGTGTGTGTGTGTGCAGACATGCATATGTGGAAGTAGAGGAATAAGAGGGTCCCTTCTGTTCAATACATTTTGTTTTCTCCATTCTCCCAAATCAAAGACATCTAAATCATTTATTCTTCAGTGCTTGGAACAGCATGAGAAGTCCTCTGGGCAGGTGGGATTTCTCCATCTGCCAACTTTAGACATCACCTGGTCTCTACTTTAGATCTCGAAGAGTTGGCAAAGGCAAGAGAAAAGGAATCAGGGATTAAGAAGGGGGACCACAGAAGAGGGTGAGGGAGAAAATAGGAAGTAGAAATCTGGAAAAGAGGAGAGGTATGAGTGCCAGGAGAAGGACAACAATACAAGGTGGGAAAGTAAACAGAATTGAGATTCTTGAGGATTGAAAAATGAAGAGTTTAAAAGGTGTGCAAAATGCAAATAAAAAAAGGAAGAGGAAAGATCACAAGCATTTATTGAGTGAAAACTATGTGCTAAGGACTCTCACATGAATTATATTATTTAACCTTCTTGAAAACTCTGTAATACAAGTACTATTATCTCTACAGATGAGGAAACTGAAGCTCAGAGTTAGTTATTAAGTATCTGGCCTAAGATCACACTGATAGTGGGGAAGGAGAAGAGAACTAATATTGGTTCACCAAACAAATATTTATTGAGAGCTTACTGTGAACCAGGTATGTGCTAAGCAATTCCACACATACTAACTTGTTAATTCAGGAAGTATAACATCCATATATAATATATATAGTATATATAGATATATGATCTATACATATCATATATAACATATATGTAATATATAACATATACATATATTTAGAGATATGGTAAGGCACAGAGACATACCAGAATTAGTTTTTCAAGATTATAAAGAAAATAAGTTACAGAATCAGTATTTGAATTCAGCTCTGTCTAACGCTGAAGTTCATGCTTTTTAAACTAGAGCAGCAATTCTATTTCAGAAATAGGGAAAAGAGACTAGACAAAAAAAAAAGATCTATAGCTTGAGAGAGAAGAGATCCAGAAAATAAAGAAAAAAGAGAGATATGTATTCTAAGATATGAGATATTTGGTGAGTAGATCAAATATAGTTAGATTAGATTTTAAAACTTTTTGATATAGCAAGAGATTCAGAAAATTTACTTTAACATTTACATTGATTTTTCTGGTCATTCTACCTTATTTTACTGGTTTTGTTTCATTCTGTTTTACAAAATAAGTAAGTATGACAGAATCTTGGAACTGAATTTAGGGTTCCTGAGTTTATAGCTTTGCCATTAACTTTGAGCAAGTCATTAAAAGTCTCCAAAGTTCACTTTCCTCATCTGTAAAATAGAGGTTATAATACCTTTCTTGATGACCTTATAAGATGGCCATGAAGTTCAAAAAAGGTAATATATGCAAATTACCAAGTACTATATCTTTATAAGTAAATGCACACAGTTAAATTTCATAATATTCTTGTCTTAGGCTATTGGAGAGCCTCCAGCTTGCTCCTTTTTCCCCTCTGCAGATTATCAGAGCGTGCATGTGCTTAGAAATATTTTACACTCTGATCTTCTGCCATCTTATAGGTTTATTCTTTCCTCTTGGAGACTTTTCAGAATTTTTACTGTATATTTAAATCTAATCAAGCTTTGAATACTGCCTCTGACTACTGTAAAACATCCGTTTGTTTTGTTTGACATATGGAGTCAGAGCTTTTAGTTTTCATTGTACAGATTAATGCAAACAAAACGTGCTGTCCCTCTTCCTCCAGAAAGACATTCCTCTCCTCTCTGTCTGGGCTTTTTCTAAATCAGCCTTCAAGAACCAGTCCACATGACAGCTCCTTTATGAAGTCTTTCTCAGCATCTTCCCTTCCATCTCCTCCTCCTAATCCTTGCTTGAAACTACCCCTATTCTCAGCCTAAATTCTTTTTGGTCTCCCTATACTCTCCAGTAATTTTGTTCATGCAATTATGGTGGCCTAGATCAGGTTGTACTGACTTCACTTGTATACATTTCTGTCTCCCTCACCAGACTATGAATTTCCTAAAGTTAGGTCTCTACCCCTATTTATCTTTGTATCTCTCACCCCGACTTGTTCATTGACTTGTACATTTATTTATACCTTCAACTAAATATATTGTTGGATACCTGCCACATGCTAGACACTGTGCTAAGTGCTAAAGACACAGAGGTGAATAAAACCAGCTCATTTTCATGATCATGAAGGTTGCTTCTCAAATGTGTTTGTGTGTGTGTGTGCGTGAGATTATTTGATTAAATCTAAGTTACAACCCTGCTCAGTGCTAAGAAGGCAAAATCACCTAAGAAAAAGACACTTAAATTGATATCTCAAGAATAAATGTTTTATTAACAAGTAAGGAGTTCACAGAACATAGTAGGTAATTAAAAAAAACAAAAAACAAATGAAGGGCCTCCTTAAATGAAAAAGATAAGATTAATAGAAGTAACTTATTTATTTAAGGCTTTCTATACACACATATATTATTTCAAGTAATTCTCATAACAACCGTACAAGAGAATATTATTGCTTTTATTTCTCTTTATAACAACTTCAAAATGGATAGATTAGAAATTAGACAGTGAGTCAAATGTAATACAAACTGTCTACTTGCAGTCCAAATCATAAATTATTCTGGAGATCCGCCTCCAAATATTTTTCTCAGAAGAGATTTTATCCTTTTCCTTTCTATCAGAGAAAACCAGCCAAGTAATCTTAATCTATCATTTGAATTTATTTGTTCCAATTGTATTTTTAATCTTCAGTTCCCAAATAAGATTTCTTCATACCCTCACCAATCTGTACTGAAATATTTGAGTGAGAGATTAGAGTATGGCTTTTATAAGTGGTTGCAGTATTTCATTTTATCAAATATGATGGGTTGTAGTCATATCTCTATAAATAGACACCTATTACTAGAGGGTCCAGAATAATTTAATATTATCCCAAATATCACTGTGTACTATGCCTGACACATAGTAGATACTCAATAAATGATAACTTAATGATGATTCTGATTTTTCTGTGACAAGCCATTGCTGTTGTGACTGAATATTTATTTGAGGGTTCACTGCTAGGGCTAAATACTGTGGTCAGAGGACAAAGTGAAGCTCACTAGATTATGGAAACTGTCCTTGTTCTGACCTCATTAGCATCAGTCCCAGGGTTTTTTAATCCAATGCCAAAAATTGGCCTTATGACTGCATTAAGGAAAATTACAGTTCCTCTCTACAGGATCACTACCAGGGAAGAGTGCAAATGTGCACATATTTTGAAGGAACTTTACAAAATGTGACCCCAGATGAGCTTTATACAACAGTGTTTTTCTTCTGAAGTTTAGGAACGATACTCCTAATGCTGTAAGAAGCATGATAACAGGCTGTTGGTACATTTGTATAAAGGTTAAATCCTCCCCTAAAGTCCACAAACAGGTGATTGATTTTTTTTTTTCTTTCATTTGAATTCTTAGAGCGCTGAGGAATTCTTTTTTGTTCCAAACTATAATGAGGGTTCTGTTTGGGAGATTTGTCTCTGTAGCTAAGTTTTTATGCTAATCAGTCATATGGTTATCTCCACTTTCACACCCTTACTGATTCATATCTTTTGCATGGATTATCTGCCTTAGCCCTGTAGAGGATTTCAAACTTATTCAGTAATGTCTTGAGTTCCTCATTCACTTCTGCTCAAAAAAATGGTTCTGATAAAGAAAGCTAATTGTTTTTTAAGCAACAAATGATATGCAGAGTTTCATAGTGCTCATTAAACTTACCTGGAAGAAGGTTTAATTTCCACCAGATATTTTACACATACTGACCAATTCTGCATTCAGACTCACCAATCGGTACTGCTAAGAAATGAGCATACGTTGGCAGTGTTTAACTACAAGGGGGCCCAAGAAGCCAGATGCTTTCTGCCACATAGTATGAAGTTACTGTTGATTTTTCTCTTATTCCTTTGCTCCATTGATTTGATTTCTGTTGCAATCCTGCCAGTGGTCCATTCTCTGGACCAAGACTCCTGCATCACAACCGTGTGTAGTGACTTCACCCATGTTCCTGCCATCCTGATCTCACTCTCAAGATCTCACCCAGGACTTCCCAGTTACCCTGGACTGCTCATTTCAACCACCCCGGCAGTTTTACTTGTCCCTCTTCCGTTCTCTTTTTCTCTTCCTTTATTTTTTTCACTCCATTGTGATCATAAACATGTGAGGAACAACAGGCTGGGATTTCATAAAGTCCCTGAGTTATGAACTGAGAAGACATGGATCATTCCCCATTAACAGGAGAGCAGTTTTAATTAGCTTTTTCTTCTTATAGTTCTTCTTCATTCCGTCCACACTCTCTCCCCTCCCTAACTCACCCCTTCCTTTTTGAAAGCTTTCCAGCAATAAAGCAGAAGGAGGCAGTCTGAGAAAGGTTAGGCAAACACAACAATATTACCAGAATAAGTAACATATTGCTCATTAAACATTTAAAATCAACAGTTGCTCGCTCGATCTGCCAATATTTTGAGAAATGCCAGTTTTACTGCTAGGTGCCACTTGGCTTGAGCTGCTTAATTCATGATTTGTGAACTGACATTGGGGATAACAAAACCATATTCCAGTTAGGATTTTGCTGTCAAGAGGAAAGCTGAAATATCACAACACAAAGCTCCCTTACTGTTTCCCTCTCCTTCCTGCCGCCCTCCTTCCCCCACTTCCTCCCACCCTCCTGCCTCTGCCTTCATTCCAGAAACAAATGGATGTGTTAAAACAGTGAAATGTGTTTGTGGAAGATAAATAGTTTATCTTAAATATACTGTTGTAGTGTCAAACCGAGTCTTGAATACATGTACATATTTTATTCACAGACATAACATTTCAAAATGAGTAGCTTTTTTTTTTCTTTTTCAAACATTTATACATGAATGTGATGTATGAAAAATAAGAAAGGAACAACAGTGTAGCTCAGATCTTATCAGTATTATGTGCCGATCTCATCAAGAACATGAGCCCAGAGTATAGTATTTTCTTCCATAAAAGGCATCCCTTCCTGACTGGCAGCAGAGAGAAGTCTCTAGATTTTTAACACATCTCTCTCCTTCCACCCATTTTGAAGTTTTGTTGTATTTTTGTTCTGCTGCCACCAGTGTGTCACTTCGTGGCTAAGGCTTCCAATGCTATGGTCATGCCCTGTGTATACTTCAGCAAGGAAATCCTTTGGTCAGTTGGAGCATCAGGAACTGTGTCCCATGCACTGTACTATTTGAGGGAGAGGAGTTGTAAAAATAAATAAAATGTGTGCTCCCACCTTTAGGCAGCTCATAGGCTACTGGAGAGACAGCTAAGCAAACGGATGATGACGACATGCTGTACTCATGCTGGAACTGAGGGGTTTGGATCTTCTACTACAATTCAGGCTTTTCAACTCAATGGAATAGGATGTGTGCAATCAGGCCAATGAGCTCCACCCCGCTGGGCCATACCCACAGGCGCCGTTTTCCATAGCAAGTATGAGGTGCATGGCTGCCAAGGCTGACGTACTAAAATGACAATTCTTGACATCCATAGAGTCATGGGGAGACAACCATGATTAGAAGAGAGCATCTCACAGGGAAGTGGGGCTCTTCATGAGTGTCCTTTCAGAACACTGGTGTGTTTCAGCTTGAGATAATCTAAGACGGACGGGGAGCTAGGAAAAGATGATGGAGGACACTTTGCACAAGCCTAATACCTTCATCGGTCATGGGATACAACTGTGTATCAAAAAAAAATAAAACACAATGAGGAAGCATTTTTGTTCCGGTTATAAAGAGTGACAAACAAGAGAGAGGCAAAAGAATTCATCTTCCTCATTCATCACTAACCAATAAAAGATTTACTTGATACTTTGAGAACAAGTTATTCGATAACAGAATTGTAATAATAATAACGATGGTGGCACACGTCACCAACTCCAGAAGTAAGTGAGAATTACTTGGGAATGGATCTACAAATGTGGCAGCTAAAAAGGATTGGGTGAATCCAAATAGTTTTGGTGAATTACAGGGTCAAATTGAGTAGTAGAGACTGATGCTTCTGAAGCCTTGGTATTTGCACTATCTGCAAGATGAAGACATTACTCCAAATCTGCGGTACCCATTTCTCAAAGTTTTGATGAAAGCTACATGACATTGTATTTATGATAGGCCCTAAATAACAACTCTCATGCATTTGGGGCTGTAAGTTCAGTCAAGTTTTCATCATTATTACTATTCCTTGGGCTTACAGAGGGCAAATTTTATGATCCAAGAAGTACAAGTCCAGCCAAGCAGGTTAAGTGGGTTCAGATTTATTGTGAGGCTAACACTATTCTACCCTTTTCTGCTGCCCATCATGCAGGTCCACAAGTGTGTGCATTTAACAAAATTAATGGAAATTGTCAATTTCAAATTACCCAAGCCATTTGGATGCTTAGAGAAAATAAATGAGTAAATGAAACCCAAAGATAAAACTTAAACTTTATACGGCTAAAAAATTTCAAATTCCACCTCCATCACTGAAGCATTTATTAGTTATTATCAGGTGGAAAATCTGACCAATGTGGGTTTTATATACCTCTTTAGAGCTTGTACACACTAGTTTATATTGCTAATAATAAATAAAAGCTGACATTATAAGGTAGGAAGAGGAGATGTAGTCATTCATTCACTCACTCATTCAGCAAACACAACATTAGTACTTGTAATATGCTCCACTAAGCATGGGGCTATACAGATGGAGGGCAGGGCTCCTGTCCTTCTGGGGCTCATGTCTGTGACAATTTTAAGACTAGACAGCAAGCCTTGAGCAACTGAGATTCGGCTGATTGGCTAAGCCAATGTGTAGATGAGAAATAATGGCATCTCACTGAGAAAGAGGTCAACTTTTCAAAAAGAAAGCCCAGGTAAAACTAAGAGCCATTGCATATGAGCACCGGATACTACAAATACAGTCTTTTTTTTTTTTTTTTTTCTGATCCTTCATTTAAGAGGTATTTATAGCAGTCCCTGTATCACAGATCAAATGCTTAATTTGAATTTAAGATGCTAGCATTAAACACAATCTTGGTACATGTGAATTTAAATTTATTTAATTCTACATTTTAAAAAAGTCCTAATTAGGTGTAAACATTTAGACCCATTAAAGGAACACATAAATAAAAATAAATTTAAAAGCTCTTACAGATCTGAACACACTGATGACCACAGATATCAGGGGACAAACTCACTCTAATGCTTAAGCCAACATAAACTGGATGGCTGCCTGGACATCAGTGATTTCTCTGGTGACCATTTCTGTGTCACCAGCCTCTGGACAGGCTGACTGATTCCAGGGGAGAAAATGACTTAGGTTAGACTAATAAACTCTCTCTTGGAAATGTGAAACTTGAATGGAGAGTCTCAGAATGAGATGTTTCATTGATGGCATCATGCTACAGAGAAAGCCCCCAAACAACTTCTGCTTAAGAGTCACTTTATTTTTGCTTTACCAAGGACATATTTTCTTTTCTTCTCTTTTCTTTTTTGGTCAGCCTTCAATAAATATTTAATAAATTTGATTTTGCAAAAATAGTTGTACCTCTTGGTCTTGTTTGGTCATCTGTAAAATGGAGATCAAACTGTATCAAAGTCACCTTCAAGACTTCTTTCATTTCCAACAGCATCTGCCCATGAGACCATGTTCCAACATGAAGTCTGCTCCATTGGTCATGGTACAGCATGACTTTGTGTGTGTATGTGTGTGTGTGTTCATGTGGCAGTGGGATAAACCTGAAACCAGCCAGCCCTAAGAATACAATCTGCAAAAGTGCACTGTGGTTCTTTTACCACGGACATATTTTCACCTTTTCCTTCAAGTCTAGATTTATTCCTGAAAATTTCTAATAAATTCTGTTTTGTCTTGTTAGGTCAGTTAGTTTCTGTTGTTGACCACTGAAGAACATTAACAGAGATAAATACTCAACAACCAACTTTTCCTCATAAGATACTCAGAGCCTCTACAAAATAAAGGGCCACACTGACAATTCTGTTTACTTACCAAAACTTCTAAATCATTAGGATAATCTAAGGTCAGGACTATAAGTAAAATTTATGTAATCATTTAGTAGTAAACAGAATTTTTTTTATGTTAGAAAATCACATTAAAAGATTATCGTCAGGGGACTTCCCTGTTGGTGCAGTGGTTAAGACTCTGCGCTCTCAATGCAGGGGGCCTGGGTTCGATCCCTGGTCAGGGAACTAGATCCGACATGCATGCTGCAACCAAGAGTTCGCATGCCACAACTAAGGAGCCCACGTGCCACAACTAAGGAGCTGGCAAGCTGCAACTAAGGAGCCCACAAGCCGCAACTAAGGAGCCCGCCTGCTACGACTAAGACCTGGGGTAACCAAATAAATAAATATTTAGAAAAAAATGATCATGGTCAGACTGAAGCCTAAACATTTGAAATCTGCTGTGTTAAAATAATGTACATAGTGCTTTATGTGCCATTTCCAGTGAGACTGCATCACCCTTACACCTAAAGTTATTAATGCCATACTTGAACAAGTAACATTTTAATAATAGTCTTACCATTTTCATTCACAGATGTTGTTGCTAAAGGTGGCTGTATACCTGTGTTCTGGTAAAGGATTAACACATAACCATTACTCTTTGTCAGCCTGGGCATCCTTGAAAACTTCCCCAGGGTCAGTAAATTAAGTTGTCACCCCTGTGCCTTCCATCATCTGAGGCCCTGCATTAGGGCTATGTAGAAAGAGCAATCCATACGCCCAAGTGATCTGGGTATCACTTGCCTACCTTGCATTTCCAATTATTCTTTTTACCCAGAATTATAGAGCCTTTCTGCATTGTTTGGGACCTTGCTTTAATGTGCTCTGCTACTATGTCTTCTGCTCACCTTGTTTATGATCTCACCCATCCAGCTGCTTGTGAATCTTCTTGCCTTTACCCTGCCAATGAGAGCTATCTTAAGAGCAAACATTCTTCTTTTACTGCTTCTTGACTTGTGTTCTTGGACTTGGTAGTTGTTTATATTCACTTGCTACTTAAATGTGAGTTCTAAAATGACACTGATTAAGCCAGATGGGACATGTGTAGTATGCTGAATGAGATTAATGGCCATAAAGAAAAATTGGAAAAATATCCAATTCCTGTAAAATGTGAAGTTAGAGTCAGATTGGGCCCTGCTCATCTCTTCACTCACCTAATAAATATTTATTGATTACTGCAGTCTGTGCTTTAGGTAGCTAGTCGAGATTCCCTTTCCAAAGGGTGTAACTATTTCCTAGCTGCTGTGAGAACTACGGTTAGCAGCTTATACCTGTGGCCTTCTCTGGAGAACTTTTGGTGGATGGGAACTAAGATGTCCAGAAATTTTGGGGTTGCAACTTACCTACTCCCAAGTGATTGATGACGTACTGATTCAGGATTAAGCCTAGCCTTTCTGTCTCAAAGTGAGAAAACACTGCGATACTGTCCACAGTCCAGAGCCTCACCACAGATCAGAACAAGGTGAGAGCTTTCTTCAGGCACTATTCCTTTTGGATTTTTCCCCTTCCTTATCTCACTTTCCTCCTTCTTATACGTTTTCCCTGAGGAACACTCCTCAACAAATCACATAACCCTAAATCCCTGTCTTAGGCTCTGTGCCTAAGTAATCTGACCTAAGGCAATCACCTACTTTGTGCTAGGTACTATGGTTAAACATTTGAATAAGACATTGTCCCTTACCCCCAAGTGCTTAAGGTTTATTTCTTCTATGGATTTCTCCAAACACATTCTGGTCCAATAATTGCTGATCCAATAAGTGATTTTCTTTTTTTTTTTTATTTTTTTTCTCTTTTTGGCCACACTGTGTGGCGTGTGGTATCTTAATTCCCAAAGAGAGATCAAACCTGTGCCCCCTGCAGTGGAAGCATGGAGTCTTAACCATTGGACTGCCAGGGAAGTCCAAATAAATGATTTTCTTGGTTCACAATTTCCTGCTTTTCTGAATCCATACTTTCTTGATACAACTTACTTTAATGAAGACCCATGTTCCTAAAACATCATGTAATAGAGTTTCTCTAAATAGAGTCATATTTGAAGTGGCATAGGGGAGTATGCAATTAAAAGCGTTATTGTTAATCCCTTCACAAATTGAATAATCATGAAATTACTCTACTTTGAAATTTGAATTCCATTATATCACATTAATATAAAGAAGATACTGCTATACTGGGTAATGTATTAATACCAAAGGAATTTACTGATGGTTTCTCCCCCCCTTCCCCCCACCCCCCACTCCCCATTCTTACTTTTGGACTCCCATTCCTGTTTTTATGGTTGTGATATTTTGGCCCCAATGCTTCCATCCTGCTGAGATTACCTTATGCAGATCAAATCCAGCTCTTTTCCCTTATTTCTTTTTGCTGGGCATGTGGGTGGAATGGCTATAAGCAAGAATTTGTGCATGATATAAGAAGAATAAGGCAGAGAGACTGAATGAGGAAGAGAACTGAAGTTAACTCCTATTTCACTAAATTCCAAAGGATTATTCACACTTTTTCAGTTCCTAAAACACTCTTTCATAAATTTCCACTGGAAACAAGAAGACCACTGGCTAGGACTTGGGAATATCTTGATTAAACAGAGGACTTTTTTACCCTGTAGTCTATTAGACTGAATTTGGGTAAAAGAATAGAGAAGTGATTCAAAAAGATGAGAAGTATGAAGGTCAGGAGGCAAGAGGATAATTAGAAAGGTAAATGATAGAAAAAGTGGTTGGGAGAAGAGAGTCGTGATGTGATTGTACTTTGAAGGAACTAGGGCTGGGAAATACTCATGACAAGACTGCGTGTGTACCCCATAGGCAGCGGATAGGCATATGATTGGGCCTGTAGTGTAGATGGCACTGGTAGTGTATGGGGATAGTGTATGCATAGAAATCACGTCCAAAGTGTAGCTGATTAGGTCCCCGAGCAAGCACTGAGTCCACATCTGGGGCTCTGTAGAAATCTTGGATCTGAATCAAGTGTGAGGTAGTAATCCTGGCTATTCTCTATTTACTGACTATTAAGCCACTGTTCACATAAAGAAATGGTAGGATATTGTAACTTAGAAGTGAAAAAAAGAATACTACAAAAGAAGAATGAGGCAGGGTTGGCACAAATGGTTAAAGCTGAAACAAAGTATTTTTAAAACCTCATGAGGGGATATAAGGATGGAGAAAGTAACTGAGTGAATGAAGTCAAATACAAATGAGGGACATGACATTAATGATAAGTCCAAATGGCTGAGAGACTCAATTAATTTCTTAAATCTTGTTTTAATAAGAAAACAATTACTGTGTATGATTAGGATATAATTAAGTTTCTGCAAAAACAGCTCCTAACAGCAGAGAATGGAATAATTGGAAGATTTGGACATTAACAAATCAGTGACTCTGGGTATATGATGCCTACAGCTGACTTGATGAGTGTCACAGTGATTGAATTTGATTTTTGCAAATGTGTGAAGAAAAGAGAGAGCTCTATGTATGTCCAAAAGATGTAGTAATAATGGATGAATGGAAATCATCTTCATAATGGGTATAGAGAATGATTTAGAGGCTGACTTAAGCAGTTATTAAAAGGAACAGATGTTCATAGAGAACAATCTTAAACATCAAGACGACAGGTAAGCAATATTATCTTGAGAAGAATAAATAGTGGACCTCATTTCTGATAGCTTTATGGTGGACGGAATCATAAGCAAGTAAAAAAAGTCAACACAGGACAACTCATATGGTTCAATTTCAATAAATATGAAATAGATAGCAAAGATTTTAATTCAATTCAAATTCAGTCTGAATTTAATGCTATTAGTTTGTCAATTAGTAAAGATTTATCATGGATGACCAGAGAACTAGTTTTGATGATCTCTTTCTAGGGGGTATTATAAGCTTCATCATTGTATACAAGAATGACTTTGGAGAAATTACAGATGACATAGATTTAAAAGTATTGCAAATGTCAGAGAACAGAAGATAAGTAAAACACACTTACAAATATAAACAGAAAGCAGCTAAAATAAGATTGAGTTTGGAAAAAAATAAATGTTCCAGCAGTGGGGAAAACAATCTAACAGACACATATATTCAATAAGAAGATATGAACCTGGAAATCAGCAACATTGAAAAAGAAAACAAGCATGAATGATTATAAGAAACACAAGTATATTCTGAGTACAGCAAATATAGACAAAGAGCTGTTCTTTTAGATGCTGAGCATAAGGGAGCATTCTTCAAAGGTCAGAGAGGTGCTTGTAGATACAACACAGGAAAATTGAATAAAAAAAGAAATGTTATTTAACACCTAGTATGTGAAAAATACTAAGCAAGGCTCAAAAATAAGTATATGAAACATGCAAAATTGAACTGAATATCTTTATGATCCAAATATACAAAAATGAGGAAATTTAGGGAAGAGAAGAGCAAAAACTGAGATGCAGAAGCTCTAAGAATGCTGCAAACTCAATTCAAGAAGTACTCAAATTTAACGTCTGCAATGTGCAGTGCAATGTGATTGGTGTTCTGAAATAAATAAATATATAAATAATAAGTAAGTAAATAAGTAAATAAAGCAGAATTTGTGTTCATCTGTTCCTGTTCTCCAGTGTTTTACTCTTCTTTGGGAGAGAGATTTATATACAACAGAATCTGCCTTGTATTCAAGAATTTTAGGAGTTGTAAATGTGGTATAGTAGAAAGAACAGTAGAGTGGGCAGAGATCCAAGATCCATTATGATTATGAGATTAAGTGGTTGGGTGAGATCATTTCAATTCCCTTCTTATGTTACAATTCCATGGTTTTCAGTCCTAAAGAAAAGACTAGAAGTCTAGAGGGGATGTGAGGCTATATCAACCAAGGAAATAAAAAGAGTGGGTTGAAGAAGATAGGTTTAACATCAGCTATAGGAATGAGTAGCTGGTCAAAATCGAGGCTCCACTCATAAAGGAGTTATGCTGTAACTAGCATAAGTCAAGTCTGGAAGGTATAACAACATTTTTGGGGGGCAACTATCTGCCACGTAATGTAAGATACTCCTTTATCTCATTTAGGTTCTTTTGATCAAACAGGATATTGGAAGCAACTTAGAAAAGGAAGGCACAAGTTAGAACCAAGAATCATTCAGGCTGATGCTGCCAGGATCTGAAGCAGTACCATGGAGAGCTCCCACTATGCCTGAGGGCCTGAAGACAAGGTTGCCCTGTCATCCCATAAAGTTCGCCATCAACTACAAAGTGAACACTGAGTTCTTAAAGTACACAGTAAAGAGTAACTTTGGAGTTTTCATTTGAAACAGGGCTTTGTCTGCCCAAATATGGCTTTTAACGGAGGACTGGTTTCTCTAAGTCTTTGGCAGAAATTTATTCTTTACGTCTTCTGGTTTCTGGTGGAAATTTATTTTCTGAGAGCACAGATCCTTTCTAAGTCTTCTCCTTTGACTCAATCTCTCTTGGTAAAGGAACTATTAAAAGAGCACAAAGGAGTTACTGTTGAACATGAATATCAGGGTGAATATACAATATCTGCCCATTCCTTCCTTATTTTTATTGAATATTTTATAAATTACTATGTCCATATATTAAAATATCAAAATGAAAACTATAAGACAGCTTCTTAATTTCTACCTTATAACACAAAATAAAAGGTAAGGGAGAATCTTATTTTAACAAACAGCAGGCAAAATGTTGGTAATTCAGATATTTGCTGTTTATGATATGTTCTGTGATGTCTTACAGGCATCAATTTAAAAGGTTAGTATGGATAAATGAATGAATAAAAGTTAAGGTGAAATATTACAAAAGCATATTCAAAAGTCAAAAGCATAGAATCATAGAATATGATAGAATAGAATAGAATCATAGAATGATTGAATGCAATATGCATTAGAATCATAGAATCATAGAATGTTGATTGTGGAAGGGACCTTGAAGATTTAATTTAAGTCCTTATTTTACATTTGAGATAACTGAGACCAGAAAGGTGAAGTTAGTAGTTGACAGTAGCTCCAATTAAAATTTAAATCTTCAGACACCTATTGCTTTGCAGGTTTTCTCTTAAACTACATGCTAATCATCACTACTACTCCATATGTGATTTGTGGATTTTTTTACTGGTTCACCAGGTAAGTATATTTATCCAAACATTTACTCTCAATTTCTATATTTATCTCACAAATATATACATATTTATATAAGTACAATGCATATTCATAGACAGTGAACATTTTACCAGCTGACACTGGTTCATGGACCACACTTTGAGTAGCAGTAATGTAAATGACAACATGCACCATTTGAAACTAGAACAGCCAAAGATGGGTATAGAGTGGAAAGATGAAGTAAATGTCCAAGTAAATGAAGGTCCGAAATTCAACTCTAAATTCTCCATTTTCTCCCTCTCACTTGAAATATTAGCTGGATTTTCCCCAAACAAAATTGTTAATGCTGCTATCAGTTCTGACTTTCAGTGTCTCTAACTAATCTATTCCTAATCCCTTTTTGAGTGGTTGTCAGAAACAAAGTGGGCAAATGGCACTGGCTGAATAGGCTAAAGCTTCATCTCCACAAACCCACTTCATTTATGACCCAGGATAAAATGGAGCAGTTGTCTCAAAGGATGGGAGGTCATTTGCAGGTTAACAATGTGTTATCCTTTCTTATGTATTTTGGAAATTGGAAACCACCTTTAGATAGCAAGTCAACTTTTTTGCTCGAATTGCTGAATGTTTCATTGCTGTCTATGTAAACAGAGTTCAGCAATAATGTTCCCTCAGATAAATATGCTCAACTTTAATCATTTTTTAAAAACCATTCTCCCATGACAAAGGCCTAATACAAATACCAAGCCAGCATCAGCAATAATTAACATACAAGGAATTTTATATGTTCTTGATATTAGAACAACAGGTTTTCTTTGAACCACTTTGACCTTAAAACATGGAGCAAAGTAACAGCTTACATAGACAGGAATGGCTTTCATAAGAACCCAAATAATTTTTATCAGACTTTCAGCAAATTAGTTTTTAAGTAGCTGTTAATACTTTCTAATATTGAATACATACTCTATGGTAGAGCTGACTATGATTAGCATGGTGACTATATGAGAGCTGCCTTCCTCCTTTGCATTATGTATATTATTAGTATAATTTTATTATGTCCATACATTTATGCAAGTATCAGAAAGTCTAAGAACAGCTTGTTGATTTTTATCTTAGAATATAAATCAAAGTAAAGATAGATTTTATTTTAATAAATAGCAAAAAGCAAAGTTCTGCATATATTAAAACCACTTTACTGCTCTTGATAAAATGAATGAGATGCTTTAATAAATATCACCATCTAATAATTTCATTTAACTCAGATGTTGCTCTTCTGCTTTTTCATTAAGTGGAACAATTATATTAAATACATTCATGTAGGAAGATAAATATTTCAAATATTTTTAACCCATTTCTCCAAACTACAACCAATTTTGGGGGGTAGGGATAGGATGTGTTATGTTTTTCAGAGCCAGGGACAGAAGCTGAGGCCAATGAAATGTAATGAATCATCAGTTCAGTAAGCATTTACAGGTATCTGTACATATCCACAATATTTTAAGTGACAAAGGAGACAGTGGCTAGAAAATAGGAATTTAGAGTAGGTGACCACAGAGAGATTGGCAAACTATGTACTCTGCTTTGTGAATCGCAGGTGAACTAAAACCTGCTTCATCTAGCAGTAAGCTTAATCATGCACAGAAACCACAGAGTGAAGTGTTGAGTGATATTTATCAGGCAGTAAGTACCATAAGACACCCTTTTCCCACTGAATCTAAAATCTTGACCTATTTCATGGGTAGTAAGGGAAGCCACATATCCCATGTCTCAAGGGTCTTCGCTCTACATGGAGGAAACACCTAAGGCCTTAAGGCCCCACAGATCAGAATTTTTTTCTGGCATCTTTTTTGCTTACAGCTGCAGCCATCTGATGCCCAGAGGGTTGTGGTGCGGTAAAAGGTACTGACTGCTCTTCATTGTTGTTACAAATTGTATCTGAGGCAAAGGGCCATGAATCCTCATGATATGTAGGGTGACAGTACCAAACCCAGAGAAAATCATGATAGCACATTGGAAATTAGAATGTGATTATTAGGCAGTTCACTGAATCAAAGAAATTCTACACTGTATTTAGATTAAAAAGTGGACATATGTAAAACATACAGCCAATCTTATTAAGAATTTAATGGTAAGTACCAAATACTTATAAAAAGTATACAGATGTACTTCAGAGATATTATGGGTTCAATTCCAGACTACTGCAATAAAGCAAATATAAAAGTTTTTTTACACTATACTGTAGTCTGTTAAGTATGTACTAGCATTGTGTCTAAAAAAGCAGTGTACATACTTTAATTAAAAATTTTATTGCTAAAAATCGCTGACGCTCATCTGAGAGTTCAGTGAGTTGTAATCTTTTTGCAATAGTAACATCAAAAATCACGGACCAGGGGCTTCCCTGGTGGCGCAGTGGTTGAGAATCTGCCTGCTAATGCAGGGAACACGGGTTCGAGCCCTGGTCTGGGAAGATCCCACATGCCGCGGAGCAACTAGCCCGTGAGCCACAATTACTGAGCCTGCGCGTCTGGAGCCTGTGCTCCGCAACGAGAGGCCGCGATAGTGAGAGGCCAGCGCACCGCGATGAAGGGTGGCACCCCGCTTGCCACAACTGGAGAAAGCCCTCGCACAGAAATGAAAACCCAACACAGCCATAAATAAATAAAAAATTAAAAAAAAAAAATCACGGACCACAGATTATCATAACAAATATACTGGGCTGCCCTGGTGGCATGGTTGTTAAGAATCCACTTGTCAGTGCAGGGGACGTGGGTTCGAGCCCTGGTCCAAGGAAAATCCCTCATGCCGCGGAGCAACTAAGCCTGTGCTCCACAACTACTGAGCCTGCGCTCTAGAGCCTGTGAGCCACAACTAGTGAGCCCATGAGCCACAACTACTGAAGCCCACGTGTCTAGAGCCCGTGCTCCGCAACAAGAGAAGCCACCGCAATGAGAAGCCCACGCACAGCAATGAAGAGTAGCCCCCGCTTGCTGCAACTAGAGAAAGCCCGCGTGCAGCAACGAAGACCCAACGCAGCCAAAAATAAATAAAATAAATAAATAAATAAATAAATAAATTTATTTTAAAAACCCAAATATATAATAATGAAAAAGTTTTAAATATTGTGAGAATTACCAAAATGCGACACAGAGACATGAAGCGAGCAAATGTTATTGGAAAAATGGTGCCGATACACTTGCTCAAAGCAGGGTTGCCACAAATTTTCAGTTTGTAAAAAAAATGCAATAAAGCAAAGCACAATAAAATGAGGTATGCCTGTATTAAGCTTGTAAAGAGTTCTTGCTCTGCTTAATCCATGCTGTGTAGTACTCTAAGCACTTTTATTCATGTAGTCTTCACATATTTCAACTCATTCTCTTGGGCTCCTTCCACTTGCCCTGAGAATAACGTCTTGTTCCTGAAGCCTGGGCTCCAGCCTGAACACAAGTAAAGTTGACTTGAACCCAAACTGCAGCCAGAAGCTAAGCCCACCTGACTTGCAGCCTGATGCATATTCACACAGTTGAACTTCACCTAGATCAGCTGAGACATGGTTATTTTGAAAGTCTATGAATAGGAGAGTGAATGCCTATTTTTGAAAGGTCAGAGTTAGAAGGTGGTTTGTTACACAGTATTATTGTGCCAAGAACTGACACAAGTATTAAGCCTGAATCGACTGAAGCAATCATGGGCTAAATGGGAGACATTCTCTTAGGAAAGTACAGTGACATTCATCTTGTCATTTGATTGGATTTAGATTAGGCACTGATGAATAAGAAAGAAAAAAATTTATCCTTTCATATTCTCACTCAAAATACATGTATGTACAGGGGTGAGTATATGGCTATTTATACACCCAATCCTGTTGATTTAGAAAGCAGCATAAAAATCCTTATTCCATTTTTTTCTCATAAACTATGAAATACCACAGCAAGACTTAAAAGAAGTAGAAGCTCTTAAGTGCCAATTAAGTATCTTGCCATTGACTTAGCTGTGCTATGCGCTACTTCTCTTAATACATTTGTGTTTATCTTCCTATTACCACCCCGGGCCTTTTCTGCTGCTTCTAGTTCCATCTGTTCCAAAACCTAGCTTTTATTTAGCAGATAGTTGTTAATCATCTCTTTAACATCTCTCTGCTACTCTACACAACATCTGACCCTATGCCAGTGTCTCAGTGTCTTCTGGTATAAATCCCTTCTGTTCTTCAGAGTTCCACATCTCCCCATTTTTGCTCTCAAATCCATATCTTCCTAATACACTTAAAGAGAAGCAGGGAATATAGTCAAACGGATCCTCGTCCACTCCAATCCCCAATCCACCGTTCCACTGAAACCCTGATCTCCTTGAGAACAAGACTTACATGCTTACTGCCTGGTCTCTTGAAGCTCACCATCTTTCCTGCTGGTGTTTTGAAAAGTTCAAGCAAAGAATGCACAGGTTGAACAGATTTCTATTTCCTTCACAGTCCCTTCTCTACCACCCTTATCTCAGTCTGTTGGGAAGTATGATAAGTTTAGAAAAGAGGAGAGTCAACTCTCTGCGGCACAGTGGGATTGTTGAGGTTATTTGGAATGGAAGTTTTGTCCTGACTCTCTGGCCTGAATGAGTGAATGTGGGAGAACAAGAGACAGCCACTCCGCACCAGCCTTCTGAGCACTAAGGATGTCAGTCCCTCTCAGGGCTAGACTCTGCCTTCCAGCACACAGAGCGAATAAACAGGTCCTCCTTTCCACTCTGCCTACAGTAAGTTGGAATTGAAAGGTTGCTTTTGAGGATGGGCAACATTCCCTGTGTTGAAAACTGTATTGCAGTTAGCTGTCATTCTACCTAATGGAAATCTTGTTCTTTTGAAATTAAGTGTAAAATATGAGGTTGAATAGTGGTGTAATCTAAATATCCTTAATGCCAGATGTTGTGTTGGTGAATTTTCAGAGTCCTGTGCACTGCTAGGTGTGCATGTGTGTGTGTGTGTGTGTGTGTGTGTGTGTGTGTGTGTGTATCATGGTTCTTAAGAAATGAAACTTGGATTCCAGTGCTCAGACTGGGGTTATATTTAGATGAGGTCTAGGAACTTCAGAGGGAGCCAAACTATAAAGTCTGGGTGTAGATCCAAGTCCCAGAAAAACTGATATTTCTCATATGAACACATCATTGAATTAAGTCTCAGAAGGCATGATTTTCAGCTCTGGTTTGGCCCCCAATTAGATGTAACTCATAAATGTATAAAGTGGCATTAGAGTATCTATGAAAAGGCCTTAGAGAGTGAAATGAGAGTGAAAACTGGCAATGGGCTTAGAGATTAATATTCTATAACTCTATATGATAATCCTACAAGAATAACTTATTATATCTGAACTCTATAAACAATATAACACCAGTAATTTTGTTTAGGCATCTCTACCAGGCTATTGCCTAAGACACTCCTAAAAATTGAACACCATGAGAGAAACTCTGTCCATGTTTCCATCGCTACTAAAACAATGTGAAAAACATACAAATCATATTAAAAGCATCTTATATTGCATTTAAATATAGTTACAGTAGAAGAGATAATTTTAGGTACTCCCTTGGAACTGGCAAGAACATCCTTTTTTGCATCTTTCCCATTTGTTATTGTTTGTAGACTTAGTGCATACCTAACACTTGTTTTATGTAAACAAATTTAAAAAAACTCAATAAACAGTATATTCCTTCATACTCTGTAGCAGTAAACTTCAATTTTAATGAGATTTGGATTCAACACAGAGATTTCGATCTCTCTTCAAGTTGGTTATAATAAGATTCTACCTGAATTTCTAAGTCTTAAAAGCATCCATAGCTCTATAGACAGGACCAATGCAGAAAACGTTAATGCACTCTCTCTCTGGGTCATTCTGCAAATAATTCCCTGAACTTGTAGAGAGGGTATGGAGCATCAACCCATAATGCTCCATAATTATTAATGACTTCACAGATTAACGGTCATATAAATCTACTTGATAATCCACCAAGAACGATTTACTTTCCTACTATATCTAAACTCTCTGTGAAATAACATGACACTAGTAGTTCAGGTTAGGCATCTCTTCCAGAGTACATTAGTAGTTTGGCATGAGAATATGCCTCACTTTTCCAATAAAGGTTAAGATGTTGTCCCAGGTAGAGGAGGTTGAATCCAAATTATGAGGGAGCCCTCTTGCTTCCTCTCTACTGTTTTTTTTTGTTTTCGTTTTTGTTTTTATTTTTTTGGCCACGCTGCTCTGCACGACTTGTGGGATCTTAGTTCCCAAACCAGGGATTGAACCCAGGCCCTCGGCAGTGAAAGCAAGAGTCCTAACCAGTGGACCCCCAGGGAATTCCCTCTACTGTTTCCTTTCTATATTTCCAGAGCACGTATCCTGCTCTTGCCTGTGTAAAGCCTTTCACCAGTCTATCTTTTCTTGTTCCCATACAACAAACAAACAAAAATGAAATTTCAGTAAAAGATATAGCGATTAAGTCTTTATGTACTCATGTGTAAATGACTGATGAGGCTTATTTTATTACATCCCCCCAGAGATGCTTCCATATGCAAAGAGTTTCACACACCAAAGGGATAAGTATCTAGTGGTGAAAGTCTGAGCAGCCTTATTCCTCTAATGAAGTCCTTCTCAACTAGTGTGCTGGATCACACAAATGTGATAGGAACTGGTTCCGGGTATGCAGAGATATGGAGCCCCTTAGCCCTCAGAGAACCTACCCAATTCCTCCCTCATCATGAGCAGCCCAGTCTAGTAAGCTGTAAAGATATCATCATTTTCCATGCATTTCTTGATGTGAAGAGTTTGTGGGAAGCTCAGTTAGGACAAAGGTAGACTTTTGGGAAGGGGAAGGGGTGTTGCCATCATGACACAAGTTAGACCACAGTGTGCCCTCTGTATACTTTTCTCATCCAACCCTGGCTTACTCCTAAAGACACTCCCAGTTGTGTGTGGAGGGAAGGCCAGGAATGAGAGGTGGGTTTACTGGCAACCTAACTGTCATGGAATGGTGGCAGGAATGGCCCCAATCTTCCTTCTTTCATTTATCCACACTCACTGTTATGTTGCTATGAAATTTTGTAGGCCCCTTCCACTTCTGACTCTGGGCTCAGCCAGATGACTTGCTTTGATCATTGAGATTAAGCAAACATGATGCACATTGGGGCTTGTTCTGCTCATGCCTTTTGCTACTGCCATGAGAAGAAACATGCCTGGGTTGGCACGATGAAAGTTGAGGGACATGAGAAGAGCTGAGTGATCCCAAGTCATGCCAGTCAAAGCCTTCTTAGATCAGTTGATCCCCTCAACATACAAGTGATCTAAGCCAATATCAGCAGAGCCACTTTGCCAATTACCCCACACACATGAGCGAATAGGCTTATTGTTGAATGTTGCTGAGTTGTGGCTCTTTGTTATATAGCAGTATTCAAGCAACAGATAATGGATAGGCTAATGAAGCTTAAGCTTCAGGGTCTCTTACTTGCCAAGGTCCCTTTCTAAGCCTGTCAGAGAGGCTTTAGCTGTGTGTTCAATCTGGCCAGATATTTTGTAAAATTTGCAAAAATATGATATTTTAATCACAGCAGTTTACAACTGTTTCCTCCTTTCACCCCTCTTCTCCATCACACTTCTCCTAGCTGTGGGTGGTATTGTAGTGGCTTCAGTTATGTTGGGAATCTTGCTAAAGAGAAATTGAGTTGGTGCTGCCTATAGGTAGGTTGAATGGGACATGTTTATGAGGTTCACAGCTGATTCCTTGAATAGGTAAGTTATTATTAGCACCCTAGTGTAAGAATGTACCTTCTTCCCACTGTACTGTCTTACACAGTATTGTAGGGACAAAGGTTGTAGCATAATATGAACATAACTTATATCACCCAATACCAGAATTACATGAGTAGTGAAGGACAAAGTTTAAAGTGTTCAAATCCAAAAGATAGTGAATGGAAAATTCTTCCAAACATCAGACCTGTAAAATTTAAGCAGAGTAGTTCAGCCTCTTATGAAAACTATTTGGCAGAATCTACTAAAGCAGAATATTTGCCTACCCTAGAACCCAGTCCAAAAAACATAACCAACATAACCATAAAATTCCACTCCTAAAACATAGTCAACAGAAATGGGTTCACATCTTTGTTAAATGAAACATAGGAGAATGTTCTCAGCAGTACTATTTATAATAGTCCCACACTAGAAGCTGTCCAATGTCCATCAATAAATAAATAAATAAATGAATAAAATTTTAAAAATCGTGGTATATCCACACATTGGAAACCCCTATGGCATAAGAATAAACTATCTAAACTACGTGTATGTTACAAACACATTAAGGGAATGAAACCAAACACAAAAAATAGTATTATAGGGATTCCATTTATGTAATATACAAAAGCAGACAAATACTGGCTACTCTTGTGGGGGCAGTAGTGACTGGAGGAAGCCAAGAGGAGTGCTAATAGTGTTAGAGCAGGCAGATAGCTAGATGTGAGCAGAGAAAGCGGGGCATGGGTCAAATGCCAAGAAACCATACATCTTGTGAACAGTGGGGGACTTTGCACAGACAAAGAAAAGCAGGAACCTCCAGACTGACAGGAAACCATGCATTTGGGGCAACAAGGGTCCTGGTGACAGACAAAGAAAGGTGGGAAAAGGCAGGAATCTCTGGCATCTGGATGTAACCTTTTGCTCATTAAGCCCTCATTACAATAAAATTAGCCTTGCAGATAAGAAGTACCCATCATGCACTGACGCCATGACACTTCTGATCAAGGCTAAATAAGGACGAAAATCCCTCCTTCCCTTGGGAAGGTGGAACTGGGATGAGAATCAGGAAATACGACCCCAAACCCCTCCCTCCTCAATGAATATTCCACCTATTCATTTTCACACCGCACATAACCAGCTTGCCAAAGAAACGCAGGACAGCTGCTCACCTGAGACTGTCCGCTCTCCCCCTGAGAGTGTACTATTGCTTAATAAATCTTTCATTTTTGTTCTCTTGACCTCTATGTCTCATCTCTGAATTCTTTCTGTGATGAGACAAGAACATATGCTCCAGTTACAGCAGTGCTCTATTTCTTGATCTATTTCATGGAAGTATATTTGTGAAAGCTCATTGAGTCATACAAATATGAAAGGGGCACTTTTCATGTTTATATCTTAATGAAATATTTGAAATATTGTAAACAGGAGATTCAGCTATCACCAAGATGGAAAACTTTTCCTTTTAGGAATATATTGATGATGCAGTGCATATAATCATGTGTATTATATATATAAATCATTTATTTTGTATGTAAACTAGAGGCATTTATCAGCATTCTTCTTTTTAGGAAAGTAATCCATCACATTACAAGAAATATTGGGTGTGGTGGTATGGGAAGTTGTCTATAAAATCCCACCATATCACTGAATCAAGAAATACTTAAATTTCTTGTCAACTTTACGCAAAACATTAAAACCAACAAAGATAACGTAAAACTCTTAGTTTGCCACTAGAATGAAAACATTGGCAACAGTCTGGTTAAAGATTGTTGTCAACTCAAAGAATATTTAAGAGTAGTCACTGTATAAGAAAACTTGAAATGCCTTTATATCTTATAGCTCAAAGATGAGAGGATCCCAATAGAGGTTTCCTTTATTCCAAATTGAAAACATTCTGAAACATTTGCATGATATTGCCAATAACAGTTGTGAAACTCAAAGGAATTTTTAAAATTATCAATACTATTATACAAACTTGGATCACTGGTAGCAAAGGAGAAATTAACTTGTCTTTATACATAGTCTATAGAAAATATTACAAACATAAAGTCTTATAAAGAAGCCATCAAAATATATACAACCAGAAAAAGAAGGGATAAAAGTATTAGATGTATATCAGCAGTTAATTAATAAAATGATGATATTCTCTTGATTTTGTTATGCTTATAGTATGTACCAGTTTTTTTAGTTTATAATTTATTGCAACACCTATTTTTACTTTAAATAAAAATTGACTTTTATACCCAAACTGTATTCTTTTTTTCAAGGGGACTCCCAAATTATGGAAGTTTTAAGCCCTACAGAACCCAGAGGCTCATGCTGGGAATCACCAAGCATATTCCACAGCTATGTGCCCAAAGTGCAGGTTTGTCTCCTGCCAGGCAGGATGTCATTGCTTCAAACCCCCTTCCTCCTTCTAACTCCTCCTATGCTGCAGGTCAGTCAGGTCTTCTTTTCTCCTTTCCTACTTTCCCTTTCCATTTCTGTTCTTTCTTATTCTTAATTTAGACCCATTATGTACTGTAATCTGAATTAAAGTATGCATGGATACCTCTTTATTGCACCAGCCCTAGCCCAAGAATTTAGACATCTCTCTTCTACTGCAATCGGACAAAGGTCTATGATGCAGCTACTTCATGTAGGGCAGTCATATCCAGATCTCTGATGCATCCAGCTGATCCCAAACATTTTCCTCACCACCTACAATCCCTTGCCTCTGGCCACTGTCTATACCCTAATACTCCTTTCTGCACTTCCACTTTGTCCCTAAGAGCACCTAAGAGCATGCAGCACCTAAGAGCAAAGGTGAGAAGCTGGGAAAGAAAGTATGTGCTAACCATACGTGAGCCTATCCAGGACCCTTTGGATGAAAGAATATCCTCACATTGAAATGTTATATGAGTAAGGAGAGAGAATGAGCTTATTCTGAGCTTTCTACATTTATGCTGGAATTTGGGGAGACAGAGAACACAATAAAGTAAAAAGTAAGGGGCTTCTTTGGCAGACCACCTTATTTAAAATTACCATCTTCTGAGTTAGGATCACTAACTCAGCATTCGAATTTAATTCACTGTTCATGAAAAATGAGAACCATTGATACATATTTTTTTCCCAAAAGGAGTTCAGAAAAAAGTCTCAAGTTACTGAAAGAAGGATTAATTTGCCTGTAATAGAACTAACACGCAGGAAAAATTTAAAATCAATCTCGTGCTTAAAAGCAGAACAACACTGATGGTGCCTCCATATTTTCTCCCTCTTCCCACTGCTAGCTTGTTACCAGCGCACACATATTATGCATATTACCCACAAATCTTTCCTCTATTTAAATTAAAAAAAGAAACACCATGTTTTTAATCAATCTATTTGCACTTGGCTGTCAAAACTCACAGGCACTTTGATTTCCTTTCATTATTCTCAAGAGAACCAAATGCAGATGAATAGAAAAGAATGAAAAGGAAAGCAAATTAAGGGTCAATACACCTTGCTAAATTCAGAAAAATGTAAAAACAAAAAAAAAAGGAGAACCGTGTTTATTCATGGCCTTTAAAAATCTGTGCTATGCTTCTTCCCAATGACAATTACCAGGATCATCAGGTATAAATACAGGCTTTAACTATCAGATTGTTCTTCTGTGGTCCTTTTTTCTATTTCGCAAGCAACAGCTCTTGACATCAAAGCAGCCCAATCGCTTGAATGTGAATTACAGGGTCTGGGTATTAGAGGCTGGGTAGGACCATCCCTAAGAACTTTGGGGATGTATCATTTTGATGTTGTTGGTCAAAGATTTCTACTGACAGTCAAGAGACCAAATGCTCATCAAAGGACCCGACAGATGGAGTCAGATGACTCCTAGCAAGTTCCGGGTACTGGGAGCAAGGTGTCTTGGCAGGAACAGCAGAACCTCCATTGGTTACACAAACTGGCTGAACATTAGAACTTCCTGAGTGCAGTTTCCAGATTTAGAAAATAAAAATACAGGATGCCCAGCTAAATTTGAATTTCAGATAAATAACACATCACTTTTTATATAAAACCCCTTTTTTGGGAGTGCATCAAGAGGCAATATGTTTCTTTGAATGGATCTATGGAATGTGGGAGGAGCAGGTGGATGGAAGTAGCATGAGAAGGGATGCGTGTGTTTAATACATGATAAGGACATATGACAAACTTGTAATTCCCTTTCAGTATATTTATTCCTGGCAGAATAAAAATCTATCTGTAAGACCATATTTATCCAAGACTCTTTGGAAATGATTACTTCTGGAGAGCCAAGTTTTTTATTTGTTTGTTTCTTAATAGCTGGGTAGTTCCATCTTTACGCAGTAAGATATTTTACATTTTAACTTCTTTGGATGGAAATCTTTCTTAAATGTGTTGCACATATATTCCTACCATTTTAAACAGAAAACACTGCTATTTATTCAACTTCTTTCCTTGAAGAGCCAGGGTTATAATCATGAGCATCTATTATAATAGATTTTGATATCTTTAAAATTCACTGATGTATCTGTTGGACTATTTGCCCTTACACTAAATATTATCTCTATGATGCTCTGAGTTTTCAATTTTCACATCTACTTTTGTTTTTCTGTCTTCTCCTGGTCAGGCTATTAACTGTTATTCTTCCTCTTTTCTAATTTTTCCAAAATTCTTTCTCCCTTCAATTTGTTTCTCCTTATCTCCTAAGGTTTAAAAATAAGACAGCAAGGCATTAAATTCAGCTCTTAGGGCTATGTGAAATTTAAAAGAGCCCCATATTAAGGTCCTAATGGATTCTCCTATGAAGAAAGTGCATTAACAGCTAAAAAAAAAAAATGACCATAAGCTGTCAAAATAGTTGCCACATAGATATTCTACCCAAATTGACTGCTAGCTAGTACCAGCTATGTATGGTTATAAGGTGGGCACTTATCTAACCCAGGTAGAAATGTAAGATGTAATATACTGCCTCTGGATATATACACAGTGGTGCCTGAGGTAAAACTTATCTTGGTAGAAAGGAAGGTAGAAAAACATGGGACCAGTAGCTGTAGGGTAGGTGATTCTGGGTCCAAGGGACAGTAGACACTGGGGCCGTCAGAAACAGTGTATAGAGAGATCATCTGGTCTGCCATTCACCAGCTTATATGATGTTTTACCATTCATTTCATCACCTTGTGTCTTGGTTTTCTCATTTGTAAAATGATATTGATAATTAATACCACTTTTGGGAAGTGAGGAATATTTCTGCTGCTGTCATTTTTCTAAACTGTTCATAAAGGATTCAGTGTCTACTCTTTTTCCATGTAATCCACACCTCATTAGTCTCAATGTAAGGATTTTCTAATGGAACAGCATCTCAGTCCTTGATGGTTATGATTTACAAGTGCAGAGTTTCTATATCCTGAAGGTGGTTTCCTCAGTTCAACCTGGTACTTCTGTGCTCATGCATGGGGGGCCTCCTGTATTCCCTGGAAACAGATCCTGAGCAAGGTCTGCCATTTGGGTTTGGACCTCCATGTCTGCTTCTATTCCCACTCCTTGCCTCTGCCACTGGTTGGGTAAATGCAGACCTAGAGTTTTAGATATATGTGTATGTCGGTGGGTGCAGGTAGGGTAGGAAGGGAATAAGTAAGAAGCCTTACTTATGACTCCAAGTCTGAGCTTCCCACTGATGCCTCTTACCTGAGAAACCCTGACCTGCATAGGGTTGGACTATGGTGTGTGGGGGGCAGACGGGGTGGTGGAGGGGTATTCCTCAGATGCTTGTCCAGCTATTTACAAAGCCAATAATTTTTCCCTCATTTGGTCAGTGTTATTGTTGCATATAATTTTCTCTACTGCAAACTTGGAGGGAGGAGGACAGAGCAGCATGAATCTAATTCAACCCCATCTAGAAATATTACCACTCCCAGGGATTATGGTGATTACATGATATAAAAGCCTGACACACAGTAGGCCCTGTGTAAGAGGGGAGGGACTGAGTAAAGGAAGATAAAATGGTAAAAGTGGCAAATCATAGTGTTCTACCTAATAGGGAGGCTGTGAGCAATAACTAATGAATGATTGTAAAGCCTTTTGAAAGATAAAGGCTATAGAAATGCAAAATAATAATATCAGGGAAGTAGAGATGTCAGTTGAATATAAAAGACACAGCTTTTATTCCCATACAAATATCTTGGTCACCATCAGCAGCAGTGGAGAAGAAAACAGAAGAAGAGTATGTGACAGTTTAATAGTGTTTTGTTAGAAACAGAACACGTTTTAAGAGTGTCTGGACTTTCTTTAAAGTGAAAAGATGAGACCTGACTCACTCACTGCCTGCTGGAATAGATTCAGAAGTTCCTCTGGCAAAAATCTCTGGCTTTTCCACCTCTGATTTCTTACATTAATTACATTGGGAGGGCAAATTTGGTTTATGAGAGGAACAAAGCCAGGAAACCATGCTGGTAGGCAAAGTACCACTTCACGTGGGAGGAGTGTGTGAGTGTCCAGCTCTGAGCAGCTTGGCCTTCCACCCTAGATTCAAATCTCACTCAAGATCCAAATCTCTGTCCCATCATATTCCTCCTGAGGATGTCCTAGGGATTTAGATAAATTCAAGAAGAACCACTGGCTTACAGACTTACGTTCAGGAACCTGGGGTGAGGGGGAGCTCTTGGCTCTTTCTATGCGTGTTCTGAGGCTGCATTGCCTCAATTTTGAATAATGATAACTGCTATGCAAAAAATAGTTTTTCTGGCAAAATAACTTTGGGAAACCCTGGATTAAAAAAAAAATAACAGCTTATTTTAAATGTATAGGTTCCTAAAACATTTAATGTGTTAACATGTATTGTGAATTTCCAGAAGATAAAGGCAGTGTATTCCTCAAATTTGACCATGGAACTGTTTTCCAGAGTGTTTAACAGGATAAGGCACAAGGCACACTTTGGGGAATATTGTTCTAGGACCACCTACAGACTTTTCTTTTTGGCTTAGGCTTCCTAAGGATTTTCTAGGGAGAGCTGAATTCCCAGAAAAGCCAAGGAAATGGAGCTGAGGATTCCATTTCAGTCCGAACAAAACTATTTAGGTTGCATCTCAGACCACTTTAGTTCCAACATATGATTCTCTAAATTTGTCCTAGGGTCTGCAGGTTGCTGTATACATTCAGGTACCCAAAAGGGAGAGCTTAATAAGATACAATTAGATTGAGACCCACCTAGTAACCAGCTAATGGTCCATCCTCCCTCACTGTGCCTGAATCAGGCAGACCTCACTTAGAAGAAAGCTCAAGACATGGGGAACATGATGTTTTCTTATTTGAAAATTGTGAGAAATTTGCAGTGATGACCACCCCACTAAACAGACATAAAGGGAGCTCAAGCAGGGCAAGAGAGGAACTAGTGTGTGTAAAGTTCTCTTTGGCCACTCTGAGTGCACTTCGAGTGTGGGCTACAGAGGCCAAGGGGCTGTCAGGTAATGGTCATTTGAAGCCATGCATTGACATGGACAGCCATGGGCATCTCAGATGGCACCACAATATAAATGTAGACAAATTAGTTCAGTGTCTAGAACCCAAAGGACAGAATTGTGCTGAAATCATGGAAAAGGAAAAAAGAAGCCTCATTTAATATGTTAAACACAAACACACATATCTAAGGCAGCCAGTCTGAAGCCAAAGCAGATATATTCAGAGCACAAAGAATAACATTTTTAGCTAGCCTCGGCTTCCTTTCAGTCTTTCTCAACAGTAAAGAGCTTTCTGAGAAATGCATTTATATAGGTACAAAGCATGTCTCTGTGACAGCAGGAGTCTTTATTTGCATCAGATTTACTTTAACACCTGTTTGTTTCAGAGGGCACAGCCTGCCTAGGAAACACTCCAGAAAAGGGATTACATAAAGGAAGGATGCCTTACTCTGGAAAGAAGAGGCAGAGCAGTGCATTCACAGTTCCTATAAATCACTGAGTCTACTTTCCTTGGTGACTAAGAGAAAGGCACTTTTAAAAAATTATTATTAGGAGAGCTGCGATTACCCCTGTGTGCATAACTGTCTGATGCCTATTTTTAAACCATGTCCTTGGAACACAATGAGTATTCAATAAAAGGTGAAGAGTGAACTATTTCAATAACTCAATCCGGCACATCCACTAAATCTTATTTGTCAAATTGCCGTGAAATCCAAATGTGATGTTGTTTAATTCTGTTGATTAGAATGATCTGGTATCTATCTCTATACATAGTCCAAACATCCACTTTGCACAGTCAGCAACAATCTAGATTCTTAAACATCCCAAGAAGGGGACATGGCATCTGGCTCCATTTTAAATTGTGCTTACTATCGACAACAGGATTCTCTAAAAATGGCGCTGGAGTCTATGTTTATTCACATCTAATTTATTTCAGAGGGACAGACCCAGTTTCCAAACTGAAATATGGTCTTCCTGATGACCATTAGGAATGTCCTGCTTTCTTAAAATGTGAAAGGCAGAAAGACAATGAAGGACTGCTATATATAGATATATATATTATAATCCTTTACTTCCTCACAATGGTGCTCTAAGCATGATAAATAATTTGGATGTGGAATTATACTTAAATATTTACCCTAAGGATATCTGTTTCATGACTACTCTTCCCTAAGCTTGACAGATTAGAGGATTTCAGTGTGGGTTGTGATCTTAGAGATGTTACTTTCTAAACCCAAATTCTACAGATGAGAAAACTGAAGCAGGACAAGAATAAGAGCTTCATCTAAACTCAAATTGCTATTTGATATCAGAGCCGGCATTTCCTACAAACTCTGACCCTAAATCCCAAAGATTTGAGGATCATCTACATTTACTAATTTTCTGCATAGAGATAAGTTGGAAGGGTAAAAGAGCAGATGTACAACCAGGAGAGAAGTTGGCTGCCCCAGTGATTTGACTCCTGTTTTTTATCTTCAGTATCAAGGGAAAAACTGACAGTAAAATAACAATGGTGAGCTAGAAAAAAATAGTATTCTCTTGTTAGGTGCTTCCTGGGCCCATGGCACTAATACAGTGGATTCTGCATCAAGATGTAAACAGCTGATTTTGGCTTATGGCTATAGATCCTGGAGTCAAAAATGTCTAGTGTAGTATACACTATTTTCTTATTTATTTGAAAGATTTCTTCTGTACTGAAATTTTTACTTTTTCCTCTCCTAATTTTGACAAGGCAAAAAAAAAATTTCCGTATCTCCCACCTACACATATTCTCCCCACCCCTCTGTGTTCAACTTTGCTCTTGTCGTGAGTAGGAGGCTCTTCTTTAAAAGCTTAGTGAGAAAGCTAAAGCAGCAGGAGCACATTTATGGACTGCTGTTAGCTTCTCTGGACAAACATTTGGAGGCTCTGCTACAAGAAACATTCTGGGTCTGAGCATCTGGGTTTAAACTGTCAGTGATGGCAGCTAAGAGTAACTTACATAGTCACTGCCTTTTGCCAATTTAGCAGCAAAATACTAGATAGGAAAGCATATGTGTAATAATACATTTTTATAGGTTTTGAAGTGTGTCCTTGGCTGCCTTCTCTTCTCCTTCTACTTACTTTATTTGGGCTGCAATTACCCCCTTGATGTGGATGCCTTCCAAAATAGTGTTTCAAGGCCAGGTCTCTCTGCTGAGCTACAGATACATATTTTCAGCTATTTTCTACATATTAACCTGGATGTCACACCAGCATTTCAAAAGCAACGTGTCAGAACTCGACTTTTCATCCTATTGTCACAAACCAGCTTATCCCCCTGTATTTCCTCTCTCAATGTATGGCATCTAAATTCCCTCAGTAACCCAAGTCAGAATATTGTTAAATCATCCTAAGTTTTCAATTTCCATAATATCAACATCCAATTAATTATTAAGTAAAATCTAAATATAGCTCCGATACATCTTCTTCATTTCTCCATCACCATGGTCTTAGTTGAACATGTTATCTTATCTCATTAAGGCAACTAATTTCTACAAAAATTAGTTTTACAGATATACAGAATATCATACCTAACAAGTGGAGAACACAAATTCTCCTAAATACATATGGATCATTTGCAAAAACTGGACACATTCAGGAATTAAAAAGCAAGTCTCAATAAACAGGACTGTTATTTACGGATCACAATCTCTGGTCAAAATGCAATTAGAATTACAAATCGGTGACAAAATTTAACTAGGGAAAAAAAACCCTGTCCATTTAGAAATTCTAAATAACTCAAGGGCAACAGTATAAATCATAATAAAATAAGAATGAATGATAATAAAAATACACAAACCAACTCCTCTGGGTTTCAGTTGAAACAGTTCTTAGAGGGTGACCTATGACATTAAGGGTTTATGTTATAAAGAAAAAGATGTTGAAGATTAATGAGCTCAGCATATACATTTAGAAGTTACTAAAAGAACAACATAATAAACTCATAGAAAGTAGAAGAAAATGATAACATAGATAAGACCCTAAATTATTGTAAAATGGAACAATAGGACATAAACATAGAAAAGATCAACAAAACTGTAAGTTGGTTCTTAAAAAAATTAAAAATTATCAAGTCTCTGTCAAGAGTCGTCAAAAAAAAAGAAAAAGAGAAAAGAAACAAATAAATATTAGGAATAAAAAAGTAGATAGAACTACAGATGTTAGTCAAAAATTGAATGTCACTACAGATGAAAAAAATGATGAACTATTATACATATTTTCAGAACTATTTACTGGGAAATTAGAAAAATTTATGTCAAATGCTTTAAAAAATTTACATGAATTTTTAAAATTCCAAACAATATAACTTATCAAAACTGATTTAGAAAAACAATCCAAATTTAACATACTACTCCTGCATTTATAAACATATGAAATACTTTACAAGTAATTTTATTAGGCTAGAAAAACTTTGAAATTATTTCCAGATCTGTGTCCTAGTCTCCTCTCTCACTTCTCCCAGATCTATCCTTCATTCTCAGCATGATTTTTCTAAAATGGAAATCTGATCATGCCAATCCTTTGGGGACACTCTTTCAATGGTTTCTCATTGCCACCAGGATAAGCCATCAAAGCTCCTTCCTCTGGTATCCTGTCTCCTCATTCATCTCATCTCTCGCCTGCCTCTCTAACCTCATCATTCATCATTCCCCATGCATTTTTGTTGCACTTTTCCAAAGATGCCATATTTTTGCCCTTCTCTGCTTCTTCACTCAAACACTCTCTGACTTCACATTCTTGTCTTTCAAAACTAGATTCAGCTGGTCCCGACTTTGGACCCCCCAGAGCACTTTTGTATGTCTTCTTCACAGCACCTACCTAACCATATTGAACCCTGCTTTCGATAATAGTTTGTCTTTTTCACGATAATGTGAATTTATTAAGGGAATTTGTGGGTCTTCAGGGCTCAGCACATGACTGGCACATTTCAGCGTATCATGGATGAAATGCTTTTCTGTATAGCTTGTTTTGCAATTTAATCATCAAGTAGAATCTTATTTCTGTGGGAAAACATATTCCAGGGTACAAAGAACAATCAAAAATGCACTTTTGGAATACAACCCATTTGTATTTGTAGGGTGGGATCATCTCTATTAGTTATGAAAAGTTTCCCAAAAGTTTGGGATATGGGGAGACAATAAAAGCATCATCTTTCTCTCCTAAGTACTTCAAAAGACAGGAAGCTCACAGGTGCTCTAATAGGAGATACTGATGATATTGGGAAGCATTCTTTAGTGCACAGACACATGGCATCCTGAATAAAATCAATGTTTTACCTTCCTCCCTGCTGGGTTTCATTTCAGAATACAGAGCTATCATTACAAGCCTCCAAAATATACCTGTTCGGTTTTTCATCCGTGAATATTACACTGATTTCAATTAAATTCCAAAATAGGTACTCCAGAGTCCTCCCTAGAATTTTTAATATTTGGCCTTTAATATAAATTGATCCTTTGCTAGTGAGTCAGTAACACAAAACCTGGAAGAGGCTTTGAGAGTTATTAAAGTCACAGGCTGTGCAGCTGTGTAGGGCTTACTTGGGAACATGTACTATAGAAAATACAGCCCTACATAGAGAAGTCAGATGTTTATAGTACATCAAAGGCCTGGCATGAGAACCCGGCAGAAGATGCCAAGATGCTCGTTTCCCTCAGCTGCATTGGCACTTGCAGTTCTCAACAAAAGAGGAAGTTTCATCCTGGCTGCCCCTCAGGATCATCTCTCATTCTAGGATGTCAGCAAGTCAAGAGCCTATAGAATATTTATGAGGGGTTCTGGGAATGAGAAAATACTGGGTACTCCTGTTTTGCAAAATGCTGGGGAGGTGAGGTCAGCCAGAATTCCCAGGTCATGAGGCTATGGCGGAACTGGAAATAACAAACATGACTTTTGGCGTTCAGTCTGTTCATCTGACCACTGGACCCTGGAAACAGGTGCTGAAACCTTATGGAAAGCAATTAGAGCTCCCATCCAGACTATAGGCTTTTGCCAATGTCAAAAGGAAAAAAAAGCTGATGAGGTTACCAGCCCAGGGAATTTCACTCTGTGGCTCTCCTTCAGTATTATGCCAGAAATGCATTCAATGATGGAGTTCTGCCATTTATAACATGTGTCACTTTGTCTTTGGGAGAGAAGAGGTAACTAAGCGAAGTTACTTTTATTTATTCTATTTCATCTATCTGAGACCAGCATTTATTAAGCATGGTACTGAGATTACACTTGATTTCCCCTCAGTCTTCTTTTATTGTTTTTTCATGTAAGTCTTGGGGAAAATAATATTGCACTGGAGAGCAAATGACTTAAATGAATCAGATGTCTGGGTGTAGGTACTGCCATAAGATCAACTTTATTATGAGATGTTATCATAGTTATTGCAACACGTAGCTATCTGCAGAGTAAACTTCAAAGAGCAAGCAGTTCACAGCTCTGTAATCCAAAGAGGGAAGCAGCATGGAAGAGCAGAAAGAGCTTTAACTTGGGAATCCCATTTCTCCCTCCTTCTAGCTGCATATCCAGGAGCAAGTCACTTCAACCATCAAAGCCTTAATTTATTCATCTGTAAAGTAAAGCTAATAGCTTTGTTTGCTGAAGGCTTTAAATAAATTACTATGTATAAAGAGTTTGGCACAGTTTTTGGCACATAGCAGGTGCTCCTTGCATGTTAAGTCCTGTTCTTTATTTTAGACATGTTTTTCCAAGAGAGCTCAGAGATAAGATGTGGTCCAATAATTAGGTATTACATATTAAACTGAATTAGAGTCGGCTAATTATACCTTTGCTAGTTTGATTTCAAAGAATGAGCAAAATAACTTTTTGGGGTTGATTTGAATTCTTAGTAAGGTTCCACCTACAGAAACCCAGGTAAAGAGGTAGACAATAAGCTTAATAATTTGATGTTAGCACCAAATCAGAATAATTGTAATATGGAAAACAAACTCCCTTTCCTTCAAAAACTGCACCGGTGGGTTGGTTTCCCATCTCAGTCCTGTACTGTTAATGCCAACACACCCAATGGAATTTGCTACAGTCACCCTCAAGTCTTGTTGCTTGCTTCCAGCTTGCTCCCACTTGGATCTATTTCCTGTTTAGTTTATGACCTTGGCTCCAATTTTCATTCCTCTTTCTCTATCTTATCCACCTTCTGACTTTCTGCTCTCCCTCAAGCTCACTGTAGGCTACTTCCCCAATCAGATCTGCCTGACTCCACATGAAAGAAAATTCACAGGGAAGAGTAAAGTAACAAAAGGTAGTTCCCAAATAATTGGGTACTTGTCTGTGAGTATTATAGAAACTTAACAGTAAAAAGGTTTTTCAGTGAAATGATTTAGCTTGTAATCAAAGCAAAATCACAGATTTGTATCTGAAGCATTTTGCCGAAGAAAAGGAAAGGTGTAGGTAGGTCCAGCTGCTGCTGGATAAGACAGGACATTTGGGGGGCTACTCAAAGCCTTCTTATTCTGAAGATCACCACGACACTTGCTGGGCAGTTTCCACTCAGACAACATAGTTTGCCTCATGTCACTGCTGATTTCAACTGTCCGTAGATTGATCTTTAATGTTAAAAGAGTGCTAGTGACCTATACTTAATTCATGGAGAGATTTGAGGCCAGTCTATGAAATCTTGGTGTTAACCAAAAAGGTAAGATAAGAAAGCTTTCCTCATATTTTCTTAAGAAAAAGAACCATCACTCAAAACCTACCCCCAACATCTAATCTAATGATTTTAGGTTACTCCATACCTTAGAAAATTATGCTGTACCAAGCTTATTCAATTACAGACTTATCCTTTATCTTACTGTCATCTTGCCAACATGAAATCTCTAGTATAATCTGCCCATCTGTAAGGATCAGAATAAAACATTGCAGATGGGCAAATTTGCAAAACTTGAACCCTGGGACCGAACTTGGTATTTAACAAAGTGAAGGATGAGATGAACTCCTGTTTAGATCTTCCATAAGCCTAACTTTGAAGTTGCTCATAGCTTGACCTTTTTTCTATAATTTTTCAGATATTCAGCCTCTGGTATTTATATCGAATTTATTTCTACTATGACACAAAAGAGAAATATAAAAATCAAAGGACAAGAGACAGCATTACTATGCTGATTGCTGTTAATATATGTCTTTTAGTGCAAAAAAAAGCATTATTTTTGAGTCACTTTAGACATGGAATTTGCAGGAAATAAATCTACATCAGAGATTTTACAGCTTCCTTTCTGAAGCCCTCTCCACTTACAGCGTGCCTGTCTTCACGTCCAACATACCTAGAAGATCAACCTTGCCCCAGGCGCTGAATCTCTCAGGCCCACGGTCAAGAGTGACATAAGGTGTTCTAATTCATTCTTTAGGATTCCAAACCAAGTCATCCTTGCTGTTTGTTTTGTCTCCCATGACCTTGTACTTAAATATAAATAGTATAACTTTAACCTTTTTCTGAAAGTCTCAACTTAGACCTTAATTCTGGTAAAAACTGGATTCTTGTGTTGTTCTATATACACTTTCCCTATCCTAATGGCTGTCTAGATTCAGTATCTGTCTAGGACCGGGGAGTGACCTTATTTTAGACCATCTTCTCACCTCATCCTTCTTTACCCTTGACCTCTCTTTTGCCATTCCAATAACACAGATTTCTGATGCCAGCTGCATTCTGGAATTCCAAGCATCTTGGTTCCAGATTTCTGATTCTCTGCTCACTTGCCAGATCTCATATTTCTGCTAGTTCCCCATCTTGGCTTCTCTGAGCCTGCACAGTCATGAAAGTGGTCCTTTTGGGCTTGTCTCTGTCATGACATATGAGTGTAAAACCAGCTGAAAGATCTCCAGATGAATGATTCAAGTCTTAAATGGCCAGGTGTTTATTTCTGTTCCCTTGGTATAGTCATTCACCTAGCTTACAATAGTTCTTGTTTTTATTTCAGGAGCAATATAAGATTTCCACCCCCTGCACCTCCTATAAATACACCTTGTCTTGGAAACTCCTATTTCTAGGTGTTGACTCAATCTGTTGGTTTCTATTTCCTACCTTTTTTTAATTTTCTTAAATTAAGAAATGCATCACTTCTTAGGATGGGCTGTATCTGTTCAGTAGGTTGAAGGCCTCAGTGTGTTTGATTTTGGGGAGATGGTGCCACAAAGGTAAAACTTAAAATGTTCTAAATAGCTAAAGAGATATCATCTGCATTCCATCAGTTCTGGGACAAAAGTAGGAAGACATTAGTCAAGATAAATACACTTTTAATAAAAAATTTGCTATATTAGAGAGGAGATAATTTTGCTTTCATTTAGCTTGTTCTACCTAAATTTCTAGTACTTGTGTTTTACTCTTCTAAAAAGCCAATACAAATATATTTATCCTCCTGTTTGCACTACTATGTTTAGGTTAGTTATTTTTTGCTTGTAAAGACACATCTAAATCCTTGATTCTTTGTGCTCATATTAGTGTTTGTCTTAATAATAACAATACTTTTCACTTTACAGATCCATGTTCTCTCATTTGATCTTATTATAACCCTGGGAAGAAAGTAAGAAAACATTTTTATTATTCTCAGTTTACAGAAGCTCAGAGAAATTAAGTAAAATATTTAGAGTCCCAGGGCTAGTAAAAAGTGAAATCCAGAGGTATTTCTCTAAATCCTCCTTCTTTCCACCCAGCACTTCTCAAGGCTTTTCACTCAAGTACACTGGGAAACAGAGTCGTGCAGATTCTTGTTCTTAAGGGTCTACAACATTGTTTCAAAAGTGTACTGCAAATGTAAAACATCTTTGATGTTTCATCTTTTATAAAAATTCAGGCAAAATTTGCATTCTCTCTGTAATATATCAGTATGTGTTTTAATGTAAGCAATGCCTCCTCTAACTGTACCACCCTCCCATTTGATTTTTTAATTAAACTTTTAAATTTTGAGTTAATTGTAAAGTCACATGTAGTTGTAAGAAATAATGCAGAAATCCCTGTGCACCTTTTACCTAGTTTCCCCCAGTGGTAAAAATATGGCACAATACCACAATCAGGATGTTGACATTGATACAGTTAAAGATATTAAACATTCCATCACCACAAGGATCCCTCCTGTTCCTCTTTTATGGCCATAATACTGCCTACCTGTCCCCACCTCTTCCTTAGCCCTGGAAAACACTAGTATGTTCTTCATTTCTATAATTTTGTCCTTTTAAGAGTGTTATATAAGTGAAATTGTAGAGTACGTAACTTTTGGTGTTGGCTTTTTTCAGTCAGTATAATTTACTGGAGAATCATCTGCATTGCTGTGTGTATCGATAGTTTATTCCTTTCTATTGCTGAGTTGTGTTCCATGGAATGGATATATCACAGTTTAACTATTCGCCCATTGAAGGACATCTGGGTTGTTTCTGGTTTGGGGTTATTTTAAATAAATTTGCTATAAACATTTGTGTACAGGATTTTATGTGAACATAACTTTTCATTTCTCTGGGATAAATGCCTAGGAGTATGCTCACTGGGGCATATGGTAGTTGTGTGTTTAATTTTTAAAGAAAATGCCAAAATTTTTCCAGAGTGGCTATACCATTTTACATTCCCAATAGCAATATATGAGGAATTCAGTTTCTCCACATCTTCACCATCATTTGGTATTTCAATATTTTTAATTTTAGCCATTTAGATAGGTATGTAGTGATACCTCATTGTGGCTTTAATTTGCATTTCCCCAATTGTTAATGATGTTGAACATCTTTTCATGCTTATTTGCCATCTATACATCCTCTTCAGTGAAATATCTGCTCATTTCTTTTGTTCATTTTTCTGAGTTGGTTTTTTTTGTTTATTTTTTACTGTTGAGTACTGAGAGTCCCTTATATGTTCTAGATATCAGTCCTTTGTCAAATAAGTAGCTTCTCCCACTCTCTAATTTTTTTCATTCTTTTAAGAGGTTTTTTTTTTTCAAGGTGTAAGTTTTTAATTTTGATGAAGTCAAATTTATCATTTTTTTCTTTTTATGGATTATGCATTTGGCATCAAGTCTAAGAAAACTGTGTCTAGCCCCTAGGTTGTGAAGATTTGTTTTCTCTAAAACTTTATAGTTTCATATTTTATATTTAAGCCCCTTTCTTGGTCCTTTAGTTAGAGAGAGCAGGCTTTTGTTGAGGGCTTTTTGGTCTACATCCATCGGCATTTCCAGGTTGCCAATTTCTGCAACTCCAATCTGGGATTTATAAAACAAAAACAAAAATAAAAACAAAAATAAAACCACAGGGAACTTACGACCATGTTGTTTCCTGCATCCCAAGGTCCTGACCTAGTTTGCCTCTTCTCTCCAATTTTTAGAGTCTTCTATGTTTGTTTTATATGTAATATGTAGGACTTTGTAATTCTATTTTGTTGGAGGAATAGGGATAAATAAGTCTACTCCATCTTTCCAGAAGTGGATGTTCCTCAATTTTACTTTAAAGTAGAACTTGATGGTTTAGAAAATATGTCATGTTTATCTGGGCAGGCAAGCTATATTATTTTAATATGCTCTTCAAAGTCCACAGCACAAGACTATATGGAGGACAGATGCTTCAATAAATTGCAGGATTTTCATGCTGATGATTAAAAAATGAGAGAGAAAAACTGATCTTCATCAGTTGAGTAATTACCCATATAATGACCTCTAGGGCAGAGAATATAATTGATACCATTTTTTTCTCTCTGACTTTTTTTTTTTTTTAAACATCTTTATTGAAGCATAATTGCCCTACAATGGTGTGTTAGCTTCTGCTTCACAACAAAGTTAATCAGCCATACATATACAATACGTCCCCACATCTCCTCCCTCCTGCATCTCCCTCCCTCCCACCCTCCTCATCCCACCCCTCCAGGCGGTCACAAAGCACCGAGCTGATCTCCCTGTGCTATGCGGCTGCTTCCCACTAGCTATCTATTTTACATTTGGTAGCGTATACATGTCCATGACACTCTCTCACCCTGTCACATCTCACCCCACCCCCTCCCCATATCCTCAAGTCCACTCTCTAGTAGGTCTGTGTCTTTATTCCCGTCTTGCCACTAGGTTCTTCATGGCTTTTTTTTTTCCCTTAGATTCCGTATATATGTGTTAGCATACTGTATTTGTTTTTTCTCTTTCTGACTTACTTCACTCTGTATGACAGACTCTAACTCCATCCACCTCATTACAAATACCTCCATTTCATTTCTTTTTATGGCTGAGTAATATTCCATTGTATATATGTGCCACATCTTCTTTATCCATTCATCTGTCGAGGGACATTTAGGTTGCTTCCATGTCCTGGCTATTGTAAATAGAGCTGCAATGAACATTTTGGTACATGACTCTTTTTGAACTATGGTTTTCTCAGGGTATATGCCCAGTAGTGGGATTGCTGGATCGTATGGTAGTTCTATTTGTAGTTTTTTAAGGAACCTCCATACTGTTCTCCATAGTGGCTGTATCAATTTACATTCCCACCAACAGTGCAAGAGAGTTCCCTTTCCTCCACACCCTCTCCAGCATTTATTGTTTCTAGATTTTTTGATGATGGCCATTCTGACCGGTGTGAGATGATATCTCATTGTAGTTTTGATTTGCATTTCTCTAATGATTAATGATGTTGAGCATTCTTTCATGTGTCTGTAGGCCATCTGTATATCTTCTTTGGAGAAATGTCTATTTAGGTCTTCTGCCCATTTTTGGATTGGGTTGTTCGTTTTTTTGTTATTGAGCTGCATGAGCTGCTTGTAAATCTTGGAGATTAATCCTTTGTCAGTTGCTTCATTTGCAAATATTTTCTCCCATTCTGATGGTTGTCTTTTGGTCCTGTTTATGGTTTCCTTTGCTGTGCAAAAGCTTTTAAGTTTCATTAGGTCCCATTTGTTTATTTGTGTTCTTATTTCCATTTCTCTGGGAGCTGGGTCAAAAAGAATCTTGCTGTGATGTATGTCATAGAGTGTTCTGCCTATGTTTTCCTCTAAGAGTTTGATAGTGTCTGGTCTTACACTTAGGTCTTTAATCCATTTTGAGTTTATTTTTGTGTATGGTGTCAGGGAGTGTTCTAATTTCATACTTTTACATGTACCTGTCCAATTTTCCCAGCACCACTTATTGAAGAGGCTGTCTTTTCTCCACTGTATATGCTTGCCTCCTTTATCAAAGATAAGGTGACCATATGTGCGTGGGTTTATCTCTGGGCTTTCTGTCCTGTTCCATTGATCAATATTTCTGTTTTTGTGCCAGTACCAAACTGTCTTGATTATTGTAGCTTTGTAATATAGTCTGAAGTCAGGGAGCCTGATTCCCCCAGCTCCATTTTTCGTTCTCAAGATTGCTTTGGCTATTCGGGGTCTTTTGTTTTTCCATACAAATTGTGAAATTTTTTGTTCTAGTTCTGTGAAAAATGCCAGTGGTAGTTTGATAGGGATTGCATTGAATCTGTAGATTGCTTTGGGTAGTAGAGTCATTTTCACAATGTTGATTCTTCCAATCCAGGAACATGGTATATCTTTCCATCTATTTGTATCATCTTTAATTTCTTTCATCAGTGTCTTATAATTTTCTGCATACAGGTCTTTTGTCTCCTTAGGTAGGTTTATTCCTAGATATTTTATTCTTTTTGTTGCAATGGTAAACGGGAGTGTTTTCTTAATTTCACTTTCAGATTTTTCGTCATTAGTGTATAGAAATGCAAGAGATTTCTGTGCATTAATTTTGTATCCTGCTACTTTACCAAATTCATTGATTAGCTCTAGGAGTTTTCTGGTAGCATCTTTAGGATTCTCTATGTATAGTATCATGTCATCTGCAAACAGTGACAGCTTTACTTCTTCTTTTCCGATTTGGATTCCTTTTATTTCTTTTTCTTCTCTGATTGCTGTGGCTAACACTTCCAAAACTATGTTGAATAATAGTGGTGAGAGTGGGCAACCTTGTCTTGTTCCTGATCTTAGTGGAAATGGTTTCAGTTTTTCACCATTGAGGACAATGTTGGCTGTGGGTTTGTCCTATATGGCCTTTATTATGTTGAGGAAAGTTCCCTCTACGCCTACTTTCTGCAGGGCTTTTATCATAAATGGGTGTTGAATTTTGTCAAAAGCTTTCTCTGCATCTATTGAGATGATCATATGGTTTTTCTCCTTCAATTTGTTAATATGGTGTATCACATTGATTGATTTGCGTATATTGAAGAATCCTTGCATCCCTGGGATAAATCCCACTTGATCGTGGTGTATGATCCTTTTAATGTGCTGTTGGATTCTGTTTGCTAGTATTTTGTTGAGGATTTTTGCATCTATGTTCATCAGTGATATTGGCCTGTAGTTTTCTTTCTTTGTGACATCTTTGTCTGGTTTTGGTATCAGGGTGATGGTGGCCTCGTAGAATGAGTTTGGGAGTGTTCCTCCCTCTGCAATATTTTGGAAGAGTTTGAGAAGGATAGGTGTTAGCTCTTCTCTAAATGTTTGATAGAATTCACCTGTGAAGCCATCTGGTCCTGGGCTTTTGTTTGTTGGAAGGTTTTTAATCACAGTTTCAATTTCAGTGCTTGTGATTGGTCTGTTCATATTTTCTATTTCTTCCTGGTTCAGTCTTGGCAGTTTGTGCATTTCTAAGAATCTGTCCATTTCTTCCAGGTTGTCCATTTTATTGGCGTAAAGTTGCTTGTAGTAATCTCTCATGATCTTTTGTATTTCTGCAGTGTCAGTGGTTACTTCCCCTTTTTCATTTCTAATTCTATTGATTTGAGTCTTCTCCCTTTTTCTCTTGATGAGTCTGGCTAATGGTTTATCAATTTTGTTTATCTTCTCAAAGAACCAGCTTTTAGTTTTATTGATTTTTGCTATTGTTTCCTTCATTTCTTTTTCATTTATTTCTGACCTGATCTTTATAATTTCTTTCCTTCTGCTAGCTTTGGGGGTTTTTTTTGTTCTTCTTTCTCTAATTGCTTTAGGTGCAAGGTTAGGTTGTTTATTCGAGATGTTTCCTGTTTCTTGAGGTAGGCTTGTATTGCTATAAACTTCCCTCTTAGCACTGCTTTTGCTGCATCCCATAGGTTTTGGGTCGTCGTATCTCCATTGTCATTTGTTTCAAGGTATTTTTTGATTTCCCCTTTGATTTCTTCAGTGATCACTTCGTTATTAAGTAGTGTATTGTGTAGCCTCCATGTGTTTGTATTTTTTACACATCTTTTCCTGTAATTGATATCTAGTCTCATAGCGTTGTGGTCGGAAAAGATACTTGATACGATTTCAATTTTCTTAAATTTACCAAGGCTTGATTTGTGACCCAAGATATGATCTATCCTGGAGAATGTTCCATGCCCACTTGAGAAAAATGTGTATTCTGTTGTTTTGGGGTGGAATGTCCTATAAATATCAATTAAGTCCATCTTGTTTAATGTATCATTTAAAGCTTGTGTTTCCTTATTTATTTTCATTTTGGATGATCTGTCCATTGGTGAAAGTGGGGTGTTAAAGTCCCCTACTATGATTGTGTTGCTGTCAATTTCCCCTTTTATGGCTGTTAGTATTTGCCTTATGTATTGAGGTGCTCCTATGTTGGGTGCATAAATATTTACAATTGTTATACCTTCCTCTTGGATCGATCCCTTGATCATTATATAGTGTCCTTCTTTGTCTCTTATAATAGTCTTTATTTTAAAGTCTATTTTGTCTGATATGAGAATTGCTACTCCAGCTTTCTTTTGATTTCCATTTGCATGGAATATCTTTTTCCATCCCCTCACTTTCAGTCTGTATGTGTCTCTAGGTCTGAAGTGGGTCTCTTGTAGACAGCATATATATGGGTCTTGTTTTCGTATCCATTCAGCCAGTCTGTGTCTTTTGGTGGGAGCATTTAATCCATTTACATTCAAGGTAATTATCGATATGTATGTTCCTATTCCCATTTTCTTAAATGTTTTGGGTTTGTTATTGTAGGTGTTTTCCTTCTCTTGTGTTTCTTGCCTAGAGAAGTTCCTTTAGCATTTGTTGTAAAGCTGGTTTGGTGGTGCTGAACTCTCTCAGCTTTTGCTTGTCTGTAAAGGTTTTAATTTCTCCATCACATCTGAATGACATCCTTGCTGGGTAGAGTAATCTTGGTTGTAGGTTTTTCTCCTTCATCACTTTAAGTATATCCTGCCACTCCCTTCTGGATTGCAGAGTTTCTGCTGAAAGATCAGATGTTAACCTTATGGGAGTTCCCTTGTATGTTATTTGTTGTTTTTCCCTTGCTGCTTTTAATATGTTTTCTTTATATTTAATTTTTGACAGTTTGATTAATATGTGTCTTGGCGTGTTTCTCCTTGGGTTTATCCTGTATGGGACTCTCTGTGCTTCCTGGACTTGATTAACTATTTCCTTTCCCATATTAGGGAAATTTTCAACTATAATCTCTTCAAATATTTTCTCAGTCCCTTTCTTTTTCTCTTCTTCTTCTGGGACCCCTATAATTCGAATGTTGGTGCGTTTAATGTTGTCCCAGAGGTCTCTGAGACTGTCCTCAGTTCTTTTCATTCTTTTTTCTTTATCCTGCTCTGCAGTAGTTATTTCCACCATTTTATCTTCCAGGTCACTTATCCTTTCTTCTGCCTCAGTTATTCTGCTATTGATCCCATCTAGAGTATTTTTAATTTCATTTATTGTGTTTTTCATCGTTGCTTGGTTCCTCTTTAGTTCTTCTACGTCCTTGTTAAATGTTTCTTGCATTTTGTCTATTCTATTTCCAAGATTTTGGATCATCCTTACTATCATTATTCTGAATTCTTTTTCAGGTAGACTACCTATTTCCTCTTCATTTGTTAGGTCTGGTGTGTTTTGACCCTGTTCCTTCATCTGCTGTGTGTTTTTCTGTCGTCTCATTTTGCTTATCTTACTGTGTTTGGGGTCTCCTTTTCACAGGCTGCAGGTTCGTAGTTCCCGTTGTTTTTGGTATCTGTCCCCAGTGGCTAAGGTTGGTTCAGTGGGTTGTGTAGGCTTCCTGGTGGAGGGGACTATTGCCTGTGTTCTGGTGGATGAGGTTGAATCTTGTCTTTCTGGTGGGCACGTCCACGTCTGGTGGTGTGTTTTGGGGTGTCTGTGGCCTTATGATTTTAGGCAGCCTCCCTGCTAATGGATGGGGCTGTGTTCCTGTCTTGCTAGTTGTTTGGCATAGGGTGTCCAGCCCTTTAGCTTGCTGGTCGTTGAGTGAAGCTGGGTCTTGATGTTGAGATGGAGATCTCTGAGAGATTTTTGCCGTTTGGTATTACGTGGAGCTGGTAGGTCTCTTGTGGACCAGTGTCCTGAAGTTGGCTCTCCCACCTCAGAGGCACAGCCCTGATGCCTGGCTGGAGCACCAAGAGCCTTTCATCCACACAGCTCAGAATATAAGGGAGAAAAAAATAGAAAGAAAAAAAGAGGATAAAATAAAATAAAATAAAGCTATTATAATAAAAAATAAGAAAAAAAATTATTAAGAGTAAATGTATTCAGAAAAATTTTTTTTTTAATTTTTAAAAATAGATTTATTAATTTTTTATAGTAAAAAATAAGAAAAAAAATTTTTAAGAAAAAAATTTATTAAGAAAAAATTTTTTTAATTTTTTAAAATAAAAAATATGAAAAAACTTATTAAAAAATTTTTTAATTTCTAAAAATAGAAAATACGGAAAAAATTATTAAGAAAACATATATTAGGAAAAAAAAATTTTTTTTAAGTAAAAAAAAAAAATGGACGGACCTAACCCTAGGACTGATGGTGAAAGCAAAGCTATACAGACAAAATCTCACCCAGAAGCATACACATATACACTCACAAAAAAAGGAAAAGGGGAAATTAATATATCCTGCTCCTAAAGTCCACCTTTTGAATTTGGGATGATTCGTTGTCTATTCAGGTATTCAACAGATGCAGGCACATCAAGTTGTTTGTGGAGCTTTAATCCGCTGCTTCTGTGGCTGCTGGGAGAGATTTCCCTTTCTTTTCTTTGTTCGTACAGCTCCCAGCGTTCAGCTTTGGATTTGGACCCGCCTCTGCATGTACGTCTCCTGAGGGCGTCCGTTCCCCGCCCAGACAGAACGGGGTTAAAGGAGCAGCTGCTTCGGGGGCTCTGGCTCACTCAGGCCGGGGGAGGGAGCGGTACGGAGGAGGTGGGGCGAGCCTGCGGTGTCAGAGGCGTCGTGACGTTGCAGCAGCCTGAGGCGCGCTGTGTGTTCTCCCGGGGAAGTTGTCCCCGGATCACGGGAGCCTGGCAGTGGCGAGCTGCACCGGCTCCCGGGAGGGGCGGTGTGGAGAGTGACCTGGGCTCGCACACAGGCTTCTTGGTGGCGGCAGCAGCAGCCTTAGCGTTTCCTACCAGTCTCTGGGGTCCGCGCTGATGGCCGCGGTTCGCGCCCGCCTCTGGAGTTCGTCTAGGCGGCGCTCTGAATCCCCTCTCCTTGCACGCCGCGAAACAATGAGGCAAGAAAAAGTCTCTTGCCTCTTCGGCGGCTGCAGACCTCCTCTCCGGCTCCCTCCCGGCTCGCCGCGGCACGCCAACCCCTTCAGGCTGTGTTCACGCCGCCAACCCCAGTCCTCTCCCTGCGATCCGACCGAAGCCCGCGCCTCAGCTCCCAGTCCCGCCTGCCCCAGCGGGTGAGCAGACAAGCCTCTCGGGCTGGTGAGCGCTGCTCGGCGCTGAGCCTCTGTGCAGGAATCTCTCCGTTTTTCCCTCTGCGCCCCTGTTGCTGTGGGATCCGCGCTGATAGCCGTGGCTCGCACCCGTCTCTGGATTTCGTTTAGGCAGTGCTCTGAATCCCCTCTCCTTGTGCGCCGCGAAACAAAGAGGCAAGAAAAAGTCTCTTGCCTCTTCGGCAGCTGCAGACTTTTTCCCGGACTCCCTCCCGGCTAGCACCAAAGCCCGAGCCTCAGCTCCCAGCCCCCGCCCGCCCCGGCGGGTGAGCAGACAAGCCTCTCGGGCTGGTGAGTGCTGGTTGGCGCCGAGCCTCCGTGCGGGAATCTCTCCGCTTTGCCCTCCGCACCCCTGTGGCTGTGCTCTCCTCCGCGGCTCTGAAGCTTCCCCCCTCTGCCACCCACAGTCTCTGCCCACAAAGGGGCTTCCTAGTGCCTGGAAACCTTTCCTCCTTCACGGCTCCCTCCCACTGGCGCAGGTCCCGTCCCTATTCTTTTGTCTCTGTTATTTCTTTTTTCTTTTACCCTACCCAAGTACGTGGGGATTTTCTTGCCTTTTGGGAGGTCTGACGTCTTCTGCCAGCGTTCAGTGGGTATTCTGTAGGAGCAGTTCCACGTGTAGATGTATTTCTACTGTATCTGTGGGAAGGAAGGTGATCTCCACGTCTTACTCTTCCGCCATCTTGCCCCTACTCCTCTCTCTGACTTTATAGTCCTCTAGACTTATAGCAACTCGTTTTCCCGTGTTTTTTCTCCATCCCACTCAGTTGGTTGTATTGACATCTCCAGCTCACTGGCTGCATGACAAAACCACATCATTACTGACCTACAAGTTTCTGTCAATCTACAAATATCTACTGAATGTCCCCAGGGGCAGAGACCTGTGCTAGGTGCTTAGCAGGTTAGCAGCAGCCAGTGTCCTTTGCCCTTCAGCCTCCCCAGAGCAAGGACTGTCAGACAGCTGAAGGGTGCACTGGTGTTTTATGTTAAAAAACTACCCTAGAAATGCCTTTCTTCAGCAAAGCTCTTTTGAAGCTGAGTCTGAGTATTATCTTCAGAAAAGGAAAAAAAAATATGTAAACTCTCCTTTCCACTGATGAGGGATCTCTCTTTGACATGGAAATTGAAGAGGAAAGTGAGTGATGCATAACTAATGTGGGCTCTTCCACAAAACATCAGTTTTTCCATAAGGAGTGCCTTCTTCACATATGTCTCCTAGCATGGTCCCTGGCACATAGTATAGGCTAAAATCCATCTATGTCACATTGAGCCACAGTCATGTGTAAAGCCATATAGACCCTGAGAAGGGAATGCCCAGGGAACTGAGCTCCATAAATCCAAAAGCATTTCAAAAGAAGAAAGAAAAAATGAAAGGGGGGCAGACAGAAAGAAAGAAAGAAAGAAAAGAAAGAAAGAAAGAGAGAAAGAGAGAAAGAAAGAAAGAAAGAGAGAGAGAAAGAAAGAGAGAGAGAGAGAAAGAGAGAAAGAAAGAAAGAAAGAAAGAAAGAAAGAAAGAAAGAAAGAAAGGAAGAAAGAAAGAACGGAAGGAAGGAAGGAAAGAAGAAAGGAAGAAAGGAAGGAAAGAGATAGAGACAAACCATTAAACCAATAAGTTTCACAGAATCACTGTGTGACTAGGGCAGCTCTGCAAATATAAGAGTTCGAATGATTAGTGATTAAAAAAATATAGGCCCCAGAGACATAGAACGTTCAGAGAACTGACAAAAACTCTTGTCAAGGAAAAAATTATTCATGACACTTATTAGAGACAGTAAGGCTGACTTTATTCCAATTGTTGAGATAAGTGTAGGGACCATTACAATGGTGTTTTGCAGTAGGGGAGAGAGATTGGGCTCTACTCTGAATACAATAAGGAAAAGTGGGAATTTATAGACAAGGAGCAGGATGGGGGTCAGTGGATGGAAAATTAGTAAGAGGCAATGGGGAATTCTGGTTAAATCAACCTTTAGAATTCTTGCTAAAGGCAGGCCAGGGTGATCAGACATCACCTGGGGGATGGTGGAGGATGAGGAACTTGATCTGCCAAGGATGATCAGATATTGAGGATGGGGGATTCTGGCTAATTGATTGACTTAACCAGGATTCTTCCTAAGATTGGACAATAGAGAGATGAACATGGAAGCCCAAAAGTCAGAGCCTTGTCAAAATGTGAGCTCAGAAGAGCTTGACCAAAGTTTGATCAGCAAGAGACTCTTTGTCACTCTCTCCTTGCCCATACCTCAATTAGGTTCCTCTGAGCCATCTTCTAGATAAGGCCTCAACCTTGGCCTCTGTATTTGTTGGGACTGCATAACCCAGTTTTAGCAAGAATCTAGCTAAGTCACTTTAGCCAGAATCCCTCTATCCTGATTACCCTCAATATCTGATCAGATTCTTTATCCTCCACTATGCCACCCTTGATATCTGATCATCCTGGCCTGCCTTTAGCAAGAATCCAGGTAGGTCAATTTAAAGGTTAAGAAATTCCTCTTAAACGTTGATGTCGTCTCTTAGTAATTTTGATCTGTTAACCTCTACCCACCCCACCCTGCAATCCCCTGCACCAACTTAGTCCTTGGCTATAAATCCCCACTTGTTCTTGTTGTATTGGGAGTTAAGCTTGATCTCTGTGCCCTACTGGGGTAGCCTTCATATCTTTCACAATAGTTCTGAACAAAGTCTTCCTTACCATTTTAACAATATCAGAATAAGTTTTTCTTTAACAGACTCTAAATCTAGAGGAGAACTTTAGAGGCAGCTTCTTTTCTCCTTCTCTCTCTTATTATATTCCTTTTTATTACCCCTAAGACTTGGACAAACTGAAGAGATAAGCATTTCTCTTATAGCTACCCCTAGATCTGTGCTTTTTAGCTACATACCACATAAAACCTGACCTATAGTGTTTGGGAGAATGGGGCACAGGCACAGAGACTCAAAACTTCTTCATTTTCCTAGCCTCTTAGGATTCTTCTGCACTGCTGGCAAGTTGCAACTAGGAAGTTTGCTTTTATTCTTGAAAGGACTGTATCTCGGGTTTGACTCAAAATGAGTGAGACAAAAATTACCTTGAAAGGGTCAAAGTAGGGGAGGGGTGCAGAAAGTGGGGACTGCTTATTTCTTTTATTTAGCAGGAAGCTAGAGAGCAGTGAGAGTCTGGTGATATAGACTTGCTGTGATATAGAAACTGTCTGTGTCCTGGAATCAAGATGGCGGAGTAGAAGGACGTGCTCTCACTCCCTCTTGAGAGAACACCAGAATCACAACTAGCTGCTGGACAATCATCGACAGGAAGACACTGGAACTCACCAAAAAAGACACCCCACATCCAAAGACAAAGGAGAAGCCACAATGAGATGGTAGGTGGGGCGCAAACACAGTAAAATCAAATCCCATAACTGCTGGGTGGGTGACTCACAGACTGGAGGAGAACACTTATACCACAGAAGTCCACCCACTGGAGTGAAGGTTCTGAGCCCCACATCAGGTTCCCAACCTGGGGGTCTGGCAACGGGAGGAGGAATTCCTAGAGAATCAGACATTGAAACCTAGTGGGATTTGACTGCAGGACTTCGACAGGACTGGAGGAAACAGAGACTCCACTCTTGGAGGGCACACACAAAGTAGTGTGCGCATCGGGATCCAGGGGAAGGAGCAGTGACCAAAGGGGAGACTGAACCAGACATACCTGCTAGTGTTGGAGGGTCTCCTGCAGAGGTGGGTGGTGGCTGTGGCTCACCGTGGGGACAAGGACACTGGCAGCAGAAGTTCTGGGAAGTACTCCTTGGTGTGAGCCCTCCCAGAGTCTGTCATTAGCCCCACCAAAGAGCCCAGGTAGGCTCCACTGTTGGGTTGCCTCAGGCCAAACAACCAATAGGGAGGGAACCCGGCCCCACCCATCAGCAGTCAAGTGGATTAAAGTTTTACTGAGCTCTGCTGACCAGAGCAACAGTCAGCTCTACCCACCACCAGTCCCTCCCATCAGGAAACTTGCACAATCCTCTTAGATAGCCTCATCCACCAGAGGGCAGACAGCAGAAGCAAGAAGAACTACAATCCTGCAGGCTGTGGAAGAAAAACCACATTCACAGAAAGATAGACAAGATGAAAAGGCAGAGGGATATGTACCAGATGAAGGAACCAGATAAAACACCAGAAAAACAATTAAATGATGTGGAGATAGGCAACCTTCCAGAAAAATAATTCAGAATAATGATAGTGAAGATGATCCAGGACAGCGGAAAAAGAATGGAGGCAAAGATCGAGAAAATGCAAGAAATGTTTAACAAAGACCTAGAAGAATTAAAGAACAAACAAACAGAGATGAACAATACAATAACTGAAATGAAAACTACAATAGAAGGAATCAACAGCAGAATAACTGAGGCAGAAGAATGGATAAGTGACCTGGAAGACAGAATGGTGGAATTCACTGCCACAGAACAGAATAAAGAAAAAAGAATGAAAAGAAATGAAGACAGCCTAAGAGACCTCTGGGACAACAATAAATGCAACAACATTTGCATTATAGGGGACCCAGAAGGAGAAAAGACAGAGAAAGGACCAGAGAAAATATTTGAAGAGATTATAGTCGAAAACTTCCCTAACATGGGAAAGGAAATAGCCACCCAAGTCCAGGAAGCACAGAGAGTCCCATACAAGATAAACCCAAAGAGAAACACACTGAGACACATAGTAATCAAACTGGCAAAAATTAAAGACAAAGAAAAATTATTGAAAGCAGCAAGGGAAAAATGACAAATAACATACAAGGGAACTCCCATAAGGTTAACAGCTGATTTCTCAGCAGAAACTCTGCAAGCCAGAAGGGAGTGGCATGATATACTTAAAGTGATGAAAGGGAAGAACCTACAACCAAGATTACTCTACCCGGCAAGGACCTCATTCAGATTCCATGGAGAAATCAAAAGCTTTACAGACAATCAAAAGCTAAGAGAATTCAGCACCACCAAACCACCTCTACAAGAAATGCTAAAGGAACGTCTCTAAGTGGGAAACACAAGAGAAGAAAAGGATGTACAAAAACAAACCCAAAACAATTGAGAAAATGGTAATAGGAACATACATATCGATAATTACCTTAAACGTGAATGGATTAAATGCTCCAACCAAAAGACACAGGCTTGCTGAATGGATACCAAAACAAGACCCATATATATGCTGTCTACAAGAGACCCACTTCAGATCTAGGGACACATACAGACTGAAAGGGGATGGAAAAAGATATTCCATGCAAATGGAAATCAAAAGAAAGCTGTAGTAGAAATACTCATATCAGATAAAATAGACTTTAAAATAAAGAATGTTACAAGAGACAAGGAAGGACACTACATAATGATCAAGGGATCAATCCAAGAAGAAGATATAACAGTTATAAATGTATATACACCCAACATAGGAGCACCTCAATACACAAGGCAACTGCTAACAGCTATAAAAGAGGAAATTGACAGTAACACAACAATAGTGGGAGACTTTAACACCTCACTTACACCACTGGACAGATCATCCAAACAGAAAATTAATAAGGAAACACAAGCTTTAAATTACACAATAGACCAGATAGATTTAATTGATATTTATAGGACATTCCATCCAAAAACAGCAGATTACACTTTCTTCTCAAGTGCGCACGGAACATTCTCCAGGATAGATCACATCTTGGGCCACAAATCAAGCCTCAGTAAATTTAAGAGAATTGAAATCATATCAAGCATCTTTTCTGACCACAATACTATGAGATTAGAAATGAATTACAGGGAAAAAAACATAAAAACACAAACACATGGAGGCTAAACAATACATTACTAAATAACCAAGAGATCACTGAAGAAATCAAAGAGGAAATCAAAAAATACCTAGAGACAAATGACAATGAAAACACGACAATCCAAAACCTATGGGATGCAGCAAAAGCAGTTCTAAGAGGGAAGTTTATAGCTATACAAGCCTACCTCAAGAAACAAGAAAAATCTCAAACAATCTAACCTTACACCTAAAGGAAATACAGAAAGAAGAACAAACAAAACCCAAAGTTAGCAGAAGGAAAGAAATCATAAAGATCAGAGCAGAAATAAATGAAATAGAAACAAAGAAAACAATAGCAAAGATCAATAAAACTAAAAGCTGGTTCTTTGAGAAGATAAACAAAATTGATAAACCATTAGCCAATTCATCAAGAAAAAGAGGGTGAGGACTCAAATCAATAACATTAGAAATGAAAAAGGAGAAGTTACAATGGACACCGCAGAATTACAAAGCATCCTAAGAAACTACTACAAGCAACTCTATGCCAGTAAAATGGACAACATGGAAGAAATGGACAAATTCTTAGAAAGGTATAAACTTCCAAGACTGCCAGGAAGAAATAGAAAATATGAACAGACCGATCACAAGCACTGAAAGTGAAACTGTGATTAAAAATCTTCCAACAAACAAAAGTCCAGGACCAGATGCCTTCACAGGTGAATTCAATCAAACATTTAGAGACACCCATCCTTCTCAAACTCTTCCAAAAAACTGCAGAGGAAGGAACACTCCTACACTCATTCTACAAGGCCACCATCACCCTGATACCAAAACCAGACAAAGATACTACAAAAAAAGCAAATTACAGACCAATATCACTGAAGAATATTGGTGCAAAAATCCTCAACAAAATACTAGCAAACAGAATCCTACAACACATTAAAAGGATCATACACCATGATCAAGTGGGATTTATCCCAGTGCTGCAAGGATTCTTCAATAAACGTATATCAATCAATGTGAGGCACCATATTAACAAATTGAAGAATAAAAACCATATGATCATCTCAGTAGATGCAGAAAAAGCTTTTGACAAAATTCAACACCGATTTATGATAAAAACTCTTCAGAAAGTGGGCATAGAGGGAACGTACCTCAACATAATAAAGGCCATATATGACAAACCCACAGCAAACATCATTCTCAATGGTGAGAAACTGAAAGCATTTCATCTAAGATCAGGAACAAGACAAGGATGTCCACTCTCACCACTATTATTCAACATAGTTTTGGAAGTCCTAGCCATGGCGATCAGAGAGGAAAAAGAAATAAAAGGAATACAAATTGGAAAAGAAGAAGTAAAACTGTCACTGCTTGCAGATGACATGATACTATATATAGAGAATCCTAAAGATGCCACCAGAAAACTACTAGAGCTAATCAGTGAATCTGGTAAAGTTGCAGGATACAAAATTAATGCACAGAAATCTCTTACATTCCTATAAACTAATGATGAAAAATCTGAAAGAGAAATTAAGGGAACACTCCCATTTACCACTGCTACACAAAGAATAAAATACCTAGGAATAAGCCTACCTAGGGAGACAAAAGACCTGTATGCAGAAAACTATAAGACACTGAGGAAAGAAATTAAAGATGATACCAACAGATGGAGAGATATACCATGTTCTTCAATTGGAAGAATCAATATTTTGAAAATGAGTATACTACCCAAAGCAATCTACAGATTTAATGCAATCTCTATCAAATTACCAATGGCATTTTTTACGGAACTAGAACAAAAAGTCTTAAAATTTGTATGGAAACACAAAAGACTCCGAATAGCCAAAGCACTCTTGAGGGAAAAAAACGGAGCTGGAGGAATCAGACTCCCTGACTTCAGACTATAATACAAAGCTACAGTAATCAAGACAATATGGTACTGGCACAAAAACAGAAACATAGATCAATGGAACAAGATAGAAAGCCCAGAGATAAACCCACGCACCTATGGTCAACTAATCTATGACAAAGGAGGCAAGGATATACAATGGAGAAAAGACAGTCTCTTCAATAAGTGGTGCTGGGAAAACTGGACAGCTACATGTAAAAGAATGAAATTAGAACACTCCCTAACACCATATACAAAAATAAACTCAAAATGGATTAGAGACCTAAATGTAAGACCGGACACTATTAAACTCAGAGGAAAACATAGGAAGAACACTCTTCAACATAAATCAGAGCAAGATCTTTTTTGATCCACCTCCTAGAGTAATGGAAATAAAAACAAAAATAAACAAATGGCACCTAATGAAACTTAAAAGCTTTTGCACAGCAAAGGAAACCACAAACAAGACGAAAAGACAACCCTCCGAATGGGAGAATATATTTGCAAATGAATCAGCGGACAAAGGGTTAATCTCCAAAATATATAAACAGCTCATGCAGCTCAATATTAAAAAAACAAACAACCCAGTCCAAAAATGGGCAGAAGACCTAAATCGACATTTCTCCCAAGAAGACATACAGATGGTCAAGAAGCACATGAAAAGCTGCTCAACATCACTAATTATTAGATAAATGCAAATCAAAACTACAATGAGGTGTCACCTCACACCAGTTAGAATGGGCATCATCAGAAAATCTACAAACAACAAATGCTGGAGAGGGTGTGGAGAAAAGGGAACCCTCTTGCACTGTTGGTGGGGATGTAAATTGATACAGCCACTATGGAGAACAGTATGGAAGTTCCTTAAAAAACTAAAAATAGAATTACCATATGACCCAGCAATCCCACTACTGGGCATATACCCAGAGAAAACCATAATTCAAAAAGACACATGCACCCCAATGTCCACTGCAGCACTATTTACAAGAGCCAGGTCATGCAAGCAACCTAAATGCCCATCGACAGATGAATGGATAAAGAAGATGTGGTACATATATACAATGGAATATTCCTCAGCCATAAAAAGGAACCAAATTGGGTCATTTGTAGAGACGTGGATGGATCTAGAGACTGTCACTCAGAGTGAAGTAAGTCAGAAAGAGAAAAACAAATATCGTATATTAACGCTTATATGTGGAACCTAGAAAAATGTTACAGATGAACCGGTTTGCAGGGCAGAAATTGAGACACAGATGTAGAGAACAAACGTATGGACACCAAGGGGGGAAAGCGGCAGGGGTGTGGAGGTGGTGGTGTGATGAATTGGGCGATTGGGATTGACATGTATACATATACACTGATGTGTATAAAATTGATGACTAATAAGGACCTGCTGTATAAAAAAATAAAATAAATTTCAAAAATGAAAAAAAGAAAAAAAGAAACTGTCTGAAAAGGGATGTCTTCTCACCCTTTCCTTGCTGTTATGTGAGTGAAGCTGGAATTGGGACACCCAGGATTCGTTACACCTTTCCATTCTCTGGTTTTCTTCAGCTGTGACCAAACACCTGAGTGAAAGTTTCACATCCCTAAGTTGGCTGAGCCAACTCCTATGCTATTAAATATGGCTAACTCAGCTCCCTTATATTAGGCAATGCCTTGTTGACGACTCAAGTGATAAATTTAGAAGTGGAGAAATGAGATGGTGTTTCTCCGGTGTCTGCTTGCCTACTTCTAAGTGGTTTGGCTGACTACAGAATTTTGCTCCTGGAAAAGACCTTTGAGATCAACTAGGTCAACTCCTCCCTTATTTCATGGATGAGGAAAAAGAAGTTTAAGGAGGTGAAACAATATGACTTAGATCATCCAGCTAATTAATGGCTGGGGTAGATCTTGAATCTAAGTTTTCTCACGCCCAGCTTTTTCTTCTCCATCACTGTATGAAAAACTTCTGAGGCCACCTTGCTGCAGCCTTTAAATGTTAGTCTTGGGAAGTGATCTGGTGATGAGATAACCTTGTGCTAGATACAACCCCTAGAATATTATGCTAACTCTGGAACAGAAGGGAGGGTGGTTAACATACAAGTCACCAGAAATACCTTGGGAAGAACATCGTGTTTCCAGTCGTTCTCATTTGACAGGGAATGAATGAGATGTGGGGTTTTTTTGGCTTTTTGGTTTGTTTTTACTTTATAGATGAATTAAGCACATCTGAAATGTAGAATATTAAAGCTTAAGGTCCAACACCAATCATCCAACAGAGAAGTAGATACAAGTAAATGCAAGAGGCCACAGAGGATGCTTGGCCCTGCTCACAGGTATGCCTCCCACCTGCTTCTTCTCTTCAAAGCCCACTGCTTCATCAGCTGGGGCTTGAATTGTAGGCATTCAGAATGGAAAAGACATGAGGAGCTTCAAGTGGCTCAACAGCCAAGAGACAAAGTAAACAGATGTTCACTATATGGAAGCCGAAACATCTGAAATATACAATAAGCATGCAGAAATTTAATTTTCTATAACATGTCCGTCAAATATCACCACTTCCTCTCAAGTATAAATTCCTATCATCTAACAGATCTTAATTGTTCTGTATAGCTCAGATCAAGAGCATAAAGGCCATTCAATCATTTATAAGACTGGGGTATAAGATGTATCAAACTAAGGAAAATCTCTATAGTGTTTAGTGGTAATCTTTTTTACCTTACACTAATTTCATTTTTGTTTAACATATGTTCTTTTTTCCCCCCACCTTTATTGAGATATATAATTGACACAGAGCATTTTGTAACACAGTGTGATGATTTGATACACCTATATATTGTGAAATGATTACCACAATAAGGTTAGTTAACATCCTTCACCTAACATAGTTACCAGTTTGCTGTCGTTATGGTGCGAACATTTAAGATTTACTCTTTTAGTGACTTTCATTCTCTTACATTAATATCATTCATTCATCCATTCATTCCTTTAAAATCCAATTTTCCAGGCATTTTACGTAATAGTAGGAACTTAAAAATATTTCTAGGATGAGGAAAAGGATGAATGTAATTTCATTTATTTCTCATGACAACAATCTTATGAGGTACATACTATTCTCATACTGCAGATGGGAAAACTAAAGCTCTGAGATTGTAAGTCACTTGCCCAAGGATAGAAACTATATCTAGGTCTGTGTGTCATCAAAGCATTATACACCTTGCATTGCATGTGCATTTTTATATTTCTGGAGACTTGGGGAGGATAAGGATAGAAAGTAGAGAGATAGAAAAAAGTGGTAATATTCGCCTTATAGACGGTAGCTTTACTTTTCTATGAATGAGATCCCCAATGTGTATATTATTAAAAAGTCTAAGTAAGAGACTCATAGTTCTGCCAAATACTGAATAGAGGAACAAGGGGCTCTTCTAATGATTTCCTGAAACTTGCCTGGGGCTTGCAGCTGGGAAGAAGGAAATGATTGCATCCCAGAGCACACAGTAACGTAGTGTGGATGGTTTCAGATATTTCTCAGGTTGGAAAACTTAAGAGAAAAATAAAACATTAAGGTGAGGGTTGAACTAGGACATTAAAAAATGTTCAGTAGCCCTGGGCAATCCCTGGACACTTGCTTCCGTACTTCTAACTTGCAACCAAACCTTTGGTTCCACCACTTTAGCTGATTGTTTATTACTTGCCTTTGCTCATATATTGTTGCTGCCTTCTGAAATAAAACACTTCAATCCAGGGATCTTAGCAACAGGACCAGTCTCTCAGTGATTTCTTCTTCATCATTTTTCCAGAGGTAGCTCCCATGCTGTGCTATCACCACCCTCTCTTCCTTCCTGATACTTCTAAAACATATTACCCTTTGTTTTTTCCCATCCTTGAAAACTGCATAACCCATGTTTGTTTTGCACCATCCCTAAAGGTCACTATATTTTTTTCATATATTTTTTTCCATTCCTTCTCCTTCTACTAAGCACTCCTTTAATTTAGTGAATACATTTTTCATGTTCATCATAACTACTAGATATCTGAAAGCTTGCTTTGGATAAGAATAGTATCCCCAGTAGGAAAAAGGGTTAATTTGGTGTTTATTGGATATTCAAAATGGAATGAAATTTTCTTCACTTTTCCCATTTTTACAATTTGCCTGAACATTTATAAAACTATTTATTTTATTAAGTACAGTACATTAACCTTGCAAATATGCTAATGACTAAAAATCTGCTGCCTCGGCAACTTCCTTGAATATAAAAATTATCTCTGTTTATCAGCGGGGTTTTAATTACACATTATTATTTCCTAAGAGCATCTCCTGTTCCAAACTGATGCAGTCTTCAAAATGCAAGGACTGTTCAGTGAAAGCTACATAAGAAGCAAAGCAGAACCTGCAGCTAACACTGTGGCTGCGGGCAGTGGTCAAGTTCAACTACACATTTCTATCTGCTGACCTCACCACCTCTCTGATCATTCAGGTCAGTGGTCATTGACTCTCAGCAGGGGACAAAGAAGCAGTTTTATTCTTTGAGTGCCATTAAGACCCCAGGTCTGTTGGTGGATTCTTATGTAGGAACATTACCAGCACAGGTCTAGGATAAGATCACGTTATTCCAAGCAATGCAAAGGTTGGGGGTTATTCTTCCTGGCCATGGTAAAAAAAAAAAAAAAATCACCAAGTGAAATCAAATGCTCAAAGATTTCTCTCAAAGCTGAGAAATGAATGATGTTATCTGGTATGATAAAGGAACATTATGTGTTCCTTTAGTTAAACAAATCTCGATCCAATCATTCAAGGGACACTTTCTGAGATCACGATAACCTCTTAGGATAGCCTGCTGAATTTTGAGGTGTGGGGGAGGGCTTTTTATTTTGTGTCTGGCCAAGACTCCTACCTACATCAGTCTCCTACTGGCATGGCTGTGATGAAAGGCACAGGAGTGGCCCCACAGTCAGAGCAATTATTCTGGCCCTGACTGTGGCTTTGGCTGGATGATGATGAACTGCCAGTGGTTGCTTTGCTCAGAGTAAATCCCCAGATGGCTTTATTTTTAGATTTGGGACAAGATTCCAAAAGACAGCATTCTGTCCCTATTTCCGTGGTGCTTATAGCTCAGAGAGATAGGGGTGGGTACTCTTAACTGCCTCAAATGTAGCTTGGAATGAGTTAAATTTGACCAGATTAGATAATAGCTACCAATTATTTAGTGCTTTCTACATGTCAACCATAGTGTTAAACACCTTACATGCATTATCTAATTTAATCTCACAATCTTAACACAATCTACACCATCTCCCAGGATAGGTGAGAAGAGGTGAATTATCTGTCCCAGAAGAGTTGATGCTTCCCTACTTCCTGTAGGACACACCACACAGAACTTGAAAAATTCTGCTATTTTTTTTTTTCCCAACTGTCCTGCTCGATGCTGGGTTGTCAATAGGACATTCTATATTTAGCTTTCTGAATCTAGAAATTAAATGCCAACACAATCCATTCTGAGTCGTGTTTCTATACACCTGGGTTTGTTTAGCCTTGAGGGAAAATGTTGCAGGTGATCTTTCTTTGTTGTGCTTACCAGACTCAAAAATACATATAGTTAAAGTAGTTCGACCAGACCAGCTCAGAAAGAAGGATATAACTGCCTCATAACAGGCCAGAGTTCTGCTGGCCAACACTTCGTTTTTTATTACAATTATAGAGGGCTGTTGTGGGTTAAGTATGCACATGAGGGGTGTGTGTGTGTGTGTGTGTGTGTGTGTGTGTGTGTGTGAATGTGTGAATTCTAGAGGGCTGTTGTGGGTTTGCGTGCGTGTGTGTGTGTGTGTGTATGGATATGTGTGGTATATATCTGTGAATGAGTGTGAATGGGATGTCTGAGATGTGAATAGTTAGCATCTCCTTTGTTTACTTCTTTCCTTCCTGCACCTGAAAATGCTACAAAACAGATTTTATTATTTTTTCCCATTCATTCAATTTCCACAGAAACCCCAGGTTGCAAGAGGTAGGTTCTGATATAAATCGAAGTTGGTGGATTCTCTGGAGTGGTCAGATCTGGGATTAAAAAATTGAATGTACTATAATCATTTATTCCTGAAAAATAAAAATGTCTCTTTCATATATATTATGTATAATGTTCTCTCTCTTGATACACACACTCACACACACACACACACACACACACATACATACACGTATATCAGTTAAGTTTGCTTCAACCTGAAGAGTCAATGATTCTGGAAAAATGCAAACTCCTTAGGGAGGTATATGAGAGGTTTTATAACATACTTTTTAAAAGTCATCTAAAAGAAAGAGAAAAGAATAGCATAGTAGTCTAAAGTACCCTGGAGACTAACTGGGTTTAGATCCCAACTTCATCACTTGCTAGCTATGAGACCCTGTAAAAATTTCGCCTAAGCCTCAGAATTCTCATCTGTAAAATTATAGATAGTAACAGTTATTTGTAGGGTCATCATAAGTCTTTTTAGAGTAGTGTTAACTATAAGCACACTGTTGTACAGCAGCTCTCCAGAACATTTTCATCTTGCATGATGGAAACTATTGATATATTCATTGAATAGCAACACTTCCATTTCTCCCTCCCCCCAGCCACTGGCAACCACTATTCTACAGTTGACCCTAGAACAACATGGGTTTGAACAGTGTGGTTCCACTTTACAGGGACTTTTTTCAATAGTAAATACTACAGTACTACATGATCCATGACTGGTTGAATCTGTGGGTACAGAATTGTGGATACAGAAGGACCATGTATATAGAGAGTTGACTGTAAGTTACAAGTAGATTTTTGACTACATAGAGTGTCAGTGCACATAACCCCTGCAGTGTTCAAGGGTCAACTGGATTTTCTGCTTCTATGGATCTGACTACTTTAGATGCCTCATGTAAGTGGAGCAATGCAGTACTTGTCCTTCTGTAACTGGCTTACTTCACGTAGCAAAATGACCGCAAGGTTCAACAATGTTGCAGCATATGTCAGGATTTCCTTCTTTTTCATGGCTGAATAATGTCCCATTGTATGTATATGTCACATTTTCTTTATCCATTCAACCATCAATGGACATTAGATTGTTTCCACCTCTTGTCTATTATGAATATTACTGTAATGAACATGGGAGTGTAAATATCTCTTAGAGACCTTGATTTCAATTCTTTTGGATGCCTACCCAGAAGTGAAATTACTGGGTCATATGGTAGTTCTAGTTTTAATTTTTTGAGGAAACTCCACACTGTTTTCCAAATTGGCTACACCAATTTACATATCCACCAACAGTGCACAAGGGTCCCGATTTCTCCACATCCTCTCCAACATTTGTTATTTTCAGCTTTGTTTTGTTTTGTTTATAGTAGCCATCCTAATAGGCATGTAAGCATGAGGTGATACCTTGTTGTGATTTTGATAGTTAATAATGTCGAGCATCTTTTTATATACATGTTGGCCATTAGTCTTTTTTGGAGATATGTCCATTTTTATTTATTTATTTATTTATTTATTTGCTATTTAGTGAGATCTTAAATTTGTTAAGACTTGTTTTGTGATCTAACATGTGATCTATCCTCAAGTATGTTCCTTGTGTGCATGAGAAGAATGTGTATTCTATTGCTGTTGGGCAGAATGTTCTATTGATATATATCTGTTAGGTCATTTGTTCTACAATGTTGTTCAGCTCTTCTGTTTCCCTCTTGATCTTTTGTCTGGATGTTTTATCCATTGCTGAAAGTGAGATATTGAAATCCCCTACTATTATTGTGTTGCTGTCTATTTCTCCATTTAGTTCTATCAATGTTTGCTTCATATGTTTGAGTGTTCTCATGCTGGGTGCTTATGTATTTATAATTATTATATCTTCCCAGTGAATTGACTCTTTTATCATTATACAATGTTCTTTGTCTCTTTTGACCATTTTTTGACTTAAAGTTTATTTTATCTGATATAAATATAGCCATCCCTGCTCTTTTTGGTTACCATCTGCATGAAATATATTTTTCCATCCTTTCACTTTCGGTCGTGTCCTTAAATCTAAAGTGGATCTCTCATAGACAGCATATCCTTGAATCTTGCCTTTTTATCCATTCAGCCACTCTGTCTTTTGATTGAAGTTTAATCCATTTACATTTAAAGTAGTTATTGACAGGGAAGAGCTTACTATTGCCATTTTGTTAATTGTTTTCTATCTGTCTTGTAGCACTTTTTTCCCTCTTTTACTCTTTTGCTCTTTGTGTTTCATTGTTTTTTTTTTTATGTTTTGACTCCTTTCCTGATTTTTTGTGTGTGTGTGTGTGTGTATCTTCTATAGATGTTTTCTTTATGGTCACCATGGGGATTTCATAAAATATCTTATAGTTATAATAATCTATTTTAGCTGATAAAAAATTAACTACAATTGCATATAAATCCTCTACAATTTTGCTTCTCCCCCACCACACACTTAATTACTTCATGTTATTGATGTCAGAAATTACATCTCTATATATTATGTACCCATTAGTTTTATAGTTATTATATTATAGTTGTTTTTTACACTTTTGCTTGTTTTCTTTTTACACCAGAAGTAAAAATGATTTACACACCACCATTACAGTATTACAATATTCTGTATTTAACTATATATTTACCTTTACCAGCAAAATTTATACTTTCACATGTTTATGTGTTGTGTTCTCTCATTTCCACTTGAAGTACTCCTTTTAGCTTTTCTTATAAGTCTAATGGTGATGAATTCCCTCAGGTTTTGTCTTCCTGGGAAAGTCTTTATTTTGCCTTCATTTTTGAAGGGTAGTTTTGCCAGATACAGAATTCTTGGTTGTCAGTATTTTTCTTTCAGTATTTTGAATATATTATCCCATTCCCTTTTGGAATGCAAGGCTTATGTGAGAAATTCACCAATAGTCTTATGGGTGTTTCCTTGTATATGACAAGTTGCTTTTCTCTTGCTGCTGTCAAAATTCTCTTTTTGTCTCTAACTTCTGACCATTTCATTGTAGTTTGTATTGGTGTAGATTCTTTTGAGTTCTTCCCAGGTAGAGTCTGTTAGGTTTCTTGAATTTGGATATCCATTTCCTTCCCCAGATTTGGGAAATTTTCAGCCATTATTTTTAAAATAAGCTTTCTGCTCCTTTTTCTCTTCTCCTTCTGGGATTCCCATAATGCAAATATTGGTCTGCTTTATGGTACCCTGTAAGTCCATTAGACTTTCTTTATTCTTCTTTTTTGTTGTTGTTCCTCCAACTGGATGATTTCAAATGACTTATCTTTGAGTTAGCTGATTCTTCTGCTTGATCAAGTCTGCTGTTGAACCCCCCTAGCAAATTTTTCAATTCAATTACTTTTCAGCTCCAAAATTTCTGTTTGTATCTTTTTATATTTTCTATCTCTTTTTTAATATTCTTATCTTGTTCATACATTGTTTTCTTCAGGTTGTAGAAAATCTTTATGATGGTTATCTTTAATTCTTTGCCAGGAAGTTAATACATCTTCACTTCTTTAGGATCAATTTCTGGAGATTTATTTTGTTCCTTTTACTGGGATATGTTTCCTAACTTCTTTGTGTGTCTCTAACTTTGCCTTGTGATCTGAAATTTGAAAAAAACAGCTACCCTTTCCAGTCTTTATGGAATGGCTTTGTACAAGAGAAGAACCTCACCAATCAGCCCAGCTAGAGATTCTGGGGACCTCTGAAACCTTTTTTGGGAGGTTTCAACTTTTCTGAGTTTGTGTATTCAATTTCACAATTAGAGAGACATGCTGTTTTTCACTCCCCCATGCCCACCCCCAGGAGTTTATAGTCAGCAGCCACCAGGCATCCAAAGTCAGCTGGTTCCCATCAACACCCAGAGTCAAGAGGACAGATATTAGTCCTGCAAGCATCCCTCCAAAACGCTGGAATTCTGGACATATGCTCCACTCCTCTGCTTCCCTCACAAAGGAGAAGTCTTGAGTTGGTGCCTTCTCCCAATCACGATGAGCTGTGCCAGTCACAGCAAGACACCCCTCCCAACCTTTATTCTCAGTGGCCCTCAGGCATCCAAACCATGTCTGTTCTATCAGCACTTTAGGTGGAGTGAAACAGAAACTAGTCCCTCAGGCAGCCCTCTAACAAGGTGGAACATTGGACACATACTATATTCTTCTCATCCCCCTGAGGGAGAAGTAGCAAGGTGGTGCATTCTCTCCTAGAGCAGAGCTGGGTCAGCTTGGGGGAAGGGTTGATGCAGATAAAATTACTCTTCTTATCTGTTTCAATGCCACTGCTTTTGGCTTTGTGCTCACTTGAGGTACTGAAACTTCTTAATTGGATTCTGGAATTTTCAGAAAGGTATTTTGGTTCATATATCATCGTTAAATCAGTGTTTCTGTGGGCAAAGCAAGGGTTGGGACTTCTTATTCTGTCGTCTTGCCAATATCACTCCTCTGTAAGTCTTAACTGAGATAATCTATGTGAAGTGCTAACTATATTTCTGATATATAGTATGTGCCCAATATATTCCATTGGCTATTACTATTATCATAATCATCTTCTACTTTACAGAACATTTATACTGTTTATAGTACATTCATACTATACTATGAACACATCATGCTTCCATGTCTTATATTGTATCTTCTGCCTGGAATGGCCTTTTCTTCCTTTTCCACTCAGTGAACTTCTACTTAGCTTTCTAGAAGTCTGAATGTCATGTTCATTGTGAGTCACAAAAAACAAACAAACAAACAAACAAACAAACAAACACCATCTAAAATATTCAGAGTATTTTTTTTTCATTTTTACTTTAAAACCCATACTACATAGTATCATAATAGGTTTCAGCATTATCTGTCTTGGAACTTCTTCAGGAGAGGGACACTATCTAAACTGATCTGTGTTTCTATTCCTGACACCTGTCTTCTCTGTTTTCTGTCCCATATCTAGCAAGGTGACTAGTATGAGGTTCTTATTAAACATTTACCGACTGAATTGTATAGTGTAGCCATGCTGCTTTCCTGGAATCTCCAGGAAACCTGATTCAGTCTCACATTAGCAAGAGATAATAAAGTTTTGTTCTTTCTTATTTTGAATTTTTTGGCCTTGACTAAAATTCTCAGCCAAAATGAAATGTCAATGGACTTGTTCCATATGGCTCTAGAAGAGCGAATGCATAAGTATGGCAAAGACGATGTTGAAATTGAAAGGAACCTTACAGATTGCCCAAGCAGTGCTGCCTCTCATTTGCTAGAGGAAGAAAGCAACTTATCTAAAGTCACTTAGCCTTTTAGAAAGAGTGAAGACATTTCCTCATTTTGGGTTTGGGTGGAAGGCAATTTTGAAAGATTATTTCATTGAACATTACCTAGGCTGATGAAGTAGGACAAATTTTCTGTTGCTATTGTTCTCTAGAATTCTTCATTAAGTCTCTTAGGAAGGTATAATAGGGGAATACAATACTTTAAAAAAAACTGCATTAGAAGTTATGCATGAATAAATGTTGGATCAAATTGGTATTAACTAGAAACCCATTTTAATTTAGTCCTTGCAACTAAAATCCTTCTAAAACATAAAGTTCTACTTCTTCTCTGTTAGTTCTATACTGCACTTAGAGCCAGGCTAGGGAATCCCCTGATGTGGGTCTTACATTTCAGCAGGCTCTATTCTGGCCCTTCTCTGGCTGTTATCCTTCTCATGAGACAAGGAATCCATGGGACTAATGGGGCATGCCTTCCCGCATCCAGTATCTACCCCACAACCTTCTAGGCCATGCTCTAGGTATACAGAACTCCCAAATCCCCTGCCCAAATAGCTCGTAGTCTGCTCCCAGGCTCTGCCTGGGCTTCCTTCCCAGTCCATTCTTTGGAGGGTAGGCCATGTCTCAGGTGTGTGTATTCCTAAACCCAGGCAGTAGACAATGGACAACTGTTTATGGGGAGTATGTATGGATCTTGGACATATGGGCCAGGGTATCCACACATGTGTTCAGAAGGCTGCTTGTGCTATGAGACAAAGCGAAGTATGGAAAGAGGAGAGGGATGTGTTATGAGGCAGGATCCAGGATTCAGTTCTCAACACCACCATATTCTGGCACAGAACTCTGAGGTATTCAAGAATTTTAATTCACACTTGGCTTCAATGCCTTTAAAAAATAATTTTATATCGGGCTTCCCTGGTGGCGCAGTGGTTGAGGGTCTGCCTGGCAGTGCAGGGGACACGGGTTCGTGCCCTGGTCTGAGAAGATCCCGCATGCCGCGGATTAGCTGGGCCCGTGCGCCACAGTTGCTGAGCCTGCGCTCCGCAGCGGGAGGGGCCGCGATAGTGAGAGGCCCGCGCACCGCGATGAAGAGTGGCCCCCGCTTGCCACAACTAGAGAAAGCCCTCGCACAGAAACGAAGACCCAACACAGCCATAAATAAATAAAAATAAATTAAAAAAAAATAATAATAATTTTATAAGTTAGAGGGTAGATTTTTTTTAAAAGCTTGATTTGTAGCTTTAAAATATATATCTTTTATGGGCCTCCATTTGCATTTTTGCTCCAGGACCCAGCATTAGGGAAGGCCTTGCCTGCCTTGGTAAGTATTAAGTGTCATGAAAAAGACTAGATGTGTTTTCATAATTGCAACCTGTACAACGATTTAGATTAGAGACATTGCAAACATTTTTGGAGTGTAGCTAATGTGAACTGACCCTGAAACATACCTTGAAAGTTCTTCAAATTTTGCTTTTTATTCTAAAAGTGGAATGCCACTGATTGAGTGTTCCGGTTAATTGGGTCAATCAACATTTTTCTGAATAATATTATTTATGGATTGATAGAAGATGTTGACACCAATAGTGCAGGAAAACAGGAGGGGAGAGGCTGAATCAATGGGAGGGGTTTCATAAAGCAAACCAGATGCATTTAACCAGGCTTTGGGGAAAACAGTAGGTCCAAAGGGCAGAATTATGAAAGAGAACTGAACAATATAAATGGTAAATGCATAAGATAATGAAGAAAATAACAGAAGTATCACAGTACATCCTAGAGTGCATTAAAAAGAAAATTTTGCAAGGGGGTGTGTTGAACGCTGTGTGAAATGTATGAAGAAATGTGGAAAACAGGTGCCTGGAGACGAACAGATGCTGCCTCCATGGCCATGGGCAATGTTGTGTTAATTCTGGGCACTGCACTTAAAAAGGAACGTGAGCACTTGGAGCATGTTTAAATGAGAGTGACTGGGATGATAAAGACATTCTTTTTTATACAGAGGGATCAAGAAAAAGGTGTTGTCTTCAAATACCTGAAGGACTGTCACATGCAAGTGCAATTGAACATTTTTGTAGTTCCAGAGGACATAAGGGCAAAGGACAGGAAGTCACAGGGAAATGGGTTTTGAATGAACATATATATAAACAAGTTCCTAGCATTGGGAGCTCACCTACACAGTTCCATAAGGACAGAGAAAATATTTGCTGTGTTTATGGCTGGATCACTAGTATAATGGTTCTTGAACGTGGTTGAACATCCGGTGGAGTCTTCTGAAAAAATAGGCATATTTAACTCCCATCACCAGATATTTTGATTTAGGTGGTTTTACTGGGGTATGCTCCTTTGAAGTCCTGAATTGTTCCAGAGGGGTGCTGATGTACATTACGAGTCAAGAACCACTGTCCTACTGTGAAATACAAGGCCTGGTACATGCTAAAAGGTTATTAATTTATTGACTCTGAATCTTTGCACTTGCTATTCTCTTTGCCTAGAACATTATTCTCTAGACTTCTGAAAGTTTTGCTGCCTCACTTCACTCAGATCTAAGATAGGTCCATCTGCCGTTCTCCCATCACTTCTCTTTGTCTTGTTTTCTTTCTCTTTTTTGTACTTACTCCTTATCTGAAATTCTATTCGTTTATCTATCTATTGGTCTCTTTGCCACCCACTAGAATATAGGGTCCATGGGAACAGTGACTTTGTTTTACTCTCTACTGAATATTCATGGCTTAGAATAAAGCCTGGAAAAATCACAAATGCTCAACAAATATTTGTTAAATTAATGAGTAGAAACTGTATGAATGAGAGCTTGTTGATTGGCTGATGGTCTGATTGACAGATTGAATGAGAACCCACCCCTCCCCCACAGAAAAGTTATTCAAGCAGAGGTTGGCTGACAACATTTTTTGAGGATGATTTGGGGCAAATCATGCATCACATGTAAGGTTGATCTCAAAAGTTTCTTTCCAGCCACAAAGATTACATAGGGAATGGTGAAGAAGAAAAGGAGGAGAGAACTGGTATAAAAGACAGCAGAATTAAGAAGGAACTAGAGAGCACTGGAGTGAAACAGCTTGCTGAGAAGCTGGCTATGGCAGTTGACTTGTTGAAATAGTCACCACACTCTGAAATAACAGATGTGCTTTGAGGGATCTGTGTGAGCATTTGTAATCTGCTGCTTTCTATGCCTTTCTCCTCTTACTGCTTCCCCCACACAGCAGCTTGCTGTCTGTCCATCCACTCCCAGAAAGCCCTTTTTCTTCTTTCCCAAAGACAGGACTACTCCCACCCAACCACACCATGGTCATATATTATCCCACTCTTGAAGAAAAGCATCTGCATGCCTCCTTCCCTTAATTCTTTGTCTTCCTCTCTTTCTTCTCCTGCTACTTGCCCTTGCTCACTCTTCTTGGGCCACACTGGCCTTCCTGCTCTTCTTTAAACATACCAGGCCTGTCCCCTCTTCTGGGCTTTGCACTGGCTGCATTCTTTCCTAGAAGGTCTTCCTCCAGAGGCCACTTGACTCCTTCCCTCCTCTGCTTCAAGTCTCTGCTCAAATCTCACCTTCTCAGTGAGTCTGATTTGACAACCCTTTTTAAAACAGCAATCTTATCCTCTCCACATACTCCTGAGACCATTATCCAGCTCCATATTTTCCGCTGTTCCATGTATTCCTTGCTTGATAATATGTTTTAAAATTTTATTTATTGTGTCTAATTGACGATCTGCCTTTCCACAACAACTCCTCATACTAGAACTTTCATGAGGAGAGCAAAGCATCTTTGTGTTGAATGGCAAAATGAGTGAATGATATATTAAAATTAAATAAAACCCAGCAAAGAGTTCACTTAACAATTCTCACCCAGTGAAAGAACTTGGGAATCCCTGATCATTTTGACTTCAGATTCTACCTTGTGTTCACATTTGTTCTTCTTCTTCAATGATTAATTTATTCAAAAAGCACTTAACACCACTGTGTGTGGAAGACCTCACTGCGTTCTTGAAGGAGGCAAAATCAAGAGAAGACAGTCCTGAGTAGCTCGCAATGCAGCTATGAAGGAACACGTTGATATGAATATCCTGTAACTAACGACTGTGGGTTATGAAGAAGGCTTACACCACATTTCCTTTGCTAATATGTAAATGTGAGACATATAATAGCCTTATTATATTTATTACATATGTTTAATGGAATTCAGGGATTTGGGGGAAAGATGGGAGCTGCCTTTAAAATGTTAAGTGCGTATTGTGAATCTCTGTGTTTGTTTTACAGGATTTGTTGAATCCTATAAAGTGATGTGATAAGACCTCTGGAAGAAAAGGAATTGTGGCAACAGAGCAATTGTGGGAGGTGGGGGTGGGAGGATGGGGAGAGGTTTGTTTGTTCTTCTTTCTCTAGTTCCTTTAGGTTTAAGGTTAGATTGTTTATTTGAGATTTTTCTTGTTTCTTGAGGTAGGCTTGTATTGCTATAAACTTCCCTCTTAGAACTGCCTTTGCTGCATCCCATAGGTTTTGGATCATCGTGTTTTCGTTGTCATTTGTCTCTAGGTATTTTTTGATTTCCGCTTTGATTTCTTCAGTGATCTCTTGGTTATTTAGTAGTGTATTGTTTAGCCTCCATGTGTTTGTATTTTTTATGTGTTTTTCCCTGTAATTGATTTCTAATCTCATAGCGTTGTGGTCAGAAAAGATGCTTGATATGATTTCAATTTTCTTAAATTTATTGAGGCTTGATTTGTGACCCAAGATATGATCTATCCTGGAGAATGTTCCATGCATGCTTGAGAAGAAAGTGTAATCTGCTGTTTTTGGATGGAATGTCCTATAAATATCAATTAAATCTATCTGGTCTATTGTGTAATTTAAAGCTTGTGTTTCCTTATTAATTTTCTGTTTGGATGATCTGTCCAGTGGTGTAAGTGAGGTGTTAAAGTCTCCCACTATTGTTGTGTTACTGTCAATTTCCTCTTTTATAGCTGTTAGCAGTTGCCTTACGTATTGAGGTGCTCCTATGTTGGCTGCATATATATTTATAATTGTTATATCTTCTTCTTGGATTGATCCCTTGATCATTATGTAGTGTCCTTCCTTGTCTCTTGTAACATTCTTTATTTTAAAGTCTATTTTATCTGATATGAGTATTTCTACTCCAGCTTTCTTTTGATTTCCACTTGCATGGAATATCTTTTTCCATTCTCTCATTTTCAGTCTGTATGTGTCCCTAGGTCTGAAGTGGGTCTCTTGTAGACAGCATATATATGGGTCTTGTTTTGGTATCCATTCAGCAAGCCTGTGTCTTTTGGTTGTAGCATTAAATCCATTCACGTTTAAGGTAATTATTGATATGTATGTTCCTATTACCATTTTCTCAATTGTTTTGGGTTTGTTTTTGTAGGTCCTTTTCTTCTCTTGTGTTTCCCACTTAGAGAAGTTCCTTTAGCATTTGTTGTAGAGGTGGTTTGGTGGTGCTGAATTCTCTTAGCTTTTGCTTGTCTGTAAAGCTTTTGATTTCTCCGATGAATCTGAATGAGGTCCTTGCCGGGTAGAGTAATCTTGGTTGTAGGTTCTTCCCTTTCATCACTTTAAATATATCATGCTACTCCCTTCTGGCTTGTAGAGTTTCTGCTGAGAAATCAGCTGTTAACCTTATGGGAGTTCCCTTGTATGTTATTTGTCGTTTTTCCCTTGCTGCTTTCAATAATTTTTCTTTGTCTTTAATCTTTGTCAGTTTGATTACTATGTGTCTTGGTGTGTTTCTCCTTGGGATTAACCTGCCTGGGACTCTCTGTGTTTCCTGGACTTGGGTGGCTATTTCCTTTCCCATGTTAGGGAAGTTTTCAACTATAATCTCTTCAAATATTTTCTCGGGTCCTTTCTCTGTCTCTTCTCCTTCTGGAACCCCTATAATGCGAATGTTGTTGCGTTTAATGTTGTCCCAGAGGTCTCTTAGGCTGTCTTCATTTCGTTTCATTCTTTTTTCTTTATTCTGTTCTGTGGCAGTGAATTCCACCATTCTGTCTTCCAGGTCACTTATCCATTCTTCTGCCTCAGTTATTCTGCTACTGATTCCTTCTAATGTATTTTTTATTTCAGTTATTGTATTGTTCATCTCTGTTTGTTTGTTCTTTAATTCTTCTAGGTGTTTGTTCTTTAATTCTTCTAGGCCTTTGTTAAACATTTCTTGCATTTTCTCAATCTTTGCCTCCATTCTTTTTCCGAGGTCCTGGATCATCTTCACTATCATTATTCTGAATTATTTTTCTGGAAGGTTGCCTATCTCCACTTCATTTAGTTGTTTTTCTGGGGATTTATCTTGTTCCTTCATCTGGTACATAGCCCTCTTCCGTTTCATCTTGTCTATCTTTCTGTGAATGTGGTTTTTGTTCCACAGGCTGCAGGATTGTAGTTCTTCTTGCTTCTGCTGTCTGCCCTCTGGTGGATGAGGGTATCTAAGAGGCTTGTGCATGTTTCCTGATGGGAGGGACTGGTGGATAGAGCTGGGTGTTGCTCTGGTGGGCAGAGCTCAGTAAAACTTTAACCTGCTTGTCTGCTGATGGGTGAGGCTGGGTTCCCTCCCTATTGGTTGTTTGGCCTAAAGTGACCCAACACTGGAGCCTACCCAGGCTCTTTGGTGGGGCTAATGGCAGACTCTGGGAGGGCTCAGGACAAGGAGTACTTCCCAGAACTTCTGGACACTGGAAGTGTCCAGAACACTGGACCAGTGTCCTTGTCCTCACGGTGAGCCACAGAGGTGGGGAGAGGTTTGAAGGGGGTGCTGGGGTGGAGGGGCATACAGGAGAAGGGTAAGAGAAGGAAGAATGAGTCCAGAATATTCAGAAAACCTGACCCAAGTACGTATGAATTACACTCTGTAACCATGGATCTCAGGTCATAGGCCAGTGAAAGGAAATGGAGAATCCTGAGGGAATGTTAAGGTTGTTCACTTGAGATGTTAAGGGCAGAGAGAGGAATACCGAAGCAAGGATTTACAATGTGAGAAGACTATTGCTATGAATGTTGGGATGTTAATGTGCCTCTGTGCCCTGTTTATGATTTATTAGGCAGGTTTGTGGTATTCATGTTTGTATATTATAGGAAGTTGAACATGGCTATCACTTAGCTGTAATAATATTCTACAGGAATCTTGGCTGATTAATGTGGCCTCTGAATATAACTAGATGAAGGGATGTCCCTAAGCCCTACCAGGAAAGCATCTTAATATTCTAGTGCCCCAAATGGAGAGATAAAGGTAATCAATTAACTCAGGAATGGAGAGTAGAAAGCATGGCAGACTAGTAAAACAAAACAAAACAAAACCTTAACCCTGACATCAGGAGGAGAAACATAGAACATTTAGAAAAAGGAGGGTCTGTAAGCAATGCTGAGAGCTATAAATCTGGACAAGCTAATGAGGTTACGTGGGACTGCACTTGTGACATTATCTCAAACCTCAGGCCTCAATCCTCAAACAGGCGGGTATTTGAACTGACAGTATTCTGCACAGAAGTGGAGTGAGTGAGAATGTAAAGATATCCCTTCCCTTAGTTTCATAGTGGTGGCTCTGAAGAGAAAACATCTAGGTCTACTGAGAAGGTAGGTGAAAATACACACATGGTATAGTTTATAAAATACCTTGGCAGATGGTCAAAGGATTTGGTGTTCTGCAGAAGCTCAGCCATTGACTGGTTATATAATCTTAGATAAGTAAATTTCACCTGTGGAATAGGTGGCTTATAAATTCCTTTCCTATGCAAAAATGCTATGAAATTCTGAATTTGTTATATAAAGAAAAATAATGTCATAAAGGCTGAAAAGAGCACCCCCCACCCCGAGATATACAGGGCTAGGTCTGTGACTCGGCAGTAAACTTCAAGAGAAACTGAAAGGACTAAGTGGTCCCTCCACCCCATTCCTACACCCTCTAGTTCCTTGAAATTCTACCCTTGGTGTCAGTCTTTTGTGATTAAGTATAGTTTTACTCCAGTGGTCACCTTAAAGACACCAGCATTCCTGGAAGGGACAATGCCTGCCACCTAATAGGTACACACAATAAATGTCTATATACCAGAGCTATATATTTGCCAGATCCTTCATTGAGTGACACGTAAGATAGGTCTTGTGAGGTATGAGGACCTATGGGTACAGAGTTTAGAATGGAGAAAAGAATTAGTTATGTAGTTAACTACATAACCAGTGGCTTGGGGTGGGACTCCAACACCAGCTCCATCCATTTTACAGTTGGGTCTGATGCATGTTGAATTAAGAAAAAACCTCATCCAGTCAAAATTACAAGTTTATTTTTGAGAGTCAGAATGCAGCCTTTTTACCTTGTGGCTCTATGGCTAAAAGAAAGAATAAATGCCTAATAAGCATCTATTATGGGTCAGGCAGAGTGTTAGGTATTCTGTTGTCACTTTTATTATCTGAGCACCGTCTCTAGGAGGGATGCTGGGAGAGTCAAGAGCAACAGTATGGCTATTATGTGGCTAATTTGCTACCAGAGAGAGAAGAGACTTTCTTAGGACAGTCTCCTAGTCAGTACATTCCTAGGGAGATCAGATTGGGAAACGCAGTCTACAAAAAGTAAAAGGAGAAACATATGAAGGAGGAAAACCCACTCCAGCTGAGTGGGACTAGCATTTTTATCTTTATTTCTTAATTTTGTATCACACAGCACACAGACCAATGAAGCTTTGTGAATCTTTTGGTTTGAAGGACTTTAGATATCTCAAAATATTTCATTGGTGGCCTAGGTCTCAACTTTTGCATTTTCCACTTTGGGAGATGAGAGGAGATTAACAGTTACCTCTGTCTTTGGAAGTTTCTCCTCCTAAATGCCTTGATACCACAAGGCTTTTCCTGGCTTGTTTTTGGGATGTCATCTGGTCCTCCAGGTCTAGATACATGGGATGAGAATGTGAACCTGAAAATCTTAAGAGCATATTCTGTTGCTTTTTTTTTTTTTTTTGCCTTACATTTTATAAAGACAAGAAGACAAAAAAATTATATCTTAAATCGAAGCAAGTCCCAGGTTCTTTAATGAACACTTCTGTTCTTGCAGAAAATGCAATAAGGTCAATGTTGACTGCAGATGATGAGCAACCCAGTTGGGTGTTTATTCTAAATATATCACTGCCAGTATCACCCTTGGCAGCACCCCGCTTCCTCCTTCCATTGGGATTTCCCACCAGATGAGGAGAAAGCTCATTACTAACCAGGATGGGAGAATTGATGTTAACACCCACTGCAACAGTTCAGTCAACTCCTTCATTACTCTTCCTTCTGCCCAAACTCCCAGCAGCCTCTGGTGAAAACCTTGGCCATGGCATGCTGCAAATCCCAGGGCCCCTCACTAACACTTCACTTTCATGGAGGTCATGACTAAGCCAAGCAAGACTTTCTTTGCCTGCTCCCAGCTGAGTGACCTGCTTTCACAGCAGCACGATTTCTCTAATGAGTTGTTTCACAAAGAGAAGAATGAAATCAAGTGTCAGGGGGTTGGATCAAAGTAATCCTTATGCTCTGAGGCACGGGGTCAGACTGCAGGTACGAATGAGCTCTTGGACTAGACAGGATCCTGTTGAGAGCACCTCCCCACCACCCTCATGTTTCTCCTTTCTCCTTGTCATGACTGACCTTTAAAAATTGTAGAAAGGATCTCCCATGCAAATACTTGAATTGATTTCAAGAAAGATTCATAGAATATGTAACACATAGCTATTCTTTTGAGCATGTAGCTCATCTGACACACATTACTGTGCTCATTCCCATGAGGTAGAAACTATCATTACTCCAAGTTTATTCAAGGAGGAACTGAGGCTCAGAAATGTTGAGTACCTTGCCCCAAAACAGAGTGCTAGTAAGCGGCAGAGTGGAGATTTTAACCCAGTTTCATTCATCTCCAAAGTTTATGAGCTCAAACCCTAAGAAACAGCAAGTAATATATACCTAGCACCGAGCTGGGCAATGTGGGGGATGCAAAGCTGAAAGAGACCAGGTTGTAGCTTCGAAAATCTTACAATGTAGTGGTTGAGACAGACATGAAACTTAAATTATCGAAAGACAATATAAGGAAGAATGTGAAAATTGTGGGGCTGAGTCTTCTGATCACAGTGTCACCCTCTTAACTTCTACGTAATTCTAATTGACTGACAGGGAAAAACTTTATAGAGTACTTGTAATTTTAGCTGCGCCTGAATTGATACTTTTTTTATAAGCAAAGTTTTTTTATGGGGGAAAGAGTGTGCAGGTCATTTCAGGCAGTGAGAAAAATGTGTACAAAGGCTCAGATGTAGGATAAGCCTTCAAGGTGGATTCCAGAATCACTGAATAGTCAACTATGGATAGAAAGGAGAGACAGTTCATTGCTAAAGCTAAAGCCTAAAGAAGCATCGCCCAGATCCTATTTTGCACATAGTGTACAACTTACATATTATGAAGATCATAGGGTGCTCAATTTGGAGGAAAAATCAAAACACATGGGACAGTTCTGTAGATCATCTCTAGATATTCTATGTTTATTAATTCTTAGTCTTTTCTAACATGGTAGTCATTGAAAAAAATCATGACTTCATTTACTAGGGGAATATTCATCCAATTAAAAATGTTTTCTGAATACTAATAATGTGCAAGGCACTGGTTAAATAAGAGAGTAATGGCCAAGGAACACATACTAAATTGAAGAAATACAATTCAATTCAAATGAAGAGGTAAACACTGGCACAATAACTCTCCATGCTGAAGAGTGGGCACATAGTGGACACAGGAGCTGACACAGCTATTAGAGGAAGGAGGAAGAAGGGAACTAGTCCTTGAGCATTCCTTCAGCTGATAGTGATTTGAAGGAAGAAGGAGAAAATAAGGCTGGAGAATCAGAGTGAGTGAAGTGAGAGCTAGCAGGCAAGGAGGGCTAGAGCACAGAACTCACAAAAGGGAGTGATCCAAGTCTAGATAAGTATGGGAAGACTCCGTCATGGCTATGCATGCCAAGCTGAGTTTGGACTCTACTAAGATAGCAATGGGAAACCACTGAAGGTTGTTCATCATGTAGTGACAGTAGCAGAGCACCAGAGCATTAGAAAATTTGACTCTGCAGTGATAATTTTGAATGGGTTGGAGTCGGAGAGACTGGAAGTGGGAAAGACCAGGTGGAAATCTACAGCTCTGGCTCGAGTAAGTGGTCATGATAGTGACAATGAAAAGGATGGGATGGGTTGAAAGTTGTCACAGAGAGAAGATCAACAGGCTTTGTGGATGACTAAATTTAGGGAACAAAGGAAAAAAAGAAGAATCAAGGTAATACTAGATGAGTAGAGAAAGACTTATTAATAATAAAAGAAACTAGTTGTCATACCAAAGATCCATTGGCCATGTTGAAATTGAGGTACCCATTAGACATCTAAGTAAAACAATCAGCAGGCAGGGAAATTCAGGTCTAGAGCTCAGAACAACCTGCTTTTAAGCTCTGGACTATAAAGACATAAGAGCAGCTCTGGAAGAACATGTAGAGAGAGAACAGTAGCAGAAAAGTAAGGAGTATCTCTATATTCAGATGACAAAGAGATGAACAGCCATCTAAGGAGTTAGTAGAACCTTGGCAAAGTGTTACAGGACAAGAAGAGGAGAGTCAACAGTGTCAGAAGCTGCAGTGCTGTTAATGAGGATGTGTCATTTGGTGCTCATAAATTTCTGGGGAGGAAATAGTAGAGTGTTTGGGACAGAAGTCAGCGAGTAGAATTCATATGGGCCAAGGAAGCAGGGGCAATAAATGTAATCCATTCTTTTCACAATGTGGGCACTGAGAGGAAAGGAGAAAGATGGAGCAGTAGCTTGAGGAACTAGCAGAGTGTTCAAGGGAAGTTTTTACAATGGAAAACATAATTCTACCCATGTCTTTTGGATATGGCCTTGGAACTCAAAAGCTTAAACTTATTCACCCTAAAATAGTTGCCCCAAATGGTTTCCTTAAATGTATAGTTTACATGGTGTTTTGTTGATTTTTTAAAAAAATTTAATTTAATTTATTTTTTTTATACAGCAGAGTCTTATTAGTTATCGATTTTATACATATTAGTGTATCTAAATAGTTTACATTGTGTTTTAAAAGTATTGTTGAACCGAATAAAAGTTCTATGTAAAATACAAGTATACTATATTTTATTTGAACCTTTGGACCATGAGAAATTGGACAGTGTATTATGTAAAACAGCAGTACTTAAGGAACTAATGATTTGAGCAGATAGAATATGTGTTCTGACATAAAGTCAAATAATTTATTTTCTTTTCTGCACAGATTACTTAAGTCTGGCTCTGCTTCCACATATAGAGGAACTGTGTAGGTAACAGTCCTGGGTGTGTCACTGAGCAGCTCTGCAGCCTGGGACAAATTAATTGCCTTATATGGGCCTCAACACCACTTTCTAAAAATAAAGATTCTAGACTCAACCTCTTGAAAAAATTACAGCTAGAAAATGTTATGTTTTCCCTTCCTTATTCTAGCTGTATCTTGGGGAGTGTATTGAAAACCTTACGTACATGTGATGGGTAGGATTAGAAAATTGGTCAGGCTTTAAGAGAAAAAGTTTCAAAAACTTAACACTGAATTATGTATTTGGAAATAAGGGCAAGACATGGATGAGACCAAATATACAAAATTCACCAGTGGGGGAAAAAAAAGAGAAGACAGTTTCTGGAATATTAAATATAATTTTGAAAAAGAAAATAAAAGGGTAATTCGATAAATAAATCTGGAAGCATAATTCTCTATGTGGTCCTACTGTACTTCCAGACAAGGGTTTTCTGTTGGCTTAATGAATAAGAATCCATGTAGTAGTCTTCCAACCTATAATAATTTTGCCAGACACATGCCAGACTCTTTGGTTGTATCCTATTTGGGAAATGGGAAAGGAGAGAGAGGGAGAGAGGGAGGAAGGAAACAGAGGAAGTGAAGCTCATTTAATACAGGCAATTTTGTCACCGTGCTCAGCTTCAGATGGAAGAAAATCTTGATTCTGAAGAAGATGAATGAACTGGAGGCATGAGAGGCCCTCAGAGATGACTTCTCTGCTTTCTGAGAAAGTGATGTGCGATAAAGAGCCTCTTGAGAAAGTCAAGTGGAAAGAATCACAGACAATGGGGAATTGCAATCTTGCCTTCATGCTTCTCGGGAGGCAGAGGACAGTGCGCGTGTGCTGTACTTCACACACTGCTGGTCCCAGCAGAATGGAAGTCCATTAGCCATAGGTGGTGCTATGGTCTGAATGTTGGGCCCCCTGCCCCCCATTTAGATGCTGAAATCCTAACCCCCAAGGTGATGGAATTTGGAGGTGGGGTCTCTGGGAGGTGATTAGGTGATGAATCTGCCTTCATTAATGTAATTAGTGCCCTTATAAAAGCGGTGCTAGAGAACTCCATTACCCTTTCTGCCATGTGAGGTTGCAGTGAAAAGACAGCTATCTAGGAAGCAGGTTTTCATCAGATACCAAATCTGCCAGGGCCTTGATTTTGGACTTCTCAGTCTCCAGAACTGTGAGATATAAATCTCTGCTGTCTATAAGCCACTCAGATTATAGTATTTTGCTATAGTGGCCCAAATGGACTAAGACAGGTGGCTCTGCTATTTTCTACCAAGTTATCTCTTCATCTCCTTCTCCCCTGCCCTGGCACAGGATGTCAAAAGGCCTCTCTCATTGGGAGTGGGTTGGGTAGTTGCCACTCCATTCCTTTCTGATTTTGAGACATATCTCCGCACCTGCTGTATTTTATATGAGAAAAGACTCCCATCTCAGAGTGGCAGGACCGAGGATGTCTTTGGGGTAGTAGGAAAGGAAGAGACAAGGATTTTTCACATCATGACAATTTCAAGAAATAGCAAAATGTTTTAGTATCTGTAAAAGCTAGCAAGGTGTCATGACACTTCTTGGCTGTAAATAGCACTCTTTCAAAACCTGAAATGTAATTCGAGGTGTCCTGCCAGTCTCCTCTCTTTGCTTCTCGCCACACATGCTGTAATACCTGTTCCAGGCAATCCCATCAGTTGTGACTTTATGATCTGACCAAACCTTCACTATTTTGGTATTAAATTGGATTTGAACTTGGGTCTCAATTCAATTCAGTTCAATTAACATTTATTGAACACCCACCAGGCAAGGTCTTCAACCTTCTCTATACATTACATCCAAACACCTCTAAACAAGCAAATTGAACTGGAAGTCTGAAAGAACCACACTTTTCTAAAACACTTACAGTATCTTTCAGTGTTTTGCTACTTAAAATATCTCAGGTTTGCTTTAAAGAGCAGTATTACTTGGTAGCTGAGAACTCTAAGAGACTAGATTTCATGTGGATCTTTACTCGAGTCAGGAGAGTAGGTTCTGCCAAAGATTCTGTAGGTTAGATTTAAATGGTAAGCCAAGACTAACATGGCCACAGATTTGAATTGCTGCCACGGGCACTTCAGAAATCAAAACAAAATGAATCCTTCAGTTTGAGTTCTTCATGCCTCTACTTATTGGGTGCTTTTTATGAAACCATTTTGAAAACACAGAAAGAGTGAGGTGTCCTGGAAGAAGAATCCTGGATTGCCCATATACTGGTTGTGGGATTCTGGACAAGTTACTTGATCTTACCTGGGCTCCTTATTCAGTAACATCTGTGATCTGTCACACAATATCTAGCACATTAGATGATCAATTCTTCCTCTTATATTAGTTATACATTGGTCATTAAATGATGTGCTTTACATATGTAAAGAGAAAATCATTAAGTGTAACAACTGGTTTGTTCTCTCTATTCAAATGCATTTCAAATGTTTAGTTTGCTTGAGATAATGACAACATTATTACCGCAGCAATATTATTGCCAAAATAATCATATCTTCTTGCTTGAGGTCAGTGGTCAGAAAAACAACAGAAGATATGTTTGACAGACTCCTTTCAATTTTAGTCTTGACAGAAAATTGGAGTGATGATAGGTCATTTTTGCTCTAACTTTGCAGGGAGTTGACAAAGACCTATCACTAGTCTCCAGAGTTAAAGAGGATAAGTGAGACTCCTAGGTGATAAGGGAAAGCAGCAATCTAGAAAACTAGCCTTTGAGAGCCTGGGGGTAGGGGTGGGGAATTTCTAAGCCAGGGAAAAAGTCATGTCCAAAGTTAATGTTTTCAACTCGTTCATTTAAAATTATTACACTAAGATCCTACAATATTCTGGGCACAGGTCTAGATCCAGGTAACACATATAATAGAGCATACAGCAGAGTTGTCACATTAAAATTAGCTATATTAGGGAAATTCTCATCCCAGGAAGGAAGTTTGGGGAACTGTGCAAACCAGGTCTGAGTAACTTCAGCATTTGACAAAGCTGTAATTAATAGTTGTTGTCATTTAGTTAATTACATAAACTATATTCAGAAATTTTAATTAATTTTACCGTTTCTCCGCATTGTATCTCTTTCATATACTCATGTATTATACTAAAGATGCCATTAAAATAATATTCATCATTAAGATGTTTTAGATCACAAAGCGTAAGGTAACCTGAAAACGTGTGCCCTATTTATTTACTTTTTATCTTTTTTATATAAAAATTTTCTTTGAGGAGAAAGAAAAATTTCTACCTACCAAACTATTAACAGCAGCACCTGGAATCAACTTCTGGAATTTTAGGCACAACAAATAGAGAATATAGTTCAGTGCAACAGAATTTTAAGTGAACTGTAACTTAAAAATATTTAAAGTATGGTGGCATTAAAAAATGTAATGTCTTGCATTATATACAAATTTTAAAGTACAGTGGCTGATCTCTTAATCAGCTTCCACTTTACCACATCTGCCTTCCTTAACACTCTATTCCTCTGTTAAAAGGGATGCCCACAGCACGCTGAATGGTATTGGCTAATACTGTATGGCTACCTATTTCTTCCACACTTAAGTTGTATGCTTACAATGACATGGTTGTGTTTATTATCAAACCTATTTCTCACAGTTGTATTAGTAATTGCAATTAAGAAATTTAACTTATTATTGTGTAGACTGCTAAAATACATGTGCAAAAGAAAAGGTTTTTATTTAAACTATATTCAAGACATTGGAAATATTCATTAAAGGAAAGTTGCTTAAAAAGTATTATTATATTGGATGTGGGCAAGACAGCTGTAAAAGAAGAAAAGCAACTGTAAAAATACTGCATTCAAGTTTCACTGCACTTAAAGTAATATAAAACAGGAACCTGAGGAAAATTTATTATGGATGTGGTTTATGAGAGAAAAATGACACTGAACTCTAATGAGTAGACCTACACTCACAAAATACTATGATCCTAAATCAAGAGATAAGGGTATACATTTATTTGTATACATTGAAATATTGAAATATTTATGGGATGTATGTTTTTGTGATTTCCATGTTTGAACTAACTTTGCCAATGACGTTAACTATTTAGATTTCCTATTATATCAGGTTCCTTCAGTAATGAGTATTTCCCCAAATATTTAACAAAAAGTCAAGAATTATTATATCAGATGACATGTTGAAATAAGCTATAAACAGTATTTATGCTCTTATAACATGAAAGAGCCACTTCAGCTAAGCAAAATGTCAATCCTTGCCATATTTGGTAGAATTAGTCCCGAAAAATGTGAGTTTTCAATTATAAAAGGTTTTAAAAAACACATAAAATGCAGGTACAAAAAAGACCCATAACAGACAACAATTTAATTGTCCAGATATATCTTATTAAAGGTAGACATGTCAATATAGAAGGATTAATAGTGATTTTCAATATGTGGACAATTGCAGTCATATAAGGCTACCAAAACAAACATTTGTACAAACATCCCTTCAAACTGAAATGCATTTTTTTGTTTCTGTGAATATATTCATTCTGAGACATTGAGTTCATCCAGTTCAGTACCTTGCCTTTTTTTTTTTTTTTTTTAATTTCTAGTACCAGGATAGCAGGTACTCAGTAAGTATTAATTTATTATAAGAACATATAACTTGATAGTTTTTATTCTATCTGTTTCATTGACTTTCAGATTTTGGGCCTATGACTTTTGGTATATACAGGAACAAAATAACAAAGGGAATGTTCTTTGACCTTAAAAGATGGTATGGCGGTCATGAAATGACTTGACACATCACAATATTAGTTTGTTGTATGTGAATACATATGTCCCACTCACAAATAATAAAACAAATTTAGCACTGAGATTTAGGTTTCAATGAAGCCCCAGTCTTAGTTTCCCCATCTTAAAAAGACATAAAATAAAAAGTGAGGAGGATATATATATATAACCTAAAATAGTACAAAACAAGCAGGCATTGACCTCACCTCAGGATTTAGCATCATGTTCCTTTCACCATATCAGATTGCTTCCTGAAGGATAATGTTTTATTTCTTTTACAAAATTATCTTGCTATTTTTCCCTTGTAGTTGTGTAGCAACTTGTTATTAAATGCTACTAAAATGAACACACTGCAAAAGAGAACCAGTAATCTGGCCAGTTGATGAAAGAAGAAATAGTAGATTACACGCTGTACAAAGACAGAAATGGAAGGATAGGTTAAGGAAAGAAAACAAAGAGGTAAATAGCTTTGCAAACAATTTTAATGTCGCTTTTGATTTCCATCATAAGTGTTGTCCAGCTTCAGTGTATGTCTTTATTACCTTCTCCTTTATATGAAAACTTGGCTCCCTTAAAAAACTCTAGCATTTCTCATCACCAAGGTCATAATTCTATTGGTATCCAGAGGAGCAAAAGGTTAAAAACTCAGACAAGGCTAGAGCATGATGATTGAGTCAGTTTCTCCTCTATAAGCTGATAATTATCTCACTGTTATAGAAGTAATTATGTGGTGGAGAATATATATGTACTTTAAGAGGGCGCAACATTCAGAGAAGCGTTCCATTGTCTTGGACACAACATTTGAACTATAATGTTTCTAGTTTCACTCACATCTTTTGTTTTTGCTTCATCTTATCATCATAAATACAGTGATTCCATACCTTGTTTTAATATGTACTAGAAGCTCTCAGTGTGCTTGTTAAAATGCATTTTCCAGCCCGCCCCGCCCCCCACCAAGATTCTGATTCAGTAGGTCTGTAGTGAAGCCTAGGGTTGAGTATTTTTAATGCTCTCCAGTAAATATTCATGCAAATAATCTGTAGACCACATTTTGGAAACTTTGGATAAAGACCTATCTTGAACTTGTCAGTTTATGTTAAAGATGAAAAGAGAATCATACTAGCATCCATGGCTTTAACAGCCTCCTTGTATATAGTTGTCAACATTAGCATTTTCACAGATTGATTTACAGCCCAGGGGAAGGAGATGAGCGTAGACTCAAATGAGCATAATACAGTGCAATAAAAATGTACTCAGTGAATTGCAGGGATGAATAACATAAGTTAAGAAGAGCTCAGATGAAGAAAAAATAATTTTCAGTTGTAAGTTTCAAGAGATGAATTCATTTGAAATGAGATTTGAAAGGCGAGCATTTATGTCGGGGAGAAAAGCATTTCGGTAATGGAGCAGGTTATTAAAAAAACACCTGGAAGAAGAAGATTTCACCTATAGTACAGCAGGTGAGGCAGTGAGGCAGGACCACAGGATGCATGTCAGAGAGTGTAGAGAATTTGGGGAGATCCGCTGGGCTGAGAATTAGGTTATTGGTCTATTCTCATTCTTCCTTGGTTTGGCTCTGACTTCTCAACAGAAGTTCTTCATCTGGATTGGCTTCTCCTCTAGACCAGTCGCACATACTCTTCTAGGGAATTTGGGAGCTGGCCGTCCCTCCCCTTTCTCTGGAAAGTCAAAATAAGCCCCCTAATTGAGGAGATGACCCTCAATGAAAGAACAAGTTGGATGCTGGTTTCTTACTATCCTGCTCCTATTGTTAAAGTGACTATTATCCCCTAAAATCAGTTAGACCCTAAGCACCTGACAGGCTGCCTGCTCTTAACTCCCTGAGATCTTACTTCCTGAAGCCTCCACTGAGGGGATTTTCCTTAAGTAATAGGCAGCTGCAAGTCCTGATTAAGCTGTTCTCAGTTAAATGGGCACTTGCCTGGAAGATGCTTCTTCATCTTCTCAGGTGTCATCTGAAACCCGAACTAGACTGAACATATGGAGATTTAGAGCTTTCTGCTCTTCATCTGTCCTCACTGCTGCCTCTGGAGAGCCTTTGGCAGGACCTGGGGTTGTGGGTAGCTCTTAGAGGATCCTATTTTTTCAAGAATGTCTGAACTAGTCCTTAAACCAGTCTTTGGGGAAATTCCCAACTGTCTTCTGACTGCTTCTCTCTCACCCCGAGGGAGAATGCATCTCCTTCCAACAGACTTATTTAGGAGTAAGTTCCTAGAAGCTCTCCTTCTGGTGGCTTAAAATCTAGAGATTTCTTAAGAAGAAAATGATATATAACCAAATGCACAGACTTCTAGTGCTGTATGAAAAACAATCATTAATATCATTTTTCCACAGTACTTAATGAGGATGACAGCTGGTGGTAATGATGCATTTCTGACTGTATACTCTTGCCAGGGTCCCTCTGGGGAAGGGAGTTGCTGCTGGCTGAGGCATTTAGAGTTTGTGCTAAACTCTTTTCAGTAGGAATGTCCTTGTTGGTGCTCCTGAGGAGATGAAGGACTGAAGGTGAGGTATTAGCTCTCATTGAAAGTAAGAACATATCGACCATAGGCTATTAAAGACAATCTCTTTGGATACATGCATTGTTATCAATAAAATGACAGTTTTGCCTATTTGAAATTCAGCCTCATGTTTCACACTGAACCCTTGGGTGACTGTCAATTCAAAACTTTAAAGAGGACTTGATCAACTAAGTTTCAGCTCATGCAACTCTACCCTCTTATAGTTTAATTGTTCCTAATGGAAACAAAAAATGGTGGGTTCAAGGGCTTTGAGACCCCAGTGCACCTCATTCTGTCAATACTGAAGTAATATGAGCTACCACTTATAGAGTGCTTATGGGACAAATACTTTATAAATTTTCCTCGTTAATAATTGTAATAGCTCTTTATGTTACTATTATTATCCAAATCCTGCAAATAAGGAAACTGAAACCCAGAGTTAAGATATTGTTCAAGGACACATATATTATAAGCAGCAGAGTCAGAATTTGAACCCAAGACTATCTGACTCCATAACCAGACCTTTTTAACCTCTGTAGTACAGTGCATCTCTCTAGTCTACGGGGCCATCCATGTTACCTCTCACTGTGCATTTGCTCAGATTATTTGTGTCACCTGAAAAGTTAGGTCCCCTATCTCCCTTCCTTCCCCATATCTGCCTATCAAAAGAATATATATCTATTCAATGCTGATCTTAAGTATCATCTTCTCTATAATGACTATCCTAATTTTCTTTTCCTCTTTTCTACATTCTTCTAACCAGATATGGGCTCTATTTTTAAGTATTTTCAGCAGCTTCCTTATAACTGGGTATTTAACTGAAAACTCTCAAATTCTGGTTCACATACAGCCCTGAAAGACTTAATCAAATATTTTTCATATGATGGATGTTCAATAAGTATCTATAAAATGTAATTTGCTGAAAGCATTTCTAGGATTAATCTGGATCAGGGCTCACACTAAGTATCTGTCCTACTAGGTATGGAGGCCTGGAATTATGGGTCTCTGTCTCCCATGGGGAGGACTGAGGGCTGTCATATAACTTTCTAGGCTCTATCAGTCTTCAGATATTGTAAAGATGTAGGGGATGAGAGTCAGGAGAAAGTACTTAAAGAAGGTTACACAACTTTGAAGCTTCAGAGCCACTGAACTGTGACTCATATCACCTTCATACTAGTGCAATATTCTTTTTGCTACATTATGCTGACACAAACAGAATGACCAGTGACATTTTAAATATTTTGTCATCAATATTTCTGGTCCTACATAGTATGAGTGTGTTTTGTGTTTGGTAATTGCAACCATTGTTGCTTTTGTTGTGGTCATCCATTTACAATGCTTGGTGTCAGTCTATTTATCTCTTGTAAAAATAAAATACAGTGTGTGTGTGTGAAAAAAAAAAAAATTCTGGTCCTAGAGTCCAACAACTTTTTCCTTAAAATGTGATTGAAAACTTTAGAAGAAATCAGACCTCAGCTTTAAGAAATAAAGTTAATAGATTTTTAAAAAAGAGTTTCAATTAATAGAATCTTTACTGTTATATAAACTCTTTGTTCAAGTAGATACATCTCAATTATTCACAGAAGGATCATCAAGAACAAATTTTGCTTTGGAGTTCTTACTGACATTATCACCTACTCAATTCAGCTAAATCCTTTGTTAAGGCAACTTTAGTGTACTCCTCTTCTGAAGTTTTAAAATACAGTGAGAGTTTGAAGAAAAGACGGTTTTAAAGTCAAACTCTTAAAAAGAACATTCTCTGAAAACTCTACTTACATATTTAATACATTTTGATTGAACAAAGCCTCACAGTCAATATGAAAATTAATGCCATGAGACTTCCAGTGTCTATGTATGACAAAGTAATTGGTATTACATTAGCTCTCTGCTTGAGAAAAATTATAAAATTGGGGTTTAAAACACCCAATAAGACTCTTTGAATTCATCAGAAAGCAACCAAGACAGCTGGAAATGAGGGGGGGGGGAGGGGGTTAGATCCCAGAAGGGAGGGCAGCCATTGAGGTAAGTCCCATATTTGCAGCTATGTATTTTTTTTTCCTTTAGAATATTTGTTGATTCAAAGTATGGGTCAAAGAGGCCAAGAGAAAGCAGAGGTCCCTGAATTGGAGAGATATATACACATACATACATAAATAGTGCTACCAAAGCATCTAGGACATGAAGAGCCAAAATAGTGGGATCTGCAAGAAGTTTTCCCTAAGGCATATGTCAGCTTCCAAGATGTATATGCATAGGGCAAGATGCCAAGAAACCTGGAAGAAAAGAGCTTCTAAGAGGCTAGAAAATCTAAGCAGAGATTTTGTCATTCTCATCATACTGAGCCATGATAATTAAAGGTAAACTTGCTAAGAGGCCCTGTTAAACAGAACAGACTTTCAGCGGAGATCTTTGAAAGACTATGCCCCAAGTGTAATAACAGCCATGAGATAGACTAGCTTTGATTGGGTCAAGTTGATCTGCCCATGCTCTGACTGATGGAGGATGAGAAAACAAATCCTATTGGAATAAGACAGCATCGATCCAGGTCTCTAACTAATATTGTTTAACACAACTTCTGGTATCCAGTAAAACATTACCAGACATGCTCAGAAATAGGATTCAATGACTAAACACTAAGTAAAATATATATAAAAACATTCCACGGTAAAACATACCCATATGTGACCCAAGTATTGATGCTATCAGATGTAGACTTTAACACCTTATAATTAATATGTCTAAGAAAATAGAAGACAACTTGGACAACTTTAACAAAGAAATGTAATCTCTAAAAAACAGTAAACTAGAAATCTCAGAATTTGAACTAATAATCAAAAGATTGATATAATAGTGATTAGGGACATGAGAAGACAGGCTGATCCAGATTTAAGCAGAGAGAAACTTTTTTAATGAAAGGAAATACAGCAATGGGTATACAAAATACATGAAACATGATAGAAAGTTTACAATAAGTGAACTAGAGTTCTAGAAGCAGAGGAGGGAGAGAAAATAGAGCAGAAGCACTATTTAAAGAGATACCAAGAAATTCCCAACAAACAAAAGATATCAAACTGTCAATTCAAGGAACTCTATAGACATTAAGAAGGGTATATTTAAGAAAACCACACCTAATCATATCATGCTATAACTACTGAAAATCAAAGGAAAATAGAAATTTTTAAACACTTAGTAGGGAAAGAGACATTACCATCACAGGAGCAACAAAAAGACTGACAGACATATTCTAAGCAGAAATATGGAAGCAGAAGACAATGGTATGGTATCTTCAATATGCTGAAGAAAAATATCTTTCAATTTAGAATTCTATACCAGTGAAATAATCTATTAAAAAATGAAGGCAAATGAAATTTTTTTTCAAGCTAAACTGAGAAAATTTATCAGCAGGAGAATGACACTAAACCTTAAAAAAATACAAACAGGAGTTTTTCATTAAGAAGGCAAATGATTCCACATAGAAGCACAGTAGTGCAAAAGAAATAAAGAGCATCCTAAAGGATGAATTCAACCTAACTAAATATCTACAGTTTAAAACAGTAATAACATCTTGCAGTGTTGAAGATATATGTTACATTAAAATATGCTATAGAATAAAGTGGGAGGTGGGTAAATGGAATTGAAGGGTTGTTTTGTCTGGGAAGTGGTAAAGGTATTAATTTAAAGTAAACTCTAATAAGTCAAAGATGCATATTGCCATCTTTATGGTAACCATTAAAAGAATATTTTTAAAAGCGTATAGTGAACAAACTAACAAATGTGCAATAATTTAAAAACTACATGATTATTCCAATGAAGGTATGAAAAAAGAAAAAAAAGAATAAAAAAACAGAGGGGACAGGGTGGACTTTCCTGGTGGTGCAGTGGTTGAGAATCCACCTGCCAATGCAGGGGGCATGGGTTCCATCCCTGGTCCGGGAAGATCCCACATGCCGTGGAGCAAATAAGCCCATGCTCCACAACTACTGAGCCTGCGCTATAGAGTCCGCGAGCCACAACTATTGAGCCTGAGTGCCACAACTACTGAAGCCCGTGTGCCTAGAGACCATGCTCCACAACAAGAGAAGCCACCGCAATGAGAAGCCCAAGCACCGCAATGAAGGGTAGCTCTCGCTCGCCACCACTAGAGAAAGCCTGCACACAGCAATGAAGACCCAACGCAGCCAAAAAAAAAAAAAAACCAAAAAGAAAAGATGGGACAAAGAGGAAACAATAATATGATAGCATAAAATATCAATAATTATATTAAATTTAAATGCATGAAATATTGCAATTAAAAGATATAAGTTGTCAGACTGGATACCAAATTACATGCTGCTTCAAAGAGATACATCTTAAATATAAACCCACAAAAAGATTGAAAATTAAAAAAAAAAAGAAAAAGCCATGCCACACCAACACTAAATAAAAGAAAATTCATGTAGCTATACATAATTAAAGAAGAAAATTAAGGCAGGGTTTAATATAGAGATAAAACAGACATTTCATAATAATAAAATAATAAACAATATATACATTCCTAAATTTTGATATATCTAATTGCATACCCCAAAATATGTAAAGCAAAAATCATTGGAACCAAAGGGAGAAATAGAAAAATCCACAAAGTAGAATACTTTAACATATTTTTTCAGTAGCTGATAAAATGAGGAAGACAAAAAGTCTTCCTCATTTTATCAGGATATAGAAGATTTGAAAAACTTAATTGAATAGTGATCTAATTGATCCACATAAAACACTCCACACAACCACAGTATAAAACATGTATTTTTTTCAAGTGCAACTAGGACACTTACCAAAATTTATCATAATCTGGGCCATAAAGTAAGACTCGATAACTTTCAAAGGATTGAAATCTTTCAGAGACTATGTTTTCTGACCACAGTGAAATTAAGCTAAGAATCAATAATGGAAAAGTAACTAGAAAAGCCCCAAATATGTCAAATTAAGCAACACCTTTCTAAATAAGCCATAAGTCCAAAAAATGTTACAGTGGAAATTAGAAATTTTTAAAACAGTGTAACAGTAAAAACAAGGTATAAGGATGCAGCTAAATTAGTATTTGAAGTAAATTTATATCTTTAAATATATTAGAAAATTTTAAAAGGCTAGAAATAATGATATAAGAATCTGTGTTAAGAAGCTGTAAAATGGGGCTTCCCTGGTGGCGCAGTGGTTGAGAATCTGCCTGCCAATGCAGGGGACACGGGTTCGAGCCCTGGTCTGGGAAGATCCCACATGCCGCGGAGCAACTAGGCCCATGAGCCACAATTACTGAGCCTGCGCGTCTGGAGCCTGTGCTCCGCAACAAGAGAGGCCGCAATAGTGAGAGGCCCGCGCACCGTGATGAAGAGTGGCCCCCACTTGCCGCAGCTGGAGAAAGCCCTCGCACAGAAACGAAGACCCAACACAGCCATAAATAAAAATAAATAAATTAATTAATTTAAAAAAAAGAAGCTGTAAAATGAAAGGCAAATAAAACTGAAATAAAGAATAATAAAAGGTAGACATTAACAAAGCAGAAGGCAGATATACTATAAAGAAAATAAACAAAGCCAAATATTAGTTTTTAGGAAAGACTAATAAAATTGATAAACCCCATGTGAGATTATTTGCAAAAAGAAGCCCACCAAAACTTCTGAATGTTAGGAATGAAGATGTGTAAAATACTGCAGAATTTATAGAGAATAAAAATATTAAAATTAAGTGTAATCAACTTAGCTAATGAATTTAAAAACTTGGATGAAAATACTGTATCTCTTGAAAAATGATTTATCAAAATTGACACAAGAGGTATCAGAAAATCTAAACGGCCCACTATCTATTGAAGAAATTTAATGCATAATTAAAATCTTCCCACAAAGTAAACTATAGGCCCTTCATTGATGATTCTTGCAAACATTTAAGCCAGGAAGAATGAAAACAAAAACAGAAAAAAACAAAAAAACCCAAAAAACTTCTTCCAGAGAATAAACAGAAGGAGAAATATTTCCAACACCATTCTTTGAAGTCATTATAACTTTGATAACAAAGCCTGACAAAAAATGCAAGAAAGTAAAATACTAAGCCAAATTTTTATAAATGTAGATGCAAAAATAAAATATCAGCACATTAGAATCATATATAATATCTTATATACATATGATAATATTTCAAACCAGGTTAGATTTTTTTTCTTAGAAACACAAAGTTGGTTTAACATTTGAAAAAAATCAGTGTAATTCACCATATTAACAGAATAAAGAAAAACTGTATCATTTTCTCTATATATGAAGAAAAAGGATTTGTTAAATTTTAATACTCATTCGTTACAAAAACTCTGCAATTAGGAATAGAAAGGAATATTCTCAATCTGAATAGGGGGGTTAACCAAACATCTACAATAAACATTACATTCGATGACAAAATATTGAAAGTTTTCCCTTAGAAATAAGAAATGAGACAAGGATTTCTTCTGTCCCTTCTAATCATTTTATACTGAATCTCCCAGGTAATGCCATAAAGCAAGAAAAATAATGAAAGTTATGAGAATTATAAAGGAAGAACTAAAACTGTCATTATTTGCAGATGACATGATGGTGTAAATGGCATATATACATAATACTGAGTGAAAGATACCAAGCATGAAAGAGTACGTATTATGGTATCCCATTTTACTTAAAAAGACAGAAAAAAAACCTCTTTCGAGTGAAAGAAGTAGTCATGACGGTGGTTACTTTGGAGAGGGGAAATGCTGAAGAAAGGCAAGAGAGAGGTGTCAGGGTTTCTGCTCATGTCTTATTTCTTGATGTGGGATGTGGTAACACTAGTATGTTCACCTTGTGGAAAGTCATCAAAATGCATAAGGTTTTTCATCTGTACTGTATGCACATTATAATTGAATTAAAAGTTTATAAAAATAATTTTAAAACTAATTGCCTAATAACCCATGCATATAACAGGCTTAGATTCAAATCAATAAGTTGGCAATTAAGTGTGATACAAATTTGTGAATGAACCGGTGGGACAGTGGAATAAACTGAGTGGTGAACTTGGAATGAGCCAGCCTCAACGGGTAACATACTACCAGCTGTGTTTCTGTGCATTCTTGTCATGTAACAGCTTACTAAGGCGTCTCCAAGCTGGGAGCTGGCTGATGGGAGGGCCACTGTCAGGGATCTGTCCAAAGACTATGCATTTAGGAAAGTGGTCAGGAGAGAGCTCAGAGAGAAAGTATACATCTATGTATAGGTAGGGCCTTTGATTAAGCTCTGCAGAAAGGCGATGCTCATCTTACTGTAGCATTTGAGTGCAAAATAGAAAAAGTCTTGGGCCCAGATAGTCAAGTCCAAAAGCATTTCAGTCTCCTCTGGATCAGGTCTTAAGAACAAAGATGGCCTAGTTGAAATGATATGAATTTTCAAATACACATCCTTATAAGTAACGAAACATATCACAAAGATAAGATTTTACTGAATGGAGATTTCATTCATCTGGTTTCCAGTTCATTTTTTGCCTCCCTTCTTTTCTACTTGTTCAAAAAGTCTGGTGTTTTCTCAGCTCAATAAGCTTGTTTAGGGTCTGATCTCTTGTGGAACGGATTTATAAGAGGATAAGGTGACAGCAAGACGTGTAAAAGCAAAGAGCAACAGACAAAATAAATTTGACATATAAAGAAAGCTACCATAATAGTAAAAGCCATTACTGAATGCTTATTGTATACTGTCTCTGTGTAAAATGCTTTATTATTTAATTTAATCTTGACAAAAACACTATGCAAAAGACATTGTTAACCCCATGTTATAGATGAGGAAAGTGAGGTTTAGAGAACTGAAGTAATTTACCCAAAGTTATAGAGATGGATGGTAATTGGTAGGGAGGGGATTTGACCTTCTTTCAGTGTGACTCAGAGCCTCTTCTCAAGCACTATATCTCACCTATGCTCCAGTAGAGACAGCCATAGGGGATGTTCCTTTTGTTTGGTTCTCAGATCCCTTCATTCAATTCCTGCTCATTTTTTTCCTCATACATGCCTGCTCTGTTTTATTTTATCTTTGAAAAAGGAGTGTAATCAACTTTGATTATCGGGTTGATTTCCCATGGCAAATTTTTATCCAGAGTCATTTTCTGAGTATCCCAGTCACATATGTATGTGTGTAGTGGAATCAGACCAAAGTTAATTAGCAAAACTGATCAGTGAGACAAATTTAATGGGATGAAACAATAGTGTAGTTTATTTTTATATACACATGTATCCATGATAAGCCAAATAAACTCCCTTTGCAGCAGTACTTTGGGGTTTTCTGCAACACTCTCTCCAGTCTGGCTTTCTCTTTCCCAAACTTTTCCTTCATCGGGATAACCCAGCTCAGTGTTCTGGCTAGCAAAACTCTGGCCCCAATAGAGCCACCATAAACATGACCTAAAAAGGACTTAAAAATTAAAACGGTAAGGTTGTAAGGGATCCTAATAAAATAGGAAGACCATGAAATATGCAAAATTCCTTACCATGGTCTACAAGTCCTTGCAGAATCTGGCCTCAGCCCACCTCTCCAAAGTCTTATGGCAGGGTGGCTTTCTCTCACTGTACTTACCCACTTTGTCCAGTTTTCTATTTCCTTAGTCCTTGCCTGCTTTGGAGCCTCCTTTGGTTCTCCTGGTCCCCTTGCCTGGAATGCCCTTTGCCCAGTTCTTCCCATGATGGTTCTATTCTTATCTTTTAGGTCTCAGGTCCAATGTCTCCTTCTGTGATAGGCAGTCCCTGAGCTCTTTTGCTAAAGTAATCATTCCTGAGCCCTTGACCTCCTCTTACATCACCCTAGTGATTTTATTCCTTCTGTATCACATATAATAATCTAAAAATATCTTGTTCATTTGCTTTTTAATTGTTTATTTTCTGCCTTATCCCCCAACCCCTTTTCCTTATTCCCAGCTGGCATGTTATATCCATAAGGTACTTGATGAATATTCGTTGAAGGTTTGTTTGTTCCTTCCTTCCTTCATTGATTCATTTAATTTTCTGAGCCTCCCTGTTTGGAGGGTCTACAACTTTTCCCCATGCATCTCTGGCATCGGGGCTGCCATAGGCAGCCAACCTGGGATCACAGCTTTACTGTAGACAGCCCACAACAGGCCTTTGCTGAAAGACAGGGCCTTGCCTCTACTCCCCCACCCTTGGACATTCATGTACTTAGCTCTGTGAGATCTAGTGATAGTATGAAATTGACCTGTATGCTCCTCCAGATATACAGGTATAGGGACATTGCCATGGGGAACAAGAAAAACCAAGTTCTAAACATGCAGGGACTTTTTTCAGGAAGGGGCCAGATAAGTTGAAATGGATATGACAAATGCAGAGAGAAAGAGAACTGGGGAAAATACAAGGGTCTGATACGTTCCTTTTAGACACATCAGCTGCAGCACTGAGATAGAACACTAAGCTGCACTACAGTCAAGCTCTTTCAATGTTGGGACCAAATATAGACTAGAATAAAAGGGCAATGTGTTTTTAACAAATCACATGATTTTAGGATGGCTGGCAAGGAAAAGGTATTCTCTTACCAGAGCCCAGCATTTATTACATGCTACCTTTAAGATAGTCTCTAATCAAAGAGGAAGACACTGACTCAGTCTTTTAAAGTAGCTCCATAAGTATTTCCTCCTCAATGCACCATATCCGGTTACCAGATTGGGTTCTGCTGGTTCCTGACCTTGTGGATCCACCTGGTCCTTGCCTATTTGTGCCAGGCTTTCTGTACTTGACGTTGGTATTACCCTTCCACCTGTTTGCTCCCTAATGTTTCTGATATTTTATCTATAACTTGGTGGTAAATCTTGACCTGAGGCTCAATCTTTGCATCTTGAATAGGATTTCTCTGTTTTCTTGAAGCTTCTCTAGAATTAGAATTGTTCTACCCCTGTTCCTGGTTTAATCCTAATAACTTCTTTACTAAAATAGCTCAGTAGACCATGTTCACATCCCATGAAAAGAGAGGTGATATCAGACTGCATTCATTCCTTCAATCCATTCATTTACAAACATTTACTAGGCATCTACTGTATGCGAGACACTATACTACCAGTAATCAAAATCAGCATGGTACTTACCCTCAAGGAACTTACATTTGGGAATGGGAGACAGATATTTTTAAAAGTCATTGTAGTATTGCCAATGGGAAAAGAAGGGGTACTAACCCAACACACAGCTGTGTGTGTGTGTTATCAGACAAAACTTTCCGGAAGAAATGCCATCTAAGCTGAGGTCTGAGGCATACGTTGGAATGAGCCAGGTACTTTGTAAGGACAACTGCAAAAGAAAGTTGCTGCTCTTATGGCACCCACGTCCTGCCTGCTTGGGTGGTCAGGGAGCTCGTGCAAAACTGGAGTTGCTTTCAACACAAATCGCCACACGAGTCCTGTTGATCTTGAAAAGGTGAGTGGTCTCTTTCATTTAACTACTTGGACAGGTCAAAGGAGTGAACGTCTATGCATAAATCCCCAAGGCCCTCATTAGGTTGGCATAAGATCTTTGCTTTTTCAAGAGTTTTATTAGAAAATTCAAGCTACTGCCAAGGAAGAAAACTGAAACTGAGTCATGCATCAGGGTCAACAGGGGTATAACCCAGTTCAAATGTAGGCTACCATGATACACCTTGCCCAGAACCTCATCTGTAGACTTAATACCTTCTATGATAAGTTTTAGAAAGAGCTTGTCACCTCTTCCATGATTATTATCTCCAAATAGCTGTATTGGAAAACTTACAATCTGACTGAAGAGGAAGATTCAGCAGAGCAGTAGGGTATGAGATCAGAGGTTTGGGGCTTGAACCTGCATATAGAGTTCTGCAAGAAAGATCTTAACTAGTAGGAGTGCTATCTAAGAATGAGTGACTCTGCATCATTCTGGAAAACCAACCCTAAAAGAGAGAAGCTTCTATTGTAGTCTGGCTAGTCACTTCCAAATGACCTGAATGCACAGAGGAGAAATGCTCTGGCTTGCCAGACTGGCACAGTTAAGTATCTACCCCCATTAGATTCATTATTTCTGCACCATTGGCTTTAATTGACTTGACATCCAGCTGGTTGCCCACCTACCTCTATTCTTAGCTAAGAACTACTTTTTGGTAGAAGATACTCAGGTTCTAAAGCTATCCCTTATGAGAGATTCACTGAAGATTTGGATGTAGGTCCATGTCAGCTTGCTTCCATGATAGGAGAAATCCAAATGGCAAGAAGGGAAAGAAAATGTTGGGGACTTATAGTGAAAAACCTTTGCAATTCTCTAATTACTTTCCAATAAAATATATCAGTCTAGATTTAACTCTAGCACATAAGAATTTTCAAATGTTCCTTGGATTTAAGATGCTCATACCTTCAGCACCATTCTCCCCTTATAGACTTCTTACAGAAGAAGTCAGTCCAATATTCTTCAGATGCCATAAGCCTTCTGGAACTTGCAAGCCTACTCTAATTCAGAGACTTTTGAGAGGCCCACCCAGTCTAAATGTACACCCAACAAACATTTGTGGTCAAAATTAATACCCCAAACATGTACAATTGTCCAATTTTGTTTTGAGTACCCTGATGCTATCTCCATTCCTTTTTGTGAATATCTTATAGAAATTTAACTCAAATTATCTGAATAATTTATGTGGGGTGAAGATACTCATGACAGGTAGTAGAAGCCTGGCATTTTTACTTGAAGAAGTCTAGTACCTATAAAAGGTCAAAACTCATATCAGAATACCAAAAAGGTCAAAACTCATATCAGATTACCAAAAAGCTCTACTAATGATAGATGAAGGAGTCTATTCTACACCACATTAATTCCCAAGGGGTACAACCAACTATGCACATGGCTTATGTTGGAAATAGAGCCTGTTTAGGAAGCTGTTAACTTGAGCACTTTGTGGCCATTGACCCACCTAACATTCAGTGATACCTTGTCAATTCTATCCTGGACCCAAACTGCATTCTAAGTGCCCAGAGGCCCCATCACCAGTATATTTACTTTTTAATTTTAATTTCTTCTTTGGGAAGACCTAAGCCCGAATACACCTATGACTACGGGATACAACCACACGACCCTCAAAGGGGTACTGGGGACAATAGCTAATTCACCAGTTTTCTTGCCATTACATATTACACTGTGACTTCTATGTCAGGACAAAGGAGCTGAGGAATTTTTTTTTTTTTCATGTCAGCATCAAATGCCTGTGTGGTGTAATTTCAGTGAACATAATGACTCAGCTGCTTCCATCTCAAAGCTCTTGTACCAACCTTGTGGTTTTAGTGTACACAGCAAGACCATACCTTTTTCTGGAAAACATGGTGACCCTCTTATAGAGCAGAGACCTCAAAAACATGCTCTTCTAAACCATATGATTTCCAACTGTAACAATCATCACTCATTATGGAAGGCCCTTGTCTACTACCTCTATGTCACCCCCATCTTTTGTCCAATATTTTCAGGTGTGTGCTGCTCAGGTTCCCCAAGAGTGGAGTGAGAGAGGGAGGGAGCTCCTCTGGTCCCCGAAAGGGAGAGGATAAGAAAGATTCTGCAATTACCAGGAATGTAGTAATAACCATTTCTGAGCCTGTTACTTCTTTTTTGAGATGAAAAGAATTACTTTTTTGTCTATTTATTCATATGTATTATATATATATATTTATTTATATATATATACATATACATATATATATATATATATATATATATACACACACACACACACTTTATGAAGAATTTGAGGTGCTGCATAAATGCATTGTTACAGGAGCTGTACAATGCCTTTCTTAATGTTTTCTTCATAGAACTTTAATTTTAAGAGAGTAAATGACTATCCGTAAGTATTAAGATGTTATAACAAATCTTACAACTACGTGTTTTATTTTCCAACTAGATGACAAATGACTAAAAGGTAGGGATCATTTTTTTAAAGGATGTTCAATGGGCTCAGAACAGCATTTTTCTTTTTTTCTTTTTATTTTTTTAGTGTTACTCTAACTTGGTTTTTAATCTCTTTTTAAAATTTTTATTGTATATTGGAGTATAGTTGATTAACAATGTTGTGTTAGTTTCAGGTGTACAGCAAAGTGATTCAGTTATACAATTGCAGCAACAGAACAGTGTTTTTAAATGGGGGCCATTTAAAAGCTTCAAAGATCTTTGTGAAATTCTACGCTGACATTCTTAGTATTTCTCCTCAATTTGCCCAGACACTGTTAAGTCATGTGTGGTAAGTGAGGAGGAAATGGAGGGCAAATATGAAGTTGATACAATCTCCCTGAAGGTCAGCCAGCAAGCTGGGGGGAAGGACAGAATTAGAACTCACACCCCTCCATTTTCCAGGCTGATGCTTAGCCCAGTGAACCCCACTGCCTCTGTCTCGGTGTATGAATATAGACTGTGAAACACAGATTGCCTGAACATATGGCAGAGAGGATGAGAAGATAATACTCCATAGCGGGATTCGTTTCTGCAGACGGGTGGCTGTAAAGGCTGTTTTTCTGCAGAGGATTCAGCAAGTGAAGCGTTAAGCGCTTTTGTTATTTCTGTCTCCAAATGAAACAACTTTTCCCCTTGAATGGGATCAATTTCTGGGCCGTCCTACTGTCAGGGGAAGCTGGTAGAAGTGAAGCCAGGAGATGTGCAGGCCTCGCCATAGGCTACAGGGAATAAACGATAAATCCCACACTGAGCAGTCAGCGTTAGACCTGGAGGGGGGCCTAATAATTGTTCCCTCTCCTTTCTCAGCAAACCACATCCTGTATTTAGGACACAGGTTCTAGAAACATCTCTTGATCTAGATGCTTCTAATTCTCCTTAGCAATAATCTACACTATTCTATGCTCTTAATATGGCCTAGCTATTTCTTTATAACTAGATGCCACAGATAATCTAGTTTAAGGGCTTCGTGAAATACACTGGGCAAGTTATTATGGATTTTAGCCCCAGATTCTTTCTTGAGCAGGATACAGAAATATAAAGTTTATAGGGAGGAGAAGGAAATTAGAGCAGATGAGACAGGGTTCAAGGCTTCCAAGGCAGAGAGTCCAAAAGTATAAGGACTTGGGGCATGATTTAGGGCTGTGGTTTTCAGATCTGTGCATACTCCAAGAAAAGGAAATGGGAAGGCTGCACGGACAGGGTTCTGTACCCCTCTTCTTGACTTATACGTTATATATCTGTGCTATCTAATAGAGCTCAACGTCAGAGTTTGGTTGGAAAAATAGAGGATTTTGTAACACAAAGACGGTTTTCAAAGCCGTATTTAGGAAATGGTTGGTTCTATACAATAAAGTGTAGTAGTTAAGACATGGCGATCGGTTTAGGCAGAATACAGCTCTGCGTCTAACTAACCCTTTGAACTTGGACCAGCTGCTTAGCCTCCCTGGGCCTTCATTTCCTCGTCTATAATAATGGGGTAATAATTTTGTCTACCTAAATGAGATAATACATAGAAATACTTGACATTGAGACTGGCACACAGTAAACACTCACTGAAACGTGGCTGCTGTTATAATTTTACCATTGCTATTACTATTACTTTTGCTATTATTACAGATCTATTCCAAAAAATTGGATTCATTGCCTTATTGTAGTTTGGAATTTAGGTAGAATGCCATGGGACCCCATGATCTGACCACAAATGATAGGTCTCCCACTCACAGAGAGACAGAGAGACAGAGAGGCAGAGAGACAGAGAGAGAGAGCATGAAACATTCTGGTGGCAACAGAAACAGAGAGAGATTCTATGGAAAACAGTGTTTTTTTTAGGGTCTAGGCCATGTTGATGGTTGAACATACCCCTTGCCAAACTGAAGACTTGTATCCCTTACTGTTACGGGCTGAATTGTGTCATGCCTGCCCCCAGCACACCCACCCTCACCCCAGCAAATTCATATGCTGAAATTCTAACATGTAATACCTCAGAATGTGACTATATTTGGAAATGGGGTCTTTAAAGAAGTATTTAAATTAAAATGATATCATTAGGGTGGGCCCTAATCCAATATGGTTGGTGACCTTATAAAAAGAGGACATTTGGACACAGAACATACAGAGGGAAGATGAGGTGACGACACAGGGAGAAGACAGCCATCTATAAGCTAAGGAGAGAGGCCCGGAATAGATCCTTCCCTCATAGCCCTCAAGAAACCAGCCCTGCCAACACCTTGATTCAGACTTTTAACCTCCAGAACTGTGAGAAAACAAATTTCTGTTGTTTAAACCACCTAGTCTGTGGCACTTTGTTATGGCAGCCTAGCAAACCCCGGGGATTTCATATTTTAGTTTAATTCCCAAAGGTGGCTTTTCTTTACCAATCCAAGTGCATGCAAAACAGTCTGAAGCCTGTTATTCCCCTGCAATTCCAGTTCTACACCTCCTTTTTTCTAAGCAGAATGCCACTGGCACATGGTTAACTTTTAGGCACCCTCCAAATTAGCATTGAGTTCTTTCAGCCAACAAATTTCAGCCAGCTTTTCATCCGGTATTCCCACCCCACCCCATCCTTTCCGAGTCTTCGTAATGGCACTGCCAGCACGTGGTTGGCATTGCTTTCCAGCTACACCCTGGTGCCTAGCATACCCACCACCTAGAAGAGGGGCTTAAAGAGTTAACAGTCAAGGTTTTAATCAGACAATATAATGCCTGCCAAGATAATGCCTCTGGAATCAACTGTTAATAAAAGGCAAACAATAAAAAAAAAAAATCATTGTTTTCTTTTCCCATAGGAAAAAAAAAATCTTTTTAATCCAGCTGCACCCAAAATGAAATAGCTATCAAAGAAAGCTCCCCCATTAGCTGTCAGTTCACAGCAACTTCAATCAGCTAATGTGTCTGAGCCTGCGGTAACATCTCCCCAGCAGCCTCCCACATGCCAAGCTTGACTGCGCTGTTCGAGCCACATTAAACCTGTCTGCTATCAATCCCCAGGTTTCCTTTGCAGCGGCAACTTAACTAGGTGAGGGAGCTGGCGTCACCAAGAGGCAAATGCTATTTTAGAGGGACCGAGAGATGCTGAGAGAAGAGAGGTGGTGGAAAAAAGCTAGATATAGGCCATTAAGCGACAGGGTTTTTCTCCTAAGATCGTCTTGTATTGTCATTTCTATGCAGATGTCTTGTTTTAGAAATTTCTAACATCAGAACATGCAGTGGAAGATGAGTTAGGAAGCACCAAATCACGGCAGGCTAGCCACACCCTCATACAATTTTATCTTATGCAGACACCAAAGGACACTCTGCCAGTTTCTCTCCACGCATTTCTTAGAGATGGAGATCCATATTTTTCCAGGATGGGCTATAGCTGCTTTCAGAATTCACAGCGAGAAACACTAAGAAAAGCATGTTTTCTTTTCACCCTCTCAGACAAGTCTGGCTTGAAGCATATTCACAATGTGTATCACCACTGGGGAGCAGATCTAACTCCCGCCCCAGAGCTGCCAATGAAGGCAGCCTCACCTCCAGCAATAGGACCAAAATGAGAAGCAACTTAGTAACTAAACAGAGAACAAGTGTCCCATCAATTCTCTGCACTAGCGGCCAGAATACCATGTGGGCAGCTCAGCCTTCTCCCTCACTCCCTTCCTGGAGGCCAGTTTCACAGATGGCTTGAAGACCACAGCAGGGCTGGATCTGGAGAGGCTTCTGGGAATAGAAGCTGAACTTCTATTTGAAATGCCTCCCTCCTGCTATTCTAAAATAACACTGACAACAATAATAGGCATTTATACCAATAGGGTCCTTCAGAACCATTATTAAATCCTTCCAAATATACTCTCTTACTTCTATCCAGCAAAGATAATATGCTTTGTGGCAGGTTCCCGGAAGATGGCTGCAAAGCTTTGGCTACTGGAACTACCTGCTGTCTAAAATAACTCCCTTATTTGTGTCCAGGCTCTGACAAATGCTCAGCAAAGGCACTGACCTGCAAATTTTTTTTGACCCAGTAATGTGTGCTGTGTTGTTTTAAAACCACAGAAACTCAGCAATGAGACCTTAATGATCCACTTGCCGGATCACACATTTGAATGTGTGACGTTTGAATTAGCATTGCAATCAAGTAGCCATCCAGGCTGGCCTTGAAATCCTGGGATGGAGAATATAAAAGTAACAATCTCCTCCATTCTGGCTCTCATTGAACATCATTTCCCACTTAAAATGCTTAAACTTTCTTTTTATTAATTCCATTTAACCCACCCCTTTCCCCAAAAGCCACAAGTATAATGGCAGTTTGTACAGAACATGACCAGTATTGGAAGAGTAACATTTAAAAAAATTTTTGTTTTTAAATTTATTTATTTTATTTATTTATTTTTGGCTGCGTTGGGTCTTCATTGCTGCACACGGGCTTTCTCTATTTGCGGAGAGAGGGGGCTACCTTCCATTGTGGCACGCGGGCTTCTCATTGCAGTGGATTCTCTTGTTGCAGAGCACAGGCTCTAGGCGCATGGGCTTCAGTAGCTATGGCACGTGGGCTCAGTAGTTGTGGCACGCGGGCTCTAGAGCACAGGCTCAGCAGTTGCGGCGCACGGGCTTAGTTGCTCTGTGGCATGTGGGAGCTTCCTGGACCAGGGCTCGAACCCGTGTCCCCTGCATTGGCAGGCAGAACCTTAACCACTGCGCCACCAGGGAAGCCCGGAAAAGTAACATTTTCTTCATGTCTTTTATTATACAATTTGGGATAATTCTCTAATGACACAAACTGGCATAGTGAAGATAGTTAAGACCTTGAGTAAGGAGATACAGGTGTGAGTCCCAGCTTGATCAATTACTACCTTGTAAATTGGGAGGCCTATCAATCTCTTATATATTTATAAGACGGGAATAAAGTGGTATGTCCTCAACAGGGCTGTTGAGAGAGTTCAATGGGACTAGCAATATGTGTGAAAAGAATTTGTAAATGGTAAATTTCTACATATTCATAAATTGTTTATTCCTTTTTTATTTTTTTAACTTTTAGGTTATTTCTTGGAAATCTGTACCAAAGTGGGTAAAAAAAGGGAAAAGGGCAAGAGTGTGGTGATTTAATTAGATCCACAGGACATTGACTTCACATGAGTAGTTGGAGGCCCCAGCCCTTTGGATTTCAGCTTGTTGATATGTGGTAACTTAATATGCAAATGAAAGGCCTCAGAGGGCACCCAGTTTCCACATGTGCCAATTAATCAAAGGAAACAGTATCATCCTCTAATTCCACTAATTAGAGGATCATCCATAAGCTACTAGGTTTCTGAGCTACTGGGGTTTAGTAAATTTGCAATAAATTATGAGTAATACATTAGCCAGGGACTAAATTGCTACTGAGCAATATGATGAGAGGAGGTCTCAGGTTATCTGTACATTTAAAGGTTTTTTTCTTAGTTTCCTTTTTATTATTTTCCATCCTGAAATGTTCTGAACACTTTCGTTGTGTGAGGCCAAAGATCTCCATGGTTCATAGTAACAAGGGGTCCAGAAATAATATATAAGTGCAACTATTAAGTAATGTGATTTAATTTGAACAATTTAAACAAATGTATAATTCATCCAAATGGTCGCTTGCTTTAAAATAGTCACTTTGTGAATTTATACACTTGCTCTAATGATACCACCACTGCTAAAAATTAGGAAATTCTTTGAGAATTGCCCTCACATACTCATTTATTCATTTGAATCTCCTCAAGAGTGGCAAATTGTCAGCCGAGGGTAAATTTAAATTTGAAGGCAGCTAAAAGATGTTTGGATCTACTCTGGTTACTAAGGTAGGTGATCAAGCAGAATAATCCTATTTGTCATCACTTGAAGGACCCATCTCATCACCTATATGCCCATGTGAGGGGATTGATAGTGCTAGAACAAAACTTTGGCTATTAGATTTGAACTCCATTATAAGATTGGATTTGATCGAAGGTATATTGGATATAGCTAGTTTAAATCTGTTTAAGAGGCTTTTGGCTTTTAACCTCACTCAGAGTACAGGTGCAACAGATGAAGCCCTTTGCTCTTGCTGTCCCTATACCTAGGATGCTTTGTTCCAATTCAAACCCTACCCATTTTTTAATGTAAACCTTATATGCCATCTCAATTTAAAAGGTTTTGCTGATAGTCTCTAATTGGCAGATCTGCTCTGTTCTTTGAGCTTTCATTATACCTACTTGAACCTCTTTCATGGTACCTATTACTTTCTGTGTTTTATTGTGTTTGGTTTAATATAGCTCTTATCACTTATCGATAGTAAACTTTTGAGGAGTAGGGTTTGTGTGTGATTCTTCTTTAAATCTCACATAACCAGCTTCAGCTTTGAATATTATATTTACTCAATTAATATTAGTAGTTGAATAATGAGTTATGGAGCAGTCTGGAGATTTTATTTATATCTATATCTGTACATGTGAGGTGACCTATACAATAGAAGGAGCCTGGGTCTTTGACACTGTGCCTTACTATCTCTGGACTGACCATTCTCCAGACTTCTTGAACCTGAGATAGAAATACAGAGCTTTAAAGTACAGTGATGCTGGATTTTTAATTACAGCAGCCTAGCCTAATCATAACCAATACAACCTCATTAAGAAAAGGTTTGGCATTATCTCATGAAGTTGAAGACGTGTATATCCTACAGCCCAGCAGTTTACTCTTCTAAGTATGTGCCTTGAAGAATGACATCCTTATGTGCACCAGGAAGCATGTACAAAAATGTTCATAATAACATGGTTCTAAGACTAAATATTGGAAATAATCCAAAAGCCCATAGAGGAAAGAATAGATAATTCATTGTAGTGTTTTCATTCAATAAACTACTAACACACCTATGAGTAAATTCAGTCTCTAAGGAAGCCATCAGCATGATACAATTTATAAAATTCAACAATAAGGAAACTTAAACAATATATTCTTTAGGATTACATACATCAATACAGTTTGTAGATAAAAGCAATGGAATAATAAATTCAAATTTAGGATAGTCATTACCTCTAGTGTTGGGGGGAGAAGGGCTGCAATCAGAGAGGGGCACAGAGGTAGCTTCAAAATATTGATAAGCTTCTCTTTTTTCTTTAATGCTAGGAGCTAAGTACAAGGATAGTAATTTTATTATTCTTATTTTTAACTTAATGTATGTTTTAGACATTCTTTGAATGTATAAAAATTTTTACAATAATAGTGGGAAAAAGAGTAGGGAGGACAAATTAGTGCTTGGATTTTTTTTTTTTTTTTTTTTTTTTTTTTTTTTTTTTAAATTTTATTTATTTATTTATTTATTTTTGGCTGTGTTGGGTCTTCGTTTCTGCGCGAGGGCTTTCTCCAGTTGCGGTGAGCGGGGGCCACTCTTCATCGCGGTGCGCGGGCCTCTCACTATCGCGGCCTCTCTTGTTGCGGAGCACAGGCTCCAGACGCGCAGGCTCAGTAGTTGTGGCTCACGGACCTAGTTGCTCCGCGGCATGTGGGATCTTCCCAGACCAGGGCTCGAACCCGTGTCCCCTGCATTGGCAGGCAGATTCTCAACCACTGCGCCACCAGGGAAGCCCAGTGCTTGGATTTTGAGGTGTGTGTGTGAAATATGTCTCTGGGGACATGAAGAGATTTAAGCCTGACCATAACTCTTAGGCTTAAGCAAAGTTGCTAGAACAGAGTACTTCTTTCTCTGCTTTTAAATATGCAAATGATTATCCAGGACGTGCAGTCCAAACGGATGAAGGTGACCACCCCTTTGTCAAGGAGACTGAAAGCTCATGTCTCATCATCACTACCACAACTGTCTCCACCATTGCTACCACCTTCACCACCATCTTGATATCATTACTTTGTATTGTCTTTTATGTTCCTAGCATTTTACTAGGTGCTTTATATCATTATCTCAATAATCCTCAATAATCCAGTGAGCTAGATGTTATTAACCTTTCATAAGATCTACTCGAGGTTAAGCTCAGAGCAATGAATGAACAAGCCTTGTCCTAGCTAGTAAATGGCAGTGCCTGGGTTCAAATGCAAACCTTTCTGTTTCCAAAATGTGTCCTCTCAATCATCATACTTCTTCTCTCATTTCAAATATGGTTATTTTTTACCGTCACTCCTTCAGTTACAATAATGAGTACCATGGCTCCTCTGAAGCAATATTCATAGAGATGTTTTACAGGATTAACAAAAAAGGAAGAATACAGTGAATAGATGACTGATTAATGACAATACTTCTGAAAGGTAGAAAGGTGAGACACTGAGAGAAAAGAAGCGGGGCATTCTGAAAAACTGAGGGTGAAAGAATAGAAATGGAGTAAGACAAATTAAAACCAGAGAAATAGGCAGAAAAAAAAAAAAGGATCAGGAGAATGAACAGAAAATAATGAGACCATCCTAAAAAATTTACTTTTTTTCTTTTCCCCAGAAGCCTCTCTCCTCACCTTGGAATAGGTGTTTCATTTTTTGAAATGAGTTGGATAAATAAGAAGAAAAGGTTGAAAAGTAATTTCAAGTCCACAGAGCAGACCCTAGGATAGATTGTTTTTCCCTCACAAGCCTTTTATCCAGAAAGCTTTAAGGTCTTATGGTTTTGTCAATAATTATAGCAGTAACAATAATAATACTGCCTAGCTGCTCTTTTCCCCTTGGCAGCATGTGTGTACCAATCAGTTTGTCACAATAATATCTTCAAGTTCACAAACTAATTTGCATGAATCCATTTCTTAGTCTACAAAAGTAAGGGCTCTTTCATGCCCTTGGACCTCAGTGTATTGGGGACTGTCTATGTGGACGTCTGTGCTAATGAGTTACTTTTAGGTCAGAACAAAGAAGTTCTTGCTTTAACTTATTATGTATATTTGAATATTTTAGCTGTGCATTTGAATGTATACATCACAGATATATGTAGAAATTTCTTTGGGGTGTAAAAACCCAGATTGTTAGGGTAAGAGTATGACACTTTGTACTTGTAAAAATTCTTTAAAAATAGGATATCTACCTACTTATTTAAAAGGGTAATTTTGGTACTGCTGGTTAGCAGGTGGATTGTGTGAGAGAACCCTTCCTACTCTAAATTCTGTGATTTTTGTGTTGTCTTGAGATCTATTAGCTGTATGTATTATGTGGTTTTAATAGCAATCACTGTACATTATAATTCATTTAATCCTTTTTATTTTAATGATGTTATTAGGAGTTGAGGATGTGAGTGAGGAAGGAGGCAGAGAGAGTAATGGGAACAGTTCATTCAACCTCTTTAAGGCATATCAGGGCCAGAAAATCCAAGGGTATATTCAGCTACTTCTGAGGCGTGAGAATCAACCCTATGGAGGAGAGGCAGCATATATGTGCTGGAGAGGGAGCTGTGGAGCGCTGGGTCTGGAGTCAGGAAAAGGGTGCAAAACAGGTTTCTTACTTTTCATTTTAAAAGCTCAAAATTATGCCTATACAATGTTGATAGGAAATATTATGATGAAATATACCCATTTTTCCCCAAATGTCACAAAAAACAGAGAAGTCAAAATTCAGTTGACTTTCTAAACTAGGACAGTGGTGTGTTTAGACTATAATGGCAGGAAGAAAACTATTGTTAGAATTTCATGATACGGCTCTTTAAAATGGCTTTATCCTATCTTCAAAAGCCTTAAAGCGGAATACTTTGTCATTTGCTTTCATATTATGAAAGCTTTTATATGAAAACTAGTTCTCATTTTTAATGCACTAATTGACTTAATACTACTGAAGCTTTAAACCCATTCTGGGCATCGTCCTATTTTCCTAATTATTATTATTTCATTGCTACTGGGCATCAGTAATATGCTAGATATTATCTTCTTAGCTCTTCCTAAAAGTTAATAAAAATAAAAAGGTTCTCTACCCTTTTGGTGATTCCAACACTTAATTATCTTAGTCGTTAACTCTTGTCAAAGTCATTATCACTCCCTGGATTTCCTTTACATACTAGATATGAAGTTAACCAGTTAGAACATCTATTAGATGGTAGGCTGCTTAAGGAAAAGATTCATTTTTTTCACATAGAAATGCTTAATAAATGCTTATTGGATGAAAAAATGGATGGATCAATTATTTGTATAGGTTTAGCAGAAGTTCAGATTTTTAAAAATGGATTCCTTGCTTACATTTTCCCCTATGATTTCATTCTGAATTGTATTGAACTATCATTTGAGAAGGTATATTTTCTAGGTTTTTTTGTGGCTATATAACAATATAAATCTTACAAATTCTATATATCCATTAGATAAAGATGAAGAAAATAATTTTCAAGAATACAGATTTCATTAGGTTTAGGACACTAATAGGAAAGATCCAAAGGGAGAAAATCTATTAATGTTGGCTATAATTATAGACTGAGCTTCTCATTCCATGAACAAATTACATCAGTTCATAAAGAAGGATTTGGAGAGTTACTAGAAATAATGTTGACAACATACAGCATTTCCAAAGAAATATAGGGTAAAAGGAAAACAAAAAGTTGTTGAAACTAGATCAAACTATGAAGGAGAACTGCAAAATAAATCACCTGACTCTAAATGGAGAAATTAGAAAAATAAAGATATGAATGACAAATTAATACAACTGTGCACTAAAACAGGTAAATTTTACTCTATGTAAATTATACTTTGATAAACCAGACTAAGAAAAAGGACTTTTTAAAGTATAATGTCATTATTAAAAATTTTCCCCCATTACTATGGCTTCAGTAAAGTCACGGAATTCATTACCGGAAGCGGATGATTGTAAACTTAAAAATATTTCTATCAAGATTAAGAGTACTGACTTCGAGGTCAGACAAATATGGAAAGCTGAGTTATGTTATGTTACTTTGAGCTAATTTAAAAAACACATATGAACACCAGCTTATACATTGGTGAAACTTAGAAAAGAGTAGATACGTGATAGAGTTATTGTGAGAATTTAGCATGATAACGTATATGACACACAACATATAGCCTCAAATATTTTGCAATCAACAAAGCCCTTCACAGAGGAGAGTGACTAGAAAGGACATTACTGGCAAAGAGAATAGAATGAACAAAGGGATTGAGACAAACAAGAAAATCACATGTTGTAGTTTGAACGCAGTATTGGATTTCTGAAAGGGAGAAATGGAAGACACATCTAGAAATGTGGGATATCACCAGATGGTGGATGGTGTTAAATGTTATTTTAAGGAGTTTGGATTTTATTCAATGGGTAATGAAAAGTGATTAAACATTTTGGTGTATTAGAACAACATGATTTAAATTGGACTTTATGAAGATTAATTTGGCAGCAATCTATAAGGACAGATAAGAGGTGAGAATGGCTAGATGTGGGAAGTTCATCTAGGAGATTAATACCACACATAAGTGATAATGAGGTCTTGAATTAGAATGGTAGTGGTGGTGATAGTAATAATGCAAAAGGTATAGATTTGGGGGATGTTTTGTTGGTAGACTTGATAGGATTTGGCCTTGGAAATGGAGGATAGTAAGGGACAAGATAGAGAAACAAGTCAAAGCTGTTTTTGAGGTTTACAACCTGGGCATCTTGGCGTGTTCCTGAGCCATTAAAGAGATTTTATTAGAAGATTATGCGTTCTGCTCAGGACATTTCGTGCTTGAGATACAAACATGAGAGATATCCAGGTGGGCATTTTGGTCCATCTATTGTAAATACAGATCTGGAACTAATGAGAGAGACTGTGATATAGTTTTGGTATTTTTCTGATTTATGAAGAGGACTGAGGACAGAGCCTTGGGGAGTTCTCGGCATTTAGAAGACAAAAGGAGGAAGCCAATGAGACAGAAAAGAATGTTTTCTGAGAAACCAACTTCAATAATCTATAAAGGCAGGAGCTTGATGAATGAAAGTTCAGGAGTGTGAGACAGAGAGGAGATGACAGTGAGGAGACAGAGGATCAAGATGACTTATTCAAGAATAAACACTGTTTTCATGGTTTCTGTACTTTTGTACCCACACAGTTATCCTCTCATTTTTCTGATCATCGTGATTTCTAACCACTAAACCATTGACTTTTTCTCAGTCATCATTGTAGATAACCTCTCAGTAACATCCTATGTTACTGACCTCTTGAAAGTCCTTAACTAATACCTTCTATGTAAAGCACAAATCTCTATTTCTAATCCTTGTCTTTTTCCTAAATCTTAGCCGTTCATTTCTAACCATCTACACAGTCATTTTCACATGTGTGTCTACCTGATACTCAAACTCATCATGGCCCAATAGTCCCCTCTTTCCAAAGCAACTTCTATTTTGGCTTCATTTCACCATTCTCTCAGTTGTGATGGCTAATTTTATGTGTCAACTTGACTGGGCCACAAGGTGCCACACTTTTGGGCAAACATAATGCTGGGTGTGTCTATAAGGCTGTTTCTGGATGAGATTAACATTTGAGTTGGTAGACTGAGTAAAGCAGAGGTCCTCCTTTTTTAAAAAAAATTTATTATTACTTTATTTTATTTATATTTGGCTGTGTTGGGTCTTCGTTGCTGCACACAGGCTTTCTCTAGTTGTGGTGAGCAGGGGCTACTCTTCGTTGTGGTGCTCAGGTTGCTCATTGTGGTGGCTTCCCTTGTTGCAGAGCACGGTCTCTAGGCACATGGGCTTCAGTAGTTGTGGTGCGCGGGCTCAGTAGTTGTGGCTCACGGGCTCTAGAGCACAGAGTAGTTGTGGCGCACGGGCTTAGTTGCTCCGTGGCATGTGGGATCTTCCAGGACCAGGGCTTGAACCCATGTCCCCTGCATTGGCAGGTGGATTCTTAACCACTACACCACCAGGGAAGCCCAGAGGTCCTCCTTAATGTGATGGGCCTCATCTAATTAACTGAAGATGTAAATAAAACAAAAAGGTGGAGCAAGAGGGAACTTAGCCTGCCTAAGCAAGGACATCAGTCTTCTTTCCTTGGACTGAAATTTACATCATTGGCTCTCCTGGTTGTCAGGTCTTCGGAATCAGACTAGAACTACATCACTGGTTTTCCTGGGTCTCCAGCTTGCTGACTGCAGATTTTGGGACTTTTCTCAAGCCTCTATAATCATGTGAGTCAATTCCTTATATAAATCTAATTCCTTGGTTCTGTTTTTCTGGAACCCTAACTAATATACTAGGTTACTATAGTTTGAAACCTTTCAAGGAACTTTGATTTTCTCTTCTCTTTCATGTTAATCATTAGTAAGTTTTTCAGCTTCCGCCACCACACTTAACACTCTTCTTCATTTCCTTTGATACCACTCCAGGGGGCAATTGAAGTCTTCTTCAAATTGCATTCCTGTTTCTTCTCGTTTCAGTCTGTTCCATTTGTGGCTGCCAGATTAGTCTATCCAAAGACAATTTGGATCATGTCAAACAATGTCAGTGGCTTTTCACTCTCTACTTAAATAAATGCAAATTTATTAGCCTTTCAATAAATATTCTCCATAAAATAGTTCCAGTTTGTCAGAGGGAATTAAAACTCCCTTATTTGGATTCAAAACAATTAAGAACACAAGAAAAAGATTAGGGGAGATAGCAAGGAGAAAGGGGTAGAAGGAAGTAACTGGTTCAGCAGCTATAAAACCAAGTCAACTGATTTTATCGGAGGCATACTATATATGAAACCGTGTAACTCAGATTGGGACTTGAACCCACACGTTGGGACTCAAACCCGGCCAAAACCCGATTGGGACTTGAACCCATGGTCTTTTAATTGATATCACACACCTGTCTCAGGACTTAATGAAACTCAGGTTCTTGATGCCTTGTCACAGATAGAATTCAGTGAGAGACAAAGTGATAGGTAAGAAGTGGATTTATTTAGAGAGAAACACACTCCACAGATGGAGTGTGGGCCATCTCAGAAGGCGAGAGCGGCCCCAGGATATGGGGTTGTCAGTTTTTACAAGGGTGAGTAATTTCATAGGCTAATGAGTGGGAGGAGTAGTCCAGCTATTTTGGGGAAGCGGTGGGGATTTCCAGGAATTGGGCCACCACCCACTTTTTTGACATTTATGGTCGGCCTTGGAACTGTCATGGTGCCTGTGAGTATGTCATTCAGCTTGATGATGTGTTACAATGAGCGTATAATGCGTCTCAAGGTCTAGGTCAGGAAGTCAACTTCTCTGCCATCTTGGACCTATGTGGTTCTAATCAGTTTATGTTGTGTCCTCTGGGCATGTCATTCTTTTAAATGTTGTGCCCTGCCCCCTTCCCTCCTGTTTCATATATATGACAAAAAACTCAATCTACTCAAAAGTGCTGAGCAGAAACAACAATCAAGAAAGGTCACCACCATTGAAGGGACTTCTATTTGTTTGAAGAAAAAGATTTCAGAAGATACTAGAAAAAGATGATCTCTCATGGATGGATAATACAGTAGGACTTTATCCTATTTGATCAGGATTCATAGTGAATATTTCTTTCAGTACTAGGTATTACCCTATAAGATGGATAGAGAAAAAAATGGAGAACATTCTTAGGAGAGTAAGCATAATGTTGAGTAAAGGAAAGAACTTTATGTCATTAAAATCCACATTGTATATCATGTTATATGGGATATTGCTGAAGAAACTGATGATGTTTTACATGCAAATGAGCAGATTTAGAGGGACCTGAGATGTCTTTTAAATATATAAAGAATAATCAAGAAGAAAGGTAATTTAACTTGTATAGTATGGCCCAGACAAGCACATTAGGATCAGTGGGTGAAAAGAAGATAGATTTATGCTCAATGTAGAAAGAAGTCTCTTATAGTCAGTGCTGTCAAAAGGTGCACTAGGTTACTTCAGGAAAGAGTGAGTTTTCTGTCATCAAATATTCCAAATTTATTTTGAGAAGAATATTACAGGGTTAATTCAAACATTAATAAAAGTGTTGAGCCACATGACCTCTAAGGTGTCCTCCAAACCATGGTATCTAGGATTCTACCCTTCTAATACAGATTTAGCCCAATCTCTTTAACTTTACCATAGGTTCCTGCCAGACATGGCTACTCAGAATCTCTTATATTTATACCTTCCCAACTCAATTCCTCTGCTCAGGTTCTGATCTTTTCCTGGAATGATCCTTGGCTGACATACTCCAGCAGCTTGAATTGTACCTAGATTATTCTTCCTTATCGAATGTCTCCCAATTTAAGTATCTTCTCCTTATTATCCCAACTACTGGGTATGATGTATTTAAATGAAAGAGCAGGAATGAACATAACAGAACATTGAAAAATCTTTGTCTTATTTCCTTTCCTCCTTCTTCCCTTCCTTCCTCTCTCCCTTCCTTTTCCTCTCCTCCCCCCTCCCCTCCCCTTCTCTCTCTTCCTATCTTTCTTTCTCTCTTCCTTTCAAGTTTAAATATTGTTATAAATAGTTGACTGGGGCAAGTTCCTGTGGTTCCAGTTGTGAAGGAAGGAAAGAAGGACAAACTAAAATAGAAAGAAAACACCACTTTCATAGCCTTGAGGAGCTGAATGAATTAAATTCACTTTAGGTTATTAATAAATTGGTAAATATTATGACAGATGCAATAGCTATCATTTTTGAGTAGTCATGAAAGGTGAAATCCCCAAGGACACAGCTCTGGGATTTGGAAGGGATTTGAAAGGGCACAGCCTTCTGCCCTAAGGCAAGGAAGTTACAGTCAATCCCTTCTTATGGGAGAGGCAAAACTATACCCCTACAAAAGAGAAAGGTAAAGGACAAATTTGGTATTATGTGGATCTTTTAAACACTGGTTCCCAGTAAGAATATGATGGATTGAAACAGTACTTTAGTTATTCACAAGATGTTTTTATGTACAACTTGTCATCTGATTATCACAACAATGAGGTAAGCAGACCTCCTAATCCTCATTTGCAGATAAGAAAACTCAAAGTCAATGAGGCTAAATGATCAGGATCTTTAACATTTTATTCCAATAATCTTCCTCCCCATATAAAAAATGATTCATCAGTGATTTGCTATGAATTTTTGAAAAATTCTGGCGCCAAGTAAGAAATTTTCTTCTTTTCATGGTAGTGGCAAATTACAAGGAGAAAATAAGCTCAGAAATGTGGTATTATTAATAGTATTCCTACTAAGTAAACCAACTCTATCCTTTGAAGATCTCATCCAAGGTAGCAGACAAAAAAATCTCATCAGCAGACAAAAAAATCTCATCGCATTTCACAGATGGGAAAATGAAAAGGAGTCAGTGAATAAAAAAAGATGAGTGGTTATAAAGAAAAAAGAGAAAGGAAAAGAAAATAAAGAAAAAAGAGAAAAGAAATAGGGCCTAGCAGTGGATTGCTGATGGAGGCTTGGTTTTTAAGGAGGAAGGAACTGTTGACAGACTGAGTACTACCATAAAACAAGTAGAAGTAATATGATGCCAAGATTTGATTTTGCAATTAGGAAGAAACTGGTGATTGCCACATTTAATTGAAAGCAAAAGATGTGACTAAGGAGATGAAATCTACTGTTTTGAGAGATCTGGCCCAAAAGGAGGTATTTGTTTATTGGTAGAAAAGGCAACACTGTAAGAAAAAAAATAAACCAATAAAACTGTCTTATGCATTTAAGGCAGAGAGTTAAGAATGAATAGATACTGAAAAGGCAAAAGAAGATCAATACAAGTGGGTTAAAGAAGTAAAATATTTAGAAGATAGGAAAAACAGCACAAAAATAGAACAGGAGGAAAGAATAGACTAAGGTAGCTGGTCTTATTGGAGCTTTTCCATCAATCTTAGAACACTGTTTAGCTTGTACTAGTATTTGTTTTACGAAGGATAATTTGAAGAGGAGAAAAGGGAAGATGGAAATGCTGATGCCCAAAGAATCAAGCTTATGTGGCAGAAGGAAATGAGAAGAAGCCAAGAATACTGTGGGATTTACAAGCTTGAAAATAATGGGAAATTCTTGGCATATCCATTGTGGAATGTATATGAGATATTTCGAAAGAGTTAGATGCAAGTATTTCTTAGCAGCAGCAAGGATTCAGTTGATATAAGAAAGCACGGCTTTGATGATTCTATGATTTTCTTCAGCAGTCCCTTTGGGCCCAGGAATATAAACAGAAATTAGATAGTGGCTATTACCCTGATCAGAGGTTTAGAACATAGTTTGTTGATATAACCTTGGAATGAGCTTCCAAGGGAGACCAACAAATCTCCATTCTTTAAAATCTCCAAGAATAGAATAAACAATGAAGTTCCTTTGAGTACTGTGATCCCATGAATAATAATTTTGATCACCATACATCAGATTTCTCTCCTCTAAATAGATAAAAAAGGACAGAGATTATTCCTTCTAATCATGGTGTATTTTCCATTAGTCCAAATATTAATCTCTGCATGCAGTAGGTGTTTAATAAATGTTTTGCTAAATAATTCTAAGGCTTTGGAGCAATTGAAACACCTTTAATGAAGCTTATGACTTTTCTGCTTAAAGATGCCCTTTCATCATTAGTATATTTGTTCACTATTTTCCTTACATATTCTACTAAGCTAAATTCACATACTCTTTGGCTCTAAAACCAATGTATATTTCAATTTCAGTAAGATATGGTACCTGTAATTCACTGCATCTTATTTTAAGCTTGTCATATTAAATACATAAGAAACCTTGTTAGGGACTTCCCTCGTGGCGCAGTGGTTAAGAATCTGCTTGCCAATGCAGGGGACACGGGTTCGATCCCTGGTCCAGGAAGATCCCACATGCTGCGGAGCGACTAAGCCCGTGTGCCACAACTACCGCGTGCTGCAACTATTGAAGCCCCCGCGCCTAGAGCTCCTGCTCCGCAATGAGAAAAGCCTCCGCAATGAGAAAAGCCTCCGCAATGAGAAAAGCCACCGCAATGAGAAGCCTGCGCACCACAATGAAGAGTAGTCCCCGCTCGCCGCAACCAGAGAAAGACCGCACGCAGCAGCGAAGACCCAACACAGCCAAAAATAAATAAATAAATACATAAATTAAAAAAAAAAAAAAAAAGAAACCTTGTTAGACTCCAAGATTTTATCCTAGAATTGGGAGAGGTTTTGATATTTAAAAAAAATATTCTCTCAAATTTCAGACTTCCTTTGCCAATTCATTTCCCTCTTAAGAAATGATTACTTCAAACAAAAAAAAAAAAAAGAAAGAAAGAAAGAAATGATCACTTCATTTAAGCTGTAAATTCATTATTATTTAGTTTCATAATAATATCAAAAAAAGTAGATTGTAATTTTTTTTTTTCTCCTACTGAATTTAGCAGTTGAAATCTTCTCTTATAATTTGGAAAATTTCCACATTTCTCAGAACTTCTAAATAGATAATGTTTTGCAATTCCTTAATTTTTTTCCTCAATTTTTTTTCTATATAAAAGAAAAATAAGCCCTATAGTGGTCCCTCAGTTTGGAGTTTGTCTTTCTATTAGTGTAGGGAAAAAAAATAGTCCTAATTTTTACTTTGAGGCTACAGATAGTAGGAGACATTTCCATGTTAATTTTCACACATACTCCCTTCAATCCGGGTTTTATAAAAACATAATGGAAAATACTGGAATACATCAAGTTAGCTGACACATTTTGGAACTCTTAGATGCCTTGACTAATGATTGAGACCTTTGGGTTATTATATGTACCAAGTCTTTCGAGGTTCATCCACTTATATTTTCCATCTAAAGGAGACCTTGGTCCTTGTGACTTCTGAAAGGACAAGCCCCAACGTCCCAGATGCATTCCCCTTTTATCCTCTAATCTGAGTCATCTCATTCACCTTCTAAGGCCACGTATCTCTTGCTGTTCTCTGTTGCATGAAGTGGCCTTTAGGCTTCAGAAAATTTAAAGGTCATTTTCTTTTCGTTGAAACCTCACTGCGTTTTGTTACTTACAGTGTCAGTTTCAGTAAAAGAAAACAGAGAGGTGAATTGTTATTTTACTGGTGATAACCAGAGCTTTGGGGAGTACCTCTGAGAGTTGGTTTTAAGCCTGGGTCACAATGCCAGTGTCCCAGACCGAGTTCCCTTTCCTTTTAAACATCATAAACTATAACCCAACAACGGCATGGTATTCCTGGTGTGAAATGAAAGTTGTTCCATAAGAAATTGCCTCATCATAGAAAATATTTATAAGGAAGAAAAGAAGTGAGCTCACTGAATAAACAATGAAAATTAGGATAGGGCTAAATCATCTTGCCTTCCAAAGCTGAGTTCTTAAAAAGGTTTTGGGAAATTAGCATCCATTACAGCTTTATAGTAAGATTCTTTCCAAGATAAATCATTAGATATTTACCTAAAGTGGAGCCTTTTGTGGTAAAGAGAAAGCAATAGGTATTACCTTATAAATTCCCTTTTGTTTGTTTGTTTTGAACTTCTTTTCTACTGTTGATAGTAAGATCTTATAAAATATTATATCTTTTCTAAAGCAGCAAAGTACATTTTCCAAGACTGTTAACCCTGTAGCTTTACAAAATTGCACTCTGATCCATTATTTTACAATCATTACATACCTGAATGTTGCCTTTTATTCATTTTCTGACATCAACTGGTTACTAATCACATGAAATGAATACTGATTGGATGGTATATTTGCCATGAAATCTGATTGGCTAATTGCTCAGAAGCATGAAAATCACTTGCTGAATTGTTTTGTACTTTAGTCCATATTGTCCCATGTTCTCTTTCAGCCCTTATTTCTGAGAACATTATTTAACAACAACAAAAACAACAAAAAACAAATCCACACATCAGAATTCTAACCAAGAGGCCTTGCTTCCTCCCAACCTCCAAGGCAGAACTTCAGCTATGGAAATTACATGATTCTTTTTCTGGCACTTTCGCAGTGCCATAGTCAATCACACAAGGAAACCTTCACATAGGTATCTAAAGAAGCCCAACCTTTGTGTGACTAGGTGTCTAATGGTAAAGATGTCACTAATGATGGAAAAGTGTAAATTGGAGGTTCAAAGTGTACTCATTTCAATCACCTTTACAATCTCATTGAAAAAACATCAACGCCTTCACATTTTATTCCTCTTTGAAGGAGAGAGAAGCTAGAGAATAACACTTCATCATCATTACCAATGTATTCTGCAGATAGGCAAGGGATAGCTTTGAGACATTCTGAGGCTTTCGTCAACTGTTATTGGGGAACGAGAGGCAGTAACACCTTTATGCAACTGGTGGGTGCGCATAAAGGATGAACTGTGCATAAAGAAGAAAACATTTATAGACAGAAAGGCAGGAATGGGAGGCAACTGCAGGAAATGCAGATGGTATGACTCCTGTTCAGGAGACACATTTGCCAAGTTCTTTAACTTCACATTTTAGGAACTGAGCTTCCAAATCATCTGGATGCCTATTGCTAGCTTGCACTGATTTTGAACATTGTCTCATAAGAGAGAGATTCCTTAGTTAAATATTTAATTATTTATTTTAAATGAAAGGAGGGAAAATCCTCCAAATGACCCATGATTCTTCTGGTACAGGAGTTAATGAAACAACTGAGAAGTGAGACCCCCAGAGGTTCTTGACATACCAAATTCCCATTTTCGATACTCTGGTTTCTCAGTTTTTCAACCTTTTCCTGGGTTCAGTTTCCCCCTTTATTGTTTGCCTCTTTCTTTGTCCTTCTTGCCTTCTCTGAGCCTCCATCCCCCATTCCTCCAGCCTCTCCAATTACCAGCAGTGCTGATTGTATTCCTCCTCTTTCTCTTTTTATCTTCCTCATTGTCTCAGCCAGGGCTTTTCAGGTACCTGAGATATTTTATTTTTAACTGCTTCCTCCTTTTCTGTTTATCTGCCTGTCACTGTCTTTGCTTGCTTCAGCCTCCTCCCGTGGGTGAATTTTTATCTCTTTTCTCTGTCTTAACCAATCATTGCCCATGGAGGCATTTTTCTTTCTTCTTCTTCCTTTTTTTAATCCAGTCTAAGGCAAAGTATGAATAGTCTGTCAGAGAGGTCATTTGAGATTCTATTTAAAAACGAAGCTATGGAAAACCAAACTTTTCAATATCCTTTTCTTGCTGTCCCCACCAAAACCAAACTACAACAAAAAACAAAATCTCAACTCAAAACCTCGCTTGCTGAAACACAAAAGGGAAAACAGAGATGGATCATTTCAGTCATTATAGGAGGATCCCGTCATCTAAGGTGACATTTAGCAGTATAAATTAATTACTGGCTGAATTGCAAATCACGTTTTGTTTTTAGGTTTTGTGCTCTTCAGTGTTAAGATTTCTGATGATCATGCATTGAATCAACACATATTTACAGAGAGGGCTGCCTGAGAGAAGGGTTTTCCAGGATAAGCAGTTAATATTTAGTCAGAGAAAGGGCAATGTAGAGGGAAGGGCAGAGCACGTGAGAGGGTGGTAGGGTAGAACCACAGGTAAGGGTAGAACCACATAGTGTTCTCTGTGTCAGCACAAAGGCAGAGGTATTAATATGAAGGCAATGGGAAACTACTGATGGTGTTTAAACAGAAATGGCACATGGCTAATTTATATCTGAAAACAATCATTTTATAGCCGTGCAGAGATGAACTAGAGAAATGTCAGAGAGGAGGCAGGAAAACCAGTTAGGATGCTCTTGTGGTATCCTACACAAGACATGATAAAAACAAAAAGGTAGAGAAATAAGAACAATTCAAGAGATATATGTCACAAGCTTAGTGACAAGTTGGGTATAAGGAGTAAGAAAATGGGAAGAGTCTGGTATGACACTCAAGCTTCTGTCTTGAGTGAGTTGAGGTATCACTCACAAAGAAAGAAAATTCAAGAATAAAAGTGGATATGGATGGAAGATACGATGAATTTAATTTTGTACATATTGGATTCAAGTTTATTTTGGGAATAATCAATGGGGATTTTTATCAAAGAGTTAGATATATGAGCCTACAACTCAGGGTAGGGGTCTAAACTGGAGTTCAATTCTTGGAAGGCACAGAACATAAATGGGGCTGTAAATAAATTGAATTATCCAGCAAGAACAGATACAATTAGAAGAATAAGCCTTTTTCGTCCATTTTACAAATGTTAAAACATATTGAGGGTCTACTGTAGGTACAAAGAAATTAGGGAACTTAGATCTGTGGTGAGGAGAAAAAGAAGAAATGATCCTTGTCAATTCATTCACATTCATTTATGTATTCAATAAATATTTATTATACTATTAATACTAGGAATCCAACTGCTTCTTGATCACAAATAGTTGGACATAAGATTTTAAAAGATTTTGAATAACAAAAGGCCAATAGCCTCTTAGATGATTAAAGAGACTCAGGGAAAAAAACATATTAAGGGTGGGCCCTCAAGGTAGCTACCATTAAGTTGGTGGGAAGAGGATGTAGAGCTTAGAAAGCAAAAGGAACAAAACATGTTTGAACACTAGGCCCCCAGAAGAATATTGAGCATCGTTATTAACACAAGTTGAGGACTCAAAGAAGATAGATCAGAAACATACAAAGATATTTAGGGAACTGTATCACCAAAGAAATCATGAGCTCAGACTGAAAAAGCCAGAATTTCTGGGAAAAAAAGTAATTTTTGAATTTCTATGTAATTGAGAAATTGGCTGAAGAATTTCATTGTTAGATACTTTTTAAAAACCTTGGGCTACCATGAGCAGAAGCTGAGCTTCAAAAGTTGTGTAGTCTTCAAAGAGAACATATTTCCAAATTCCGGCTTCAGATGTCATCAAGAAAATGGTGGGTGAGTGATAGCCTCTCCTACCCCTCACAGAGGCTAGATCTAGGAGCCACTGAGAAAAAAGTGGGCAAGAACCCAAAGTCAGAGAGGCTCAACAACCACCAGGTTGGGGGGATGGGGCTCTTATAATATAACAGCCAGTGGAATTTTGGAATTGTCTTGGACCCATGGCCAATATTTATCTCCCATTCATCCCTCTTCCCAGTGAAACAGTGTATTGCAACTACACCATCTCTGCTCCATCACTGTATATTAGGGGTATACAGGATGGGAGAAGGGAGGAGAGAGACAACTTATCTTTTTATGTCCTCATTTGTTGAACTGGGAGGAACAATATCTGGACCTCATGGGTAAGGCTGTGGAATCTGAGGTGCACACAGTCACTGGGTTGTCTCCCTTAGGGAGGGGGTCGTGGTATTCTGTGTGAAAAAAGAAGTCTGTGACTATCTGGAGGCCAGAAGGGCCAACTGTGGCAGAGAAAATGCTTTCTGTTTATTGTATCTCATTTCATTTGCTTCTATCTCATTTCATCTCATTTCATTTACTTCTTTCTTGGCACAAATGACACCGCATTTTTAGCCTTCTCTGCAGTCAGGTAGGGTGAAAAGAGGAAGTTGTGGACAATGAGCTATGAGTGGAAGTGAAGTGTGCTTCTTCTGGGCTAAGGCAGTTATGAGCTAGTGGCGTACCCTGTCCTCTCCCTATTTCCCCATCACAGTGACCTTGGAGGCCATATTTATAGGATGGCAGAGCTACAAGGTGCAGAAGAATGATACATGTAGGAGGTAATATAAGGGCGGAATACATTTTTTATTGTGTTAAGCCACTGAGATTTCAGGAACTAGAGTGGAAGTTAGGATTAATTATCCTGACTGATTTAGATATCTTTCTCCTCTCTTCTCCACCCCACATAAGAATAGTAAAAACATCTACTAAATAAATAATATAATTAGAATCGACATCCTCAAAGTTTAGGAAACATTCATCAAATAGAATATAGTTTTACAATATTTCATTTATAGAACGGTTTCTTGGATGATTTGTGAATTCCTGTTCATGCTATCATATGATTAAGCATTGGGACCTATTTTATCTATATATCAAATTCTGCATCATACCTAAAAATGTTACTTCTGATATGGGATCTTTAATACAGATATATTTTGCAATAATGAAAAAATGCTTGAATACAGAGCTTCTTTCTATTTAAACAATTACATGGAATGGCTCCCTTATCCTTGTATACATAAAAATCTTCAAATCCTTCAAATTTTTCCAGCAAGTTGGAACTTCTACTTTCCTTCTAAGCTTTTCTGTACATAAGGGCAATAAGAAATGGTATGTCTGTGATGTTTTTAAAGCTACATATGCGTTTCCTCTCTAATCACACTCTACCTGGATGACTTTCCATTCTGATAATGTCTACATTGTCCCTTCCCCTCTACAACTATGAGAAGCTCCATCTCATCCAAAAGCTTTCTAACTACAAGAAAACCAGATAAATGTAAACCACTACAATGGGTAACTTCTTTATGCCTTGATTTTAGTGACAACAAAATCACATACAAATTTTCACTTCAAATACTCCCAAATGGATAACTTATTGTCATTCTGAGCTACTATATTTCCCTTAATGACATAGTTAATTCTCTTCTTAGAGTGTTTCATTTGGTTCCATGTACACATGGAAACAACAAGTATACTTAAAAGAGTAGTAGCAAGCAACAAACAATGAGTGCTCTTCCAAGCTTGCTTCTGGAACAAGTTAAACATTGGCTATCAAAGCAGAGAACAGAATGGCCCCAAGGTAAGGCTTCCTGATAATGATTAATTGTGGGTGGATTTAGCATGAACCCTTTAGAAAGAACATAATCTTGAAAATTAGAGAACTATAAATACATATTGGCTTTCTAATTTCCTTCATTTTTATTAGGAAAACAATACTTTCAATTATCAACATGGCAATATTTTGCAAGCTCTGAGTTGACAAGGGTTCTTGTAGTTAGTTGAGTTACAAAAAAAGTCATCCACATGTCCTTGCTTGTTTTCATCAACACCATCTATTTTGTTATCTCTCCTATGTTGTTACGACTGTCTAGAAATGTATTTGAAAACAATTAAAACTCTTTCACCCTGCAGAATGTTTTGATTCCCTTTCTCTTGAGGTTTCCGCTTCCTTCCAATGAAACTATAGCATTTCTCTAAATGAGAGGTGCACAGTGATATCAAACAGACAATTCATTTCTTAAAGGGCATTCAATTTTCACACTAAATGAGTTGTTCTGAGGATGAGAGTACAGTTCAAGTTATGTGGCAAATAGAACTAAAGAAAGTGAAAGAAATTCACAGGGAGAGAAAAGAAGCAGGAAAAAAAGGGAAAAGTGAATAGCTTAAGTTCTGTGTATAATATAAATAAACAGAAAATAAATGCTGGCTACATCCTTGGTGACTTTCTGTTTCAAGGAAACAAACACCACAATTATAGTTTTCATCATACTTCATTCAACATACCTAGAAGGGACTTCTTTCCAAGAAGATACTGGTAATTTGACAAATATCTCTAGTTAATAAATAGTACTTTTAATTTGTACTAATGACAAAGCTTGATACTTCAGATGAAGCTTGATACTGGACACTACATTAGTATTAACATCCAAAAGGACACATATATCTTCTTGTTGGAATTATTTTTCTATGCTCTTTGTCCATATGTTAGTAATTGCAAAGTATTCTATCAAGAAACTAGATTCATAGAGTCGGTCTCCTCTATAGTGTTAAAGAAAAAAATCTTTGACTCTGTGCTGGAATTCCTGGGTGCAGCCTGGTATATCCTTATTGTCAGTGACCCAGGCATATTGTACAAGGGTTTGTAGTAGGTCTATTTCCAGGAGGGAACCACTGTTGTTTTGGCAATGTATCTTGACACCAGAGTTATTTTCTTCAATTCTTAGATGTAAAATAGACTGGATAGGACAGCTTGTTTTGTAGTCCCGATTTTTAGCAGTTAATATTAGTAATGATAAGTGGATCAACTTAGGCTGCAGACTTGACTTAGAGCAAGTTAGAGTGACTCAGAAACAATCCAGGATCCTGTCAGAGGCATCTGATTCCTAGCAAAATGATCAAAAAGAATATTCCATGCGTCATTCCGGGCTGTAATGTAAGTGGAGAAAAGTCCTTGCATAGGAAGAACATTTAGGATCAGCCTTAAGATCTAGAGAGGTTTCTGAACTGAGTGTGTTGAGATGACACATAAAGAGATTTGTGTGACGATCAAGAGACTCCAGTTCCTACGCAGCTTCCACACAGCTGACGATGGTTTTAAAAACATTCCTTTATTGATTCCTCCTTGAAATGTAATCCAGTCAGTGAGATAGAAATCTCTTTACACTTGAGTCTTATTTGTCATAATTATGCATCTTTAGGGTTTCATAATGACCAATTTAATCACTTTGCCGTTTAGAGGACGATAACAGCCAATCATGATAATAGGTTTGGTATTTGGTAGGAACCATTTAACGCCCAAGAGCCCTTATTCTTAGCCTCTTGATGCTACTTCAACTTGACAGGCAGCTTCTGATTAGCACATGTTGCAAAACCTTTGGTAAAATTCTCATTTCATTTAAATAAACTCTGTGACCTAGTAGTAGGCATGTTGTCTTGCAAAAAAGGTCACCATATAAGAGAAGTTTTCTCCAAAATGCTTATTCTCTTCCTAGTCATCCATTATAACAATCTGAACACACCAATCGGCTTCTACTTCCTCAGGAATTCCAAGTGTAGCTTGGTTCTAATTGGCTGCTGATGTACCAGGACTTTCGAAACAAGCCCTGCCATTGTCATTGAGTGATATTGTGAAAGTCACAAGCTATGTCCACCTAAAACTTACCATTTTCCTATCATCAAAAGCACTTGCCAATAACTTGTTACACAACATGATGAAAAACAGCACAAGATCTTAAGTCATTTGTTCTCCACCTTCAGTGGACATAAGGATAACCCAGAGAGTATGCTTTAAATGTAGATTGTCGGGGCTTATCCTCAGAGGCTCTTATTTATTATGTCCAGGATGGCCCCGGAAAACTCCATTTAACAAGCACCCCAGTGATTTTCATATAAGTAGCACAGGATTACATCTTGAGAATTATTGTATAAGGCCAATTACTAGTAGATTGGCTACTATAGGTAAAGATATCTCGGTATTTTATCTAAATGCATTGATAGAATGGTTTTCCTTTTAATTTTTTTTTCTGCCTATGCCTCCACTTCCTCTAAAGAATCCCTTTTCTAAATTATTTTGTAAATGAATGTTTGAGTGCATTTATTTCCTTGGGAAAAAAAGAAAGTAAGAAAATACAGAGCTTTTGTATTTACATTTAAAAGTGAAGAGCGATTAGACTTTGGAAAGCTTTGCCAAGGTCATAACTCACAGTATAGCATCTGGGTATAAGATGTAGGCTCAAATACCATCTATGGAATTTACTAGATTTTAGTTATTTAACCCTCTAATCCTCAGTATCCTCATCTGTAAAATAGGGATAGTGATATATATCTTATAGAACTCCATAAAAATTAAATGCAATTATGCTTATGTATATATACATATGAGATATATATATCTTAGCAAAGTACTTGACCCAGGGTAATCTTATATCTTCACTGTAATCATTAAGGGACCAGAAAGAAAAGTTAACATCTTTGAATATCTTTATCTATCTGGGGAAAGGAAAATGTGGCTTCAAGCCACTCTCCCTAACCTAGTCTCCTACAAGTAAAAGTAGTAATGAACCAGAGAAGAAAAAAGTGCCATTTAAAGACCGACAGGCTGCAACTCTGGAGGGAATGCCTCGGGATTGCACTGCAGGTGACTAAATGTGCTGAGGTTGGCCCATGCCCAGCAGTACCACTGCAAGCTCAGATGGCAGGAATACAGCAGTGCCCTGCTCTAGGGTAAAGCGGATCCTTTGGAACTGTCTTCTTTTGCCCACATGTTTGCTCTTGCATGTGCTACTGGATTTAATTTTATTTTTTTGCTCAGAAATAGCCCAGTGTCTTGTTCTGAAAGGGGACAGGTGAAAGTGGATAACAGGGCTGCAGGAACTGAGTTATTTTCTTTGTGGTCAGTATAGTTTGAGAAGAAAATGTGCAGCACACACAATTCTGTTATGACATACTTTACGATGTATGTTAGCTGAAGGACAACACTTTGGGTTGTTTTCCCCAGATTAGATGTCCTCGTCCCCCAGCTCCAGCTCTGTGCCAGCAGCAGCCTGGTGTGACACAGATGGGGACCCGATCAAAATGGCTGCCTAAGCCCTCATTTGCCATGACAGCTGTAGTTAATGAGGGCCAGAAGGTGGGTGAGGGCGATGTACTGATGATTCACAGAATTGCAACTCTCCCCAGGGTCAAAACTCTTTTTCTGCTGCTGTGGCTGCTGGTCTTCTTGCTCTAGGGTTTTGAAGATAGATGTTTGGGCTCCTACAGGTGAGTAAGATGATCAAAGACACCCTCCTGGTTACCCAACTTGGGAAGTGGGTCATATCAGTTATAAAATTATTTAATTATAGAAGTATCAGGATCCTATGCCTCTTTCACAAGGCTTACTTTCTCTTAATATTGATGTAGTCCTTATCTGTAACTGATGTGTTGTGCTGTTGAATAATCATTAGAGGGGCCACATTTAACTGCTGGAAGGCAGTTCCATTTAGGCACAGAGTTAGGGATCCCTACATACTGGCAGTGGAATGTCTTGGGGATTTGTATGGTTAAGAGAAAATAAGTCAACATAGAGTCACAAAGACTGAATCCTCTTTTTGAGAGGCTTGTTTTATATACTAGACTTTAAAGTGAGATTTGGCCAGAGTGACCCCACTCTTCCTTTAACTTCACCTTGTGATCCTGAAGGGAACTACAGTCAAGTTTAGCTATTAAATCTTTGCATTCTACACTGACTGGGATTTGGTTAATAACAGGTATTTGCATGGAGATACTGGGGTAACGATGTACTAGAGAATGTCTTTCCCCCCACCCCTCCCTGAAACAGATGTAGCAAGTGTGATACAGGTATAAGTGAGAGTGTAGTTATCTGGGCATGGCATAATGCCCATTTTTCCAGAGACGGGTGCAAATAAAAGTTTACGTAAAGCATTCCTAGAAGCCTTCCTGTACTTGTGTACCTGCAATCATTGGTCTTGCTGATTTAAGCTCATCAGCTTTTTCCACATAGAATTCATTAGAGGAATTTTCCATAATTTTAATAAAGGAAGGAGGCTGTCCTGCTCTAGGGCCATCTATTTTCTGTGTGATGCCACCATTATTCCTGTCAATAGCCAGATAATTAAGAATACACATGATCAATAGCTTGCCTCTTCCAGAGCTTTGTTACATCTTCACCCCAAACTGCCTGTGCATGTTTGAGATTAGTGCAGATCCCAGATAAAGGGGCCCTTGTCCCTTCTGTTTAATTTTGCATCCTTCCTCCCCTCAGTATTCAGGACCTGGGTGACTGCTAGACACATGGTACAGGCTACTCAGGGAATATTTGTTGATGATGATGGTGATAATTATTCCATACTACAGACCATTATTACTTTCTCTGATTAAGAATCACCAAACTCCTTAATTATTGGTTTTATGTTTTTGTTGTTAGTGAATTTAAGGAACTACATATATTCCAGAGGGTGTTCAGAAGGTAGTTAGATAGTTTTAGGAACAGATTCAGAGACTCCCCCCGCCCCATCACCTATTTTTTTGGGGTGGGAGATTTGTCTCCCCCATTTATTTATTGATTCAACCATTTATTTCTATCAGTATGGAATCATGGATATTTATTTTATATTTTGAGTTATAATCCAATATACTTTATTTTGTTGTTCAAATTGTTCTAAGTTCCCCTATCACCTATTTAATGATCAATGTTGTACTAGGTTTATAGAGGGGGAAAAAGTAATAAAATAGGAAGGTATATGTTTTAGTTCACTTGACTTTACATGTTAATAATAGGGCAGTAGAGTTATTCAATGCAAAACTGAGAAAAGTAATAAACATTACTACTGATCACCAATGACTTATCCCCAAGATCAAATTTTCCCATAAAATTAATGAGCATTAATTAGGAGCTGTTGAGGAAACCAGTATATTTTAATCAGTATATTTTATTTTTCCAAGAAGCATCAATGATTTGTCTCCGGGGACATACGAATAATTATCAGAGAAAGCTTAGCTTGAGATATAATATATTAACAATCAGAACTGTGGATTGAATAAATACCTGAATTCCATTATGATTGCTGAACAACTGGTTAAAGGAGTACTGTAGAATATTTTAGAATTTAAGCAAAACATTTGAAATATGTGGACTGGATAATGGTAAAGTGAATTCATAACTGATTGAAAACTTTTCCCAGAAAATTAATTAAAGGACTGATGTCAATTTGAGGAACCTAGAAAAGAACACGATAATCAAACTTACTGATTATAATCAGTTAAACAGATTAAAATAGCTAAACCACAGAATAACAGTAATAATAATGATCATACTTTGAAATTTACTACATGTTAGGAATAGTTAGATGGTAGAATAATATCCAAAGGGTGAATATTCTGGAGTGACATATGAAGATAAACCCCCATCACTTTTTATTTCAAGCAAAGTCTTCAGGGGATTGCTGTTTCGTTTAGACTTTTGTAACAAGAATTTTGAGATCATTGCCTTATTATAATATTTCAACAATAAAACAAATCTACTAAGGTTGCATGTAACAGGGATAAACGCAAAGTCTTTCCCTGACATTAAAAAACAATATTGTAAATTCAAGATGGGAAATAGAAGGCTCATTAGACTTGTGTGTGAAATCATTCACATGTTTTTTGTTTGACTGTGATCTCACAGCCACTGGTATGGCTTTGGGCAAAAAAAAAATTCCACCAAAGTCCTCATGAAACTCATGATAATTCATATAGGTTAAATTCATATAGTTTTTCCTTATCCTTTGTTCATTTCTCACTTTATTACAATTTTTCCAGGAAAGGTCATTTCCTCATCTCCCCTTAGGCTCCTTTCAGTTTTCAAGAAAAATAAACCAGGCCTATTCAACCTCAAGGTAAGGATGGGTTGGATTACTGGTCAGAGTTAAGCTCCAGACCTTCCTCCCCATCTCCCACACACAGAGAGAAAACCAAAGACAGGACTCCTGGCCTTTTTCCAGAAAGACAAAAGAGAAGTATGTCTGTTGGCAAGATCCCTGTGCAGGTTGGGGAGTGAGTGCCTCCCTGTGAGTCCTAGGAGTTAGTTATTTGTTATCTAGCCTAGTGGAACTCACACTCCAGTGTGTATAGAAATCACAAGGAAAGCTTGTTAAAATGTAGATTCCTGGACCCCATACTGGTGAGATTGTTTTGGTAACTCTGAAGTGAGTCTTAGAATTCTACATTTTAAAAAAATATATAACCAAGTAGATTCAGTTTTGTGTTCGTTCATTTGCTAATTAATTCAACATATACTTTTGAGCAATAAATATTCCCTGGGCACCCTTCTAGGTTATAGCAGTATCACCGAGGATAAGGCAGTGAACAAGATGGACAAAGTACACATCATCATGGGACTTAATTCTACTGTGGGGCTACAGATTTTAAAATCTCATAAATAAGCAAATGATGAACTTTCAGACAGTGACAGTGATAAAAAAAACATAAAATAGCACAATGGCAAAACAGTAGCAGAGAGTGTGTGATATTTGAGCTAAGGTGATTAGAACAGCTTTCCTTACAATGCTGTATTTGAACTGAGGCCTTAAGATAAAAAGAAGCATGTATGTGCATATATATGAGTCTGAGGCACAGGATGTACAGCAAGTGCAAAGGCCCCAAGGTAGGAAGAAGCTTGGTGACCTTGAGTAATAGAAAGCAGGTCAGTGTGGCTAGAACAGGGTTTCTCAACAGTAGAACTATTGATATTTGAGCTAAATAATTCTTTGTTGTGTGGGGCTTTCCTGTGTACTGTAGGATTTCAGTAGCATCGCTGGCCTCTGCCCACTAGATGCTGGTTATACCCACTCATTTGTGACAACCAAAAGTGTCTCCAGACATTGTCAAGTGTCTCCTGGGAGGTAAAACCAGCCCTAGTTGAGAACCATTTTATGGTAGAGCTAGTGGGAGAAGGAGAATGGTACGAGATGGGGGTGATAAAGTAGAGAAAGGCTAAATCACATAGGGCTATAATGATTGCTGGTTCTAATTCCAAGAGATTATGGAAGTCATTGGAGGGTTTTAATTGGGATTGGGGGAGTTATATAGTCAATTTATGTTTTTAAAAGGGCACTCTGATGCTAGGTGGGGAAGAGAGGAGGTAGAAAGTGGAAGCTAGGACTACTGAAGTAGTATAGCAGAGAAATGGTGGGATCGAAATAGGTTTAGCAGTGAAGATTGTAAAAAGACATTGGATTCAGAAAGTGTATTGGAAGGAGCCCTAACAGGACTTTGGATGGCCGGTAGACCACACCTGGAGAAACAACAGTCTTGACCTTTGCTGCTCAAAATGGGATTCACAGACCAACAGCATGGTCTATACCTGGGAACTTAAATGTACCATCTCTGGCCCTACCTACCCCAGACATGCTGAATCAGAATCTGCATTTTAGTAAGATCCCCCAGGCAATTGCTATGTATGTCAAAGTCTGAGAAACCAGCTCTAGGCTAGCTTCTCATTTTATTTATAAGAAAAGAGATGCTCTGACAGGGAGAGTGGTCTTTTCAAGTTCACAGAGAGAGTCAGGGGGCAGTCAGAACTAAAACCCACTTCTCCCATTTCCTAGTTCTGGGTTCTCCCTAGCAGTCTGCTCCATAGGATAATGTGTATCTCCTGTTAGAGCCCTTCCTTAGCCAGAAATTGCAAGTTTGTCCCTTAATTCTCATAGGACAAGAAAAAGTCACCCTTCAAAAAATAAAAGATTGAAATTCCTCCAGGGAGGAAGAACTAAAGACCCATGGTATCAATTTAGAGCAAAAAAGCGTTTAAAAACCAATTACCAAGCTGTGTTGCTGCCGCTCACAGGGCTGGCATCTCTTCCCTGCTCAGAGTGTTAACATTGCAAATACAAAACAAATCCCTTGAAAAATGATGCCAGGATTGGAGTGTGGGCAGTGATGATGAAGCTTTGAGATCAGCCCCTGCTCAGAGAGCCGTTTGGCTACGTATTCGGTGACAGGAATCTTCCGGATCACAGGCAGCAGGATTTGCAACTTGAATCATGTTCCTTTTCCCTCCATGTAAAGAGAGATCTTGGAAAACTGAGCATCAGTCTGTGTTTCCCTTGCCTCTATCATCCTCTTCTCTTGCTAGCCCAGACTTGCCTCTTTCTCATCCCCCAGGGAAATGGACCATTTGTCAAATTCTCTTCTCCTCTAAACCTAAAGCACAAAGTAGCTACTGTCCTTTTTGGCAGCTCCTGCAGAGCTAATATGCTGTGCTTATCCCAGTATGTGGGCCCCATGATATCATAAATTAGAGAGCCTGCTTTGCAGGATGAGCTTGAGGCGAAAGAAGGATAAGAGAAGTAATTCAAATCCTCAATGCTGCCTTTCATTTGACAATATGCCGATCTCTATCTCTAAGCCTTGGGAGCGCAAGGGCAGCCCTGACTCCTTCGAAGCCGAAGCCTGGGAGTGATTAGGTGTGAACTACTTCTGGGGAGAGGGTTTTCCGATTTCCTGGAGTTAGCGGGTTTATAAAGAGCAGATAAACCAACCGCTGTATGAACACGGAGGTCGGTGGGCAGGGAGATGACTACAGGCTCACATGGGAAGGAGGACAAAGCTGAGTGCCTTTTTAGGGCTGGATGTGAAAGCACTCCTCTCTGTAGGGGTCTGGCCCCCGAAGCACACAGCTTCTGTCATTGCACAGCTGTCATCTGCCATTAGCAGGTTCCTGACAGGGACACGTGGAGTTCCCCAGTGCTTCTCCCCAGCATGTGAAGCCAGGCAGTGATGCAGGGGTGTGTGTGTGTGTGTGTGTGTGTGTGTGTGTGCGCTGGGAAGAGACAACAAAGAAAAAAGAAGACAGATTACAATAATAGTTCTGAACACCCAGATATTTACACAGTATAGACAGTAGGATTTGAGCCAGATTTTCCATTCTGTTATTAAGGACTGTGGCTAAGTCATTTTATGCCTCTGGTTTTCATTTTCCTTATCCACCCATTGAAAATAGCAGAAACCTATGATTTGTAGATTTTTTAGTAAGTGCCAGGCCCCATACTAGAGCACATTGTAAGAGTCACCTCACCCAAACTTCACAATAACCCAATTATACAGGAACTATTCCTTTTTTTTTGGCAGATGAAGACACTGAGGCTTGAGAAGGTTAAGTAAATTTCCTCCACAAGCCTCCTGATGGAGCCAGGATTCCACCCCAGGCTGTGCGACTCTGGAGTCCTCAGGCATCAGCACTATGCCTCCTCAGTGATGATGCCCAGCTCATCCCGTGTCTAGGGGTCAGCTGAGGCACGAGTGGGAAAACACACTGTACTCCAGAAGCTGCACCAATGTTGGCCACAGTTATTTAAAGAATTCAGCATTTACTCACTGAGTACTTGCTGAGAACCGGGTTCTATTCTACAAAGTACAGTTAGTTATGCCATATGGAGAAGGGGAGTGAGAAAAGAAGCTCTTGGCTCTTCCCTCAAGTCACTTACATCTTATCAAGTGTTGGGAAGGGAAATAGTGTTATCCATATACCAGGTTCATAACACCAGAAATCAAGGACATCCCATACGCTCACCAAGTGAAACTAAAACAAAACAACTCCTTACCTTATCCCTGTTCTAGTGGAGGTCACTGCCGGTAAGTTCTAGTACCAAAGAGCATTTTAAAAGTAGCTCTTAATAGTAACCAGGAGACCTCCTTCTATCTCTCATCTTATCTCTCTCCAGGAAATTTCAAGGCAAATACCTGAAATCAGTATTTTAATTCTGAAAGAGTTATGCTGTATTCCCAAAGCTGTAGTTTAACAGACACAGTCTAGGCACTACATCATAATAAATGATGGTTTATCTAGTGTTCATCACATGGAAATGTTACTACTAGCAGGTGTTTCTGTCCTTCAATGGTACAATGATAAGTGATGTTCACAATTACCCCAAGGCAGTTCAAGCTCCTAAAGTGCTTTGCAGATCATAAAAAGAAGAAAGAAAAGAAAAAAGGGAAGGAAAAAAAAGGAAGTTTCCACTGGCATATTTTTGCATTATATTTTATCATAATAAAATTCTTTGAATATTAGTAACCAGTAACAAAACATGATGATATCATGGATCAAAGCACCTCCATTCCCTGTTATGCCAAAACAAGTAATTCTGTATAGACATAAGCTTAGTATCTTTTTCTTTCCCCAAAGCTCAAGCCAATTTCATATAACTGCATGCCTGGCTATGAACTACTCTAGAGTTCACTCCATGCATTAGTGTCCTATTACTGCTATAACAAATTGCAACAAATTTAGTGCCTTAAAGCAATAAGCCAGTTCTCGAGGTAAGGAATCCCAAATGGGTCTCACTGGGCTTAAAATCAAAATGTCAGCAGAGCTACCTTTCTTTAGGAGCTTTTAGGGCAGAATCTGTGTCCTTGCCTTTTCTAGCTTCTAGAAGCTGCCTGCATTCCTTGGCTTGTGGCCCCTTCCTCTATCTTCATGCCAGCAGTGTAGCATCTCCAAATCTCTCTCTCTGACTACAATCCCTGCTTTTGTCAGCACATCTTTCTCACTCTGATCCTCCTGCTTCCCTCTGATTGCATTGGGTCCACACAGATAATTAAGAATAATCTCTGCATCTCAAGATTGTAACTTAATCACATCTGCAAAGTCCCTTTTACCAAGTAAGATAACATATTCACAGGTTCTGGAGATTAGAATATAATTATGGGGGGGGCACTATTCTGTCTACCACACTCCCCTTAACAATAACTCATTCACTCATTCACAATGTTTTCTTTCTCTATCGTTTCTCTCTGGCTTTGAATATTTCGAAGCAGTAGCCTCTTCTTGTACACGATGGGTAGGGTGATCCCGAAATGAAAATTACCAAAGTTCATTAATATTGAAGGAAGCAAGTTCATATAGAATCTCTACTAATATTTGACCAACGAGGTCAAAGCCAGCAAGAAAGGGGCAAAGTGGACAATTGGTCGCTGAATCATGCATGGCCTACTAGCCCTTATACTCCCAAAATGGGAGTTACTTAGACTTCTATTTCTTAAACTTTTCACTTAAAGATTAGAACAACTTGAAGTTGGACTATAAAAGGAAGAAAGAAGATGATGGAGAATATTTTCCTGGTGCCAGACAGTGGAGAACACAAGAGGAGACTAGGAAGGTGAACTGAGGAGGCAGAAAGCCATGCTGAAAGAAGCTCTGGATGCCATCTGACAGGCCTTTTGAATGTGCAGGTTTGGCTGCCTGCCCACTGCACCATGCACCCTACAACCCTCTGTGCATTGCTAGAGTAAGAGGAAAGCACATCCTTGGAAAAAATATCCCCATGTACCCAGAGAATAAGGGAAAGTCATAATTAAGGTTATGGGAGAGACAGTAGCCAAGGGGATAGTGGAGGTTACAGCTGTTGTGGATAAAATGTTCGGACAGAAAGGAGGTTTACACAGGTTGAGCCTGATGGGGTTTCTGTTTCTCAGCTGGTAGACAAACGTCCTCTCTGCTAACCTTCTGCCCTAAACTCACACTGGCCACTTGCCTCTGAATTATGTTGCATATATATATTTTTTTACCTCAAATTTGGGTGTTTCATGATTCTTGCTATTTGCAAAACCATTAGGGTTTAAATAGAACACCTGAAAGATCCATTATAAGCAATGTTTGAAGGAAAAAGATCCATCATGTCAAGCCCAGGTAAAACACAGAAAAAGTCCTCTATCGCTAAAGCACTGGGGCAAAGGAAAGATGAAGACGTGTCACTGTTAGCTGGGTTTTCTTGGTTCTTTTCTTTTTTATTTATTTATTTATTTATATTATTTTTTTAACGTCTTTATTGGAGTATAATTGCTTTACAATGGTGTGTTAGTTTCTGCTTTATAACGAAGTGAATCAGCTATACATATACATATATCCCCATATCCCCTTCCTCTTGCATCTCCCTCCCACCCCTCTAGGTGGTCACAAAGCACCGTTTCTTGGTTCTTCATACAGGCATGGTCACATGTGAATTGGTGACCATGTGTGACCAAAGGCACCAATGTGTGCCTTTGCACACAAATCACACCTTTTTAAATTAGAACTTTCTTTATTAAGAGCTTAACAGGCCACGTACTATGGAAAGTGCCTCATGAACATTATCTCTTTAATTCCCACGATAACGAGAAAGTCAGATTATCCCCCCGTTTTGTAGGTCATCACATGGCTTAAGGGAGTCATTTTGCCATGATCACACAGTCAGCAAATCATGTCTAAGACTCAAACCCAGGTTAGCCTACTTTCCAATTCTTTCCTCTTAGCAACAATGCATATATCCTTTATGTTTTTCTATAAAGGCCTTTGTCTTCATAGGTAAACTCAGAGAATTATGCAGTATGTAAACTCTCTTCTCTTCAGATTACTTGATAATAAAGGCAAAGTCTAATTACATTTAATTTGAATATGGCAATACTTGGAGATTCCCATACTTTGCTTTTCAAAAGTCATTTAGGTTTGTAACACTTGAATTTCATCATTCTTTATCTCTTTCTTTATTTTTTCTCTGCAAAGCAGATTGTAGTGGGTTGAATGGTGGCTGCCAAAAGATATGTCCAAGTCCTAACTCCCAGAACTAGTGAGTGTGACCTTATTTGGGAAAAGGATCTTTGTAGAGGTATTTAAGGATCTCAAGATGAGATCATCCTGGATTTAGGGTGGAACTTAAATCCAATGCCTGGTGCTCTATAAGAGAAAAGAAAGGGAGACTTGAGACACCCAGATACAGAGACACAGAAGAAAAGGCCATGTGAGGACACAGGCAGAGATTGGAACTATGCTTCCACAAGCCAAGGAAGGCCAGGAGCAACCAGAAGCTGGAGGAGGCCAGGAAGGATCCTCCCCTAGTGCCTTCAGAGGGAGTGTGGCCCTGCTGACACCTCGATTTTGGACTTCTGAACAGTGAGAGAATAAAGCCACCATGTGTGCGGTAACACAGTTATACCTGTGTATACGTAATACACAGGTATATTTTGATGATGCACATATCAAAATAGTTTGGCAAACATTATGAAGGGAAATTGTGTGATTTGTGACTACAACTGAGTCTTAGGAATGCAGCTTTGTGCCTTAGTTTCTTACTGATGTAAACTGAGAAATCACAAGGTATGGGAATACTTATTTCTAAAAACCTAAAAGGTCCAATAATATCAAATTCATACAAATAACATAAGCAAGTCATGTGTATATATATGTATATATATATATATATAAGCAAATGTATGTAATATGAATAATGTAAATATACAGAAAATCTTTGTATCACTTGTTTATGTTTGATTGGTTTCTTGTGAAAGGCCAACTGGGAGAAAAATTCATTTAGAGAATCTATTAATATCTGGTAGATTTTTCTCTGTCCCTGATCAAAGCCAGGAATGTCCCTTGGCAATGGTCTCAGGTCCAATTCTTAACTCATATGTTATTGCCTATTGAGCTCTGGGCTTGAGCTGGGAATTGGTTCTGAAAATTCATGGAATCATTCATGAGTGACTGGCCAGTATCTCCTATAAAAATTAGCAATTACAAATGCTGAATACCTTGGACGTGACTGGCATGGGGTAGACATTCCATCATTAACAGGAGTAGTTGAAACTAGTGAGGTTATTGTTAGTGTTGGTGGTAGTAGTAGTAATAAAAGTAGTGATAATGGTACATGTGGTGAGAAAAGACCTAAATTATTATTTTTGTTTGTCCAAATCTCATGGAACTCTCTCATTTAAGATAGAAGCACCAAAGAAAGAGATCCAGCTCTGTATCTTGGTGTCTCAGTGGATACTAAGAATCTGTTTCAATCCAGAAAGGGACCACCTTAGGCAGCTGAGAGTTTAAAAAATGGATTATCTGGATCTGATAAAACAACTCTGAGCCTATATCCACAAGAAGACACTATTTAGGATCAGGTCAGAAGCAAGATGAGGTGCTGACAGGCTGCCATGGTAGCAGCCCTTTATAAGTCCTCCAGTCACCAATTACCCACCCTTACACAGCATGATAGAATAAGGTTGTGAGTTACTGCTGCTGCCGGACACTTCCTTGGCAGAGCCACACTGTGGACAAGAAACAGACCTGAGCGAAGATTCACATGCTTTCCTAAAGGCTTAGCAACATTGCACACTAACCTCAGCAGAGCCCCTGATCCACTCTGACACCCAGCAGCTGAGTCAGCCTGCTGCGGAGACCTTAGAGTGCTTAAAGGTTCCTGGGGAGTTATCTTCTCTAGCGACCGTCAGGAACAGAACTGCCAAGGGCAGAGGTTATAGCTACTTACACATGTGTAAAACAAATTTTCCTTCCAGCCTGGCCTGGGTGTGTTACAGAAATAACCTAATGGGACATGCTTTGAGTCTCCTACTGGTTCTTTGGCATTATGGAGAAGACATAATGGGGTTTCCTCTACTGACAGGACATTTGGACTCAGGGAGGAGAGTAAGCAACAGAGTTCTATTGCCATTCCCATTTGGTCTCTGGATTATGGCTGCATATCCTGAGTTTAAGAGAGGATTTATCTCCAGGATATATCCAGTCCTAAAGAACGTGAGGATAGAGCCATTGCAAGTCTGTGACCCAGGAGCTCAGAGAAAGACAGATGAGCCAGGAGTCCAGGTGGTCAGCATCATGAGATCAGACACGATATGCTATGGACTGAATTGTGTTCCCCTGCAAATTCATATGCTGAAACCCTAACCCCTGATGTGACAACATTTTGAGATGGGGCCTTTGGGAGGTAATTAGGCTTGGATAATTCATGAGGGTGGAGCCCTCATGGTGGCATTAGTGCCCTTATAGGAAGATACACCAGAGAGTTTGCTTGCTCCCTCTCTCTCCATTGTGCACACACCAGAAAGAGGTCTGGTGGGCACACAGCAAGATGCCAGCTGTCTACAAGCCAGGAAGAGAGTTCTAACCAGAGCTTGACCATGCTGCACCCTGGTCATGGACTTCTTGCTTCCAGAACTGTGAGAAAATAAATGTTTGTTATTTAAGGTCCCCAGTCTATGGTATTTTTTTTTAATGGCAGCCCAAGCTGAATAATATACTACAGTGACAGTTAAAAAAAATAAGTGAGCTTACTTAATTATTTTAAGTAAGTGGGCTTATAGAAGTCATTGCAGGGGCAGCAAGCATAGTTACCACAATTAATTACTTTCTGTGAAAATAAAAGATGCCTACCTCTTCTCTCTTCAAGGAACAAGGGAATCTACCTATCTTCTCCCAGACAGCTCCTAAAGTAAGCTGTCTAAATTCCAGAGTTACCCAAAGAATTGCCCATGTCTGTGTCCACACCAAATGACATTAAGCTATGAGCAGCCAAGTCCTCAATACCATGTGTTATATTTGGACTGCCTTTTGTTATAGGGTGAAATTTTGGAATTTATAGTTTGTTGCAATTTAAAGCAATTTTCTCATGGCTTTATTTATTTATTGGAATAGTGAGAATTTTTAAAAATACAAAATATCTATTGGATTACCTCATGAAGACTAACTTTCTGTACTATTTTCCTGTCTGCCTTTCAAATCCCTCATTCCCTGATCTGGATCTGTCTTTGCATAGCCAAAACAGCATAAAGCCTCAGTGATCAGGCCAAAAAAATTTTTTTCAAAAAAGACTGATGTCATTCAAAGACTGACATTTCAGTTTTTATTACTAGAATACCTTGAAGAATTAGATCTGATTTGCATTGATATTTGCCAACTGAATTATTATAGTCCTTTTTTTCCTTTTCTCTTCCCTTCATCAGATTTTAACACTTTAGTCAACAGCAGACAAAGTCACAATTTAACAACCATGTGACTTCACAGAGCCTCCTGGGCTTTTGAATTGTTGACCAACTTGAGAAGAATACCTGATTTGATGCATAAAATGAGGGTGATGACACATAAAGGAAATGGCAAGGGTTTTTTTTGTTTTGGGGGTTTTTTTTTGGTAAAGGAGTATGCTTCTCACATATGTTTCTTAAGTGACATGGGATAACTTCATTGACATGTCTTTTCTGGGCAGTGTGACCCCATTTGAGTAACCTATTGAGGTTTTTGTGTTTTATTAGAATTAACTGTAGCCTCAATGTGCTGGGAGACTTGAAAATGAACACGTATACCTAGAGAAGGATGAGGATTTCAGAAGTGTGTGCATATTTGAAGTGATATGTTAGCCTCAAATATCATTAGACTATAGATGGAATAAAACAAAGTGGGAATTTCTGTGCAGTTGTTACTTCTAAACCTCTTCATCTAAAGTGACAGAAATATGAGCCATAGAAATGTGATAGTGCGTTTATATATCAAATAGTTTTAAACACACCACACACACGCACACACACACACAAACCAGGTCATCACAATGTTTCCTACTGACTTCATTATTACATAGAATCTCAAATATTCCTATACTTGTGCTTGGTAAAAATAGCATACAATCCTACCTAAAAAAGATGTATTTTCTTTACATCTTTTATAGGGCAGGGGTTGTATAAGTTTATGGAACATCAGAATCATCTGGCAGACTTGTTAAATTACAAACCCTTGGACCCCACTCCTAGAGTTTCTGATTCATGTAGGTCTGGCTTGGGGTCTGATAATTTACATTTCTAACAAGTTCTTACGTGATGTTAATGCTGCTGGATTGGGGACCACACTCTGAGAAGCACTTCTCTGGTTTTAGTACTTATTTTGGTCAAATGGAGTGCTTCATAGTCTTGCAGTCAGTTCTTTCTACTATCTAACCAAAATGACTACTGTAATTTAAGTATATATTTTGTTTTGCAGAATCTAAGATAATAGTAACAGCAAGCAGCCCTTGAATAATGCTTTATCATTAATAAGTCACTTTCATGTACACTATCTCACTTGAGACAACACAGGAATCCTGGTAGGTGAGCAGGTATTATTTTATTCATATTTTACAGGTGAAAAGTAGAGAGCTTAAAGGACTTACCCCAAACCCCTAAAAAGTAAACGGTGAAGAGCAGAGACTTGAACCCAGGCTTTCTGACTCTAAATTCTGCATTCTTCTACCAAGTCACTCTTTCTCTTAATCCCTTACAGTTGTTAGAGAGCTTTACACTATTCAAGCTACTTTCATATCCATTATCTCATTTGATCCTTCAAAGCAACAGCATGAGGCAGGCAGGGTACCATATTATTGTCTGCATTTTGTATATAAAGCCATTACAAAAAATGATAAGAAAATTGGCTACTGTCATTCAGACAGTATTTCTTCATGCACTAAGCTAAAATTTTCCTGCAATATTTAGCAGCAGCACCTGATGTAGGTAAAGCATCAGATGGTTCTCCTTTCCAAGTCATATTCAATGGCCCAGTAACTCCAACCCCATCCCTACACCAGTTTTTTGTTTGTTTTCTTGGTAGGAATACATTTGGAGGGAATGCACGTGGGGATAAAGTTTAGGATTACTAGTTAGTAAGGAAAGTGGGAAAAATTCTTAAATTTCTAGACCTCAAATACTGAAGAAAACAGCTTTCTCTGCATACAAAGAATTTCACCTCTATTCTAGGGCTTTTCAAAGTTTAATGTGCATACAAACCACCCAGGGATCTTGATAAAATGCAGATTTTGATTCAGTGGGTCTGGAGTGAGGCCCAATATTCTGCATTTCTATAAAGCTACAAGGTGATGCCAATTCTGTTGACCACGGTCCAACCTTGATAAGCAAGAGTCAGTCCTATTTCTCAAAGCCATAATTATTTTTACTATCCTCTAAACCATCTCTGAATTTCTCGAGTGAAACAGAGAAATTAAAATATAAAACAACACTGTAACAATATTTGGTGAATACTACGTACATTGTGGGACTTCCCTAGGTGTTCCTCTGTGCTAGGCTATTTATAACATCCCAGTATCTTCCAATCTATTTCGATCTCAAGATCCAGGATGATGCCAAAAATGTGGTCCATGGACCAGCAGAGCCAACATTACCTGGGTGGTGTTCGTTAGAAAGGCAGAATTTCAGGCCCCATCCCAGACCCACTGAATCAGAATTCATATTTTAACAAGATTCTCCAGATGATTTTCCAGTACAATAAAGTTAGAGAATCGCTCCTTCAGATTTTTTTTGCCCTCCTGTGCTTACAGAGTCATGATTCTGCTCACGTTGCTGGTCCTCTGACTCACTGGGAGCATCTAATCCTGCAGAATCCCGTCATTCCGGAAGAGATGATTTAAGTGTGGGGTGAGGCAGGGAATCTGTATTTTTAAAAACTTTTGCCTCAAGGTAATCCTAATGATTGGCCAGATGTAGGAATCTAATAGTGAAGATGAAAATTACGCCACAGGTGGCTACAGCCAGAAGGGATGGTTTATAGGGAATCGTAGGAGATGTTATAAAACTTACAGCTCGGCAATGGAGGTTCCTTTTACAGATTGACCCAACCTATGAACTGTTCTCTACTACCAAAACCAGGGTGGGCCTGGACTTCTGCCACTCAACCTCCAACCCTCACTGTAGCACTGATTCATCGGTGTGACAGTGCTGAGAGCTTTGTTACCACATATTAAAAAAAAAATTTCCCAGATACAGAAATCTGCACTAGGCATTTTACAATGTGTCTTACAGAGGGACAATGTCCTATATATTTGAGATATATAAGATACAGTAAAGAAAAACTATAGTTATGAAGATTCTGTTCTTAAAGTCTAAACTTTAAGCAGATTCTAACAGAGTTTGACATTTAGCTAGAATAAGTAATTCATTTATTCATTCAATAAATTTTTACTGAGCGCTTACCCTGTGCTAGGCGCTATAATGGGACTAAGAACATGTAGGTGCCTGCTCTGCTTTCATGAGGAAAATAGTAAAAACATAAACTTTTAAGACAATTACTGAGTGTGACAACTGCTGAGAAGAAGAATAATTTCTGATAATAAATTAGTGATAAAGAGAATGTCAAAGGATTTGATACAAAAATATGAAGATTTCAGAGAATTCTCTGTAGCCCAGTGGATAATGATGGGAGTCCCACAGAAGCAACTCAGCACATCAGGGCAACAAAGAAGAAACAGATCTGAACAGGACCTGGAGAGCTTTCCTGAAATTTCTGAAACCTTCGCAGTAAGAGATTAATGAAACTATTAGTTGGATAGCCTTAGTTATATAATTCTTATTGTGTCATTTGCAGTTTGCTTTCTATTCATTCATGCTTTAATTACTTGTCAATGTGTATTTAGTTTCCACTTCATGATGTAAGTTATTTCCCAACAATACTATTTTTATAAAGCCCTTAATTGAACAACTCATGGTTGATTGATTGATTCAGCACTTATATGCCAAGCAACGTGCTAAGAATATACACATAAGTAGGACATATAAGTTTCTGCACTTTTATGGATCTTATAATCTAGAGATTGCACATAATTAAAATGCAATTTTACTACTTCTATTATATGGCTTCCTGTAGGGAGTGTTGTCTTGAAGGCCTCAAAAGAAAAAGTTATACTGGCAAAATGATGATATTGGTGAGATATGAAATCATGTTTCAAGAAGAAAACCAGGATGTGTGAAGGCCCCAAAGCAAGTGAACAAGGCATATTCTTGAAATATAAGTAGTATAATCTACCTACTGCCTAAAGTTGAATGATTAGGGGTTTAGGGATAGGAAAATAGGTTGAATGAAGGGTTCTGCCATGCTTAGTTTGAACTTTATCCCAAAGACAATAGGAAATTGGGAAATCAAGCAGGAAAATTAACTCAACCATTTTAAAATTTAGAAACAGTATTTTTGTAGTAGGGGTAAATACCTAGTAGCAAGAGGTCCAACTGGAAAACTGGAGAAATTGTTGGTCATTTTTTGGTGTCACTGTACACAAATTTTATTTAAAAAATATCATTGTAATTTATAACCTATAGGGCTCTCTACAGCTACAGTTAATAAAGTATTAGCTGTTACATAGCCAGACTCTGGGAAAACTGTCCTCTAGGAGAAGAAGCATGGACACACAAATAAGTCACACCAGAAAATCTCTCCCTAACAAGATGTTGTTGTCATGCCCTTTTGAAAGATGAACACCTCAAGTGAGTATGTTGAAATGTGATACAATATAAGATGTGACATTTTAAGACTAGCCTTGGTGAAAGCATTTAAAAAGTCTCCCTGGTTGCTATGTTAGAATGAATAAAGATGGCATGGAAGTTGTTTTCAATAAAATTATCAGTCACCCCCAAACTTTCGCTATGGAAATCTGACATATGGATAAATAATAATTAAAAGAGATACTGAAAATAAGAATATCACTAATAGCTAACACTGTGCTAAGGACTTCACCTAAATGTTCTCTTTTAATTCTCATGATAACCGTTGGCAAAGATTTATTTTTAGACCTATTTTAAAATTAGAAAACACAGACTATTTGTAATAACGGAAAAAATATTTGCAGTCATGAGACGCTGAGAAATGTAGACACTATTTCTGTTCTCCTAGGCCATGTGCAAAGTTTGTGATTAAGCTATTGCCACCACTCCCCCCAATTCCACACAAGCTTCCAAAATGTCCTGAAGCCCTCAAATCCAAGCTAGTTCCCCAAGGACAAATCTAGGATGGTTCATTTATCTTCAGGAAGAGTTTTCTGGGGATCTGATGACACATCTGGGAAGAGCAAGAATGAGGTGCTGGTGGTACAAGGGCATCTGTACAACACTCAACAGAACGGCCAGCACATCTGGTTGTGGAAATCCTCCCATGGCTTAAAGATTGTCAGTGTCAGTTATTGTTAGCCTCTTAAGGATTTTTAAGGTTTGGAGGCCAGCAATCATGCAGTTAAATTCTGTAGTCTTCATTTTCTAAATTACCCATTTGTTTTAATGACAAGGTTATTACTGAAAAAGAGTTTGTATTTACTTGATTAGACTATTATGGAATTATATGCATGGGAAAAGAATATGTTCCTGACCTAAATTTAAGATATTCACATACAAAAATAACTGTCTACATACCTGCTACACTGGTATACACTACATTGTATATTTAAAACCAACATACAAGGTTCTGAAAAGAAAATAGAGCAAGATTTTTCTTTATTTTTCTGTTCTTTGAAAAGGGAAACCAAGAATATTAAAAAGTAAAAGAGGAGCTTCCCTGGTGGCACAGTGGTTAAGAACCGGCCTGCCGATGCAGGGGACACGGGTTTGAGCCCTGGACCAGGAAGATCCCATATGCCGCGGAGCAGCTAAGCCCGTGAGCCACCACTACTGAGCCTGCACTCTAGAGCCCGCGAGCCACAACTACTGAAGCCCATGTGCCTAGAGCCGGTGCTCCACAACAAGAGAAGCCACCGCAACGAGAAGCTCACGCACTGCAACGAAGAGTAGCCCCCGCTTGCCGCAACTAGAGAAAGCCCACGCTCAGCAACAAAGACCCAATGCAGCCAAAAATAAATAAATTTTTAAAAATCTATAAAAAAAAAAAGTAAAAGAAATAACGTGTGCTAAAGAGATTTAAACGTTAAAAGAAAAATAGCATAACCAAACACTAACATCATGGTGTCGTATAAAGATTCTGGCCTGGATTCTTCAATGCATTATTATGTATACTCTTTCTCTGCCTAGGATATTTTCTCTCCCCTGTTTTCTTGGCCTGGTCCTATTCATCCTTGAAGTCTTAGCATAAGCTCCGCTCAGGGGAGCTTTGCTTGCCTTGCAGATTTTGCTATATGGCCTTGTTTTATGGTCTTACTGAAAGCTACAATTTTCTTTTATACTGTATAAATCTAATTAAGTAGTTATTCATGCAAGTATTAGTTTAATAATCTGCTTTCTTGTTGAACTATGAGTTCCATCTGTGCAGGGACCATGTCTGAGTAGTATTCCATTGTATATTTATGCCACATCTTCTTTATCGATTCATCTCTTGATGGCCACTTAGGTTGTTTCCACATCTTGGTAATTATAAATAATGTTGCTATGAACACTGCGGTGCATGTATCTTTTCAAGTTAGTGTGTTTGTGTGTTTTTTAATAGAAAATATTTCTTAGGTGAGCTTTCTATACGGGGTGTTGATGTCCAATCTGGCTTCTGGCTTGGACGAGAGAATTGTACAGTGCCTGCTAAGTTGTTCTCAGGCTAAGGGACTAAGTTCTCAGTGTGCCTTTTGAGTGTTTCAGGTATAGAAAGTTACTGAGGATGTAAAAACCTTTGTAGAAATGAAATGCACAGAAACTCTGTAACCATGAACAATCCTGACACCACATGAGGCACGCTTGAGAAAGGGACTTTCTTTGGAATGTGAGAAGAGACAAAGTTAAATGAAGATGGGAGCAGCTTTGCTCACAGAAGGGAGATCAAACACTCCATAGAAAATACGTGTTACGGTGCAATTGCCCTCTGGGAGTTACAGGATTATGAAAGTCTAACTTAATTAAGGGAGAAAATAGGTCACATTTAACAACCACATACATGACACATCATTTTGAGTATACAGAAAAACTGAAGAGGAGAGAAAAATTAAGAAATCAGAAATACAAGGGAGGCAACCATGGAATGCATCAATCTCTTCTCCTCCATCTATGTCAGGTATATGTTTTGTTTTTGTATATATAAAAAATTCACCGTTCTTCTAACTTCCCTCTTTAAAAACACTTGCAGTATACTTGAGAAAGAAACTTCAGGTGTCAAAAGAAAGAGAAACAAAATGACCCAATGAAAAATTTTTTTTAAAAAACTGAATTAAGAGGTAATAAATATTCTTCTCATAAAAATACACCTTGCGCCTACTTTCCTTTCTCCCCCTCGTGTTATCAAATGACGGGTAATCAGGTACTTGTGAAAGCTGCATGAAATCTCCCCGGTTTCAGGGCTCAATGTCCCTGTGAGGTCGAGCTAATTACAGGTACATTTCTTCTGCAAGGCAGTCACACTCTGTACTGTTGAAGGCACAATTAATAATTGAACAAAGCTAGCTGGGGTTTTTTGCTCATATGGCTAAGGGCTGCAGTAGCTTTGCTGTCACACAGGGAGCAGAGCCTCTTCTTTGGGTGTCTCCATGAAAGGCTTAGCATTATAGGCTGAAAAGGATCACCCCCTGTTTCCAAATTTTGAAAAGAATAAAGAACACACATAAAACAAAAAATCCTGGTTTCCTGGATAGCATAGTAAAGGCAAATTCTCTCTCCTGTCCTCAGGAATATGATTATGATCAGGTGGTTATTTAGGTCAGATGTGAAAGAGATGAAAGGGTAGGCTTGGGAATTAATACCTGTTGTAGAGAGAATTGGAGTCTGCCCTTGAGTCTGTGAATGCAGCAGGGAACTAGTTTTGTATGCGCCAGAATAGAATTTGACCCAGAGAGAGGGCCTAGATAGAGGATTATAGAAGAATAAAGTTCTTTCCCTTGAGATGTCTTTAGGAATTTAATGGGGGATATCCCCAAAGCCCCATGGAGTCGTAGATGAGTGCAGAAAATCCTTGACCTATGCCCCAAGCCATAGTCTTGAGCAGGGGTCTGTAAACTATTCTGTAAAGGGCCAGGTAGAAAATATTTTAGGCTTTAGGAGCTAAGCCATATCTGTTGCAACTAAACTCTGCTGTTTTATTAAAAAAAAAAAAAAAAAAAAGCAGCCATAGACAACATGTAAGTGAATAAGCATGGCTTTGTTTCATTAAAACTTGTATTTATGGCCACTGAAATTTGAATGTCATATTTTTTATTTGCATGTTAAATAATAGAATTCTTTTGATTTTTTCTAACCATTTAACCATTTAAAAATTGCTCTAAGCTTGCAGGTAGTAAAAATGTGAGGCAGGTTGGATTTGGCCCAGGGACTGTAGTTTTCTGATCCCTAGGCTGACTATTGGGAATCCCTGTGTGTACACCAATTTTTCTAGTTGAGTTTGAAGTCCCTAGGGTACTCTGACTGTATGTAAATGCTGCCTTTATTGTGGAAGATCTAGTTTGTCCTTCGGTCTTTTGATAACTTGAAACATCATGGATAACCAGGTTATTCAGGGTTCAAACCATATGTTTACTATCATGAAAAAGTCTACTAGAGTTAGCCAGGAAGATCTAAACTCTTAGAACAAGCCTGGGAAGGCCTTGAAACTCTGGTTTGATCTCATTACTCTTCTGAACTGAGGGGATAAAAAAGAATATATCTTTAGGTTCAGATCACCAATAGCATTTTTCCCGGAAAAAAAATAAAACAAAACTGTTTACTAGTCAATAGTACACCAAAGGAATAAAGTGTTTTTATTAATGCAGTTCATTCCTTGATTATAACTTGAATATAATCTGTCTTCCTTCCTTCTTCCCTTCTTTTATCTCCACTTATTCCATAAAAAAATTGAGATTATAAATAATATATGTATATAAACATTTAAATTAATTACAAAAGGTGAGACAATATGAAAATAATGGTAAGAAAACAAGATGAAAGCAAGAGTGTGTCTGTATACGGATTTGATGTCCTAAAATTCCACATAGTTTATTTAAAATCCACCTCATTAATGTGTAATTTATATATGATTTCCTCTATTCTTTCACAGACCAGTCATAAATTTGGCTCTAAGTTTGGTAACAGTCAATACGATGAAGGACTCATGATTATTTGTAAAAACTCATTGGGTTCATTTTAATAAACAAACCATTGCTTAGAAAAAGGACAGTAGAAACATTGAAAACAAAGAGGAGCTTTCTCAAAGTGTCCTTTCAGAGTAAACTATGTAATACAATTAACAATCTCTCAAAAACAACATTGCAGAAAATGCAATGATTTTAGAGGATATCTTTAATAACAGTGGTCCCCAACCTTTCTGGCACCAGGGACCAGTTTCGTGGAAGACAATTTTTCCACAGACTGGGCCGGGGGGTGGGGGTGGGGAGAGTGGGGACAATGGTTCAGATGGTAATGTGAGCAATGGGGAGCGATGGGGAGCGGCAAACGAAACTTCACTCACTCGCCCACCACTCGCCTCCCGCTGTGCGGGCTGGTTCCTAACAGGCCACGGACCAGTCCCTGTCTGCGGCCCAGGGGTCAGGGACCCCTGTTTTGTAACATCCTTAAATATGTGCCCAAAACTTTTATACCAAATAGTCATTTAGTAAAAGCAGTTCTACATGGGAAAGGTCTAGGTGTTGTGGGATTGAGGGTTAATATAATTCCATTCAAGGAGAATGTGCTCTGGAGGTTTAATTTAATCCAGGGGAAATGTATATGATATCCAGATAATATATTATCTGATATTCACACTTCAGATAAGCCTGCATATGTATTTTTTTCCATGTGAGGTTTAAGATGGGAATGAGAGGATATGAGTTTGAGGTTGATCCCCCAAATAAGTGCCTCATTAATTGCTTTTATATATTATCAATAAATGACAAGCTGTATGCATTAACAATAGAATGGGTTTTGAGTGACATTGTCTTAAGAAAACAGAAGCCTCTAATAAGAATAGCTGCCTAAATAAAAGACCATTCCATAGGTTAGTCCAAACTTCACCTGATAAATTAATTTGAGGGCTAATATGAAAGGGAGGCCCATATTCTCACACCACAAAATACAAAATATTTAAGGATGCTACAACCAAACACTACCCTGGCCTGGCCTTTTAGAAGTATCTCGGGATAGCTCCCATTGCCTATCTAGCTTTGCACAACAATTTTTCATGGTGTTCATTTCAGAATTAATATGTTATAAACTAGATCTCTAGATTTTATATGAGAAAACTTTAAAAGAATATCAGATATAAATCAGTTAAATATTGGGGGTTAGCTACCAAAACAAATGACATTTTATAAGAATAATTGATTCATAGTTCCTCTTTCTGGAAAAACTAAATAGCAGGCCCCATTCTACAAATACCATGTCATTCGCAAAGGCGTGGTTTTGCATATAAGAAAATTTCATCTGTCGAGTAGGGGAGGATGCATGCAGTTAATACTAAATAATTTGGTAAAGTATTTAAACGAAGCTCAAAAAGCAGCAGAACCTCAGAACCCAGTTATAGTGACAGTAGTGGGAGGAGGAGGGGAGAATGCAGAAGACGTTCCTGAGAAATGATTTTCTGACTTTTACTGAATTAGCATCCATAGCTGGGGATCCATAATGAGCTCATGAAGTTTAGTCCATGCCTGGCGCCCCTCCACAGAGCCAGATGCTAAGGATAGGATATTAGAAGTCACAAACAATTTTGTATTATTCCTGAAAGATTTCATCACAAGGTGCTACATATAAGGAAACTATATTTAAAAGCAAAGCAGAACAAAAAAACATACAAAGAGCTATGGAAATGTAATCCATACAAAATATTGCCCCAAGACATTCAGGCACCAACCTGGCATATATTTCAGACATAATACTAAGTCATTTAATGCAGTTAATGCTTCTATATTTCTTGCCTTGACGAAGTGTTCTATTGAAAATGAAATATATCATATATAAATCATCAAAAAATATATATATATTTTCCCCCTATGGTTGTAGACTTTATAGAGATGTATACATTAGCCAAGACCAGAGATGACCCTAAACAAGTCCTATGTCACTATTGTAATCGTGTTTTAATAACAATAAACATGCTTGCCTTTTGGATCCAACGGAATCACAGAAGCATGAGGATATTCTAAACAGTGTATGACATCTGGGGGACTGGAAGGTTGCTTACCAGTTGGTGTAAGGTGTCTCCAGGTGATAACAGGTTCAGGACGGCCATTGGCCATGCAGACCAGGGTCACGTTGCTGCCCTCATTCACAGTGACATCCGAGGAAATGTTGGAGATCTTTGGTGGAACTGTAAAGACAAAAGCAAACAGAATATGTAAGCATGTCAGTAAAAGCAGGTTTCCAGTACTGGTCCATGCAACAGGAAGTGGCAAATTCAAGCGAAGTGCTTTTCTGACTTAAACCATTTGAATTTTTGTATTAAGAAGCCTGGGTGCTTTTGGACATCCTTACAGACTTAGTGAGCAGATGAAAAGCATGGTTCTTACTATAAGGTGAGAATCTCTCCACTACAGTCAAGCGCTGTAGGAAGTATGCAGAGTAACTAATGAAAATGTCTTAGCTCTTTTCTGATTACAATGGACCTTATTTGGTTATTAGAGAACATGCACACTTATACACATTAAGAATAAATTTTCTTATCACTAAATATTGCCTACATTTATGTTCTTATGTGTATAAAATGATTATAGCCCATTATTTACTCCAAATGTCAGGAAAAGAAAAGCAGTGCTATTTAATGTCGGATTGCAGAGTTGTGTCATAAAGATGCAGTAATACCTTGTTGCTTATAATCTAGCCACAAAAGGAAACCCTTGGTTAATCACTACAAGAGAAAACCTCTAAATATCATCTTGGTGTGTGACAGGCCTGATGATGTACCTTAGAGCTTAAAAATGGAATTAATAAGGCCTATGTCACAGACAGGTAGACTTTATAAAAATACTACTGTTACTCCTAATACTATTACCACCACTACTACTAACACTTTAATAATAGCTAACTTTAAGCATTTACTATACATAAGATCTTATGTAGATTACTTTGTAAGTACTGTATTATCTCAATAACTCCTTACAATAAGGAAATAATACCTTATGAGGATTTTATTTATGGGTGGAAAACTAAGTTATAGTTATAGGCTAGGTGAGAAACAGAAAACAGATTTGAATCTAAAAAGACTCCAGGGCCCAAGCTCTTAAGCCCTACTTGAATGCATCTTCATCTTCACAATCCAGGCTACCAGATGGCCAAAAATGACAGAAATTACTTCTCGGTGATATGAGAAATGAGTCCCCAAGGGCTAGCTGCACTGCCGTCTGACTTCCTTCATTAGTGTTCTGGGTGGCAACATTAGATCTCACACGGGTGGGCTTAAGCGGAAAGTGAATCACTTACAAATTTCATCACAGAGGTTATGCACTGATTACAAATTGCAGAGTTTATGCTTTGACTGTGATTTCCTTTTTTTTTTTTTTTTTTAACTCTTTGTTGCTTATGCTGTCTCTGAAAAACTATGTGTCAGGGGAGGGAGGAAGACAAGAGAGCATGAAGTAGTTCAATAATAAAAAAAACTCTTTTTTCTCACTCTTCCTGCCCATTAGAGACTCTGTGCAATGACAAATAAAACAGGAACATTTTCTGCTTGTAGAGGCAGCTGCCTGACAACTGTATTATCCCTGCAGATCCCTGTTAGCAGTTACTGATGGTACCTGGGCAACTGACCAGGTCTGAGTGTCACAAGGAGGAAGTGGGAGGAGGATCCTCTTGACCTTGGCATTCTTCTCACAGTGATATCTGATATGGCCTCTGGGTAGGAACCAGTGATTCCAAATCAAACCCAATGGCAGAAATAGAATGTAGTTGATTCCTGTCACTTAGCAACTTCTATTTGTAGAGTTTCTGTTTCCCCTTTGGGTTCAGAGTAGTTTTCTCGTATTCATACACTGACTTACAATATACTCTCCCAGACATTTTTTTTTTTTTTTTAATTTATTTATGGCTGTGTTGGGTCTTCGTTTCTGTGCGAGGGCTTTCTCTAGTTGCGGCAAGCGGGGGCCACTCTTCATCGCGGTGCGTGGGCTTCTCACTATCGCGGCCTCTCTTGTTGTGGAGCACAGGCTCCAGACGCGCAGGCTCAGTAGTTGTGGCTCACGGGTCCAGTTGCTCGGCGGCATGTGGGATCTTCCCAGACCAGGGCTCGAACCCGTGTCCCCTGCATTGGCAGGCAGATTCTCAACCACTGGGCCAATAGGGAAGCCCTCTCCCAGACTTTACAATGAGGACCTGAAAGGTTATATCCATTTAATAGGGAAGAATATGAGGCACAGAGTGGAAAAATGGCTTATCAAGGGTGATCCCATCACGAAATATGGCTAGGCTTAGAACCCAGAGCTCCTGAATGTACAATTGTTCTACTGTTTAATATTCACAGTTTTTAATTCCCAGTCGAGTAAGCCATGGTTCTCAACATGTCCAAAAACACCTACAATACAACCTATGATGGTGTTTGATAACAAGACTTAGACATCCTAGGTATCTTCCTCAACAATCTAAGACCTGTAACAGTAAGCTATATAGTAATTGTAAAAGCTCACGCCACTCAATTCAAAGTTTATTCTGAATTCCAAGACAGGACATAAGAGTAGAGAAAAGAAACACAGATGTGTTCTGATTCAAAAAAAAAAAAAGTGGAGGGGGAAAGATTCCATATCCCTAATATATAAACATGTAAATTTACAAAATAGAAAAAAATCTCCAACAGCCAAGGTCCTAGAGAGTTATTATCTATGATAAAATTTACTCATATTACCTCTCCTTTATAGGAGGAATATATATGTACTAAGGACTTTGATTTTACATGGCACACAAGTAAGGTCTCTTGCTCAATGTTACATAGACAGGTGGTGATAAAATTGGGAATAAAATCTAGAATAATTAGCTACAGGGCTGTGCTTTGGCCACCAAACTATATTCTTTCTCCTAATTAAGGACAATATACTCAGGTCCTGGATCTCAGATACTGGAGATACAGAAAGTGTTTGTGTTGAACAGTTAGAAATGCAATCATGTTGACATTGTATCCCACCTTCCTCTGGGTCACTAACCAGTAGTTTCACTCCATCATTTATCTTCCTACTTTATTGTACTTTGTATCAGCTTCTTGCCATAAGCATTTATATATGATGTAGCCTTTTTGCTCTAGAAAGAAATCCCTCCCCAAATCCCATCTTACCTTCTTATTTACTTTTAACTTCTCTATCTCCAAATTTCTTGAAGGAATTGTTCTATACCATGTCTTCATTTCCCATTCACACTCCAACCTTCAGTGCAATCTGGATTCTCTCATTAACCTCCAAAGAAACTGCTCTCAAGAGGCTCACCAATTCGTTTGAACCATACTGTTTTCAGGTCCAACGAAAATTTTTTGTTATTATTCCTATTTTTCACTGAAGTAGTTGACTTTGTTGACCGGAATCTCATTCTGCCTTTCCTTAGTTTCTCTGTCACAAACTCAACTGCTTTTCCTCTTACCCTTCTGGCCAACCTTCCAAGTTTAACTTTTGGGCTTATCTTGTCCCATGCCTTAAACATCTGAAGGTTTGATCACTGTCTTCTTTTTAAATATTATTCACTGTGATCACTCACTACTCATCTACTCTTCAGCTTCAGAAGCTAATGTCATGCTATTGATGACTCCCAAATCAGTAACTTCAGCCCATATTTTTCACATGACCTTTATATCTGCACTTTCAATGAACCAACTATTCTACGTCTCCATCGAATGTCTCACAGAAATCCAGGATTCAACATACTCAGGGGTCATCATCTTCCTTCCCACAGAGAACCTGTAATCTTGTGATCACTTTCTTAGTAATGGTGTCACCATGAAAACAGTTGCCCAAACCAAAAAAGAAGTTTATCTCCCTCGACTGCTCTCTCCTTTACTGCCCCCATATAAAATGGATCCCCAAATTCTACGGCTTATGACTTTTAAATATCTCTCAGATTCATTTATCACTCTCAATTCCTGTTCCTACTAGCCTTGCTCCAACCATCAACATTTCTTTTTTTTTTTTGCCTGAATTACTGCAAAAGCATCACAACTAGTTTCTTTGCCTCTAGTCTTCTTCTCTCCAAGCTCACTGTCATTCATTCACCATACTGCAATCAGAATTTTCCCCCTAAATTGCAAATATGAGTATAGTATCCTCTGATTAATCTCATTGCCCTCAAAATAAAAACTTCTTAATATGGCTTAATAGGTCATTCATGGTTAGCTCCTGCTTCTCTCTCCTGCCTTATTTCCTATTCCCTTTGCGTTGCATCATCCAGTCAGATCAAACAACTTTTGATTCCTGTAATATACTATCTTTGTTTACTCCCAGGCATTTAACATTCTATTTTTTTCTCCATGGAATGTCTTCTTTCAACTCTTCATGTGACTATTCCATTTCCTCCTTCAGGTCTCAACTTGTCAGCTTGTTTTCTCACTTTTTCCAGGAAGACTGTCCTGTCATCCCCCACCTACCCCCAACCCCACTCCTGATTCCATATTGGGTGCCCCTCCTGTGTTCTCACACTGTACCCTGTATTTCTCCACACAGCACTGAACCATAATTGCTGGATTATTTACCTATGCCTGTCACTAAACTGAAAGAGGCAGACAGGAAGGCCTTTGTTTTCTTGACCACTGAATCTTACAGAGCATGGTACTTGGAATATGGTAGGTGCTCAGTGTGTTTGAAAAAAGAAATGAATGAAATTTTTCTCCCCAACTCTTTTCTGAGCTCAAAAAAGTCATTTCATTAAATTTTTGTCAGAAAGGAGCAAGCTTTTATTCTGAACCAGTAAAACACTTTTATCAATATTTCTTTAGTTACCCATCTAGTCCTCTATTTCACTAACAACTTTGACTCAATTAAAAAAAAAAAACTGATCATGGGGCAGAAAAATGTTCATATATTTTAGAAACCAAGATGAACTTGGTGTCCAACTTCCTCAATTACAGACTTTTCAGGGTTTTAACTTTTTTTTCTTTTCTATCACGAGTCATATATACATGTATATATATATATTTGCATGTATGTATACAAATACATGTAACTTTTTTTTGTTTAATGGTTTAATAGTTCCTTCCTAGTTTCCTATAGCAATTCATGCAGTCTACATTTATACCATCACTGATAACATAATATTAAAGAGGCAAATCAAAGTTTTTGTTCTGTTACTCATAAATTTTTTATAAAGATTCTGGGAAGTAAAAAGTATTTTTATTATAATTACTGCCATTTTACAGATGTGGACATAAGGGATAAAATGGATAAAAATCACATTAGCTAAGGAATTATAGAGCTAGTACCAAAACCAAAGGCTTACAGATTTCCCAAACTTAACTCTTCCTCTATATTACACTCACTTTTGCAAAAGTGGTTCCAAATAGTATTTTTTACTCTATTTTAATTCTCAGTAAGGATGACTACTTAGGAAATACTGTTTAACATGATAACCTTATTTGCATTAGCAAACACAAGTTGTTTATCAAAATCACTGTAATATTGATTTATGTTCAATTCTTGGGTCATCGCAGTACTCTGGGTAGTTTTTGTTTGTTTGTTTGTTTTGGTTTTCTCTTTCTGGAGTATTTCCTAACAATTTTTACTCAAAGGATATTAATGTGATTTATTATATTTTCCTAAATTTTATGCCATGAACCATTTATTTAATGTTTTCAACCTATTCAGTTTCAGTGACTTCTCCAATTTGTCTGGATTATTTTGTTTTTCTTACCAACTAATGACAGCTCCTTACACCATAAGGAATTGACCTTTTGTTATTTACAATTTCCCCAATTTATTCTTAATTTTATGACCATATTTGTTTTGTAGATTTTTTTTTTTTCCTTTTTTTTTGGCCATGCAGTGCAGCATGCAGGATCTCAGTTCCCCGACTAGGGATCAAACCCACGCCCCCTTGCAATGGAAGCACGGAGTCCTAACCACTGGATCACCAGGGAAGCCAGAAGTCTTAATTTTTTTGTTTATCTTTCTTTCGTGGTTTCTTCTATTGCTTCTGGGCATATTAGGTCTTTTTGTAACATAAGATCAGTTAAATGCTTATCTCTATTTCTTTTATTTTTCTTTTAATGGTCTGTTTCATTTTTTAAAAATTGAACTCTTTACATCATATGGGATTTATTTATGATGTGAACTGCAACTAAATTTCCCCCTATATTTTTTTAGTCAATTTCTCCAATACCATTTGCTAAATAATATAAAATGTATACATCATTTTGGTTTTCAGAATTACCCTATATAGTGTTACCCATTTGGCCAGAGCAATATTTTCTGGGAAACATAAATATAAACCTTACTTACCATGCCAAGTAATTTATCAAAATATTTGAAAATATAAGTCACTAATCTTTCGGACACCACATTATTATTAGGTGTTGCCAGTTCCAAAATTAATTGCTTATTAGAATAATACCTCCTAAAATGCTGAGTGAAAAACATAATTTAGATACCCTTCTTTCAGGACATTAGCAAAATTCATTATTCAAAGTAATCTTCAGGGTTTCCATTGTAAAAAAAAAAGTAAAATGAATATGCCACACCCAACACTTCTAATTTTAAAATCTGAATTAGTAAATAGGTAATATTTTTTCATTGAAATTCACATATGTTCAATGTTAAAGAAATACATGTTTTCTTTTCTTTTATTCAGTACAAAGTGAATGGCAGTTTCTAAAATAATGCTAACATCTAGTTGCACTTGGATACATGAATTCCTTCAGCTGTGCAATGAACCAGCAGTAAGTAAGATATGACACAACCAATCTGGCTCTGGCACCCATGATTTTATTGTCCTTTCTCACTCTTTTTGTAATTTTCTTACCCACTACCTCTACCAGATCTCCAGGGTCTGCCTTGTTTTTTGTGGACTCAGAGCTGCCTGTACATTTTTGTACCATTCTCCAGGTTCAAACTTATTCCTTCTTCTCTTTTGTATGAAACTAACATCTCTTGTGTATGACCGAAAGTGGAAATGCAGGCAAAGTCAGGGACATAGTGGAGTGTTTAATCTGCCCAAATCCATGCCTTCTTCTTCTGCTAAGACACCCTACTTTTCCTTTGGAGAACTACCTCTCATCCCACTGCCATTGGTTTGTTGGGATTGTCAATCAGGTGACCTGTTTTCCTCAGCCAAAGAAAATTACCTAAGTTGGGCATTTCAGACTCTCCCTCCTTAGAACTTGGTTTTTATAAGAAATAGTTTAAAAGAGGTAGAAGTTGATTGACTGTGTTAATGGCTCCAGTTTTCCACTCTTCCCTGTTCCACATCCTTTACCATGCCTATGCCCTCCTATAGTGGGTGGTACACATTTTTACATTCCTGGACCATGTCACCTGTTTTGGCCAAGGATATCAGTATAGGTAATATGAGCAGAGCCTTGACAAGTGCTGAAAAAATTGGACTCATTTGGTCTTCTGCCTCTGCCATCACCATGAAAAGCACATGCTGAACTGAGCCTTTTGGTCCCAGAAGAAGGAGGATGGCAAATGGCAGCTAGGATTGCCAGATAAAATACAAGGTACTCATTCAAATACAAATTTCAGATAAACAACAAGTATTTATTTTTAGTATAAGTATGTTCCAAATATTACATGGGACATATTTATACTAAAAATTATTTATTATCTAAAATTCAAATTTAACTGGGTATCCTATATTTTTAATTGATGAATCTGACAACCTCAGGAGCACAGTCACCTGTAGTGAAGCCCAGCCTAGAAGTGTGCTGACCTGTACATTTGTGAGAAATAAAGAGTAACTATTATTGTTTTATGCCCATGAATTTTGGACTGGTTTATTTATCAGCAATAGTTAGCTAATACATATTATGAGAGGGCAACCACCTGAAAAGACTACTATTTTTCACTAGTGCCTGCAACTTGCGTCCCTAGAGATATATGATTTTGAGTTTTCCATGGCAAGATTTTTCTGCTTTTCCTTTGGTTCTGTGAGCTAGTCCATATTCTTCCAATGTATCACCCCCTTCTTACATAAAATTAGCCAGTCAATTTCTGTTGCTTAAACCAAAGAATCCTAATTATTGCAAATTGAGAAGCAGTCATAATAAGGTGAAAATTTGAAAAGGGGCCTTTTCATAGAGGGAAAATTGTTGTCATCTCTGCTTAGATACTTGTTGGACTCCCACAAAACCAACTTAGTTGCATGGCTACCATTGGTTCTGATCTATCAGTACACATTGCTTTAAAAATAATTGTTGGTTTGCAAGGCCATATAATTCTAGCTGTGAATGTTTTAATGCCTTTATCCTTGGTCCCTAACTGGTCAGCCTACAGAAAGAAAATAATCAGTTCCAGAGTAGGGGAGAAAAGTGGTCAGTTGGCTTATTTCCCTAACCTCAGATAATTAGTGGTTATTGTATTCAATTCAAAGTGTCATTCCTAATGGTACAAATTAGCAACAAATTGGTCTCAGTTATTGTTCATTTAAAGTTGGGGCAAGGGGTATGTACTACTGTGTGTATGGTGGTGAGGGGGTGTTAAAAACACAACACTGTCAACTTCCTAATTTCTAACCTTTCTTTAGTAAGACTAGACAAACTTAAGCCCTATCTTTTGCATATGGAACAGACTATGGAACAGTATGTCATGTATGCGTAAGAGTTGGGTTCAGAAATCTACAGGATGTTTTCTGAACAGCACTTGACTTTAACAAGTACAGTCTGAGAATTCAACAATAAGAATAAAAATACACAATATAACACATAAATGCCATCTTGTGAAACCTCAAACGTCCATCCAGCCTGGCATTTGCCTCTGAAAATGCCACTGAAGCATGATTTGCTGCATGGTGTGGTAGTTTCTAGGATGATGACGGCATGGGAAAATGTAGCACAGTGAGCTAGACTGAGAGCCAGGGGACTTTGGCCCTGCCCTGCCACTACCTCACAAGGCAATCACACGTTCCCTGATATTGTCTTTTGAATCCTCATCATCAGGCACATTGCAGGTACTTAACACATTTTGAATGCCTAAATGAACAAATTAATGATGTTATGATTTAAATCTGTTTGAGTCTTCGTTTCCTCATCTGGTAACTGGAAGTAATGTGCAAAATTGATATTAGGCAATGTTATAGGATTGCTATTAGGGTCAAATATGATAATGCACATGAACTTGTTCTATAAACTGAAAGAGGTTCTATAGTGTAGCCATTATTTATTACATGCTAAAACTAGCTTAAAAAAAAACAATGTTGGCTTAACTCCTAAGATAACATGATGGGACTTCCCTGGTGGTCCAGTGGGTGGGACTCCGTGCCCCCAATGCAGGGGGCCTGGGTTCAATCCCTGGTTGGGGAACTAGATCCCACATGCATGCCGCAACTAAGAAGCCTGCATGCCGCAACTAAGAAGCCCGCATGCTGCAATTAAAGATCCCGTGTGCCGCATCTAAGCCCCGGCGCAGCCAAAATAAATAAATAAATAAAATTTTTTAAAAATTAAAAAAAAAATAAGATAACATGATAAAAGAATTTATACATTTCTATGGCTAATGGTATTCTAATTATAGTTTTGCAGGCACCATTATTGGCAAAAGGTGTAGGTAATTATTACAATTCATAATCAATCATTAATACTGGTATTAACAATAACTCACCCCAAAGACATGCACTCAGTTCTTATCTGCTAATGGGCAGAGTTATGTCAATATGTCAACCCTTCAGTTAATGTCTAGGCACTTTATACCTACAACAAAAAGTGACATAAACATATGAGAGTGTACAACCATAAGTAAAATAAGTTTTCCCCGAATTTTTAGCAGCTTAACTCTTGGGCTCCCAAGAAAAAGCACTCTAAGTGGGGGAGGGTCAATTAGAAGGTTGGGATTAACATATAAACACTACTATATATAAAATAGATAACCAACAAGGACCTACAGTATAGCATAGGGAACTCTACTCAATATTTTGTAGTAACCTATAAGGGAAAAAAATCTGAAAAAGGAGATAGATAGATATATATATATGTATGTATATATACATATACAGATATATATATCTGAATCACTGTGCTGTACATCTGAAACTAACACAACATTGTAAATCAACTATACTTCAATAAAAAATAAGTGCATAAATAAAAAAAAAAGAAAAAGGACTCCAAATAAAATTTTGTCACCCTTACATAATTTGTAATGTCTTGTACACAACAGTTGTTGCTAGGTGTTTTTTGTCTGTAATTTGAGTCTCTGAAGCCTTAGATCTTGCAGTAGAATAAAATAACTAGCAATGATAATTTCTTTTCCACTAGTACTAGCTCCCACTCCTATTAGGATCCATTTATAAAGCAAGAAACATCAGCCTCCAAAGTATGTATCTGAAAAGGAGCACTCCACAGGAACATGATTCCTTTTAGAAACAAATTCCATGGGTAAGTTGGAAAATATGGAAACTATAGATTCTTTAATGTCAGATGAAGTTGAAGTTAGGAGAAACTCATTATGAGCATCGGTTACTCAAATATCTCTGCCAGGAATGATTACAAATGCTGCACTTATGCATGCAGCAAATGATGAACAAAGTAACTTAAAGAAAGAGAAATAATATGCTAACAATTTAGAGAAAAAGATAAAATGTATGTACAAAACAAAGCAATGCCAAGTGCCATATGACTGGTAATGTGGTAAAGTCAGGGAAATTGCAGTAAGGAAGTTCATGAAAATGACATATTAAAACAATGGGCAGTCAAGAAAAAGCCATCCTCTTTTAATCCTTCTTTAATCAGACAGGAGCAGTTTCTGAACTGTACATGCAGCTGAAAGTGCCTGAAGCTTCACTCACCAGAGTCCTCTGAGATGTAGCTGGCATTTGACTGTGTTGGCCAAAGCTGGGTAAGACACACTCTTCTGGGCCTTTGAACCCTATGCTATATAACATTCTCAAGCGGCCCTGTGAATTCCTGACACTGTTCTAGGTAGTCAGATTTATACCAAAACAGTCCCTACAGACTCATCCAGATGGTAGGCACTGTCAAAAGGGAGGGTTAATATGGGTCAGCCTGCTCTAAATAACTCAAACACAGTAGCCATGGGACAAGGAAATGTTACAAGCTCACTTACACACCTCTCAGTGGTGGATGTGTACTTAGGGTGACACATGTGTGGCATGCATATCTGTATCTGGTTGAATTCCCTAGTCTACATGAAAAGAAAGTATATTAAACTGGAATTTTTCTGTATTTATTAAATGTTCAGAATTACCCTGGAGTCTAAGGGTGCGGGCTGGTTTTAAAAGGTGACAAATCATTCAGACACCAGCATTTGCATTCATGCCCAGCTAAGGGTGTCTACTATTGCTGATTCGGCAATAGGTATACTCTGTGGGGCATCAAATGACTGTTCCCATGTACGGGTCATTGCCTTGCTAAATAAGAGCGAATGGAACTATCCCGACTCTGTTCACTGAGGCTGCACTTGACAGCAAGTCAGCAGCTTCTCCAAAATCTCCTATTCCCAGACCCTTATTCCAGCTGTTTGGATATTTGTTTTTACTAATCTGGGAAAACATCCAGAAGCTGACTTAACCTATAGATGGAAGGAATGAATCTGCCATCTCCCCTTTACCTAGGCCAAATCGCTTTCTTGTTCCTGGTACTTACAGATTCGTCTTTAGATGCTGTCCAACCGGAGCAGATGGTTTTGTTATTTGGCAGCAATGGGGGTATTAAGCAGAGGGAAGCTCAAAAATATCAGGCTGGACTTCCCTGGTGGCACAGTGGTTAAGAATCCGCCTGCCAGTGCAGGGGACACGGGTTCGAGCCCTGGTCCGGGAAGATCCCACATGCTGCGGAGCAACTAAGCCCGTGCGCCACAACTACTGAGCCTGCGCTCTAGAGACCACAAGCCACATACTGAAGCCCTCGAGCCACAACTACTGAAGCCCATGTGCCTAGAGCCCGTGCTCCGCAACAAGAGAAGCACTGCAATGAGAAGTCTGCACACCTCAACAAAGAGTAGCCCCTGCTTGCTGCAACTAGAGAAAGCCCGCGAGCAGCAACAAAGAACCAACACAGCCAAAAATAAATAAATAGATAGATAGATAGATAGATAGATAGATAGATAGATAGATAGATAGATAAATACATTTATAAAAAAATATCAGGCTACCTAGGGTAGGTGGCAAATAGCAACTGGGTCGTTTCCAAGGTCTGAGAATGGCACCTTGAGGTTTTGTAAGAGAAAAGCAGAGTGTGTCTTTACCCCACCTTGCACTCAAATAGACATATTTTCTATGTTAAAGGGAGATGTTCGGTTTAATTCTTAGAACAGGTGAAAATTCAGGCAGTATTCCTGGCATCTACTAAAAACCCACTTCTTACTCCATGAAAAGCCTGTAAGATTTAGCCCTAAACCATGACATATCCTTAAAAGCTACAAAATACTTTATGGGCCATCAATTTTTTTTTTTTTCTGTGTTCCATTATTTCTCTTAAAAAATTAAATGTGAGAAAAACATTGCCTGTATCCCATGGATGAATTCTTTAGCTATTAAGGGAATATCATAAACAAGTCCTTATACCAAAAGCAGAGAGGATTTTAAAATCAGAGAGAAAGGAGCTGTAAGTGATCAGGGAATAGAAATATAAAGGGTTCAGAGACCAACCTGCCATCTATTCTGCTTAAGAATAATACAAACCAACAACATTTATCAAGAGCTGATGCCACATAAATGCACTGTGCAGTGCGTGGGCAGAGGTGAGGAGGGGTAAAACAATGACAATTATGACCTAGATCAGCCAGTTTTTATTGTTTCAACAGAAGTGCCAGTATGAGCTTATCACACAACTACTCAGAATATTTCAAAATAACTTACTGTTCATTGCATTTTGTCAGAAATACACAGAGGTAACTATAGTGCTTGTAAGAACTCCTTGCACTTAATGATTTCATGCCCATATTACTAGCTTAAATTCTATGTTTTTAGTTGCTTAAGGCATACAGTGTTCTTTGCATGTAGGGAAGGAGGTAGATTCTAATAGAAACCAACTAGGGTGAACTAAAGCATGCCTAGGATACAATGAAAATAATAACAGTTGTTTCCTGCCACCGCTCAAGGGCCCAGAAGCTAGACTAGACAAAGAATAGGTTTGACAGGAGGTTTTTAGAATTTCTTTCTTTGCATTGCCCCTGTTCAAAGCTTACCATAAACCATTACAAACAGAACGTGGAACATTCACGTTATTTACTTCTAAACAGAGTTACTATTGTGAATTAATACATTCATGCCCATTATAATTTTTCAAAAATTATATACAATGGTGGAAAACACAGTAATTGTTGCGAGTGTTAAATGTAGCTAGGAGAAATAGAATACTTTCTGCAATTATAAGCAGTTTTGAAAATTCCAGAGAGGCAAATAGGTGTGCAGCATTTGTGGTGGGGAAAAAACATAAAAAACGAAACCTCAAGTTGCTGAGTATGAGTTAGATCTCCATTTTATCTTTGTTTGCCCTCTGTTGGAAGGGCAAATGCACATCAAATAATGAAAGAAGATACAAGCAAGAAGAAAAGTAAGGAGAGATAATAAAAATAATAACGATAATTAATAATAATAATATCTTAGGTAGTATTATATTACACAATTTGTAAAACAGTGGTATATACCTCGCCTTATTTGATCCAAAACCTATCCCTGTGTGATAGTCTGACCATCTTTACTACCACCACTTCCCACCTATGTATTGGTTGGATAATTATTGTGCTTGAAGCTCAATAAGGTTCATTTTCTTGGTCAAGGTCACAAAGCTAGAAAGGGAAAGTACTAAATTTATCACCGGCTCTTCCGATTGTGTTAAGAAGATCCAGAAGACCTTGACATATCACAGACTAGATTATCTACTGCTAAAATGGGAGATGCTGCCATGTCGATTGAATTCAACAGTTGCCATGATAACCAGGCACAAGTAGAGCCAGGATAACTTGGATAGGTAGGTAGATGTCCTGAGTACAGTGACAGAAATGCCACTGACTGTATAGAGACTCTGGAAGTTTGGTTTACTTTAGTTTGTTTTTCTCTGCCTTCTTCAACTCAATTAATGTGCTATAGTTAAGAATTTGGCTTTCTGATTTTTAAGGTATTTTTTAATAATGCTGATAATATTCACATCTGTAATTTGAAAAACTTGAACAATTCTACAGTGGAAACTAAAGCCATCCTCACATGCCTTATATACTGTCTGTATCACATTTCCTCTCCCTCAGTTTGGCTGGTGCAAATGGGATTTCTCTTCTCTCTCTCTCCTCTTCTTAAAACTCAAGAGGCGGGCATGGCGGTGGCGGTGAGAAGGAAAGGTTCTGTCCCTGCTTCTACAAATGAATTCTGAACGGGGTGAGTCTCATTAATCTTGAGCTAAATGTGAAGTTAGACATGAAGACACCTCAGGTCCCCCCCCTGTTTGTTCAGAGCCCTAGGCATGTTATGGAGAAAATGTCAAAGATTTCTCTTCTCTTGCTTCTGTACCCTACCATGATGTTTTATTCAAACCTCCATGTCCTAAGGACACAAACACTGCCTATCAAAATCTCCCCCACCTGGCTCCCACTCTCACACATAAACATGCACAACACCCATGTTTAGGAGAGCTGATCAATTCCTGCCAAAAGCAGTCTATTGGTAACATGCTGTGAGGCCAGAGCACTCTGGCAAATGCTTTCTGAGGCAGTGTGACCCTCCACGACTGTGTTTGTCTCCATCTCACAATGCTTGTGCTTATACAACATGAAGTGTCCACTGACCCTGTCTTCTAACAAGAGATGGTTTTCTTTAGTTTTATTTTTAAAAAATTTTATTTATTTATGTATATATGTATGTATGTATTGGCTGAGGCGGGTCTTCCTTGCTGCGCGCGGGCTTTCTCTAGTTGTGGCGAGCGGGGGCTACTCTTCGGTGTGGTGCGCAGGCCTCTCATTGAGGTGGCTTCTTTTGTTGTGGAGCACGCGCTCTAGGCACGCAGGCTTCAGTAGTTGCGGCGCGCGGGCTCAGTAGTTGTGGCTCGTGGGCTCCAGAGCGCAGGCTCAGTAGTTGTGGCGCATGAGCTTAGCTGCTCCAGCGGCATGTGGGATCTTCCCGGACCAGGGCTCGAACCCGTGTCTCCTGCATTGGCAGGCGGATTCTTAACCACTGCGCCATCAGGGAAGCCCCAAGAGATGGTTTTAACTGTGAGTGAAACTCTGGTTTCATATTGAGAAAAACTGACTGCTGGGAAAATAGGGCAGTGTCAGGGGACAAGTTGATGCAGATGTGACTGAGGACAGGTGAGAATCAGCAGTGCCTCCATGAGGAGAGCAAGAAGAATTTCTCCTGCTTGGCTCTGCATCAGCTCTGTATTTGGTATTGTCCTGGTGGCCAGCAGGGGTAACAGCTTGTCCACAGGGCCTAGGCCTGAACCCTATGGAACTGCATTAGAGTTTCTATAGAGACTATGGAAAGTATGAGTATCAGAGGGGAAAAGTGAGCAGGCCCATGGTCTCTGTCCATCCTATGTCTGTCACAAGCAAACGAGGCAGGTTGTGGAGCAGGAATCGGGAAAAGGTGGTCATGCAACTGGATTCACGTTGGCCCAGCCCGTCCTCTTGTCTACTTGCATTCGACTGTCTTAAGGCAGCTGATATGGTAGCTGCTTTGTTCTCCACAAGCCACAGACCTCACAAGGCAGAGACGTGCTGTAGCAGTGAGGAGGATTCTTGTGTTTTTTGTCAATTCCAAACAGCTCCAGATGGACTGAGAACCAGGCTTCTTGGCCACCAGAATTATTCTTGAGTTTCAGCCCACATCTTTCCCTGTTCAATCCACAGGGAAAGGGCAAGTGCTCCCTCTGTCTGTTATTCTACCCATCCTTCCTCTGGCCTCAGCCAAGTCACTTAACCTCATCTGGAAAGTGACTTGGTCCTGAGAGTCTTTGGCCATTGACGATCTTTGATTTCCATGACTCAGACTCACTCATACCTGTCACACCAGCATGAGAGCACAGTGCCTAGCCTGATAGGGCTTCTCATTAACTGTACGTTAAGGGAGTGAAACAAATAACTTACTGCATCTTCAATGCCATGTGTAAAATTACATGGAAACAGTTAATACTCAAGGCCACTTGTGATTACTTTGCTCCCTCAGACTTTTGCCATTGCTTCCTTCCGCTAATTATACGGCCATCGTATTTCTCTTGATGGTAAAATAGCCCAAGAGGCTCAAGTCCAAACTGCACATTTTCAGCTATTTGTCCTTCCTCTAATGATTAGAGGCTATATGAGAGAACATAATATTGCCTCTTTCCATGTCCTATAAATTGAATGTATGCCCAGAGTAGCTAAGGTTTAAGTTTAAAAGAAAATCTTCTCCATCATAGTTAACATACATATGTATATATATACAAAGACATATATCAGAATGTCAGACACCTCCCTCAGCCACTTTTCACGAAGCTCCACAACACATTATGCTTTGCCTTATGCTGGTTCCTCTGATGGCTTTGGGAGTCAGATCAGGTTTCAGCTATCAGCCAGCTGGTGCCATTCATTTAAAGGGAAACAACTCTGTAAGTGAGCAAGATTCTAATCACTAAATCGAATTACAAAGTAGAGTAAATTATTATAAATGTTTTTAGAAATGTCTTAAAACACTGTAAAGAAGAAAAATTATCAACCAAACAGAAATCTGCTGTGCTGGTGGCTGATAGCATCATTAGGGGCTAGGACATTCACATGTGTAAATGTTCTATGCTCTGGCTATTTCTGGCACCCGAATCTAGCATTCACACATTAAAAACTTTATAACCTTCCTCTCTCATTCAATCAGATGCTAAACCGTTCGACTCAAAGTACACCTTAGTTTATAGGTCCTAATGGGAGGAATAGGAACATTTCACTTACACTACACTGAAGGGAACTTCACGTCGCTCCATTAAAATGATAACAGTTAGTCAAGGGAAGGAAAAGGCAGTGGGAAAATGAGAGAGAGACACTTAACATGGATGTGTGTATCTCCCAGCGCAGACCCATTTATTACCCTTCTATTTAACGTCCTTCACTAACATATTTCAAATGCCACACATTCTCCACATCACAATGCAAAACCAAAGACAGGAACACGTTAACATTTAATCTCTGGCTTCTAAGCTAGCCGTCTGCGCAGGCATTTCTTACATCAGGTGTGTTTGAACGCTGTCAGGGCATCATGGACTTCATCCTTTAGTCCATCTGCTTCCTTGAGGGATGAATGTGTGTGTTCACCACGTTCAGACCTCTTCAGAACGCTCTTCCCAATTCATTCCACTATGTCCTTGGGAGTTGTGAGGGGAGGTTGTTAGTGCTCAGCAAGTATCTACGTGCCTCTCCGCACTTTCCAGCCTCCTGTGGTTGGACCATACAACTGGAGTCTGGCCAATAAAATGTTGAGGAAGGTGAGGTAAGCCACATCTGGGCCCTGGCTCTTTAAAAAAGCCAGTGTGTCACTCCAGCCCCTTCCTGTCAATGGCAACTTTGGGGATGTAGCTGCTATGTAGCAGGGGGCTTCCAGACCTGGGCTGGACTTCATGATCAAGAAAGAAGACTCAAGAGTTCAACACTATCTGCTGTGGCAGCTAACATTAATTACTCTGATCAAACTCAGTGCTCTCTGATGACCTAGATGGGTGGGATGGGGGGGGTGGGAGGGAGGCTCAAGAGGGAGGGGATATATGCATACATATAGCTGATTTGCTTCATTGTACAGCAGAAACTGACACACCATTGTAAAGCAATTATACTCTAATAATAATAATTTAAAAAAACCCATCATTGAGAAGAGCAAAGTATACAACTACTATTTAGAAGTGGACTGGCCTAAAGTTGGAAACTGGATATGATGTTCTCTCGAGGTCCCTCCTATTTCATGTTGATGACTGTTGAGTGAAAAGCCTCTTCTTCATTCAGTGAAGACTTTGATTGGCCATTGCTAATGACTGCACAATTGATCTTCCAGTCTACTCATCCACTTCTTTTTTATTTTATGACCAAATGTTGCCTCCTGCCTGACACTGGCTATTGCCTGTAGGAGGTGTAGGAACCTCTCCTTTGCTCTGTGGTATGGAGGCCACAGGGATAAGCCAGAAATGGTAGTCTTTCCCTAATTCTGTGCCTTACTTTTTCTTGCCACCTATCAGGAGTTTTCTACCTGCGCACCTACCTCTGATTATAAGTCTCTGGTGTTAAGAACCTGGAGGTGCCTGCTTCCAGACCCTTCATCTATAAGTCAGAAATCCTAGAAATTTGGTATTCTCAAGTTTGAATTTTATAATTTCATATATGATGCATAGTGTGAAAGAAAGTATTTTATAAAAATCTAAGCAACAATAGTATAAAGGAATAGTTATTTAAATTAGCAAAATGGTATTTCCCATTAAGGGAGTCACAACCTCTGTTCACAACTATAGAGATAATGAAACAGTACCAGATATTTCTAGAAATTGCCTGAGGAAATATTGTACTAAAAATGCTTATTTTGTACTCCAGGTATTATAACCAAGTTTCTATTTGCATATGCTTGCTAGTAAATAGCACAGCTGTCTGGAAATACATGAGTCCTGGGTTATATTTTTGGCTTTCCCTCTGTCTTGGTATCTTTTGAACCTGCAGGGTTGTGTTCTTTTTTTTTTTTTTCTTTTTCCTCCCCCCCACTAGAGGAGGTGGACAATGCCTCAGGAATAATTTAAGGAAACTGTGTTACATAATCAGTGCAAGGACTCAGGGACCTCTGGATTAGTTTCCCTTACTTAAATACAAAATCATACTTTATCAGAACGAATAAGGTTTCTGACATAGGAGGATATATCCTCAGCTTTCCTGTAGTGAAATTGTTCTATATTTGGCATTCTGCAGGCCTCATGATTATATAATCATTTCTTCATAAGAAAAACATAAAAGAATTTCACTGAATATATTTCTAGTACAGGAGTTATTTTTAAGGCCAACCAGGGAGAATTTCAGGATAATAGTGAGGGGGACATGCTGAAAATGTGAGACTCTGAATAGAAAATAAGATCTGACCCACATAAGTAAACACAGTTATCTAAGAGCGGCTCCATTCACTAAATATAAGGCTTCAAGGAGACCTAGATTTTGAGCCCCATACTTCCTCTCACTCCCAGTAGTGCTCAGTAGGGCTCCTTCAGGCCACAGAAACTTCTCCATACCTCAAAGTATTCATCTCCAAAAATAACGTAGGCTAATTTTCTAGGTTCCGGGATGGATACAAGGATTAAACTAAATAATTTAGGGAAAGTATATTGGATATATATGCTTAAATACTTTGTTTTTCAGAAATTAGAAAAGGAAGATAAAATCGAGTCAGGATTATATAGTTAATATGACTGATTTTCATGTGAGGCTGTAGAATATGTCCCGTGACTTTGTAGTTATACTTGGCCTAGCACATGTTATAACACTAATTAGGGACTTAGGAATTAACCTTTATAGCTTGTATAGATCAACAATATCCTGTGTAAAAAGATTCTACCCAACCTCAGTGGGTAGAGGTAAGTGTAAGCTTATTCTATGGAAAAGACGGTTTTAGGAGTCAATCAGGAAGACAGTTCCTTGAGTTGGACCACATGGCCCTATGGCTCATGCTTCCCTGTATCCATGAATCTAAGAGGTCAAGAGTCTAACGTCAAAAGTGTGAGTGTCATAAATGCTCTGGCCAAAAGAATAACTCAGAAATGGCTAAAGACATATAAGGATAGGGACCTTCTCTTTTAACATGTATTTATAACGCATAATTTAGTGGCTAGACACTGAGCTCCGAAGCCGGGCAGGTTCCAATCCTGGTTCCTCAGCTTACTAGTTGTTAAATCTTGGGGAAACTGTTTAGTCTTTCTTTGACTCAGTTTTCTCATCTGCAGAATGATAAACTTAACCTATCTCAGAGGATTTTCAAGTATTCAATGAGATAATTAACACATGTAAAATACTTAACTCGATGCCTGGAATATAGCAAGTGCTTGTAATAAATGCTGTTGACCTTGGAACATGTTAGAACCACACAATTGGGATGTTAGGGACAGTGGTTTAAAATTTTTTTTGGAACACATGAGGAAATGAATGAATGAATGAATTAGTGAAGGACAGAAAACTTCTGTCTAGAAACACACTTTTAGGAGGTAATAGTGACCAGTAATTTCTATTTACTTTGATCTGTGGTGTCTCTGAAGAATAGACTAAAGCATCTACATAGTATTTATTTTTTCAACAGTGTGATACACTGAATGCTTTCTTTGTATTTCTAATGTCTTGGCTCTCATATGAGTCAAAGCCCAGCTTCCCTTCCTAGCTGTGTACTACAGTTGCATAGCACTGCTGCTTTTAATTGAAGGTAATTCATTTGGTAGGTCTAAGGTAAGATAGAGAAGTGCAAATCAGAAAGGCAAGGGAGGGCACCATAATAGAAATATTGCCCAAATGCTTGTTCATTTTCCATATCATAAGACTAATGACTAAGATCGTCTCTTACACTGGTTAAGAGTTACAGTTGATTGGGATACCACAAATGAATAAATACTCTTTTGTGCCATTAAAATACCAACCTTAAGGCAGCATTAGAATATTTTGCATAACATTTACTTCAGGTTTTCATGAGAGAGGAAAAAAAAAAAACCCTTCATTTGATGCAGTTCCAGGGTCTTTCCTTCCTGCCAGGGTTTGAAATAGCCTATATTTAAATGTACAGAGGTTTCTTCAGAGAACCACAGGCAGAGAATTAGAAGTCTGTAACTGGAAGCATCTTTTGGGGTTGAGAAATGTAAGCTATTGTGAAAGTTCAACAATACATGATGAAATAATTAAATCTTTTGGAAACGATTGAACTGGAGGTTTTCAAATAAGCAAATCTACATTTGACATTCAGAATTCTTTTCATGGAAAGCTGGTGTGTCTCCCTCCTGTTTAGGTAATTAAAAAGTCACCTGATGATCATTCGTTATCAAACATTTTTGCAAATAGAAAAAAATGTTTGGGGCTGAGATCTTGCTTGCAAAATTTCATCCTTCAAAGGAAGTCTTTCTCCAGAAGCTATTATTCCCTATCGGAGTGGGATTAAAAGCGTTACTTCACGCCCAAGTAACGCGTGTGTTAACAGCACAGAGTGTCTCTCCCTTGGTGGCTGGGTTCCAGTGCCTGCATTTTATGTAGATGCCATGTGCCATCCTGAAAAGCTGGACAGTTTCCAGTGGCATTAGGGTTTGGAGGAAGAACTGTTGCTCCTTAGAACTTTACTTCTCTTATGAACATTATTGTCTCGATTTATTTTAATGCAATGAGTGGGAAAGAAGGTGGGAATAAAATGCTACACAGAAGCCTCTATCTAACCGTCCTGCTGGTTTGGGCATCACAAAAAAGTGGCACAGGAAAACCTTTGAGAGTTTGGAGCCTGCTGTGTGAGAGAGATAAAAGTAGAAACAGCAAATTGGCTGCAATACGAATGGCAGGTGCATTTGTTCACTGGAGGCAAGTTGGCAATTTAGTTTTCAATGACCAGCTTGTCTTTCTAAGATTCACCTTTCAAAGTCCTCCCTTTTGCCCTCAACTTACATCGCTGAAGCTCTGCTTCGTCTTGAATCCCTATGCTCCGGGTAACGGTGACTCTTTACCCTGTTTCTTTTGGGGAAAAAAGTGTCCTGGTCCTCTTCTCTGTTCATTGCGTATTGGAATTAAAAAGAAAGAAATGGAAAACTTGCTGAAGCTAGCACAGTGGAGCAACATAGCCAGAGAGAAAGCAAATGTGTACTGTGTACGGATGGTTTTGTCTTATCTTATAAACGCCAACTGAGGGGAGCGGAACTCTCCCACAAAACACTGGGATTCTGACCTCCCTGCAACATTTCTACAGATAGCAGAGAATTCAAAGCCTTTGTTCCTACTGCCAGGATGGAGCTTAAGAGATGCAGGTCAGAGGAGAAGAATTCAGAACTGAGAGGCTGATGACAGCAATCTGTCTTCACTGAAAGGAGATGGAGCGAGGTGACAGTTGTCCAACTCCCTGCCTCAGATAAGCAAGGAGAAATGACTGCTTTCTGGGTACAGCTCATCTGGACAAAAATTAATTCATTTCCCCTTTACATAAAAACACACATAACCTTGAAATGTACATGACATACATGCCAACCATTACTTATTTATGTACCTAGCGTTATTATATTGGTTGGTCCTTCACCTCTGTTTCCATCATTATTAACTACCTTAGCAGTTCCTCTTTTGAACATCTTTGGTAGAGATGGAAAAGATCACAGTAGGCTCTTCCATAAGGACCTCGTTTTAGGGATTCTAAAGTATATGGAGTGAACAAGGTCATATGATTTTAAGGCCTATTCTAGTCAACAAAATGGCAAATTGATCTTGGGTAACGATCAAAAGAAGAGTGTATAACAAATAAGTGATTTCTGAATTGCACAGTTGTCTGGTAATGAACATCAATTTATCCAATATGCTTGTCCCGGGCTTAGCTGAAAATTGATGAAACAACGCTGTCTCAAAATTGTTTCTCTCCTTTATGAAATCAAAGGCCTCTGAGTTTAGGCAGGTGAATAGAATTCCTATTCAAAATTCAGTTTGTTTGCAAATGAATGACTAAACTGAGTGTCCCCCAGGATGGGGCCTCTTCTGCCTGTTCCTGTAGTGGAAGAAGAGGGGGCAAAACTCAGATGTTTCACTTTTCGAGTGGGATTGATCATGCCATAGAAATGTGCACCATAAAGAATGAAGCTAGTGTTGGTACACAAAACCTCTCAGTATTCTCAGTGGATACAGTTCCTGAGATATTACTGCATTTTAATTCAGTAAGACGGAAACAAAGTCATGCATATGTTTTGAGTGCCATAAAAGTAAACTAAAGTATACAAAAGTAAACCTTGACTTCCAAATGGAACACATCATTTGATATAGCAAACTGTTTTAAAACTTCTTGAATGTGGGAACATTTTCTCTATGAGTATACTTGGAGCATTAACTTATGCTTGAGGTAAACTATATTATTTGTTTTCACTTGCCATAGACCTCTAAACACTGCTACAGCAGAATATATATATTATATATATATATATATATATACACACACACATATATATATACAGATGTACACAATTCAGTTAGATTTGTTGAAGTTCATTGTACATTAAGTTAATGGACAATGTTAGGTGATGAACAGGACCTTCACTACCAGCAAACTGTGACTACCGTTCTGAGGCATGTGACTCTATCAAGTTCAGGACTACCTATTCTTATGTTCCCACTGTGAGAAGATGTGAAGGGGTATGATAACACCACCTAACGTTTACTGAGCACTTACTAAGTGTCTTGCACTTATGAATTCATTGAATCCTCTTTATCACACTAGGAGATAGGTACCATTAATATTTCCACTTTAAAAATAAGGAAACTGTTACATAGAGTTGTGTAAATAGCTATGTTCCTTCTAGAAGCTCCAGGGTAGGAAAATGATCTAATGTCTTTTTTCTCAGTCTATCCCTGATCTGTTTGGAAATTTTACACCTTTCTACACAACTTTCTAGTGGAGAGCCTCTCAACCTTGCACTACTGACATTATGGGATGGATAACTTTTTAGTGGGAGTTGTCTTACTTATTTACAGAATGTTAAGCAACACCCTGGCCACCAGCTACTAGATGCTAGCAGTTCCTCTCCCCCTTCTCCTGCCCCCCAGCCAGTTGTAACAACCAAAACTGTCTTCAGACATTACCAAACATCCCTAGGGAATAAAACTATCCCTGGTTGAGAATCACTGCTCTAGAGGGTTGTGTTGGATAAGCTAAGGAAGGGCAATGATCTACCAGGCTACAGGTAAAGGTAGATGGCATGGCCTATCTTTCTCAAAGACAATGGTAGCTCCCACAGTAGAAGGCTTGATTCTAAAATCAGATTACTCTCATTGTCTCAGGTCCAAGAGTAAAGTTAACTATGGAGTCCGGTTCTTAAACAGCTCTAAAAAGCATATTAATTTCATTCTTTAGGATGCTGCTCACTTAATAAAAAGGAATAAAGGATGGTTTCACCTATTACCATTGCTTTTAAAAAACACGCATCTCTGGAAACTGCATCCTTTTTAAATAACAAATTAATCAATTATTTAAAAACCTTCTAATGTATGTTCTTGCTCGACAAGCATCCCGTTTACCTCTCCCATGCTGAACGTGAGCCATGAGGATTCCGGCAGGCTAATACATAATTATTAAAGTCAGTTTAATGCCAATAGACATGAAAAGGTTACTTGTGATTCTCTACTCTGCTTGAGGGAGAAGTGATGGCACCATCTACCAAACTCACAGCAGATGTCACCTCAGCACAAAGCAACAAAACGGCACTTCCCAGGCACTGAAGCAGCATCACAGTGTGAAATACTATCCAACAAAACTTACCAGGAACACCACCATGTTATCTCGCTGCTATGCGAAGCAGACCTGCCAATAACACCTGGCCTGTGTGCAAATAGCTCTTTACGATTTGGTGGAAAATGGAAAGAATCCATTCTTAATGTCTTTCCACTTAGGCTTTCAAAGGTTCTCCTACTTTACTTCCCTGATCCCTCTTTACCAACTTAAGACAGAGGTAACGCTATTCCCCTTTTAGTTCTGGTATTTTCAAGTAAGAATGCCTTTGATACATGGACAGACAGAATGTACTCAGGGGAAATGCTCAGGGTTGATTACCTGGCAGTGTGTTGTGTACTGAGAGAAATGCTACTCTGCTTTCAGGATGGAAAGCAATGGGAATAATAATATGTAAATTGATGTATCGATTTCTGAAAGCTCAGCGTTATTTCCCCTTGCCCAAAGATTTCACCTCGCCTTATTAACTATTCTAACAACCCTGACTTTTTTTTTGTTTGTTTGTGTAATTCTTGTTTCCTCCCATTTAGCACATAGAAAAAAGCATTAGTAACACTCTTGGTTTTAAATGAACCCTATTAATATTCGCCTCTGCAAGGAACTCTGGGATAATTTTGATAAATGTGGCCATGAAGTTGATCTGACAGAGCTGAGTGTGATATTTGTGTGTTCATGGGGAACTGCTTCATGCACAAAACGAGGACAGACAGAGATGGCGAGTCTGGCAGGTCTCTATTTCTGAGCCACAGCTAGCAACGGAAAGGAGAAATGTAATTGTACTTAAAAAAAAATACAAAACAAAACAAGCAATCCTTATGAAGATAAAACAAACCCTACTACTTTCTGATTAGTTCTGATTAGGTTATTCACCTATCGGAATCCTCAGCTCTCACAGCCCTGATTGGCCAGATCCAGAAAGCTGCAGGGGAGAGTAATGAGAACAAAACCTGGGTATACAGAAAAAGTGAACATGCGAGGCTCAGGCTGCTGTGTTTCTATTTCCCCCAGCAGTGGAAGTTGCCTCTGGGAGACTATATGCCTTGCAGGTGGGATTACATTTCCAGGATGGAAGGGAAAAAAAAGTCAGGCTGTCCTTTCTGAAAAAGCCTTATAGTAGATGTCAGAAGTTCTTAGATATAGGATTATTCTATATACATGGGTTGCCTGAAGAGAGCCTCTCAAATGTTGTTAGCTTTAAAGTGGAATACATAAATAAGTGGTATGGTTTTGAAGGATTATGAGCAGCATAAAGACAATCATTAATTATGCTAAAGGATTTTCTAGCCTAAGCAACATAAAACTCCAAATATGGGCTCATAGAATGAAAGAGAGAATATTTAACTTCTTTCTACAACTGCCTCCAAATGTTGCCTTTTCTTCTCTCAAATGTTCTTTTATTAACTTTTATTATGAGATTTGATTCTATTTAGGGAACCAGTGTCCATTTTCTCAACACAAAAGTACATAGACAATCACAATGAGCATCTTTGAAGAAGACGTTGGCAGGAAACAAGTAGGGAGTGAAGGTAATAGTGATGATGGTTTGGTGATCATATTTTGGCAAGAGATGGCAAACCTGGGAGAACATGATAATAGGGTAAAAAAAATGTGTAAAACCACAGACAGCTCAGAATGCTTGTTCTTGGGGAGGAGGTAAAAAAAGTACAAAAGATGGGAATTCTTCACAATTTGGATATTCCTTAAGTGTTTCTGAGAAGCAGAATGGAAAGGTTTATGATTACACAGCTATCATTTATTGAGTATGTACTATAATAGCAAGCCTTGTTCTAGGAATGTCTTATTTAATTACCAGATTCTTCTTGAGATGTAGATATTATCATTAAACCCACTTTACACATAATTAAACTCAGGCTCAGAGAGATTAACCAGGCTGCAAAGTAAATGGTGTCACTCTCATAAGACAAAAACCCAGGCTCAAGTTTAAGGTTCCCAAAGTCCCATAGCCTAAAAGGTCCAGTCCTGCCTAACTTCAGAGTAGAAGCTCTTTTTCTCCACTTACTTTTGCTCTTGACAGTTTGATCCTTATATTAGGATGTGGGAAATAGAAATCCCTTTTGATAGGCTATAAATGAGTTGCTACCCAAGCCATTTTTCATCCATATAATTGTCAGTCTTTCTCTAAACACTCATATAAGCAACTCGTTAACAATTCTTAGAATTGAAAAGGCACAACAAAGCTGTATTATTATTATTATTATTATTATTTTTTTTTTTTTTTTGAAACTGACATGGCTCTCATCATGGGCTGCATTGCCTTTGGGGTGTGATGCAGCCCTCCTATTCCTAAGTTGGTTGCTGGGAGCCTGCACCTGGTAGGGGCATCTCCATCTGGTGGTCCAATTAGAACCCATTAAGCACTGAGTTAGACTGCCTGGAAGTGGAAAATATGGAGCAGGGAAGCTCAGCTTGGGCCACATGACTTCACCTTTGGAAAAAAGAGACAGGAAAAAAAAAAATAGAGCCCACACAGCCTACAGAGCAATTGTTCCTGCACAGCAACTCTGGTCTAATTGATTTGGACGCCACAGCTAATTTTCCCTCAGACATCTGTTAGCACACATTAGTGGATGTCGTTAGGTAGGAAGGCACAGAGTAGATGGGGAGCAGAGCTCAAAGGGCCTGGTTTGGGGAGACTGGAGCAGACGGAGGAATGACGACAGACAGAGTCTGCCAGCACCCCAGCCACATCAGATACTTCTGCTGCAGCAACCCTGAAAGGAAATAGTAATGCCTGGAAAGCCATGGCAGTTGTGCATAATAGTCTGATCCTTTTCTGTGTTTGCCCAAATAATAAGTGTTTTCTGAACTTCCAGGGGCAAAAGAAAGGTGCTCCAGACATCAACAGAGCCAAAGCAAACATGAAATAAAGATAAGCACTGTCAATGCTCCTTTTCTTCTTGCACCAAGTACCATTCATTCTTGTATTTCCGACACAGCATTGCAGTGATGATTCCAGGGCTCACTCATACATGAGTTAGGCAAGTGATAAAATGCTGGTCAGGTCAGAGTTGTCCAAATCATCCCCCATTGCAAAGGGCTGAGAAATAAGTCCTGTTTTATTTATTCTTTCTTACGCAGCTGTTCTCAGATACTTAACTGATGCCAGATGCAGTTTCTATCCTTTGGGACATGTTTTGCAGTTGAGCAAGTCAGAAAAATCATCTGATGGCCTCAAGGAAATCCTCCCCGAGCTGGTCTACACTGATGACTACTCTCCCAATGAATACATTTAAAAGATTATGATCCTCTTTCAGGAGCAGTACAGCATTATGCATTGCAAATAAGCTGGAGAAAGAAAAGGCTGCATCTCAGTCCAAAACAAAAAAATCCTACATATAGGCAAATACTTCTATCAGTGATATAGACCTAATCTTTCCCTCACAGCTCCTGGCCTCCATTATAACATATGCCTCTAATCATTTCATTCCCCTCTGAAGATCTTTACTTACCCTAGTCTGCAAGGTAGAGTCAAATAACCTTCACAGCATGTTCAAAGCTCATTATATGCTGGTGTCAACTAATTATTCCAGCTTCATCTCCCCAGATTCCTATGTTCCTCTTACTCCATCCAAAATGGCCTACTTGTTCTTTCCTGAACATCTCAGCCAATTCTATATCTATGTGTCTCTTTCTTTTGACTACCTGGACAACTCTGGGTTTTTTTCAAGGCCTTGTCCCTCATCATCTTCTCAGTGAAAGCCTCCTCATACTCCAGGGAAAGGGTCATTCCCTCTCTGTGTGTCAACCGGAATTTGCTCATATTTCCATACATTTTGTTACACATTATAATGTTTTATTTGCATTCCTATTCTTTCTTCTCCTCAACTTCCCTCCTGGGCATCCACATGAACATCTAGCCTGTGATGTCAGGGCTACATTTTTAGTCATCTTTGAACTTCCAAAATCTGGCACAGTGCTTGGCATATAATAGGCCCTTAATAAATACCTGCTGAAAGGATGGATTTATGAACAAACTTTGCCACTGAATATACTGTTTTGGTAGCATGTGGTGGAGTAACTCATTATTGGAGAAGAGTATCAATGATAGGCCTTCTGAATGACAAGGTATCTCTCACTTGATAGAGTTAACAAATTTATCCATCTTGAAAAACTTTGTTATGTGTATGCATTCTTTACATAAGATGGCAAAGAAAGAATCACCAGACATAATGTCCTGGATGGTCACCCAGTCTACCAAAGGAGGAGTATTTTGTGCAGTGCAGTTTTAAGGACTAAATTATGGTGGATTATATCTGAGACCTTGAAAAATTATTTTAAAAAGTGGAGTGACAACAGATAATGCAGAAGGTACCCACAAAAGAGTATCTCCAAATAGTGTGACTTAGCTATGGACCATCCACCAGAAGAAATATAAAATAAACAGAGTCACATGACTTACATTGTGACTAGATCAAATAAGTATAAATGTAACAATAGTCTTTCCTATAAGCGGCTTTGACTTCCATACTATCTTAATGATAGGAGAGGGGAGAACCAAATTGAAGTACTTATTTAGTACTTATTATATATCAGGCACTATGTCAAGTCTTTTTATGTTGTTTTAGACAAAGTATTCTCATCCTCATTTAAAAGGTTAGAAACTGAGGTTTAATGAAATGATACAACTCATCCAAGTCACAGATCTCAAGCTATTGTACCAAAATCAAACAAGTTCTCTGGTTTCAAGGCCATGACTCTTTTCACTATGTAATAACTTTCTACTTATTTTCTGCACTATGATATGAGACAAAATAAAATATGACGCAGAGAAGACACAGGAATTAAAACTAAAGATGGCTGAGGAGCAATTGAAATAGAAGAAGTGAAAGGCAGTGCAAGAATGGCTGAAGTGAGGTTCACTGCTGTAACTCTTGTGGGAGCTGATGCTGTGCAAGTTCAGCTGAGCACAGAACCTCCCCTTGGTTCACTCTCAGACGATGATTAAGAGACAAATACAGTGCTTGCATTATAGAGGATCGCAATGTCCTAGTGGAGCTCGAAGCCAGGGGTGTCCATCTGTCCTAGCTTTAATGGGATTGATCAGGCTTTGCCATCTCTGCTTTCTGCCAAATAGAATCAGGAGGCATCCATGTTAGTAATTTGGGAACAGTTTTTGGCTACATAAGTGGCTGTTAGAATTTATGGACAGTAAAGCTTGATTCAGGGCCAGCCTGTAGCAAAACCAGGGAGTAGATAGTTCATCTTCTCTATGTTCCTAAGTGTTCCATTCTTGCCAGAGATCATTAGTCAGGAAAGAAAGAATTTGAAACATTCCAGTACTTTGTAGCAAGGTGTTGGTGGCATGTGCTACCTCTTTCCTTCACCCTCTCCCAACAAAAAGCTGTTTGCTGTGCAAAAGCTTTTAAGTTTCATTAGGTTCCATTTGTTTATTTTTGTTTTTATTTCCATTTCTCTAGGAGGTGGGTCAAAAAGGATCTTGCCATGATTTATGTCATAGAGTGTTCTGCCTATGTTTTCCTCTAAGAGTTTGATAGTGTCTGGCCTTACATTTAGGTCTTTAATCCATTTTGAGTTTATTTTTGTGTATGGTGTTAGGGAGTGTTCTAATTTCATTTTTTTACATGTAGCTGTCCAGTTTTCCCCGCACCACTTATTGAAGAGGCTGTCTTTCTTCCATTGTATACTCTTGCCTCCCTAGAGTCAGTCATACAGAGTGAAGTAAGTCAGAAAGAGAAAAACAAATACCATATGCTAACATATATAATATGGAATCTAAAAACAAAATGGTTCTGAAGAACGTAGAGGCAGGACAGGAATAAAGATGCAGATGTAGAGAATGGACTTGAGGACATGGGGAGGGGGAAAGGTAAGCTGGGATGAAGTGAGAGAGTGGCATTGACATATATACACTACCAAATGTCAAATAGATAGCTAGCAGGAAGCAGCCTCATAGCACAGGGAGATCAGCTTGGTGCTTTGTGTCCACCTAGAGGGGTGGGATAGAGAGGGTGGGAGGGAGACGCAAGAGGGAGGAGATATGGGGATATATGTATATGTATAGCTGATTCACTGTGTTATACAGCAGAAACTAACACAACATTGTAAAGCAATTATACTCTAATAAAGATGTTAAAAAAAAAAAAGGTGTTTGCCTTTTAAACTCTCTTAAATTCTGCATCTGTAGAGTCGTTGCAATAGAGGTTATAATAGGGTGGTTACTTCTATAAGCATCTTTGCTGATTACTCATAAAGCTGCTATTTTTTTCTTTTGTTGACTGGATATGAGGGTCTCTAGCTGCCTCAGCTATTTCTCACCTCTTATTTTCTTGGATCAATTAACTGTTTTTTTTTTCTGAGGAAGGAGAACTCTGGATGTATGAAAATGAATTTTTAATATCAATGATCAGCCTTCAGAAATTAAATAAAAATATCAATGTTTTCACTTTCTTTTTCTATTGCATGCATATTTTAAACAACATCAATTGCTGAACCAGAGCAGAGAGGGAGGTAGGGTTAGGTACTATACATGTTTTTTATTTATTGTTGTATTTTATTTATTGTTGTTGTATTGTTGTATTTTATTTATGTATTTTATTTATTGTTGCTTATTTATTTATTTATTTTTTATTTATTTATTTACTATACATGTTTTTTAATTTATTTTATTATTTATTTTTTGTTTTTTATTTATTACCTCTGAGGAAAGCCAGAGGTCCTGATTACTTACCCTACTTAACAGGGAATCTGTCTCTTTAAACAAAAGATAAAGTGTTCCATGCAGCTCAGGGATTAGTCTTTGTGCACTGCCTCCCAAGCTAGATTCTCTCTGCTCTGTGCCTTGGAAAGCTGACCATATGAATTACGTCAGTGGCATCCTTGCTTCTGGCTTCCAGTTGGTATTGACCGGTGAGGAACACTGCTGAGAGATTTGAAGGACAGAGGAGAGTGAGGTCTAGGTATTTATTGCCCTGGCTCCTGCAGAACTGTCTCCATGGGCTGCCTGCAGTCTCCCACTGCAGTCCCAGCTCTTGTCAGAGGCTCTCAGCACACAGCTCTCTCTTTTTCTGGCTTCTGTTAACTGCTCCCTTCCATTACCTTCTTCAGAGACCTAGAGGTGATTACAGCTTCCTGAAGTTCCTAGCCCCAGGGCATTGCACTATCCCCTGTGATTTCCATACCCCCTGCCTCTTGCCCAAATATTAAAAAATATTCTCTATTAAACGCCTTTGAAATTATCCAATTTGTGTGTGCCATCTGTTTCCTGCAGGGACCCTGACTGATAAAGCCCTATAACTCAGATTTACCTTTATTTTGAAGCCTGAATATGGTCCTTGGGGAAATTAGAAAAAAAAAAAAAATCCATCCACTAAGTCATAGGGTTGAAAATGGGCAGTTTAGCCTAGAAAAGCACCAGGAAACTAGATGAATTTCCCATGCCAGATACTGGCCATTATAATATGGCTCACATTTACCCACTAAAGTATGCTTCCCAGCCAAGGTTTTAATAGCAAAATAAAAGGTTTGGAGTCAGCTTTGCTCTCCCCAGGCCAAGGGCATATTTCCCGGTTACTTCTAAATGACTTCTTTTTTGAAAGATCCAAAATATGAGTCGCTATGAAATGCTGTCTTTTTTCCAACAGCCATAAAATTTATTTGTTTCAGCAGTGTGATCAATGACATCTTGTGAAAGATAAATTGTGCCTTGGAAGGCCACAGCACAGGGCACACTGGAGTCCAGAATTCCAACAAGACTCTAGTAACAAGTCCAGAAATTCCAGGAAGGTGTCAAATAAGTTTTAAAAAGTGCACAAAATATTTTAAATGGTGATCTAATGAAATCTTCTTCCATAACCACCTCCAGCGGAAACCTGGTTGGCAGTAGCAGTAGGGACATATTTGGGAGCCTCATTCCCCTCCAGAGGTATGGAATCTGCAATTGAAAGAAATCAGAGCTTCGGCACCTGGCGCAGCTCAGAGCTTTGAATCATCAAGGCTGGCCCAAGAGCAGCAAGGTGAATGACGGTGACCTCCCTTGTCATGTTTTAGCCTTCTATACATTTGGAACAAAAAATGGGGGTTTAAAATAGCTTTCTTGCAGGTTCCATGTGACTCGTCACTGGACTCAGACAGCACAAAAGGGCTGATTAGTGAGGCAAAAAAAGAGGATCTTCTCCTGAGATGACTTCCAAAAGCTGCTTCTTGCAGCACAAATCTCCCTTTGAAAATGCAGAACTTGCTGGGAAAGGCAACAGCATTCTCCCCTCTAAATGACTGAATTTTGCTTGGAAAAAAGATTGTTTTTTAAAATGAAGATCACCTTCCAGCTCCAACAGTCTTTACTTGAGGAGGAAATGAAAATTCAAAGGACATTCTTTCCCCAAAGCCATTACCCTAGCCTATTTCCCACTGGCCTTCAGCAAAAAATTCAGCCTCTTCTTCCCAGAGAGTTGTGAACAGTGGCTTCCTGACCAGCTCTGGCTGCCAGTAGAGTCACAGGGAGGTCACTTCTACTTTGGGTGCCCACACAGGATATGACAAAGGCACCATGCATGTCAGGGCTGCCAGCTGAGAGGCCCGTGTAGGTGCTGATGGCTGAAATGGTGCGGGAGCTGGGGAAGGGAAAGATTCCATTTTCCTCTCCTGATGAAGTAAAATCAACCCCTGGGAGAATACAAGTGGAACAGCTGCCATCCTACCACCAGTTGCTTCAGAATGGCTTGCACCCGTTTATTCTTTAAATGTTGAGCAAAGCACAGGGAAACAAGGAGAAGTGCTAAGATGTGAAGTGAGGTAAAGAAAACAGAGGGAGGTGAGATTTAAAAGAAGAAAAGGTAGTGGTAGGGAGAGAAGCCATGAGCTGAAGAATTGCCACTCCAGGCTGGTCAGTGATCCAAGTACTTCAGGATGGCGGATAGAGGGTCAACAGTGGATGCTTCACAAGGATACCCTGACTGATAGCTTATGATTGTGGGCAAAGTCCTCTGTGCATACAGCTGGCAATGAAGAGAAAGGAGAGGAAGAAGAAGGACAATGAAAGATAAAGGAGAAGACAAAGAAGAGGAGGAAGAGAAGGAGAGAAGGAGAGACAGAGATAGAGATGGAGATAGAGATGGCAGGGGGAGAAGGGAGGGAAAAGACAGTACATACATCGTAATTAGAAACTTAGAGGAAAATAGAAGAAAAATTGCATGTGGCTTTTGTTTTATTTCCCTCTTATTCCATCGAACATCTTGGGTTGGAGCTTTTACAAATAAGTACTCATTTTTGATTAAGGGAACATTCATATAGAATGTATACCCTCTGTACAAATTTATTATAAGGATTGTTTCCTCCCAAGATCTTGTACAAAAAACTCTTGAATAGCTTTATGCCTCCAAGTCCCTGGTGGGTGGACGCTGTGCCAGTGAGGCCAAGAAGTTCAGTGTTAAAGGATACTGGAGCAACAAAACAAGACATTCTGCAAGAGTTCTAGTGTTTAAACTCCCCTTAAGAGGAAGTTATTCACTTGCTAGCTACCAGTTCCCAGGCATTTAGGCTCCATTACCCAGGACACCATTTTCAGAGAGGGTTCACACTCGTGCATTCTGGTAGCAAACAAGTCATGTGATATCGTTCCAGGGGCTCATGGGCTCCCAGACTTATCCCACATCCCATTGCTAAGCTGGATGGGATTTGATTGTACACGCTCTTTGGCCTCTCTAACCTGGTGGAGAGAATCAACCGGTTCTGAAGCAAAACTTGTTCCTACTAAAGGCAGCAGAGTAGAACGCAGAGTGAAAAGACTGGGAATGAGATTGGAGTGAGGATGTTATCCTGGCTCTGACCCAGTGGCGAGGAAAGGAAGATGGTCACCCTGAAGCCCTGTGGCACTGTCCATCATCATCTGCTGTTCATTGTCATCAAAAGTAAAAATTCTTAATTTACAACTTCAAGTATCTATCTTTTTATTATATTTGAGAACTATATATCCCAGTCCCAGATCTGTAGCCCTGACTGCAAAGGTCAGGTGTTCTATTCAATTAGATCATGGTTATTGAGCTTCTACCTCAAGGCACTTTGGAGAGAAACAGGCAATGTATTCATGATTTTTTTCCCTGCCCTCAGTGGTCTTACATTCCAGAGAAGGAAACAGGCATATAGACAGCAATAGAACAATGAAATGAGTGACACCATGGAAAACAACAAAATAAGAGTTTTGAGGAAGGACATATCACTTATGGATGCTGGAAAAGTCTCTTTGAGGAGATACACATTAAGATGAACAGAAACACTGAAGAACATCGAAGGGGTGAAGAGCAAATTCTAGGCTGAGGAACACTTTTTGTAAAGGTTCCAGGGTGGCAAAGTTCATGAGTTTTCCAGGGATAGTTTTCCAGACAAGTCGCTTGATAAGACTCATACATGGGGAATGTAAGTAAATGTAATAAGAGACATGGTTGGAATGTCAGGTTATAGGAAATGCATGTGAAAGATGAAGGTCAGGCTAAAGTGTGGTACTTTATTAATAGGTATTAGTCAGTAATGTAGAATCATTCAAGTGTTTTTGCATAGAAGAGTAACAGACACTAGTGTGTTTTTAAAGGCAACTTGAATAACAAGATGGATTGGAGGGTTTTAGATTAGAGAAAATTGCTAAATCTGTTTTTCTTTCAATCCAACAAACACTTAATGCTTAACTTTTGAACACTGTGTTGATTTCCTATTGCTGCTATAACAAATTACCACAGACTTGGTGGCTTAAAGCAGCACAAATCCATCTTTTTACAGTTTTAGAGGTCAGAAGTCCAAAATGGGTCTTACTGGTCTGAAATCAAGGTTTTGGCAAGGTTGTGGTCCTTCTTGAGGCTCTAGGGGAGAATCCACTCGTTGTCTTTTCCGGCTTCTAGAGGCTGCTCACATTCCTGGGATTCCCTGCCCCCCCCCTCCATTTTCAATATTGGCAGTGTAGCATCATCAAATCTCTCTCCTCTCTGACTCTTTTTTTTTTTTTTCATCATCACATCTCCTTCCCTGACTCATTTATGGACCCTGGTGATTACACTGGGCTGACTTGGACAATCCAGGATAATCTCATCTCAAAGTCCTTAGCTTAATGACACCTGAAAAGTCCTTTTTGCCACGTGAGATAACATATCACGGGTTCCCAGGATAAGGATGTGAACATTTTCAGAGTAGAGGCATTATTCTGCCTACCACAGACACATAGCTCAGAGTATAAAGTATAAAGAGAGAGGGTAAAGTGTGATGCTCCAAGCATGAACTCCTAAAAACCTGACCTAGATTTCAGCCAGTGAAACTGACCCTATTCATAGTTTTTCACTGGCAGATCAAAAGAGTCTGGGAGGAAGGGGCTTCAATTAGAATTTTGCTGTCCCACCTATATATTCAAACCACTTTGCATTAACACTTCTGATCAACACTGAATAAAGATTTAACAAGAATACAAAATACTACATTCACATAATATCATGGAAAAAGTAGAAAAATAATTTTTGCAAAAAAATAGATTAAATATTTAGAAAACCAAGATCATTCCTTTGTCCTTACCTGAAAAATTAGCAACAAAGGGTCTGACATTCATAGTCACATTTACCACCATGTGGTAATGTTCTATTCCAAGATCACAGAACAATAGTGACCTCTGTTTGGGATACTCCTTTCTAGGGCTTGAAGCTTCGAAAGGTTTAGTTATTTTTTCTTATTCTGTATTATATTTTTCATGCTCCAGGAACATGAAAATATATTCTGAAATATAAGTATAGATGATATAAGAATGTAGTACAAAGATTTGTGGCCTGGGATTCAGGGAAATACCATGATGGTCCCTGATTTGCTGTATGATTAGGACCAGACTAATGAACATTATCATGCCTCAATTTTCCTGTGTGTTACTCAAGTATTAAAAAATATTGGCTCTAGGTATGCTATGGAGATGTTGTGGGATGAAAGGAGATAGCGTATGTGAAAGTCCTTTGAATAAAGTTCAAAATTAATGGACGTTACTGTCCATTCATTGGCCATATGCAGTTTGTCATGCATGGTGCTATAATGGGGATACAGTGATAATAACATGTGGCCTAAAGCCAAGAGTGGACGCGCATAACCTGAAAACAAGTATAGTGAATTGTGATCAATGCCATAAGAGAACGCATAGAAATTGTGTTCACTTACCTCATATAACAGCTGAATGGTTAGAGATGAACGTGATAATTTGAGGACTCTATTTAGAATGATGTGGGCAAGTGTTCTCTAGAAGTCAAAAGGGTTTCTTGGGACTTCCCTGGTGGCGCAGTGGTTGGGAATCTGCCTGCCAATGCAGGGGACACAGGTTTGAGCCCTGGTCTGGGAGGATCCCACATACCGTGGAACAACTGGGCCTGTGGGCCACAACTGCTGGGCCTGAGCTCTAGAGCCCATGAGCCACAACTGCTGAGCTCGCATGCCACAACTGCTGAAGCCCGCGCACCTGGAGCCCTGCTCTGCCACAAGAGAAACCACCGCAATGAGAGGCCCTCGCACTGCAACAAAGAGGAGCCGCCACTCACCCTGCAGCTAGAGAAAGCCCGTGCGCAGCAACGAAGACCCAACACAGCCAAAAATAAATAAATGAATGAATGAATAAATAAATAAATAAATTTATTGAAAAAAAAAAAGAAGTCAAAGGGGTTCCAGCCTTTGGAAGATAGCAATATATCTCGCATACAAAACAAAATGTAAATGACTGCATTTGACAGTGTTTTCAGCTCACAGGTAAACTAATGGACAGGAATAGGGCTCTTTGCGACTCACTGCGGACCACGTTTCTCAGTCCTGGCTCACTCTCTGACCTATTTCAGGATCAGTCGTATTTGTCATTCTTCAATCGTGTATAGAAGGAATAAAGAGTGATTGGATAAAAGTGACAGTAAATTCCATATGCTTCCTTTTAAAATCACTTATATAGCAAATCTGCTTAGTCTACATGTCAAGAGAGGATTTTTTGAGCTAAGGTTGCAAATTCCATGTAGGTTCTGAAATTCTGCCGGTTCTTACTTCATCACTATTTTCAAAGAGTTTTCAGTAGGAGTACATCTAACATTATAACTAAGCAAAAGATGGAAAAGGAATCCTGTTTTATGTTTGTTTGGTTTTTTTTCTGCAGCTTTTTTGATTTGATAGGACTACTGAAGCAGTAACTACATTAAGCCCGGGGGCTTGCCTTTTATAAAATAATATTTCTTATTCCATGATTACAAAGAAAGATATCAGCTCTCCATCCTCATTCTGATACTGATTTTATTTATTTATTTTTACCTCTGGGATGTATACCTGTCACAAAAAACAATATAAACTAGGGGATAGAATTGTCATGTAATAACAATATAATGTTTTGCATATGAACACAAAGATGATGTACTTGACTGAATGAGAGTCATTAGGCTGTGTCCTTCTCATATTGGGGATGGATAAAATTGGATCATCCTCATTTCTGCCCATTCTCTTCCATGATCAAATATATATGTTGAACTCATTTGGGATAAAGTGAAATCTGGTAAAGAGTTAGCCAGTTCATGTAGGAATATGAACCATAACTAAAAATATGATTCCAACAGATAAAATGACATAACTGACCCAGATCATAACTGTACGTATTATGAACAGAAAGCAGAGAGCACAACATATTATACAAACATTCTTCAAAGAAGACTAGTTCTAATTAACTCTCTGAATGTAAAAATTATTTTTAATAACAAAGTCATCTTCAAGTTCAGAAAGGCAACTCTATAAAATATGATTTCAGGGCCCTTTGCCTCCACTGTCCATATTTTCTATGCTCTGTCAATGCCTCCTTCCTCTGCTAGAGATCTCAAGTGCTTACCACAGACCTCACTTTTCTGTTATTGGAGGAAAGGTAACCAAGAGACAAATCCTCACCAAGGCATTAGGGATCTAGATACATCATCCTCTGAGTAGTTTGTATTCATCGATTTGCAGATTCACTGAACAAATCTCAGTATCTACTACACCCCTAGCAGTAGCCAAATATGACATTTATAAAGTGAACGGCAGAGAAACAGCCTGATGTGCAATATAGAGGGATGCAGAGTAAAACCGACCTATAAGAATTCTGGGTGTAGCCTTTATGAAGTTAGTACACATCACTCATGCCAAAGACTGACCTTGACCATAGCACCTACTAAGAACTCTTCTGAAGAGATTTCCCACTAAAGTAAGGATCCACTGACAGTCTAGTTTATTTGTGAATGCTGCAGACCCACTGGTTCCTAGGAACCCTCACTTTGGACATTGCTTTGCTTATTGGCTTTTACTACTTTTATTACTTTTACTAATAAAGCAAAGATGAAACAGTTAAGAAACTTAAATACTTGAACCAGGCACTAGATTATACATAAATGCACTTCAGTGTATAAAAGGTTATTTTGGTATTTTTAGTTATACATGCATATGTGATTTATCTTCATGTAGAGTTATCTTTTATTTTTTACCTTCCTATCATCTTTTCTTTTTTTTTTTTAACATCTCTATTGGAGTATAATTGCTTTACAATGGTGTGTTAGTTTCTGCTTTATAACAAAGTGAATCAGCTATACATATTCTTTAAAGAATTATACCTACTTGCTGGGGCTATTGTACAACTGATACAGTGCTGGTCATCTGACTCAAGCTAGCCAACCAGAATACTGTTCCCCTTAGAAAGAGTGCTTGGTTAATGAGTAGGCATGTGACTGTAACAGGACCAATGAGAGTCTTTCTTTTCATGGGCTGACAAGGCTGAAGAAAGAGAAAGAGAAAAGGAGGGGAGAGGAGAAAGAGAGGGAGAGAGAGAGAGAGAAATTTACAGATTCTCCTTTAGGGTCACTTTTCCATTATATGTAAAATCCCTGAGAATAAGGTTAACATAGAAGAAATCATAGCAAGAGGTACAGAAAGAAATGGAGCACTAATGACATCATTTGAACTTCTGGATCCAACCATGCCTGAACTTAAACCACCCCTATGTTTCCCAGTTACATGAGCCATACCTTCTCCTTTCTACTTAACTTACTTTGATATGAGCTTTTGCGATTGATTTATTCACTCTAAAAAATAAAAGACCATGGCTATGGTTTGAACATACACACACACACACATACACACATACACATATACACATGCATATACACATATGGGATGAATGAAATAAAATAGAATTGATTTGGCAAAATGAATCTGTTTTGAGGAAAAGGGCATATTGTGTGTATATAATATACCTGCACTTTCCTGTGTCATGTGTTAACACAGGTATTTGAGAATGAATGGCCTTTATTCCAGTGAAACTGTAATGGGGTGGCATGGTTACAGTGGGAACAGCATTCTACTGGGAGTTAGAAGGGACAAAGTCTTCTGAATTACCTACAGTGAATATGTTTTACTTTTAAAATCAGAAAAGGAATGAAGGCAGCTCCATTTTGGAAGTCAATCAAGGAGGGTCTGGGTTCTAGTTTCAATTCTGCCACAACTGGCCCTTTGATTATAGTTTCCTCCTTTGTAAAATGGGGTGGGGTGGGTGGGTGGAGCAGTGGCTTTCACCCTACACTTAATGATCCTTAGGTGGTTTGTGGAGCATCTTGAGAGGTGGAATGTGAGATGGAGCAACAAAGTAGGGCTCCCATACCCTTCCACCCTGCTTTCTAGAACAGCTCTAAACATATCTCTTTTATCTACTAAGTTTCAGCTTCAACTGAAGGGTTACTGTGATTTAAAATTTGGGGAGGATGGGACTTCCCTGGTGGTGTAGTGGTTAAGAGTCCTCCTGCCAATGCAGGGGACGCGGGTTTGATCCCTGGTCTGGGAAGATCCCACATGCTGCGAAGCAGCTAAGCCGCTGCGGAGCAATTAAGCCTGTGCGCCACAACTACTGAGCCTGCGCTCTAGAGCCCGTGAGCCACAACTACTGAAGCCCACCCACCTAGAGCCCTTGCTCCGCAACAAGAGAAGCCACCGCAATGAGAAGCCCGTGCACCACAATGAAGAGAAGCCCCCGCTCGCCGCAACTAGAGAAAGCCCGTGTGCAGCAACGAAGACCCAGCGCAGCCAAAAATAAATAAATAATAATAATAAATAAAATAAAATTTGGGGAGGGAAAGTTTAAAACTACTGGGCTTGATGATCCCTAAGTCTCTTTTGCTTTTAACACTCTTTGAAGTTAATTTCCAAATTAAATTTTCTACCAAAAACGTAGTACCCTACGCATGGAGAATAACCATTTTCTGTAATTGCTTTTACTTAATCCAAGCCTGTTGATTACGTTAGGATACTCAGAATTTTTACCTGTGTAAAGTATGCTATGTAGAAATCACAAAAGAAAACTTAGTGTGAGAGCTAAAATTAGTGTTTTAGATATGAACTCAGATTCAGAACCCTGAAGGACTAGAGAAAGCGTGAACCCAATTTATATCACTGTGACATAAAAGAGGTCTGATAAAGATGACTGCAGATCAATGACTTATGTGTTTCTAAGACACATACAAGTCTTCAGCCTCTTAGCCACAAAGAAATGAACTAAACACAGATGAATAGCATTCATAAACTGGTAAAAGGGATTTGTTTATTTGCTTGTTCTACTTTTCTGAGCTATCTCCCTTCTTCCTCCAGCATTTCCTACATCAAGTATCATAGTTGACCTGAGGAAAGGCACAACATAGCTCCACCAGGGGAGTCAATGGGCTGAGTCTTTTTCTTTTAACCAGGCAGAGCAAGTGTTTTCTAACATAGGAATTTTCATTCAGATCTCAGCTGTGATAACCTAAAGTTCTTATACATGCAAGGAACCAAACAGACATAAATGAGGTCTTTTAATTAGGTGTCTGGATTTCCACTGGCTCACTTGGCTGCATCTCAACTTCAGATGATGAAAAATCACCTGAACCCTCTCTGATGAAAGGCCCCTTGCCCTGGCAGTGGGTGCTCATGTGAATCACCAGGAAGGGTAATAGGGAGGCTCACTGATCCAACTGAGCCTGCAGCCCACCTGCTGGAGAAATGGCTGCCTTGCCACACCTCTTGGGTTCTCCCTGAGTTCTCCTGCCCCCAACCCTGTTCCTGGCTGAGCACAGCCATTCTGTGATTTTTGTTACATAGCAATGCCTCCAGGCAGAATATGCTGCCAATAGTTACTTGCTATGGGGGACTGGGAAAATGCAAAGGCTTTCTTCGGGTTTTTCTCTGCCTGTCTTCTCTCTTCCCTTTTTCCCTTCTCTCCACTCCACTTTCATCACCTCCACTCCTTTCCCTTCTCCCCTTCTCCCTTGCCTAAATCTTTTCAGCAATACACTTCTTTACTAGCAGAGTTGTGAAAGTAGCAAAATAAAAGCTGCTTGTGAACTTTTCTCTTATCCTTCCTCTCAAATCGAAGCACAAACTTGGGAAAACTCACAAATACACCAAATCTTTAAAAGAGGCAATGCAAATACTCAGTGATGTTATAATAGCTAAGAAAATTTGAGCACTAATGAAAGGTAGTTTCAAAATCTGAGAGATGGGATCTCTAAAAAGTAGGGATTTAAAAAAAAAACTCATTCATCCAATTCACTAAATTTTAATGCTTTTATATCCAAGGCACTAGGGTATGAGAGATACCCAAATAGAAAACAAAATCTCACCATGAAAAATAAAAAATAATAAATTTATAACACTTAGAAGTTTACTTTCTAGTAGACAGGAATATATAGGAGACATGAGACTATTCAGTCTCAAGTTGCAAGGGAAATGTAACCATCGAGAATAGAGTCAGGGTCTAGGAGAGAGCCTGGACTTCTTATACTTACTGTAGTAGTAATGCTTAGTATATTGTCACAAGAACTTTTTAATATTTATACTTCTATTTTGCACAAGTAAAAAGACACTCTCCTATATTAAGTACATAGTAATTAGCACAGTTAGGATTTGAGGCCAGGTTTCTTTGCTCCAAAGCCCAAGCTCCTTCTAGCGTATCACACAGGAAACAGAACTCTGCATAACTCAATTAATGGACTATAATTGAAAATGAAACTTACGTAACTATGATCAACCCCTTTTCCTCAGGGGTTTGAGGGAGCAGGCTGCCATGGTCAGGCCTTCATTTTCCTCCATGTGTGGACGTGGTGCTTGTGTGATACAGTCTTTGTGGTGAGAGGTGGAGTTAGGTGGTGGTGGTGAGTACATCCGGGGTCCCTCAACTCCTTCACGTCTCTGCTCAAATGTCACCTGAGCCAGAGCACTTTTCCTCACACTCTAGAAATTTGCAAGCACTGCCCCCGACACCGCTAACACTCCTTATTCCCTTTCCTCCTTTTGCTCTGTAACACTCTCTCCATCAGACGTACTGTGTATTTTCCTTGTGTATCTTCTTTATTGGATATCTCCTTTTCTGGAATCTAAGTTCCATGAGGAGAGAGTTGTGTTTTTTTCATAAACATCTACATACACTGCTCTATTTAGAAGGCATATAGAACATATTATATGAATATCTACTGAATATATTAATCTTTGCTAATCTGGGGGCAGTATGTATAGTAGGAAAAGCTCAAGGATGTTATTCATATTTTCATAACCTATTTTATTTGTTCTCTTAACAAACAATATGACTATATGAAATAAGATACTGACCCAAAACTGATGAAGTTGTTTCTTCTGAGGAGAAAACTGGGAGTGGAAATTGTGGTCAAGGGAGCTTCCAATTTATCTGTGTTGTTTGAAATCTTATCATATATTTCCATGACCTACTTATAAAATTAAAAAGAAGATAAGTAAAAATAGGCAATGAGATGGAATCAGCTTCATTATTTTACTGTTACTACTGTTTTCCTTGGTGAAATTTGCTTAGAAACTTCCAACATGCTTTGAATATGATTGGCACTCAATGAATTAATAAATAAAAGATTTTTCAGTCAATAATAACAAAAGAGTAGTGTGAGAACCACAAACTACATTAGGATTAAAAAATATAAAAGCACAAAATATTGAGATAAAGGATTTGTTGGGATAAAACAAACTATTAATATTTTTACATAGTCCTTCCTTAAAATCCAAATGACATAAATACAGTTTCATTTATTCTCGAAAGCCCAAGATACAGGAAAAACAGTGTGTTACTACTTTTCCTTTTCAGAGGGCAATGAAATAGTAATAGCAGTAATAGTGATAATTTAATGGCTAATTCTTATTAAGTACATATGCTATATGAGGCATTGTACAAATCACATATACATATATATGGATATGCATATGTATGTGCATATCTATCTATCTATCATTTATCTATTTAATTTGATGGCTAAAATAGTTCTAGAATTCTTGGATCTGAGATTTGTGTATTTCAATAATTTTAGAAAATTCTTGAACCATTATCACTTCAAATATTTCTTCTGTCTTATTCTCTCTTTTCCTTCTGGAATTTTACCATTTCATGGTTTCACACGGATTAGAATGCTTTGTTCTAGGTTTTTTCAACTCCTTATTTTCTATATGTGTTTATTTGGGTAATTCCTATATCTGTCTTAATGTTTTCTTATTCTTTTCTCTCTAGTGTCCCATCTGCTGATAAGATAATCAAATTAATTCTTTACATTGATGTATTTTTCATTTCTAATATTTCTCTTTGGGTCTTTTTTTATAGATTTCATCTCTCTAAGTTCTTCACTTCTTCATGCATGTTGCTGATCTTTCCCATTAAATTCTTTAACGTATGTATCTTAGTATTGAAGTCTTTTTTGGTATTTCTAATATTTGGGTCATCTCTGGGCTTGTTTCTATTGACTATATTATCTCTTAATGATGAATTCTATTTTCTTGCTTATATTGCCCCATGATATTTTATAACATGTGAAAAATTGTGCATAACAGAGTAGAGACTGAGGTAAATAATGTATTTGCACTTAAACAAAGGCCAATCACTTCTACTTCTGGGCTGTTAATGTTGAGCATTGAGTAAATCTAGCCTATAGCTGCTCTGAATTTGGACTTTGTTATTTTAGTTATCTACAGTACATCACTGAGGATAAATTCTCCCAGTGACAGATTGATGTGCCTTGGTCTTAATGTAAGATCTGGAGTGCAAGAGGTCTTTTCTCAGTTCATCAGTTCTGCCTATGCTCAGGCAGGACTTGTATTCTTTCTCACTGGTATTAGGGATATGGATCTCAACTCTCCTGCCCTTCCCATAATTGCAGATGGCCACTGATTTATACTCAGTGTGAAGCACAAAGTGCAGAAGGGTTTTGTTTGTTTCTTTGTTTGGCTTCTTCCTCAGACATAGAATGGCCCTGAATTTTGCTGCTGCTTCTCCCTCAAGGGTAGACTATAGATTGGCATACCTTAATTAGCGTGCTTCACGTTATTGAATTTTTTACAAATTAAAGGTTTGGGGTAACCCTACATTGAGTAAATCTATTGGCACCATTTTACCAACATCGTTTGCTCACTTCCTGTCTCTGTGTCACATTTTGCTAATTCTTGCAATATTTCAAACTTTTTCACTATTACTATATTTGTTATGATGATCTGTGATCAGTGATCTTTGATGTGACTATTTCAAAAAGATTATGACTTGCTGAAGGCTCAGATAATGGTTAGCAATTTTTAACAGTAGAGTATTTGTTATTTAAGGTGTGCCCATTTTGTTTTAGACATAATGTTATTGCACAATTAATAGACTACAGTATAAACATAACTTTTCTGTGCACTGGGAAACCAAAATATTCATGTGACTTGCTTTACCGTTATATCAACTTTATTGTGGTGCTCTGGAATTGAACCTGCAATATCTCCAAGGTATGCATGTACAGCTGTCTGGTGTGTGGTATAAAGCCTGAAATGGCTCTTCCCAAACATCTCGAGGACCTTAGACTGCTTTAACTAACATCTCATTCCTTTATCTTCCTTGGTATCACTGTGTTGTATTAAATAGTTCTCTCTTACTTTTAATTCCCAAATTAGCCACTGTTTTTAATTCAAGGCCTATTTATTATTATCAAAGTGCTTGCTAATAGCTTTGTTCACTATTTCTTATATTTTATTCCTTCCTTCTAGGTTTAACTTTTATTTTATTGAAAACATTTCCCACACAGGAGATGTATCAGTGAGGTGTGTGAGTGTTATATCCTTGCAGTCTTTACTGGTTTGAAAAAAATTTTTTATTTTGCTGTCAGTTTTGAATAATGCTTTTACCTGAGTTGATTTCTAAGTAGATGACAGTTATTTTCTCTCAACGCTTTAAAACAGTTATTCCATTATTTCCTGAAATCTACTGAGCTGAAGGTCTTTAATCAGACTGACCATTTTTCCTTTGTAGGCAATCTGCTTTTACTATGTGTTTTGAGACTTTTTTCCTTTGTCTTCCATGTGTTTCAGTTGCATCATAATGTGTCTGAATTTGTAAATGTTTTTATTCTTGGTATTTTTGATTGAATGAGATTTTTTAACACATGGTTTATGTTTTAGGTTCTGGAAATTTTTTTCAGACCCAGTTCAACTAATATGTCTCCTTAATTTCTTCTATTTTCTCTCCTGAAATTCCTATTAGATGTATACTGCAATTTATTCAATGTCCCATGTCCTATAATATTTTATTTTTCAGATGTTCCATACGTTACCAACCTGGGATTCATCCTTGATGATTTATTTTGATCTATCCTCCAGTTGCTTAACACTCCTTCTGCTGTGTCTAACCTAGAACTTAACTCTTTCATGGAAAGTTTTTTGTTTTTGTTTTTGTTTTAATGTATCTATTCTTTTCTCATGATATCCTGCTCTTGCCTAATGGATAACTTGTTTGAAAATTTAAGTGTAATAATTTAAAGCCCTTTTTAGATTGTCCTAAAATCAGCACTTCTTCAAGTATAATCCACCTATATATTGGACTTCCACAATATATTTAATCACATCAAATTATTTCATGAGCTTTATACATTTTAAATCTTTGAATTCATCTTGAATGGAAATTATCACCTGAAATAAGCCCTACGTTGAAGATATTCCCTATGAGGTAGTCTCATGATTGTTCTTGCTAGAGATATATGATAATCATTGGTCTTGAATGTATTTTTTTACATACACTTGAATGAACAATGTCAAGATGTGGTAATCCTGAGCCCAATATCTATTCATTTTTAAAATATTTCTGAATTTGAAAGTAAAAAAGACTTGTGCAGGTATTGGTATATTCCTAATCTCAGATCCAGGTGTTATTAGGGCTACTAGTTCTATTCTGGGTTCTTGGACACGGAGATGGAATTACTCCAGACCCAGTTCTCATAGTGACAAGTCTTTTCTGACTCCTAGCTTAAAGTGTGGAGACCAGTTCCAGCAACTCCACTCTGCAGAGGGTCTCACATCTTACTTAGTTCCAGCTCTCACATTGACATTAAAGTCTCCATCTTAAATATGTGTTTAGCTTTGTGCCATCTGTGAAGAATTGTCAAGGAACAACATTCTTATCATTTTTCTACTTGGCCCAAGGAGGAAGACAGTGCATTTAACATTGTGTGGTTTTATAGTTTTATTAACAGCCACTAATTTTACTTCTCTTATCTAATTGAAGAGAAATGGTAGAAGATCATAAATAATATCATCTGATTTTTAAAATACAGAGATCATAAAATGGGATTTATTCTATCATAGGACATGGATATAATTTGTGTGTATGTGTGTAAGCTTACACAGACATATCTAGTACGTTTACATTATGCCAACAGAACTACTTTCATTTCTAAATTAAATGTAAGTATAGCATAGTTATCTATGAGCATGTCAGAAAATTTATTTTAGAAAATATATTCTTACTTCAATAATGTAATTATTGTTCGAATTACTTCTAGAAATTGAAGTGACTCCTAAGATTTTGGTACTTTGGTACTAAGGCAACACATATTTGTTCACCAAAACTAAATCCCAATGTTAATGAAAGTATGTGATTGAGGTTGGTGATACTATGTTCAGTAAAGAAATAAAACAGGGGCTTCCCTAATGGCGCAGTGGTTGGAAATCTGCCTGCCAATGCAGGGGACACGGGTTCGAGTCCTGGTCTGGGAAGATCCCACATGCCGTGGAGCACCTGGGCCCGTGAGCCACAATTGCTCAGCCTGCGCGTCTGGAGCCTGTGCTCCGCAACAAGAGAGGCCACGATGGTGAGAGGCCCGCGCACCGCGATGAAGAGCGGCCCCTACTTGCCGCAACTAGAGAAAACCCTCGCACAGAAACGAAGACCCAACACAGCCATAAAATATAAATAAATAAATAAAGTAATATTAAAAAAAAAAAAAGAAATAAAACAAAACAAACACTCATAAAGCAGTAAAAATTCTTTTCTTATTGTTCATAAATTTATCAGTAAAAACATTCTCCAAAAGAGTGAAAAGGTTACAACATTTGAAGATGAGTATACCAAAAAGAGTAGACTATTGTGAAGGATAAACATTATCTGAATTAGTAAATGACTCATATTGTTTATAAATTAATTCTCTTATTTATTATCACTTTGTATGTGTGTGTGTGTGTGTGTACAAATAATCACCTTGAAATCAGAGCAAATTTGTCTAATTTAATCCAAATACTAAATCTGGATATCTGTTTATGGTGTCCTGATCTTTGGATTGACAAATCTAATTAAGCATTTACAACTGAGATTGCTGCACAGTTTCTAGTAATCCCTCTGAGTTACACACAATTCTCTTTTAAAAAAACATTTATGCTGAAGAGGCAAAACACACAAGACCCAGCCTAAGTTTTTGTTTTGTTTTTTGTTTAATGAGAAAAAGAGATTATTCTCATCTGTTGTCAAAGGCAACTCAATTCATATCATACTCATCAATCCTTTAGGAAAAATAAACAGAATAGTTGTGTATCCTGCTCTATGAAAGCCCAACAATGCACTGAAAACAGAAATGCAAAAATCAAAGATAAATTAAGAAATGAAGCATTTTAATGTCAATTTATGAAAAATCAAATAAAGATTATTTAATATAGACCTTCCAGTAGGCATCTATTGCAAAAAAAGTAAGAATAACCTTTTTTCTTCAGAAGGCATGGCATTCTATCAAAACTATCATGTTTCTTCTAACCCCCCTTACCTCCAAGTATCCGATTCCCCCCCGCCCCCACCATGCTTTGAAGCATTCTTTAATCTACTGTTATGTGCTTTGTTTCTTGCTGTTTATTTTTGTCAAATTCTAGGTAAACACAATAAATGAGTGCTGATGTAGAGAAGTACATCAATGGCTTATAGCCATATTTTCTTCCTTTTTAGGGTTTGTCCTCAGAAAAAGAGGGTTCTAGTGAATCAGTAATTTGGTAAAGCAAACTTTATTAATAATTCCTAGAGGGATAACCTCCTCCTCGTCAGTGTCATAAGAACTTGGCATTTCCTATACAAAGTAAATATAAAAACTTTCAGAAACTTAGGTAATGAATTTGTACATTTTTTCTCCTATGGCGATCTAGGCTGATGAGGATTTAAGATATTTTTCTTAATATGAAAAAGCGGTAAAGATTAGCCCAGATGTGGCTAACATGTTTTTAAAGTAGATAAAAAAATTTTTAAAAACAACGATAATACCTAATGTTAATTGAGCATCTATTATATGTCAGGTAATGTGATAAAGACTTAAGGTTACATTTTTTTCAATGTCTACATACGTGCACACACACACACACACACACACACATACAACTATACGAGTGTTACTCTTACATTCTCTTTTTACAGAAAAGGAAACTCAATCACAAAAGATACCATAATTTGCAGCAAATCACATAGCTAATAAATGAGTCAGACCAGGAAATCATTCATATACTTTGACCTTAGAACCTATGCTCTTAAGTCACTATGCACTGAATCTTTATGGCTAAGTTTGGGATTTTGTCTGGTACTTATTCTAAATGTCCAGTTCAAGATTATACAAAATAATAATGATAATAACAATGGTGAAATATTTAAACATTTTACCATGCATAAGCTGGTTTTTCAGATGGACATTTTTCTGATACATAAGAACAGAATTCAGCAGCAGCATTAAAAGATGACATTTCAAAAAGAAAAAAAAAAGAAAGAAAGAAAAGAAATGTCTCCTGTAGACAGGTGGACAGCATTCTGTTCGGAGTTTGTGACTAAGCCAGCACAGGATTCTGTGAAGAGCTGTGCTCTAGGACTATATGACCAGTATGCTGAGAGTGGGTCCAAACTATGCCCATGCCAATCCAAATAAGAAGAGAAATTATGATGATTAAAAAATAATTTGATTTATATAGCATTTATGATATTTATTATTTCATGAGAGCAATACCTCAAGACAGTTATATCTCTAACTTTTTTAAAACTATATTTTCAGTTTTGTTTTCTATATTTGGTTGATATTCGTGATAACTGTTATTTGCTATAACTGTCTATGCAATCAAAATGCTGTTCCAATGACCTGTTCTGTACTAGCAGGTGATATTTGGAATAAATGCAGTCATGTGGATCACCCTTACTTTCAGAACTGTTTGCATGATCTAGTTTTCTTATCATAATCAAATCACTTATGTACTCCATTCCTCAAATAGAGACTGTATTACCTAACACCACACGTTATATAGGTATGCAGAGAAAAAGCACAGCAAGTATATTGTCTAAGCAACATTTCCAGATGGCCATTTCTCTGCCAGCTCAAATTAAATATTCCCAAGAGAACTATTCACTGTTTTTTCTTTATATCCCTTCTCTCTGTCCAAGGAAGCAGAATGCTAGGAAAACAAGCAAACAAACAAAAAAACAAAAATGACTTCTAGAATCAGACAGACCTGAGTTTGAATTATGGCACTATCACATATTAGTCGTGTGAACTGGGTGAGTTATTTAATCTTTTCTGTCTCCATTATTTCACTTGTAATAGGGCTGATAATAATCACGCTAGAGGGTTTGTGTGAAGTTTATAGATAGTGAATGTGTCTGGTACATAAAGTAGGTTCTTCAAAATGGGAGCCCATTGCATTATCACAACACTCAATGCCACTCTAGTGACATGCTTAGAAGAAACTTAGGTTCACTTTTAAACTCTTTATTGTTTTTCTGATAAAATTTGAATATTTCTGCTAGACATATAGTTTTCATCTGTTAAAAACATTGCCCCATCTTTTCCATCCATTAGAATTGTAGTTTGGACACCTTCTTTCTGATACGATATTTTCCAGAAACTGTCATCCAAAACATCCTATTTCAGATTATCTTTTCCATCACTGCAGATCCCACCCATCATTTTTACCAAATTAACACCTTTTGACCTTAAGAAACTTTCAATCTCACAGTGAGTAAAGACTAAGATTCTCATCAACTACCTTTAAAATTCTTTATATAACATACTCACCCTAGTACATCTCCTAATTACCTACCACTTTCTCTGTTCCTAAGATCATTTCCACATATTCATGGTCTGTTTTATCTAATTCTGTTTCTTTAAAGACTTTGTATTTCTTTTCCTCCAAAGCCCCCCTTTCCATTTTATATCTGATCTTCCAAACAACTGTGGAAATTCCACCTGTTCCAGAAACCCTATGATATTACTATTTAAAAAGAGAAGTCTTAGCGGAGTTCATATCTGCCTTAGTAGAGCAATTCTCATCTTCTTAAGTCCTCCCCAACTTAGGGAAAAGCATCAGTAACTCCCTTTAATGTACAAATCCCACAATTCTCTTTTTAGGCTTCGACTGAACTAAATATATTCCTTTAATATCTTCCTTTCTATCTGTGTATGATGCCTTCATATCTGAGCTTGTACCCTCCTAGAGAGCATATAATGTGTCTGCCTCAAATGGTAGCCCATGCAGAGAGATACTTCAAAAATATTACTGAAGTTGATGAAGAGGGAGATGAACAAAAATGTGGTATTACTGGCTAAACTGCAAAACACAAAACTCTAAAATTCTAATTTTACCCAAACCAATTCTACCATCCTATGCCCAGAGGCACTCAAGCAACAAGGCTGCACAGTTTACACACACTGCTGTGAAATGCAGACCTCATACAGCAGCCGAGGTACATAAACATGCAAATCATAGATGTATACAGACACAGCCTTCCAACAGAGAACACCAGCTGTCACAGGCAGCAAAATCACTTCGAGGACTTGGCATTGTTGAATTGGCAAATACCCCCTGGTTGTTGCTGCCCCATCAATCATGGGCCATTTGGCCAGGCTGCATTCTTGAACAGGTTTTCTCCCCCTTTATAACTCAGTTGAACTCAAATAACTTTTTTTAAGGTGATGAAATAAGCTGCTATAAAGTTTGATCTGAGTCGAATATAGGGAGTTTATTATTCTCTGGACTCATCTTTTTCTGTATCTTCCCATTTAAAAAAAATCTATACTCCCTCTGTTCATCCTCCACCAAAGAAAACAAAATTAAAACATCAAGCTAATGTTTCATTTCTCTTTAGTAAAGAATTATTAGGAAAGATTCTTCTGGGATTTGGATAATGAAAATGTGCAAAGTTTAGCAGTTTGTTCACTTTTTTTTAAGAGACTATTGAAGACTATCGTCCCAGAAAACTCTAGACCCTGAAGTGATTATCACAGTGATTATGAAGTGAAAGTGGAATGGGGAGGAGGATGAAAATATATAGTACATACTGACAAACCTGTGGTACCCCCAAAGTCTATGGAAACTCCAATTTAATGGGAAAATGAATAAGAAATTTACTTCTCAACAAACAACAAAGAACGGTTTACAACCACAGAGGCATTCTGAGAGAAGTAAATACGTCATCGATTCTAAATAGCAGTATTATCCAGCAGAGAGCAGATCAATGAAAGTTGCATAGGTTTTCAGATCCTTCAGGATATTAAAGAATAATCCCATTTCCCCCTTCATAAACCACTCCATCCAGAAGTATAATTTAAAATGTGCCATAAATCATTATCTGTTCAGCAACCAATCAGCATTCAGGAAAATTATACCTACCCCTCTTCTTCTGCCTTGGAACTATCTGAAATGTTCTCATTTTTGTTAACTTGTAGGCCTGGTACAGTTCTTCTGACTGTATACTTGATAGAAAACAATGTTTTCTTTCAGATTTAATATTTTTTCATCATAGCAAATACTAGAAGAGAAACTGATATTTTTCTTTGGAAAACTTAAAGTACTCAATAATTATTAGTTGGGTGATGTTTATTATACCCCTTGTAAAGAAGTTTTATTGCTTTAAAGAGATTTATTGCTGTTTCAAAGATAGAGGGAACAGGGTACAGATAATTACAAAGATTTGCTCCTTCCATACAAAGGTAAGGTGATGAAGAATCACAATGAATAAAGACTAGGATTGTCATCAACTCTCAACATTCTTTACATGATTTCATCATCCAATGTGAACGGGGATGTTATCCCCCTGTGAACCTGGATGTTTCTGTTAGAAAGTAAGACCATTAATCCATCATCCAGTACTTTCTGAACCTTCTATTTTCTGAAGTTCTATGTGGTTTCAAAGAGAAACAAAGCACAGTCTGTGAATGGTGGGAGTATATACCTTTAAAGGAGATAAGATGTATATTCAAATAGCCATGTTATAAAGTGGAATGTGATATGTGTTTGAAGAGAAATAAAGTACTTCTAGTGTTAGAGAAGAGAGAGCTTGCCTGTGGATGGTAAGATCAAATGAGCCATGATCTGTAGAAACCACATAGAGGGCACAGGGTGATTTTTAACACCTCTTTGGGAACATGTTATTCCCTAGCTTAAAATCTTCAATTGATTTCTATCACACTTGGAATATCCACACATCTCCCCCACCCCAAAAAACAAAGGAAAACAAAAGCCTAGCATACCTGCAAGACTCCATGTAACTTTGCTGTCTCCTCTTGTTTCCCATCCCTCTTTACTCACCATGGTCCAGCTCATTGGCCACATGCCCTAATTCTGCCTGGAGTACCCCTTCTCACATTTCATGCCTGCCTAACTCTACTTTCACAACTTTGGGGAAGAGTTTGATTGTCCAGGGATTGAGTACGCACCTAGGGAGAAATTTTTTTGGAATAATACGCTGGGAAAAATCTTTCCGGGCTAGACTATTCTGTGTGCAGCTGTGAGAAGTTGAAAGATTTTGAGACGAGGAATGGTAATATCAGAGCTATATTTCACAGATATCTAGAAGTGATAGGACAATTTAGAATACAGAAAAGTGGGAGCAAGAGGTACAACTTTTCTTGAAAAAAATTATAGGAAAGAGGTAATGATGGGCTAAATTAGAGAAGGTAAGAAAACATGATTCACAAAATGTGTGACTGATTGAATGCAAGATATAGATGGGGATGGAGAAGTTAGAAATAGCCCTGTTTTCAGGGAGATCAATTATGCCATCATCAGAAATGAGGAAATCAGAAGGAAGAGGAGAAGATGCTTTGGAGGGAAAGATTAATTTTGACTTGAGCACAAAAAATATGAAGATAGAAAGAAACGTTTACAAAGTATTTCTACAGTAGGATTTCCCTCCCCCGCAAAAAAGGGTAAGGCTGCTAATGGAATCAAACTATACAGATGTTACATCAAAGATGAGGTCATCGATGGACAAAATCTGGAAATGAAGAAGAAGCAAGGATAGCTCTCGTGAAACATACAGAAATATGAAGATCATACACCTAGAGGGTTTCAAGCTGACATAGTCTGAGAGACAGAAGGAACACTAGAATAGGGCATTATTTCAGGAAATAAGGAGAAAAGAAATTGCAAGAAAAAAGAGAATCCTTAGTAATGTGCCTAAATAGAAGTCAAAGAGAATGACAGAAGAAGACTGGCTCTTTAAAAAGCAGGGGCAGTGGGAGGTCATAAATACAAAATAAGAAGACTAGGAAAAGCTGTTTTAAGCAATTGAGTTGAAAATCAGCAAGTAATGTATGGAGAGATTTCCAAAAAACATGAAGAAACAGCTGAGGTTAGCGTGACTTTGTAGCATACTCAATTAAATGTTATAACATCCCATTTCCTATACACCTTTAGATGAGAGGGAGAAAAGGAATATGGAAGTTACTCATCAGTAGGGGCTGGAGAGGTCAAGACAAGATAAGATCAAATAGACTGGAATTTAGGGTGCCAGTAAGGAGGCCACCGAAATGTCAGACTGTGGACTCCAGCCTGGGTAAACAGGAAAATGAAACAAGTACACGGTTAAAGTGGCATCCAGGAAATCCAGATAGAAGGGTTTTTGTTTGGTTTGGTTTTGTTTTTGTTATGTTTTGTTTTGAAATCAGGATGGGACTTAGAAATTTTATGCAGGAAATTGTTTATGCTACAACTTTCTTGATCTGAGGAGATTGACAAAGTCCTTTTCACACAAAATCTGTCTTTTTTCCTCCTCCCTAAGACTTTGTAATTGGTGTGTGTGTGTGTGTAGCATTATCTTTATAATATCTCTTTTAGACAGAATATATCTTTGCAAGGTGTAAGAAATTAAGGCTTTATCATTTTAGAATAATGATTTTATGACTGCTTCCACCATAGAAAAAAGAAAAGATTGAAGAACACTTAGGTGAGAGAATAATGGAGGGTTGAAGGAGAAAAAATAAATAAAAAGGAAAATAAAATGGCACCAGAAGCTGCTGAAGAGAAATTTTGCTCTCTGAAAAATTTTATGAAAGCCTTTCCTTCCAATAATCATGAATTTATTATTTTAATTTATTATATAACGATTTTCCAGATATAATGCATGTACTCACACAATAAAATTTGAAAACTAAATAATATAATTTTACCTAAAAAAACAACATTCAAAAAATTAATGTAAAAACTATTTTGGTATATTTCTTTCTATCTTCTTTTCCAATGGATGTATGAATGCATATGGTGTAAGTTGTATATTTATTATAGTTTATAAAATTGAGGTTATAGATTATACTGTTTTGTAACCTGCCACTTCAATTAACCATACATTGCAAATATGTTTATTATATAATAAAATGTTTTATAAATCATGTCTTATAAAGCATGATAGTTAATAGCTGCTTAGATGCATAAATCAGAATTTTTAGTTGGAAAAAACAGAAAACATCTCTGGCTGTCTTGTGCCTGTCATTGAAAATAGGAAGTGTGCGAAACCAGAATCATGTCCAAAAAGTTTTATGGGGCCGGGGGCATGACTGCTGGTGAATGTAAACATGAGGTGACACAGCTCTCACCACCACCAACATGGTCCTAGATCCAGGCCTTAGTGAAACATTAGTGATACAGCCATTCCTAGATAAACTCAGTATGGATGCCACCAATTGCCTGAACAGATTCTCTTTGGTCCTGAGTTTCTTGTATCAATAATGTCTATTAATAATTCTGAGCCTGGGGCAGGTGCAGTGGAGTTTCAAGGTCTGGATCTCATGTCCAAGCCCCAGTTTTGAGGGTATTTGAATTTTATTTCAGCTTTTACTCTGGGTGGTAATGTCTGCATCCCAATAGTACTGAAAGGAGGGAAATTCCTAATCACAGGGAAGAGGTTTGAATGTTGGGCAGTCATTCTCTTGTCCATTATAATAGTATTTCTTCTTATGAAATGACCCCAATTTTACTTCCTCATTCCTTATTCTGAGTATTTCAGGTGCTTTCCAGAATTTATTTTAAAATATTGGGCTGGCCAAAAAGTTCGTTCGGATTTTCCATGCCATGACAATCCCGAACGAACTTTTTGGCCAACCCAATAGTTCTGTGATGACCACTTTGTACAAAAATCTGTGTTTGCATTTCAGAGGATTTTCTTCCTACATATTCACAGATATGGAATTACTAGGTCAAATAATACAAATATAGTTAAAAATTTTGATAGACATCACTACATTACCCTAGCAAATTTTCTGCTAATTTACAATCTCAACAGGGAAATACAAAAGTGTCAGTTTTCCTACTGACTTGCCAATTCTGGCTAGCCACATTCTATTAACACTTTCCCAGTATTATTGGTTTAAAAATAATAATTTATTACTGTCTTACTTTACATTTCCTTGATTATTAGCGAGGTTTTACAGTTTTCCAGATGTTTGCTATTTTCAAGGATCCTTTTGTAAATTGCCTATTTACGTCCTTCAACAAATTTTAGTCATATTTTCTGTATTGATTTTTTTCCTCTTTATTGATCTGTTGAAATCTATTCATATACCAATGACATTAAGGTTTTATCTGTTACATATTTTGTATTTAAATCGCTTTACCCCTCCTCTTAATTTTAGATATTTATATATGTATTTATTTATTTTTTTCTTTATGCTTTTTTTTACTTGTTTTTATGCTGAGAAATCTTTCCTCACTCTGTTCAGATACATATTTATTGATGGTTCTTTTAGGCTTTTGCTTTATTTGATAGACATCCTTACATTCCCCTATGCAAAGTTTCCACTAATTTACGCTCTCAACAGGGAGTTATAAAAGTGTCAGTTTTCCTTTTCCTTTATTTTCTGTTTTTAAATCTTTAAGGGATCTGGTATTAATTTACATGAGTGGTTGTTCAGTAAAAATATAATTTTATTTTTTTCTTTAATTATTCAAAACCATCTGTTGAATAATCACACTTTCTCCATGATTTAAAAAAACCTGGATCTAATGTATGGTATATGTGGTAGTATTTTAGGCATTTCATTTATATCCACAGACTTGGTCATTCTTAAATTAAAAATACACAGCTTTTGATAAGTTTAGCTTTACAAAATATGTTAGTACCTAGAAGTAGATTAGAAGTCTTCCTGCCCCCAATAAAACAATTTTAAAAAGTGTATTGGCTATTTATGCTCACTTATTCTTTATAATTAATTTGATAAATTTAGCATAATTTCAATCAAAAATCCCCCAAAGTAATTTTTAGATATATAAAAACAATTATGTTTATCTTGGGGAAAATTGTCATCTTCACATTATTTGTGCTGTCATTCAAGAATGAAGTATTTTCTTTCCATTAAAGCAACAACAAAAACAAAACAGACCAAAAAAAAAAAAAAAACCAAAACAAACAATAAAAACCCTTTCCTGCCAAGTAAAGTGATATCAATCTCTGCTTTTAGGTTCTCCATATTGTTTATTTAATTTATTCTTAAATGCTTTATACCATTAAAGATTTGTAAATGGGCATTTTATAGTATATTTTGTAAGTGCTTATTATAACCAAATATAAAAACTATTGATTTTACATGTTTCTTCAGATAACTGGACAACTTATCAAACTGCTATTAGTGCTAATATTTTTGGTCATTAATTTATGAGGGTTTTCTTAAGTTAGTAATCACTTTATCTGGAAATATAGTTAAGTTTCTTTTCTCCTTTCCCACAACTAAATCTTTTTATTTTCTTTCTGCAGATTAGCTTTATTTTATTTTTTTAAATTAATTTTTATTGGAGTATAGTTGCTTTACAATGTTGTGTTAGTTACAACTAAATCTTTTTATTTTCTTGTCCCATTGCATTAAGCAGAACCTGCAGAATAATGTTAAATAATAATAATGATTGTTGGTATTCCTGCCTTATTCCTGAATTAATTACTGTTGAGTCTACCCATCTTTTTCATGTTAAAAAAGACATTCTCTATAATTAGTTCACAAAATTTGTGAGTATTTAATAAAATCGAGAATAGAGATTGGTTGAATTATATCATATGCATTTTTGTTGGTTATTGGGATTATTTCATGATTTTTCTCCTTTGACTTTTTGATGTAATATATTTTATTCATATATTTCTTTATAATGAATTATGCTTGGAAAAAATCCTGCTTGATTAGATAATATTTAATATAATTTTGAATTTTATTCACTAATATTTAATCCTGATACCCACCTTAACCATTACTGTGTCTGTTTTCAGTTTTATTTTAAATTTATTCCAAATTTGCAGAAAAATTACAGGATCAATACAAAGAAGTCCCACATACTCTTCACCCAGAGACTCCATTCAAGTTTTCTCAATTGTCCCAATGAAGTCTTTTCTAGCAAGATGATCCAGTGTAAGATAACATATTATATCCAGTATCATATTATGATAAACTAGGGCATTTCTTCTGTCTCTTCTGAATTTCACGACCTTGACATTTATGAAGATTACAGGCCAGTCTTTCTATAGAATGTCCTTCCATTTGGGTGTGCCCAATGTCTTCTTATGCTTAGACTCAGGTTTTGATAGAAATATCACAGAAGTGATGCTGTATTCTGCTCATTGTATCCTATCGTTTGGCACATGATGCCAATTTGTCCCATTACTTGTAATGTTAACTTTGATGTCAGCTAGATTTCTCTACATTTTAGCCTTTTTTATTCTTTTTTCCCTTTGTAATTTGTAATGAATACTTTGTGGGGAGCTACTTAGAGATTATGTAAAAATCTCAGTCCTTATTTCACTTTTACCTACTAGTTTTAGAATCCATTGATGTTTCTTGTCTGAATGAATTATTTCTGCAATTGTTGCCAAATAATTTTCAATTCCATCATTCCTTCTACACTTATTAGTTGAATTTCTATTATAAGGAAGAGTTTTATATTCTCTTTATTTAATAACTATCATTTAATTTCTATTACTATCAATATTATAATGTATAGCTATCATTTATTTCAATACCCAAATTGTCCCCGAATTGGTCAGTGGAAGTCCATTTCAAGTTAGCTTCTGTGTACTTTGGACATACCTTATTTTTCTTTGAGGACTATCTTACTTTCTGGCACAAAGGATGCTCCAAACTCACATTGTTCCTTCCTCACCCCAGCCCTGGAATCATCTATCTCTTCTAGTAGCCCTTGTTCCTTTTCGTGGAGAGTGATATTTTAAAACCAACATCTGGAGGATAGGTATGCTCATTGCTACTAGTGTGCAAGTGCTCTCAATGTGTGAAGCTAGGAAATATACATACACATTTAATCTATATTTCTTTCTTTCTAGGTATCTATCTTCTATTAAAATTCAATGAATAAACACTTATAACTCCAGTTTCAATCCAACACCACAGGGCTCATTTTAGCTTTCCCCTTTCCATATTTATACTTCTTTTCTCCAATAATAAGAAACCGGTTATCATTATCCTCAATATATTTACTAACTTGCTCAACTCTCTTAAATGTAGCCAAGGTCCTAACCCTCCACGACTGCCTCCCCACACAGATGCCCTACTTTTGTGGTTCCTGGGCACTGTAGTGGTTGTATCCCCTTAGAAACCCTCCTTGGATAGATCCTAGCACAGGTTGGGGCTGCTTTCCCACTGTACTCCAGCTTGCCTAATAGTTTTTTCACTAAAAAGAAGGAAAGGGGACTTATTGTCTTTTGCATATTTTATCTGTCACTGAGGCAGACTTAGGATTTGACAAATTTTAAATAAAACTCAAATCATCTCATTGTCCAAAAATATGTTACCTATTTATAACAAACTGAAAATGATGGAAGTACCCATATATTGAAAAAATATATATATATGCCATCTTTCTTGACTTTTAGATATATGAATTCAAAAAATTGCCTTTAAGATTTTTAAGAGTACACAGGATTTTTTGTTTTGCTTTTTGTTTTTTGGGGGGTTCCTTTTGGTAATGTATAGAAAACATAAATGCTACAGATGATGATAATTTATGGTAGCTTACAGTACTATTTGAAAATATTTGAAAGAGTAGCTTTCCTTATCTTAATAGGTAAAATGTCTGTGTAAAAACTAGCACATCTGTGAGTAGCCACATAGATATCATGTAAATATAAGTTAAAAATAACTGTGGCATAGACTGGATGTAGCTCAACTATCTAGCAGATGCAGATCCAATACAAAATAAATGCCCACTCCCAAATTCTTCCTAATCACCATCAAAATTCTGACCAGAAGGTATTAAAATCCTTATTGGTGTAATGATTCAAGAATATACTGAATCTTTGAATGCAGCTGAACATTCATTGGTCTGTGTCTTCCATTCATGGAGTCTGTGTTTTTACACTGAGCCAGCTCTGGGTACTAAAATAACTTTGTCTCTCTTCTCTTACTTTTCTCATCTTCAAGAAAGACAAAATGTAGGTTAGAGCAGAAAGTATGTGGATGTTAATAGTGGATTTATTTTAATAACTAAAAGGTGGACTGCAGGTACATACACAGAGCTTGGAGATCGCGATTAATTATGAGTGGGTGGGCTTGATTTAGACAAGACTTGAAGTCCTTCCTACAGGAGGACTATCAAATTATCAAATTAAAACTACATGAGGTAATATTCTCAAATTATTTTAGCCCCAAAGTTTCACTTCTTCCCATTACATTGGCTGTCTGATTGCTGATGTGGATAGTGATGTCCTTAAAGTCTGAACCTGACCTATTAACAGCCAATCAAGGGGTTATTGTCTGGAAAATTAAGCTGAAGAGTAGGAGAATTAGTAGACTTCAGCACGTAAAATCCAAATGAGAATTCCAGGTAATCAGTAAGATTCTCAATAATCAACAGAATTAACTCTCAGATAAAATCTAACTAAAGAAGGTTTTGAATTCTTTATTTCATTAGAACGTTTAAAACATGTACAGAGCTCCAGGCTAAGTTGAATTGGAATGCAGTGGCAAACATTTTGTATGAAATTTTGTAGGCAATGTTAAGTTATTGAAAAAATAATCAATGCAACATGATGCTAATTAAGGAAGGAAAAGAAGAAGGATGGAAGGGAAGGGAGAACAAAGGAAATAATGAAAGAAGGAAAGAAGAAAGAGATTAAAAGGACATCTGCTTGGAGTTCTGGGTAGTAGATTTTGGTCAGAATTAGGAATGTTTAAGAGGATTATAAAATGCACCCAAGAATTTAAATCTTAGAAACAGTAAGTTCTAGACTAGTAATCATGAAAAAATTAAATGTTTCATAACATTTGAATTTTCAATTATTAAAGAAGGAATCTACAGATTCCTTCTGTAAGCCAATATGAATATTATAGGATTAATGAGATACAGGAAATGTGGTGTTTTAAGTGTGGGAATTTGAAAAGAAAGACCTAACGTGTCGTGTCTGGTCTTACAAGGAGTCGACTTTCATATTTCTTCCCATAGTTATATTGGTTTAATTAAGGTAATTATGCAATACAGTTCCCTACAAGCAATAGAGAGATTCTCACAATCCATGTGTGTGATTTGAGTCATAGTGATGAGAAAATTTCTGGGATTCTATTCAATATTATAGTGAAATTTAAATATTAACTAAGAAATGCATTTCAAAGACTCCAAAATGCTTTTAAAAAATTATCTCCAATTTTAGTATATGCAGGTTAGGCCGTTTTGAAAACTATGTTAACCAAATTAGAATAGCATTAAAAGAGAGCAAATGACTCAACACAGAAATTACCACTCTAGTATGGGTACCGGACTCAAGAATAATGTAATAAATAAATTGAAAATATGATAAATGCTGTAAGGTATGGCAAATGAGATATTTAAAAATAAGATTCACATTAAAAAAAATATCATCATGTCAGGAAGTCCACAGTATTCACATACACATGGAGATTTCCCCCCCCCCCACAGGTGAATTCTACCATTTATTTTTTTTAACATCTTTATTGGAGTATAATTGTTCTACAATGATGTGTTAGTTTCTGCTTTATAACAAAGTGAATCAGCTATAAATATACATATATCCCTATAACTCCCCCCTCTTGTTCCTCCCTCCCACCCTTTCTATCCCACCCCTCTAGGTGGTCACAAAGCACCGAGCTGATCTCCCTGTGCTATGCGGTTGCTTCCCACTAGCTGTCTATTTTACATCTGGTAGTGCATATATGTCCATGCCACTCTCTCACTTCGTCCCAGCTTACCCTTCCACCTCCCCGTGTCCTCAAGTCCATTCTCTACGTCTGCGTCTTTATTCCTGTCCTGTCCCTAGGTTCTTCCGAACCATTTTTTTTTTTTTTTAGATTCCATATATATGTGTTAGCATATGGTATTTGTTTTTCTCTTTCTGACTTACTTCACTCTGTATGACAGACTCTAGGTCCATCCACCTCACTACAAATAACTCAATTTTGTTTCTTTTTATGGTTGAGTAATATTCCATTGCATATATGTGCCACATTTTCTTTATCCATTCATCTGTCGAGGGACACTTAGGTTGCTTCCATGTCCTGGCTATTGTAAATAGAGCTGCAATGAACATTGTGGTACATGACTCTTTTTGAATTATGGTTTTCTCAGGGTATATGCCCAGTAGTGGGATTGCTGGGTCGTATGGTAGTTCTACTTTTAGTTTTTTAAGGAACCTCCACATATGGAGATTCTTAATGCTACAGGTAAAAAAAAAATATTGGAGCCACTTTCCCCAGGGCTCAAGAAGCTGAGATTAATCTGTTTTCAATGAGTACACAGGTTTATTTTATTTTACTTAAAATTTTTCTATTACAAGGCCCTAGTACCTGCTTCCCAGAGTTTTAGATATAATTTGATGCCATGTCATATGGAAAAATGAACAGGCAGGCAGCATCAAATCCCTGTCATTGATTGCTTAGATTTCTAGAACAGTAGTTCTTGGTTTTTCCACATGTAACTGAATCACCTGCAGAACATAATGTATTCACAAATTCTGGCTGCATTCCTAAGGCTTCTGATTCAATTGTTCTGAAAGTGGTTCTCAGGAATCTGCATTTTGAAAAGTATAATAACCAAACTGTTGACTTTTTTGCAGTTTATGTAAGGATCAGATGAAGAGAAATATTGCCTTAACACAAGTGCCTCCATCTGTGGCATGATAAGAAAAAACAGGCAATCATTGGAGGGTAACCTATGGAGAAGAAATGGACATTATTAATGGGAAAGATGCCAGAGGAATCTGTTTATTTTATTGAAGTTAAGGGTAATGTTTTCTCAATCTTTGAGTTTAGAATCTGTAAAGGAGGTGGTGTAGGAACCAAAATCTGGCTTTAGAAATGGGTCTCATCACTTATTAAGTATCTCAAATGAATGTGTATATTTGAATAGACTTGGCTTCCACAAATGCAACAGTTACTATCACTAATCACAAGTGATCCCAGAGGTCATTATTGATTTGTGTATTTGCTGATGCAAAACTTTCACCTGTGTTCCTCATGAGGCAGATGTTTGGAGATGTCATTCAGCTAAAGATTGAGTTTAGCAGACCATGCAGCATATTTATTTCAACACAGGTTATTTTGTCTGTAAAGATCCTAATGAACTGATAAAAAGAAAAAAAAACTTACTTCCTCTCTGAAAAATAGTCACCAAAATAAGAGAGAAAATGTTGGAGATGTTGAAAAGTCACTAACGTGGTGGGAATATGTAAAAGGAAAGTAAGCTTCCAGGGGAAATGGGATGCAGGAGAAGCGTGGGGGGGACAAACACTTAAACATTTATAAAGTTGAGATTTTTGAAGTCTAGAGAAGTTTCATGTCTCAACCATTTTTTTTTTTTTCAGCTTTGATACCTGAAAATGGACAGTTTGGGAGGAGGCGATTTTCTTTCCACGGGACTAGGCTAGGTAAGAAGCCGTAGAGGGCCTAAGATGTTATCGTGAAAGTTAAGGTATTTGTCAATCTACCTTTCCTGTCTCATGCCCAAGAAGATTAGTTTTAGGAATATTGGGGGGTGTAACACTTAACACTACCTGAAATTGAATGAAATTATGCAGGATTATTTCCCCAGATGTTCTTAAGGTACATACTTCTTTTAAAGTAGTGGTTCTCAAAGTATGGTCCCTGCCCCAGCAGCATCAGTATCAGCTGGGAATGTGTTAGAAGTGCAAATTATCAGGCCCTACCCCCAGAACTACTTAATTAGAAATTCTGGGGTGGGGGAGTGCCACCGATCTAAAATGGACTTTTACAAACCCTCTATGTGTTGCTGATGCATGCTGCATGTTGTCCTCAGACATCCTTAATAAATGGAGTTGAAAACTTAAAGGTGATGCTGGTCTAAGAAGCCCTTTAAAATCCTAAAGAAGTAAAGCGAAAGACTGGATGCTAAGGAAAAGGACAACTGAAGAAAATGGACTGGACAGGGACCTGAATAACAGCTAAAAGAGCCTACTGCAAGGGTAACAGGCAACGAGTGGAAGGAGTTGTTAGACTCTGGGCAGCACCTCGGGCAAAAGCGAGCCTCATGAGAGATACTCGAGCAGCAGCAGCAGCAGCGTGGTTGTTGTCACAGTGGTTATCATCATCATCAACATCACCACCACCACCACCATCATCATCATCACCACCACCACCACCATCATCATCATCACCACCACCACCACCACCATCATCATCATCATCATCATCATCATCATCATCAACATCACCACCACCACCACCACCATCATCATCATCACCACCACCACCACCACCACCACCATCATCATCATCATCATCATCATCAACATCACCACCACCACCATCATCATCATCATCATCAACATCACCACCACCACCACCATCATCATCATCATCACCACCACCACCACCACCACCATCATCATCATCATCACCACCACCACCACCACCACCACCACCATCATCATCATCATCACCACCACCACCACCACCACCACCATCATCATCATCATCATCATCATCATCACCACCACCATCATCATCATCATCATCATCATCATCATCACCATCATCATCATCATCTTATTGGGTGAGAACTCATGATCTCCAGACACTGGGCTAGGGGCTTACATAATCATGTAATTTAATCCTTACAATTCATTAAGGAGGGTTTAAAATTTTAATTTTATCTCTATTTTACATAGGACAAAACTGAGTCTTAGAGAAATCAAGTGGTTTACCCCCAAAATTTATTTAATTAGCAAGAAGGAAAACCGAGATTTGAAGCCTGCTTTCTTAACTGCTATTCTTTAGTAATATCTCACAGCATCTTTGAGCGAAAGGTGGCCTCACCAATGGGCAAAGAAAAAGAATACAGTATTTATTTAATGACTAGTTAAGTGGGAGTTGCAGAAACCATGTATGGTGAGCAAGGAAGAACTTGAAAAATTCAAAAGACCGTTATATTCTGAAGGAAGGTGCTGTGGAATTGGAGGAAAGAAGAATGGCAGCATCTTTGATGTGGTGAAAACACGTAGAGTTGAGGCACAGAGTAGGAAGCAGTGTGAACAAGCAGCATGAAGGGGTGGACCAACTGACATAATCACAAAGTTGAATGTCCTAAGTGGAAGCGAATCAGCCATCTGGCATGAAATATCAAATGCCAGCATCCATATAATTGTCCAAAAAATCCCCCTTCATAACTCAGGCTTAAGGAGGAGACAACCTTTCTTTATCGCCCTTACAAGAACAAGCTTTGTTTCTCATTTTTCTTTTAAAGCAATATGGTTAAAAAGAAAACACTATAATATCTTGACTCAAACAGATATGGGTTTGAAACTCTTTCCTAAGTCAACAGGCAGCCTTGGACAGCTCCTTATTATTTCTGAACTTCAAGCATTTTCATATTTACAATAAAGTTATTAACACCCACTTAATAATAATATTATTAAAATCAAACGAGATAATGAATGAACAGTACCTGGTATTTTATAGGTCCTTCTCCATCCCTTAATATTTAGTTAAATTTAATAACTTAATATTAAGTTAAATTTAAGTTAATTTCACTTGTGCTGACATGGTATGAAGGTATAAGCAGTATGATCTAACCTAGTTCTAGCTCTAACCCTCAAGATGGTTGTGTTTGTAGCTATAAAAGTGCATACATGAATAAGAAAAAAGGAGGAAGGGCTTTGGGCATTTGGCGCTAAGAGCTCAGACAAATATAAATCTGGTAGTTCTTAAAAAGTCATAGCAAAAAAATTTCCATTCCAGTAGAAAGTGCTTCAAATTTGATTCTTGGTCTGCTTGGCTCCAAACTACTCTCTGAACTCTCTGTGCGATCTGTAACCACTAACCTAAATCTAATTAACTTCTGTTTCCTTATCTAGAAACCAAGGAACGTAATACTCAGATTGCCCAATGTTATTCCATATAGGACAATACACATTCTCTAGTTGTGGTCTCTAGTAGCTTTCCAATAATACTGAAGGATGTGAAGGTGAGGGGCCTTAAGTAAACTAGTTATCTCCCTTCCCTCTGCCATTAAATGAGATAGAGCTTCTCCTTTTGTTTTGAGTTGTGTGTGCATGTGTGAGTGTGTGTGTGTGTGTGTGTGTGTGTGTGTGTGTGTGCCTGTGTTTTGAGGGAGTTGATAAATTAACCCATTTACATAGTACACATCAGTAGTTATGTTTACACACTTAAATGGGCTGCCTGAGATCCAAACCCTGGTGTCTCTTATTAAGAAACTCAAGTGCTCTCCACTAAACTACAAGGAAAGCATTCTATGCTTTGACTGTGATAGGAACTTTGCAAGTCAGTAGACATGCCTTTTATAAGCAATAAAATGAAGCTGTCAGCCATTGCAAATGGACCAAGATAGCGGTCACATGACTAAACCGCTGCTGCACCAGGCAGTCTCTGATGTATTTTACTCCCATTTCCATTAGCAGAGAGGCTGCCTAAAATCATAAAAAGGCCACAGACACCCCAAAACACACCACCAGACGTGGACCTGCCCACCAGAAAGACAAGATCCAGCCTCATCCACCAGAACACAGGCACTAGTCCTCTCCACCAGGAAGTCTACACAACCCACTGAACCAACCTTAGCCACTGGGGACAGACACCAAAAACAACGGGAACTATGAACCTGCAGCCTGCGAAAAGGAGACCCCAAACACAGTAAGTTAAGCAAAATAAGAAAACAGAGAAACACACAGCAGATGAAGGAGCAAGGCAAAAACCCACCAGACCTAACAAATGAAGAGGAAATAGGCAGTCTACCTGAAAAAGAATTCAGAATAATGATAGTGAAGATGATCCAAAATCTTGGAAATAGAATGGAGAAAATACAAGAAACGTTTAACAAGACCTAGAAGAACTAAAGAGCAAACAAACAGTTTCAATCTATTAATCAGAGGAGTTGGGGGAGCAATGATTTAAATGCTGCAATAATCAATTCCTTAACACATTAATAGAAGCTACAGTCAAACTTTGCCATACAACTGACTGCACTGGAATCTTGACAGGAGCCCTAGGGCCATGCCTAATTTGCATTAAATTTACATAAAATTGTAAATCAAGAATACATGAACACAGCCCTAATATTTGTTAGTGCTTAGATCCTTCCTGATAGATGGATTGAAACTGCTGGTAGTTTGACTCTACTTGCAATAAAATTGTGCAGCTGATCAGCTTTGTTCTCATTCTGCTATTATGGGGAAAGGGACCCAAGAGAGCTATAGTTTGGGGGCTTGCGTATGCCATTTAGGATTTTCATCCTGTAAAACCATGACTCAGATGTGCCCTTGGAAACCCCAATCTGGAAGCAGATTATCCCTGATGACTTTGCAGATCCCCGTCACTGCACTTGCTCACGAATAACTTGCCATTAAATGGAGATACAAACTACAAAGAAAGCTAGTCAGCTGAAAGGATGTCAAGGCCTCTGGAAATTTTTATTTTTCCAAATAACATTTACCATCATTAAAACAGATAATTAGTGATATTCTTTAGACTGAGGACAGATAAAAATCAAATCTTCAGCAAAAGCATCCAGTACCTAACAGTATAATAAAGTGGACTTCACATGGCTCTGAGCAGTCTGTGTGTTCTTGTGTCCCTGTGGACACAGCTGTGGCCTTTGCTGTGTGTTTTTACACTCAGGGCTAAAAGAAAATATTCTCACCAAGGGTATTGGCTCACAGTGGCAAGACTCCTCTTTCTATATCCTCCTTAGTTCTCTCATTTAAAGCCTATCCTTTTGGAGAGAAAATACATACTGAAGTTCCATAACGCATTTGGAAGTGTTCTTTTATTTTAGAAAGGATTGTTTGAGTATTTGTATGTTATGATTACTTTCTGCCTCACCTCTCCTTTACCACTTTTTTCTTATTTTGTCTTACCTTGCACGATCAAGTAAACTTGGGAGGTCTTGGGCTCATGCTGTGTCTGCACTGAGCAAGTGTAGGAACCCTCATCGTAGACATCCACCTTCTGGATTCGGAGGCTGTATTCCAGAGAATGGCGTTTCTCCAGCTCAACCCGGGGGTCCAGAGACCACTTGTCGTGCCCAGCAAAAATGATGCCAGAACGGTTCAACCAGGCCACCTTCGAGTTCTTATCTTCTACAACACACCTGGCAAAGTAGAATAACAACATTAGAGCCTTAGCCATACATGGATCTGCATTCATTCTCCATGCAATTTGATTCAACAGAGCCAATCAAGAGAAATAATTATGTGCAGGATGAATCCTGGCTATGCCATTTCTTAGAGTCCTAAATATTGTTGCTATTTCTCCTTTAAGATCTAATTACCATCCAATGGATGGATGCCATTATATTATACCCAGTGTGGCAATCAACAATCAGTACGAGTAGTGCAGGAAAGTAAAGTTAAATGGATATTGACTTCCCACTGGATTATCTTCTTCTTGTCTCGGAAAAGGTCATTCACACAGAACTCCATTTGTTTAAATAACTTTGAGAATTAGACAATTGATAATGTGGCATATTTACTCAGTTCTGAACTGCATTTATTCTTTCATTAGTATTTCCTAAAGGCTTATGTGATGGTAGATTCAAGTTATACCCCACCATTGTAGGAATTAGACTGAATTTCAGAGCTTGCTTCTGATCCTTCCAAGTTTGGAATGCCCACTCCCAGGAGTGAGAAGTGTGTGAGCAGGTCCAAGGGTAAGTAGATAGGAATTGTATCAAGAAAATCAAAGCTAGTATCATCTTGCCTAAGTCTGGTTCCATCTGCTGAGGGCAGTAGGTTGCCTGCTGGCAAGACAGCTTGCTACCGGCATTTCTGGCACAATAGAATGAATTCGATCTTATATGGTAGATGAAAAAACTAATTTTGTAGTTCTTCTTCCAAGAAACATGAAGGAATAAATATTTATTTGAATAACTACTTATTTTAGAAACCTAAAAGGGTTTAATGGAGAAAACCATACTCCTTCAATTCTAGCAAGAATCTGGAAATGGAAACATCAAGCAAAAAACTTCTCTCTGTATCCCTTTGGCAAGATTTATATCTGCCTCACGGGGAGATTGTCTCAGACCCTGTTCACAGCTGCAAACCCAGCTGCTCAGTACTCTGGGGCCTGAGGGATGGACAGAAGGAGCCAGGAGCATGACAGCAGAACAATTAAAACACCATGTTCCCCTGTATTTTCCAAACCCAGTCCAATCCAAGTTTTCTCTCAGGTCTAAACAGTCATGCACGCACAGGAAGTGGATGCATGATCCATGGCTTGACCACCGTAAAGACATAGAGGTCAACTCATCTCTCTTAAAAGAAGGAGAAATGACGAACCTTTTAAAAATACTTCACCCATGGTACAAAAGGCCTCCTTATTCCATTATTTTTGGGTGACTTGCATATTTTAGTAAACATGAGAATTTTATTTAATTACTTGGGTGCCATGATATACAGGTCTTTCTTTTCTTCTCCACCTATTGCTTTTCAAAAACATAGGTGGATTAAGGTATCATTTAGTTATCTCCAATATGTGTTTTTCTACCATGCAGATATTATTGAGATTAATTATGTTTGATAATTTGAAACTCTAAATAGGAGGGCAAAGCTAACTTTACGGATGCTTGCTGCTTCTCTCCAGACTCAATTTTACTTTTCCTCTTCTATTCTTTGGTGGCATCATGTCTCTGTCCTTGGTGGTATTTGCGGCACTTCTCAACTTAGACTCAGTTATGAATCAATTAATAGATTATTTGCTGTCTTCTTCTAGATCGTAAATAAAGTTGTTGATGTAGGTCTCCTGTGTTTTTCTTTTCTACTGAGAAAATGGAAGTTTCTCTCCGTAAATGCATTTTAAGTCTTCTATCACATTTACCCTTGCATTTTTTTTATCATCTACACAGCACAACACAGCAGTAACTAGGTATGCTATTGCACAGAGGTGAACCTTGAATGCTGTTTAGCCTGGAATAGGCTCTAACATGTTCATCCTGAAAAAAATACAATATAATATATTTTACATAAATATAGCCTATATATCAAATAAAGAGAAATTTTGTCTTATTCATTATGGTACCTCCAAACAATAATCTGCTGTAAAACAGACCCTGGTAAATGCCTGTCATATGAACTAACAGTGTCATATATGCAGAAATAAGACATATGGTTACTTATATTCCACTCCCCATCCCAACTCCTTACAGCATCCACTAATGAATTGGGCAAATTTCCTTATCAGTATAAGGTAGAGTTTCTAAGTTGAATCTTTAGGGTCCTTTGGACACTTTAGCCATTTTTGCCTCTGGAAAAGTTGTAATTATCACATAGATCATTATTCGGAGTTATTCTCTGAGAGAGTTCAGAACTATCTTATGTAAAGAAGCAATTGACGATTTCAGCAAAATTGCCAGACCCATAAAAATGCATGTATCAAAACAATACGTAATGTGGAAATTTTGCTGTGATAATCTACATAACATCTTATTTTTACATTGTGTTTCACTCATATTTATTTTTTGTAATTTCTCTTTTACTTCCAAATAAGTGAAAGGTACACTAGAATATATACATACACACATACACTCACACTTTTTACTAACTCAACATAATTAGCCAACTCCAAGCACCAGAGCACAATGTAGTATTTTTCAAAAGGAAACCACTCCTCCAGATATTTAAAGGTTCTTTTTTTAAGTAGTTAATAGTTCAGAGTAAATGTGTTGACTCTCTAAACTAGAAAATAATCTTTCTACCACATGGCTAGAACATTCATACTGAAAAATGAGCAAAAAGTCTCACAATTTCAGAATTAATTTAACGTTAAAAATGTTTAAATCTTGATTTAAGGTGGCAACTATTTTAAACCATAAGAAGTGCACATAAGAAAAAAGATGGTCAGAGTCAAAGTATAGTCTCAATTACACAAAAGTGTAGCACTTTTGTTTGTTAAATGGAAATAACCAGTCATATAGGGTAGTCACAGATGTCTAGCTATTCGGAAATGAGGAAATGCTGATTAAAGGCAGACCCAGGTTCCAGCATGCGGTGACTGGTCAATAAGCATCATGAGCTTGCATCTAGAAGGTAAGTGGCTTAAATGTGCATTGGGCATGCCTGTGGAGTCAATGAGAATTCTCACGCCACACCATCGTAAGATGGTAATGAATTATCCCTCACCCACAATGCTGCTTCAGTACCAGACAGTCTAGTTCAAAACTAAATACCTAGTGACTTTATCTTCAAAGTCAGCTTTGGCCAAAGCAGGGAAAGGATAAAGAGATAAATTTTTAAAATCTATATTGTTATGTGTTGTTTGGATTTAATAGAATGTTTCCTTCAGGAGCTCAGGGTAGGCAAATCATTCGAGGATTTAGAAAGGACTACATGGTAAAGAGAGTCGGTGCTGGTGCCAAGAGGAGAAGGCAGAGAATGACCGTCCACTCTAGGTGGGATTTCTGGCAGGCAGCTGAGGACATGGGGATATAATACAAAGTGTCACCTCTCCAGGAAATCTCCTCTGATTAGTGTCCCATCCTTTTACTTGGCTCCTTCTTATGATCCCATTATACTCCACACTGAATTAGTTGTCTGTACTTAACTTTCCTCATAAGTTTATTAATGAGAGTGACCCTCAAGAATTCACCTATGGAACCTTAATGGAGCCAACAGCATAACCCACCGTGTACACAGTAGGCACTCGCTGAAATGTGGAATAAACCAACTGAATTTAACAAACTACTATTAGATCAATTATCAAATATTTGTTAATTATCTAATAGGTGCAGGATAGGTGATAACTATTTTAACTTTTCTTAAGTAATGATTAAAATTATCAGACACATAAGGAAAATTTAAAAAGAATTATTGAGTGTGACATTAACATGAAATCAAAGGAGAGAAAAAATTGTTCCCAGTGAAGAAAGATCATTCCTGGGAATTAAATAATCTATATCACACACTAAAAACAGTGAAAAGACGTGTAAAGCACTAGATAAACATTTAGTGAGTTGCCCACTTTAATCATGAACCCACAAATATCAGGTGGGTTACTTACTTAACCATGAACCTATGATTTTTTTTTAAAAAATCAGCTTTAAAAAAATAACAGGAAAGTCAAGCAAACAAATTTCTAACTTCCCTGTTCAGTATGTCTGAATCCATAAAACTGTCACAAAAAATCAATGCACCCATAAAAATCCCAAGCATCGGATCTCTGTGAGTACTTTACACCAAGTATATTATGCACACTTATACAAATAGGTACATTGACAATTCCACTCATACTGCATTAAGTCTGGGAATTATGCTTCCAAAATGATTAATATAATTGGAGGCATAAAAGAAATGCTAAATGTGGTGTGTACCAATAGATAGCTTAATCACATATTTACTGACAGTATATCCTTGATGTAAGTGATACACATCTAACAGATATTAATCCTGTTCAACTGCTACTAGATACATCTCATTTTTAACAAGCATTACTGGCCGCTAAAAATGGAACAAGTTAGTATTAGAATGTATCCAAACTTTCCTCTGCTTCTTAAGAGTATAATCTGATATTTATTCATGAATAACAAATAAATACATTTTGCTTAGTTTCTCACCAGCTATCTATCTTCATACTTTTTAATTATAAGGACTGGGGAAAGTGTAACTGGATGGGTGAGAGATTTGTTTCTTAAATTAAGAAAGAACAGTTAGATGACTGGTTCTCAACTGGGGGCAATCTGTACTTCCAGATGGTATCTGGCAATATCTGAAGACATTTTTTGAATGTCACAACTGGAAACGGGAGGTTGCTACTGGCATCTGGTGGGTAGAGGCCAAGGATGCTGCTAAACATCCTACAATGCAAAGGACAGCCCAACAACAAGGACGTATCCCATTTAAAATGCTGGCAGGTTTGAAGTCGAAAACCCCGAGTTAGACCTTGGTCTCTTGGTTTAAATATCCGGAAGCATAGGTCAAACATCTACAGTGCAATACTGTTTTTTCATAAGCATATGCTTCTTAATTTATAAGCACTCAATTGCCACCAGCAAAGTCCTTGAATTATAAGTTCATGACACAGACACTACAATGAAGTCTACTGGTACTCTGTAAGTTAGTAGTTAATCAATCATGCCCCTTTGTTGTGTTTTAGAATCTGAATTATATAACACTATACCCTTGTACATTGTTAATAGTACAGGAGAAAGCTATAACTTAGTTCCTTCTTAAATTAATGCTGGAGAAATCATTTAACCTTAGTGTTTTGGGTTTTTTCCCCATGTATAAAAATGGGTCAGTAATACTTAGGACAGGTAAGGGACAATCAACTCAGTTGGGGCAAATTTGACTTTTTAAGGAAATAATTAACCTTTATTCATAGAAAAGCTATTTTTTTTAAATTAACTTTTACTATTTTTTTCACATTTGTGATTCTCTCTCTTTTGTAAGATGTGGATTGATTCAAGATATGGATGGGAAGGAAGTCTTCAGGAGTGTGTTGACCCGTTATTTTGATGCTTTTTGCTTTATAATTTTAACCCTACAAATAAAACCCTTAGTGAATCAACAAAACTAACATAGACTCATTTCCCTCTAGAAGGAAAGACACTTGGTCTGGAAATTAATGCGGTACATTCCCGGCATTAAAGCGTGGCATCAGGAAACGTTCCAAGCAGAGGATGCAGTAAATTATCAGAAATATCCCAAATTCTCCTGAGTTAAAAGTCGTTAGTATGACTTAATCATATTATTTTAAGTATAATGAAGTCTAGCAACACATATGCAAACATATTAAAAAACACCAAATTAGTTAAAAGCCAAATTTAAAGAATTTTGAATTATCAAACATTTTGGATCATCTCTGCTTTATTACCATGTTCTAAGATTAAACTCAGAAAGAAATAAGAGAATTGTGGGGCTTCACTGCTGACCCTCAGGCACTCCTGCTTCCCTTTCCTGCAAGCAGAAGTTTCAGTTTTCTAGCTGCCTTGCTCCCATCTCTACTTCTTTTCAGACTTGACTTCTGGCTTTGACCATTGCCTGTTCTCTTGGCCTCGTTCTCTTATCCCTGTGCATGTCTGCTCTCTCTCTTAAACTTGATCTTCTTTAGGTAGAAACTGATCCTAGGTTCATGATTGTTTATTTTCCTAGATTCATCCTGAATTTTAGTCCAATTAACACCATTTAACAATGAAAGCATCTATATGATAGGATAATCTCCCCCACCATAGGTCCTTTGTATACATTCATGTACAAGCCCCTGATGCACACGTATATATGTACACACAGTAGTGATGGATGTTCAAAAGGGCGAGAACACAGAGGTAGTAAGGCACAGGAATCCAATTCATGTGAATCTATTGCTGGTCACTATGATTCAGTAATCTGCATATTATTGATGGCATGTTAGGGTAAAAGACATACACTGTTTAGTTCCTGAAGGTAACTGATTTGGGTTCTGACCTTCAGTCTATTTCTTGTTGGAAAACAGGTAAGTCATTTAGCCTTTCTGTATCTTAGCTTTTTCATAAATAAAATGAGGCTAATGATACTTTCCCCAGCCTCTCAGAACTAATCTTAGTGTAGTTCTATGAATAAAATGACATGATGTACATTGAAACATTTCATAAGATGTAAAACAATATCTATGCTTATACTCTCCCATGGTAGAGTATGGTATATAAAAAGGAAATAGTCATATACAGGGATGGCTATAAGGAAAATAGTGATTTATTCAAATCATTCAAAAACTTTATCTCTGTATAGAATGACATCCACTAAATATGTATCAGATCAACCATGTATTTCTTTAAATTCTCAATTTGCATTAGTTATTTGCATGTGCTATACTGACAAAGCACCCTTTCTGCGACTGGGTTACTACCTATTAGAATAATTCATCATCTATATGAGCAAAAAAACCAAAAAACAAAAAATCCACAGTGGCAAATAGTAAAGCCAGGACAGTCTGTGTCATTCGTGGAGTACTGTGTCATTCGTGGAATAAAAAGTACTCCTTAGACAGGCTTTTTGTCTCTTATTATCACTAGGGAGCACCTTGTCCAGCTATATATGCATTCTCATATATGCATATGTATGATGTATGTATTGCTGTATTTTCAGGTTCATATTCTTGAAGGAGCATAAACACATATTCCATGCAGATGGTGCAGGTGAGGAGAGGGGCAAGTAGAGGAGGAGCAGAACTACCAAATTAAGAGTTGAGTACATCTCAAAGGTCAATTCTAGGACAATCTGTGCTTCCCTGGCTGCGACATCAACTGTATCATCTCTACATTTACACAGAAAATGAAAAAGAGGAAGACAAAAATTCTAAAAGGAAAATTTGAGACTGGGACCAAGAGAAAACTGATTTCTATCCCAGTCACAGATGGAGTTCCCATCAGTTCCAGGAACATTTATAAGAGGTTGGAAACAGCTCTTCTAGGTTCTTTTGAAGAGTCTTGGTCCCTTTAGAAAATAACTCATCACCCTAAGCACACCATAACTCGAGATTCCTCATTTTCTTGTCAGTGGTGGGGTGGAAAAGCCATGAGTTCTGCAGTTTAATAGCTTTAGGCAGGTTACTTAGCGAGAAATGTAGCATGGTGGGTGGTTACAAGTTTAGGCTGAGAAGCTGGTTTCCTGCTCTGCATTCTAGCTCCATCACATACTTACTCTGTGATCTTGGGACACTTGCTTAACCTCTCTGGGCCTGGGTTTTCTCATCTGCAAAACGAAAACTTCATTTTCATTTTCATTCAATTACCCAGTTGTTATGTTTAAATGGGTTCATTTTAAACATATAGGGCAGTGCCTGGCCCTAAATGGGTCCACTATTACTGAAGAGCTTCAGTGTTTTTCTTCAGCAAAACAGGAATAATTACTACTTCTCATATGATTGTGATTATTAAACAGGCTAAAGTATTAAGAATACCCAGTGAGGGCTTCCCTGGTGGCGCAGTGGTTGAGAATCCGCCTGCTAATGCAGGGGACACGGGTTCGAGCCCTGGTCTGGGAAGATCCCACATGCCACGGAGCAGCTGGGCCCGTGAGCCACAACTACTGAGCCTGCGCGTCTGGAGCCTGTGCCCCGCGACGGGAGGGGCCGCGATAGTGAAAGGCCCGCGCACCGCGATGAAGAGCGGTCCCCGCACCGCGATGAAGAGTGGCCCCCACTTGCCTCAACTAGAGAAAGCCCTCGCATGAACCGAAGACCCAACACAGCCAAAAAAAAAAAGAATACCCAGTGAGTTTTGGAAGAGCCTAATACATTTTTGTGCCCATTACTTTTCATAATTTGCATCTTGGACATTTGTTCTGTAGAAATCCCATTTTGGGGCTAAATTCAGCAATCTCCAGATATTGTTGTTTAATTCAATTTCTTGCTTAATAACAGGTATGTCAAGGGAAACCGCCTTTTAGGGGCCTAGGTTCTCTTGTGTCTGGTCCCTCTGGGCAATAGTTGGTCCTCTAAAGCCCATAAGCATGCAATTGAAAGCAGGATAGTGATGCAGCATGTTACAGTGCCGCCGTGCAAACTGAAGCTCTAAGGCCATCTCTGGAACATTCTTAGAGGATTTGTGGCATACGTGTGCCTAGGGAGCTCAGGCCTTAAATGCCTCACCACTTGTGATCAGACAGAACCCACACGAGGCTCTCTCTTCGGGGTAGCCTGGACAGAGGACAACAGCGGGTCCATGCTATACTTTGTGATCTGCTGAGATCTGTTGGGCAGAATCTGGGTTCCTCCTAGATTAGATGAGGCATACTCTATGCTACGTGGACCCCCAGTTGCAAGAACAAGGCTCATTCCTCCTTCTCAGTGACTGAACAGCAGTTATACTCTCACTGAAGTAGTAAGAATCTACACCCCTTTACTCTCCTTTGAACTGTGGATTCTCCTCTTTCCTCCCCACTTGGTTGAGTGAGGATGAGAAGTCATTTGAAAGCTTGCTTTTGTTTTGATTCTTGCTATGAGTCTCTGTTCTCTGTGAAAAATCTTTCTCATTTAGGAGAAAAACCTGCCTTTAAGTTGTACCTTTGAAAGAATGAAATTAGTCTTGGGATCCTGGCTCCGATTTCTAGTTAAAAATTTCATTTACTATGCAATTAAAAACAACTCCACAGCTATTTAAAGAAAATGATGTTGCCTTCTGAGTCATTACAAAGTAAATATAAAAAATATGCTAAGTTCTCGAAGGAAAAAAATGTGCTTTGTACCACAAAGGGTTTACTCTTTGTCTCATTCCATCAGTAAGGAGAAATGAAAGTGCTTACAATGAATTATAATGCACTTAGGATGAACATTCTGGTGTATGAGGCATGGATGGCTATAAAGTCAGGAGACTATTTTCCAGAAGTCTCACTTGAAAAGCCAGCCCCTTACTTTATAGCTTTACCATATACAGCATTACGTAAACATTATCATTGGAGCAGAATCAAGTTATAATATTACTCACCATTACATGCATTTAGATATAATTTGGATCAAATTTATGCCTTCTAAGATATGAAAATTGATAGATATAGCATGTATGATATAACAGAGTTAACATATAGTAAGTATGTAAGTAAATAAACAAGACAATGAGACTGTGTATCAGCGCTACCATTAGAAAAGGGCTCTGCTGTCTACATTGCTTTTACTGGTAGAGGTAGACATAAAAGAAATAAAGGCAGATAAATATAAGGAACAAAACAGGTCTTAATTTTTTTAAAGGTACTTTGTGGATTCAGATGTGAAATAGGGGCCTCTAGCAGCTGAAAATTGAAGGAGCACATATTATCAAACAGATCCATCTCAGGCGAAGGAAATGTAGTAGTCCCCTCCCCTGGCTGACAAGAAGCCGATGGATCACTGATGAATGCTTATAAATCACAAGGACAGTTCTTACATGGAGAATTATAATCATAGGGATTTTTCTGACTTCCATGTTTGCTTTTTCCATCACCCACTTTCCACCACACATCACCTCTATGTTTCCTGTCTCCAAAATTATTTTTTTTCTCCAGCACATTCTTCCAAAGGACAGTGATATGAGGAGGACTTCACCCTTGTGGGACAAACTGTTTTTGTGGTTTTTCTTCTTTCCCTAGCCCTCATTTTTTCCCCTCATATAAACCTATCCTTGAAGGCCTGCTTCTCCTTGAACAACAATCAGGACATGAATGGGACTTGGAATCAGGTGACGAGAAAGAGCTTCAGAAGTTAGCAAGAGAACGAGCATGAAGGCAAGAGCTGATGAGTTTGAGATGAAAGCTAACCTGGGAGAGGTCTTGGAAGGAGCTCAGCCTACTCAAACTGGAGAATGGTATCTGCAACTACAATCCCCAGCCTAATAAAGCACTGACCCTGGGAGGGCAGTAAAGGTGAGCAGAAGTAACCAGTGTCTGGACTTGGGAGAGAGAAAAAGCCAAAGGCCATCACCTCCTGTGCTACTAAATTCACTGTGTAACTTAACTGAAATTTCGCAGCCAGCCTGAGTTAAAGAGATAGCCACAGATGCTACAAGGTGAAGGTCACATTCTGAGTTCTAGAAAGACCCTTATGATTCAAAAGCACCATCTTTTTAGCCTCAGAGCATTTGTATTCCATTTTCCCACCCTCTCTGTCCCTGGGGCACTCTAGCTTTGAGACTGTATTATAGAAGAGGCATTTTCTCTCACAGTGACTCTCAAAAAATGGCTGTCAAATGAAAAGACAGGCAGAGAAAGGGAAAGAGCTAAATCTAATAAAGCATTGTTTTGAAATAGTTCCTTTATTTCTTCTGGATTACTTATCACCATTTATGGTCAAAACCTTTTGACACGGCACCAGGAACTCTGCTGAAATCTCTGTATGTGCTCAGGAACCTGAATTGAATAGCAGCAAGGATTATGTTGACTAATCAATAGTTCACATAATGTTGGTATCAATTATGTTCATATTAATCATAATGTTGATATCAATAGTCAATATTACATTGATTAATAGCAACTCTCCTTCATGGACACATTACCTTCATCTGGCTCTATCAAGACCATTTTCAGAATGACGTTGTTAATCCACTAATTGCCAAATCCAATGGATTTATTTTAAGTATTTGTCCTATTTAATCACATCATAGTTTTCAGCACTATTCACCACCTGTTTTTCATTTTATTGTCTCTCCTCCTAAATCTCCTGCTATTTCTCAATTTGCATAATCTGCCCCACTTTCTCCACTCACCTTTCATATACTGTTGTTCTCCAGGATTGTATTTTTCTTCTTTCCTGGCCTCATGGAGTAGTTTTCATATATTTCATCAGTTTTTTGGCTTTAATTATACTTCTTCAGATTGAAATTTTATTTTATTTTATTTTTAACATCTTTATTGGAGTATAATTGCTTTATAATGGTGTGTTAGTTTCTGCTTTATAACAAAGTGAATCAGTTATACATATATATATGTCCCCATATCTCTTCCCTCTTTCATCTCCCTCCCTCCCACCCTCCCTATCCCACCCCTCTAGGGGGTCACAAAGCACCAAGCTAATCTCCCTGTGCTATGCAGCTGCTTCCCACTAGCTATCTATTTTACGTTTGGTAGTGTATATATCTCCATGCCACCCTCTCACTTTGTCCCAGCTTACCCTTCCCCCTCCCCGTATCCTCAAGTCCATTCTCTAGTAGGTCTGCATCTTTATTCCTGTCTTGCCCCTAGGTTCTTCTGACCATTGTTTTTTCTTCTTTTTTTTTTTTTAGATTCCTTATATATGTGTTAGCATATGGTATTTGTTTCTCTCTTTCTGACTTACTTCACTCTGTATGACAGTCTCTAGGTCCATCCACCTCACTACAAATAACTCAGTTTCGTTCCTTTTGATGGCTGAGTAATATTCCATTGTATATATGTGCCACATCTTCTTTATCCATTCATCTGTCGAGGGACACTTCAGTTGCTCCCAGGTCCTGGCTATTGTAAATAGAGCTGCAATGAACATTTTGGTACATGACTCTTTTTGAATTACGGTTTTCTCAGGGTATATGCCCAGCAGTGGGATTGCTGGGCCGTATGGTAGTTCTATTTTTAGTTTTTTAAGGAACCTCTATACTGTTCTCCATAGTGGCTGTATCAATTTACATTCCCACCAACAGTGCAAGAGGGTTCTCTTTTCTCCACACCCTCTCCAGCATTTATTGTTTCTAGATTTTTTGATGATGGCCATTCTGGACGGTGTGAGATGATATCTCATTGTAGTTTTGATTTGCATTTCTCTAATGATTAATGATGTTGAGCATTCTTTCATGTGTTTGTTGGCAATCTGTATATCTTCTTTGGAGAAATGTCTATTTAGGTCTTCTGCCCATTTTTGGATTGGGTTGTTTGTTTTTTTGATATTGAGCTGCATGAGTTGCTTGTATGTTTTGGAGATTAATCCATTGTCAGTTGCTTCATTTGCAAATATTTTCTCCAATTCTGAGGGTTGTCTTTTCATCTTGTTTATGGTTTCCTTTGCTCTGCAAAAGCTTTTAAGTTTCATTAGGTCCCATTTGTTTATTTTTGTTTTTATCTCCATTTCTCTAGGAGGTGGGTCAAAAAGGATCTTGCTGTGATTTATGTCATAGAGTGTTCTGCCTACATTTTCCTCTAAGAGTTTGATGGTGTCTGGCCTTACATTTAGGTCTTTAATCCATTTTGAGTTTATTTTTGTGTATGGCGTTAGGGAGTGTTCTAATTTCATTCTTTTATATGTAGCTGTCTAGTTTTCCCAGCAGCACTTATTGAAGAGGCTGTCTTTTCTCCATTGTATATTCTTGCCTCCTTTATCAAAGATAAGGTGACCATATGTGTGTGGGTTTATCTCTGGGTTTTCTATCCTGTTCCATTGATCTATATTTCTGTTTTTGTGCCAGTACCATACTGTCTTGATTACTGTAGCTTTGTAGTATAGTCTGAAGTCAGGGAGCCTTATTTCTCCAGTTCCGTTTTTCTTTCTCAAGATTGCTTTGGCTATTCAGGGTCTTTTGTGCTTCCATACAAATTGTGAAATTTTTTGTTCTAGTTCTGTGAAAAATGTCAGTGGTAGTTTGACAGGGATTGCATTGAATCTGTAGATTGCTTTGGGTGGTAGAGTCATTTTCACAATGTTGATTCTTCCAATCCAAGAACATGGTGTATCTCTCCATCTGTTTGTATCATCTTTAATTCCTTTCATCAGTGTCTTATAGTTTTCTGCATACAGGTCTTTTGTCTCCGTAGGTAGGTTTATTCCTAGGCATTTTATTCTTTTTGTTGCAATGGTAAATGGGAGTGTTTCCTTAATTTGTCTTTCAGATTTTTCATCATTAGTGTATAGGGAGGATGCAAGAGACTTCTGTGCATTAATTTTTTATCCTGCTACTTTACCAAATTCACTGATTAGCTCTAGTAGTTTTCTGGTAGCATCTTTAGGATTCTCTATGTATAGTATCATGTCATCTGCAAACAGTGACAGCTTTACTTCTTCTTTTCCAATTTGGATTCCTTTTATTTCTTTTTCTTCTCTGATTGCTGTGGCTAAAACATCCAAAACTACGTTGAATAATAGTGGTGAGAGTGGGCAACCTTGTCTTGTTCCTGATCTTAGTGGAAATGTTTTCACTTTTTCACCATTGAGGACGATGTTGGCTGTGGGTTTGTCATATATGGCCTTTATTATGTTGAGGAAAGTTCCCCCTATGCCTACTTTCTGCAGGGCTTTTATCATAAATGGGTGTTGAGTTTTGTCGAAAGCTTTCTCTGCATCTATTGAGATGATCATATGGTTTTCTCCTTCAGTTAGTTAATATGGTGTATCACGTTGATTGATTTGCGTATATTGAAGAATCCTTGCATTCCTGGGATAAACCCCACTTGATCATGGTGTATGATCCTTTTAATGTGCTGTTGGATTCTGTTTGCTAGTATTTTGTTGAGGATTTTTGCATCTATGTTCATCAGTGATATTGGCCTGTAGTTTTCTTTCTTTGTGACATCTTTGTCTGGTTTTGGTATCAGAGTGATGGTGGCCTCGTAGAATGAGTTTGGGAGTGTTCCTCCCTCTGCTATATTTTGGAAGAGTTTGAGAAGGATAGGTGTTAGCTCTTCTTTAGATGTTTGATAGAATTCGCCTGTGAAGCCATCTGGTCCTGGGCTTTTGTTTGTTGCAAGATTTTTAATCACAGTTTCAATTTCAGTGCTTGTGATTGGTCTGTTCATATTTTCTATTTCTTCCTGGTTCAGTCTCGGAAGTTGTGCATTTCTAAGAATTTGTCCATTTCTTCCAGGTTGTCCATTTTATTGGCATATAGTTGCTTGTAGTAATCTCTCATGATCCTCTGTATTTCTGCAGTGTCAGTTGTTACTTCTCCTTTTTCATTTCTAATTCTATTGATTTGAGTCTTCTCCCTTTTTTCTTGATAAGTCTGGCTAATGGTTTATCAATTTTGTTTATCTTCTCAAAGAACCAGCTTTTAGTTTTATTGATCTTTGTTATCATTTCCTTCATTTCTTTTTCATTTATTTCTGATCTGATCTTTATGATTTCTTTCCTTCTGCTAACTTCGGGGTTTTTTTGTTCCTCTTTCTCTAATTGCTTTAGGTGTAAGGTTAGATTGTTTATTTGAGATGTTCCTTGTTTCTTAAGGTAGGATTGTATTTAACACCCCACTTTCACCCTCTTAGAACTGCTTTTGCTGCATCCCATAGGTTTTGGGTCGTTGTGTTTTCATTGTCATTTGTTTCTAGGTATTTTTTGGTTTCCTCTTTGATTTCTTCAGTGATCTCTTGGTTATTAAGTAGTGTGTTGTTTAGCCTCCATGTGTTTGTATTTCTTACAGATTTTTTCCTGTAATTGATACGTAGTTTTATAGTGCTGTGGTCAGAAAAGACACTTGATATGATTTCAATATTCTTAAATTTACCAAGGCTTGATTTGTGACCCAAGATATGATCTATCCTCGAGAATGTTCCATGACCACTTGAGAAGAATGTGTATCCTGTTGTTTTTGGATGGAATGTCCTATAAATATCAATTAAGTCCATCTTGTTTAATGTATCATTTAAAGCTTGTGTTTCCTTATTTATTTTCATTTTGGATGATCTGTCCATTGGTGAAAGTGAGGTGTTAAAGTCCCCTACTATGATTTTGTTACTGTCGATTTCCCCTTTTATGGCTGTTAGTATTTGCCTTATGTATTGAGGTGCTCCTATGTTGGGTGCATAAATATTTACAATTGTTATATCTTCTTCTTGGATTGATCCCTTGATCATTATGTAGTGTCCTTCTTTGTCTCTTGCAATAGTCTTTGTTTTAAAGTCTATATTGTCTGATATGAGAATTGCTACTCCAGCTTTCTTTTGATTTCCATTTGCATGGAATATCTTTTTCCATCCCCTCACTTTCAGTCTGTATGTGTCCCTAGGTCTGAAGTGCATCTCTTGTAGACAGCATATATATGGGTCTTGCTTTTGTATCCATTCAGCCAGTCTATGTCTTTTGGTTGGAGCATTTAATCCATTTACATTTAAGGTAATTATCGATATGTATGTTCCTATTACCATTTTCTTAACTGTTTTGGGTTTCTTACTGTAAATCTTTTCCTTCTCTTGTGTTTCCTGCCTAGAGAAGTTCCTTTAGCATTTGTTGTAAAGCTGGTTTGGTGGTGCTAAATTCTCTTAGCTTTTGCTTGTCTGTAAAGCTTTTAATTTCTCCATCAAATCTGAATGAGATCCTTGCTGGGCAGAGTAATCTTGGTTGTAGGTTTTTCTCCTTCATCACTTTAAATATGGCCTACCACTCCCTTCTGGCTTGCAGACTTTCTGCAGAAAGATCAGCTGTTAACCTTATGGGGATTCCCTTAAGTGTTATTTGTTGTTTTTCCCTTGCTGCTTTTACTATTTGTTCTTTGTATTTAATTTTTGTTAGTTTGATTAATATGTGTCTTGGCGTGTTTCTCCTTGGATTTATCCTGTATGGGACTCTCTGTGGTTCCTGGACTTGATTAACTATTTCCTTTCCCATATTAGGGAAGTTTTCAACTATAATCTCTTCAAATATTTTCTCAGTCCCTTTCTTTTTCTCTTCTTCTTCTGGGGTCCCTATAATTCGAATTTTGGTGCATTTAATGTTGTCCCAGAGGTCTCTGAGACTGTCCTCAATTCTTTTCATTCCTTTTCCTTTATTCTGCTCTGCAGTAGTTATTTACACTATTTTATCTTCCAGGTCACTTATCCGTTCTTCTGCCTCAGTTATTCTGCTATTGATCCCTTCTAGAGAATTTTAAATTTCATTTATTGTATTGTTCATCACTGTTTGTTTGCCCTTTAGTTCTTCTAGGTCCTTCTTAAACGTTTCTTGTATTTTCTCCATTCTATTTCCAAGATTTTGGATCATCTTTACTATCATTATTCTGAATTCTTTTTCAGATAGACTGCCTATTTCCTCTTCATTTGTTAGGTCTGCTGGGTTTTTGCCTTGCTCCTTCATCTGCTGTGTGTTTCTCTGTCTTCTTATTTTGCTTAACTTACTGTGTTTGGGATCTCCTTTTAGCAGGCTGCAGGTTTGTAGTTTCCATTGTTTTTTGTGTCTGTCCCCAGTGGCTAAAATTGGTTCAGTCGGTTGTGTAGGCTTCCTGGTGGAGGGGACTAGTGCCTGTGTTCTGGTGGATGAGGCTGGATCTTGTCTTTCTGATGGGCAGGTCCACGTCTCGTGGTGTGTTTTGGGGTGTCTGTGGCCTTATTATGATTTTAGTCAGCCTCTGTGCTAATGGATGGGGTTGTTCCTGTCTTGCTAGTTGTTTGGCATAGGGTGTCCAGCACTGTAGCATGGTGGTCATTGAGTGGAGCTGGGTCTTGGTGTTGAGATGGAGATCTCTGGGAGATTTTTGCTGTTTGATATTACGTGGAGCTGGGAGGTCTCTTGTGGACTAGTGTCCTGAAGTTGGCTCTCCCACCTCAGAGGCACAGCCCTGATGCCTGGCTGGAGCACCAAGAGTCTGTCCTCCACACGGCTCAGAATAAAAGGTAGAAAAAAAGAAAGAAAGAAAGAAGATAAAATAAAATAAAGTAAAATAAAATAAAGTTATTAAAATAAAAAATAATTACTAAGAAAAAAAAATTTTTTTAAGTAATAAAAGAAAAAAACACAAAAAACGGACAGACAGAACCCTAGGACAAATTGTAAAAGCAAAGCTATACAGACAAAATCACACACAGAAGCATACACATACACACTCACAAAAAGAGAAAAAGGGAAAGAAATATATATATCGTTGCTCCCAAAGTCCACCTCCTCAATTTGGGGTGATTCATTGTGTATTCAGATATTCCACAGATGCAGGGTACATCAAGTTGATTGTGGAGATTTAATCTGCTGCTCCTGAGGCTGCTGGGAGAGATTTCCCTTTCTCTTCTTTGTTCGCACAGTTCCTGTTGTTCAGCTTTGGATTTGGACCCGCCTCTGTGTGTAGGTCGCCTGAGGGCATCTGTTCTTTGCTCAGACAGGACGGGCTTAAAGGAGCAGCTGCTTCGGGGGCTCTGGCTCACTCAGGCCGGGGGGAGGGAGGGGTATGGATGCGGCGCGAGCCTGCGGCGGCCGAGGCCGGCGTGACGTTGCAACAGCCTGAGGCACGCCGTGCGTTCTACCGGGGAAGTTGTCCCTGTATCACGGGACCCTGGCAGTGGCGGGCTGCATAGGCTCCTGGGAAGGGAGGTGTGGATAGTGACCTGTGCTTGCACACAGGCTTCTTGGTGGTGGCAGCAGCAGCCTTAGCGTTTCATGCCTGTCTCTGGGGTCCGCGCTGATAGCCGCGGCTCGCGCCCATCTCTGGAGCTCGTTTAGGCGGCGCTCTGAATCCCCTCTCCTCACGCAATGCGAAACAAAGAGGCAAGAATTTTTCCCGGACTCCCTGCCGGCTAGCTGTGGCGCACTAACCCCTTCAGGCTGTGTTCACGCCACCAACCTCAGTCCTCTCCCTGCGATCAGACCAAAGCCCAAGCCTCAGCTCCCAGCCCCCGCCCGCCCAGGCGGGTGAGCAGACAAGCCTCTCGGGCTGGTGAGTGCTGCTCGGTGGCGAGCCTCTGTGCGGGAATCTCTCCGCTTTGTTCTCCACACCCCTGTGGCTGTGCTCTCCTCCTTGGCTCCGAAGCTTCCCCCCTCTGCCACCCGCAGTCTCCGCCCGCGAAGGGGCTTCCTAGTGTGTGGAAACCTTTCCTCCTTCACAGCTCCCTCCCACTGGTGCAGGTCCCGTCCCTATTCTTTTGTCTCTGTTTTTTCTTTTTTCTTTTGCCCTACCCAAGTACGTGGGTAGTTTCTTGCCTTTTGGGAGTTCTGAGGTCTTCTGCCAGCATTCAGTAGGTGTTCTGTAGGAGTTGTTCCACATGTAGATGTATTTCTGGTGTATCTGTGGAGAGGAAGGTGATCTCCACGTCTTACTCTTCCACCATCTTGAAGCTCCTCCTCCAGCTTGAAATGTTAAATGGCATACTCAGCTGCTCCACATAGATTAACTGAAGGCACCTCAAATTCAGCGTATTTTAAGTTGGAACTCATTATCTCCTATCATACTTTTGTCCTCCTTCCAAATTCCCAATCTTAGTTAACAGGATCATAACCCACTTATGATTATGTAGTTAGCAGCCACAGACTATCCTTGTTTCCTTCTTTCTCCTTCAGGTCATTTTTGTAATCAAATATTATTTTTACATTTTTTCCCCTGAGATCAGCCTGTACTCTCCATCCTCACTGCCACTACTCTTGTCCGGGACCTTTTCATCTGTTGTCAATATCACTTCCTACTGACATTCTAGCCTCCAGTATTGTACCTCTTACTTACCACTATACCATTCATCCTTCATACAGAACGGAACATACATAAAGTTGATCATGTTTAAATGCACTTTTACTTGTAAAAATTCACATAGATTAGTGTAAGTCAACTCAACCTACCTTTGTAGCCTGGTCTCTCAACATCACACTCCCTCTCTGCCACAAATCTTATTCTTTATTCAGACTCTAATCTCATTCCTCCTAGCTCTTTTTTCCCTTTCATCTAAAGTATGTTTTGCAACCTTTTTCATTTGGCAAGCTCATACTTACTACACAGAATCCATCTCAGATGCACCCTCCCTTGTGAAACATTCTCCAATTTCCCTAGTTGCTTGCCTGCTTGTGCTAGATTTTAATTCTTTGTTTTTCTGCTTCTTATCACAATTTTAAGAGTGAAACAAGACCATGTCTTCTCAATCTTTGAATTCTATTGCCATACAAAGTGCCTGACACATAAAATCTCTCAATAGTCATTCAACGGATGAATGAATATTACCAAGAATCTTTCTCCTCTCATCTCACATTCCTAGAGATGTCTTCTTCCTAATACAGTCTTGAACATGGAAGAATCTTACTATTCCCCATGGTTCTGAAAAAGGAAAAAGGGGGCAGGATGAGGCCCTTTTGTCTTTTCTAAATCAGCCATCTGATTTCCCTTCATTTGTTGCTACCGCTTTCTCTGCCTCTCTTTGCCTGGAAGAGATGATAATATCTTTTCAATGATATGTCTATGATATACTATAATAGATATATAAATACAAAATTCTTAAAAATAAATAAAACACATAGTTGAAACTTTGTAACTCAAATAATTTCTGAAAATATGCTGCATAGTGAAAACATAAGATGTTTTGAAATATAACAGTGGCTCGTCTCTTGTCCAGTGAGTATGAACCTTGATATTACCTTGTTGGTGTTTCCTGTCCTAACGTTCATATTTAAGCATGCAAATGAACATTTTTAATCCATACTCAGACGTTGCACTGAGAACTAACTACCTTCAGCGACATAACCTAATCTCTGTGAGTTTATAGAGGGTCTGTGACTGAGTAATAACCAATTTTCTCACTATTTATCTCAAGTGAAATAGGTTAATTTGATCTCACAGAACTTTAAATTTTTTTCTATCCCTACTATACTTTACTGTGAAATTAGCAATTTTTTTGTTTCTTTCAAGATAGTATGACCAAGAAGACAACCAGAAACGGTGATAAAGAGGTATATAGAATGGAATTTTCTTCACTGATCCTTTATTGCCTGGGAGGCCATTGAATTTACATTCTAGAGTCTTCCAGTCAATAGGGGGCAATGTAGCTATTCATCTAAAACTATGTTCATTCTTTAATATTGGTAAATTTTGTCCCACATTTCTTTTCTCTGATTATTACAAGATATAATATTTTCATTCTGGATGTCAATATCCAAATCAGCAATCAGGATCAATCAAAGCTTCCCAAAAATTCAGAATGAGAGAAGGATAAGCTTTAACAAAAGTTTTTAAATGATTTTGAACTGAGCTTATCTCAGTCAAATGGATAATAATATATTACTGCTTCTTATATCTTGCCCTTTCTTATCCTCTGAGGAGAAATTTCCTAAAGTTCCTCTTCTCTTACCCTCAATCACAGTATTTTCCAAAAGAACTCTACTAAAGAAAGTAACTACTATAGCTCATGAAGATATGGTCTTGTATTCAAACTTCAGGAATAGTGGTGTGGATGGCTTTCTTCAGAAGTGGAATAGTTAGTCTCTTTAACGTCTTAAGCACTATATTTACCCTGTCTTGAGACTAGAATGTAGTAATCTCATAGGCATGGTATAAGTAATTTATTTTTGTTCATATTTTCTGTGTCACTTCTTCTCATTCCATCTTTTTGTCTGTCACACTCTTTGCATTGAGAACATGAATCAGTCTAAGAAAACAGCTTATTTATATGTCCTTCCTTTTTGCTCTAATGTAATGTGAGTCCCTTAATCTTTATGAGCATTCTTCTATCTGGATACGACCTAGTGCCATGTCACACGATGCTTCACATTAAAATTATACCTCTGCTAGACGATAAAATTAAGGAAGTGAGAGTGTCTAATTTCTCTGTTCCAAGTATATCAGTGCAGAAATGATTTGAGTGCATGAAAAGCCTGCAGGCATTTAATAAAAAGTTATCTAACAATAAAAGTAATTTCAGATACATGATTTCCTATGGATCACTCTACCTCTGTATAACAGCTGAATCACAGATACTGTGATTGAGGGTAACAACACAGGAACTTTAGAAAATCTGCCATTAGAGGCCAGAATCTGAGCACACGAGGGCAAAGAATGCATCGTTCATTAAGTAAATGCTTCCTCTAAGTGAGTCTAAGCTGATTTCTTTCTCAGTCACTGAGTTCTACAAAGGGCTTCTGTGGTCCCCACAGAGCTCAGTGTGAGCACTGGCCAGTAAATCCAATCTCATCATTTCAAACCCTTTGGCAGTTTTCACTTACAGATTTCTCCTTATCATGAGCTCTTAGCTGCAACAAAATGGCAAGAGAAAAATAAAGCAAGATCAAAAGATACATATTCAATGCAAAATAGCTCAGCCTGTTAGCCCGAAGCAACAAAGAAGTGAAGAACATTCTCCACTGTGTAGTAAAGTGTGTTTCTGGGAGGCTAATGTTACATGCAAATCTGCCGGAGGCAACATTAAAAAAACGAAAAACAAAACAAAAGAACTCAACAAGTCAACAACAAGAGCAAACCAGGCCTGCAATTTTTGTTTTTCCATACAGCTCATCTAGTCTTCATCCATCATGTAGCAAAGCTCATATTATTTTACAAGGAAGCTTAGAAGAGATTAACACTCTTACATAAGCTATTAACCCCTTCTATTATATTATTTTGGCCTAAATCCTTCATTTTTAAATAGCATAGAAGGTCTGATACCGGGGTTGCACAGGACAAAGATAATGTAGAAAATAAGTTTGTTACAGTCCTTTGCAGACCACCCACAAGTGTACCACTAAAAACTCCTCTACAGTGGGAAAACAATTAACTCTGTTGTGTTACTCTACAGTACCAAGCCTCTTCATCCTACCTCTCCAGCAGGTAGGGTGTGAGAGCAGGCCAAAAATCTCCCCAAAAGACCTTATAGCTAGCTATACCATTCCTTCTCAATGTCAGATGAAAAGCTATTAAGAAAATACTATAGGCCAGACTCATTCTTGTCTTAACAAACACACTTTTACTTGCCATCCTCATAAAACATTACTTACAGCCATAATGGGAGCTTAGCTATAGAAAAGCTGTTCCGTGGGTGGCCCAGGTGCTTTCAGAGCAGATTCCATGTTACAAAGAGGGCGGGAAAAGTCTTGAACATGAGCAGGCACAGATCTAGAAGAGCCATTTCTTTTCTAGAAGACTTTTGAACGTTTGACTGGGGAGTGGGATAGTTAGCAAGTTGAAAGCATTTACAGGGCTCTCTGTTAAGGAAGAGAAATTTTTCAATTTAACTAGGGAAAACATTTTTTTTGGCTTCAGCTGGTGATACCCAGTACAGGGTAAAGGAAAAGTATTGCCAGCCTATCCTCTGAGACTCTGTCCCAGCCACAGTAGAAGCATGATGTGAGAGGACTAACTGCCACAGTGACCTCCCAGCTTCTCATTCAGTCTACTAACTGCCAGACACATCCCTTTCAACAGAAACAGTTCTGGAGCTGACTGTAGGACAGTTGGCTGTGGACTGCTGTATAGCCAAGCAGGCATCGTCACTGAGAAATGGTAGCACAAGTAGTAACTGTCTTCATTTGATCAATATGAAGTTTTATTACCTCTGATTGGTGCCTAACAGAAGGCAATTCCTGGTACTTGTGGGTTCATGAATTTGTACCGAGATAGGAGTTAATTCTTTTTTTTTTTTCTTAATTAATTAATTTATTTATTTATTTTTGGCTGTGTTGGGTCTTCGTTTCTGTGCGAGGGCTTTCTCTAGTTGTGGCGAGTGGGGGCCACCCTTCATCGCGGTGCGCGGGCCTCTCACTATCGCGGCCTCTCTTGTTGCGGAGCACAGGCTCCAGACCCGCAGGCTCAGCAGCTGTGGCTCACGGATCCAGTTGCTCCGCGGCATGTGGGATCCTCCCAGACCAGGGCTCAAACCCGTGTCCCCTGCATTGGCAGGCGGACTCTCAACCACTGCACCACCAGGGAAGCCCCGGAGTTAATTCTTCATTTTCATCAGTGCCATTAGAGCATTCAAAGTTTATTTAGAATCACTTAATAAAATGTTGATTTCAAAATGTCCCTACTTGGAAGCTTGTAGCTGTAATACCCTAGGTGAAAGTAGATTCTCACAAAGTGATACAGCTTATGATCTTAATATCAATAGTTCGTTCTTTTTTTCCCTTCCTTCTCCCCCCACTTTAACATCATTTTTTTTTTTTTTTTGCCAAAGGTTATGAAAATTTTATTTAGCGTGTTATTTACAAGACTGTTTCCTTTCTGTTTCATTAATTCTGCTAATTTTCAATTAATTTGGGTAATGACATTCACTCCGTTTTTTACTACTCTTCTGATAAGCGTTTTCTAATGGAAGAGATATACTGGCTGGCTGTGTTTTCAGTGAAGTTGAGGTGGTCTCTGTAATGAATGTTGGTGCAGAATCAAGGGGACTCTAGCCATAAGTTGGCAGCTTATAAAAGCTACTCTACTTCTGCAACTTGCACTGAATTTTCAGAGGCAAAGATGGGGAGAGTAGTAGAGGGTTTAGAGAGCGTAAGACAGCTTCTCCTCCAGTCCGTGACAGATAATTACTCAGTGGGACTTTTATCTGGACAGAAGCCACGTGCTCATGATGAGGCCTGCTTCTTGCAGGAATAAGGCTTCCCTACCCGGATAACAAAACAGAAAGTTGCGTTCTAACATGGACTGCTGAATAGTTAGGACAGAGAAATCGGAGGTCTATGAATGCTTTTAGCAATGGAGTTCAAGATCAGGATAGTGATATCCTGTAGAAATGTAGATCCTGGAACCATAACTGATCAAAACCAATCACTCTTTTAGTGACAGAGCGTATGCAAATATGGGCAACTTAACAAAGGACTCAAATGTATGATGGAGGGCGGAATAGGAGAGAAGAACAGAATTCAGCCTGACTGCATAGTCTAAAATAGCTGGCACATCCTTTCCTTAGAACTCAGAGCAGGGGCATGGGATGGGCAGTGAGCATCCAGATGACTGTAATAGGAAAAGTAATAAAAGATCTAGGAATTAGAATGGCTCACAGTGTGAGAAACAATCACCGTTTTACAATTAAATGTTATAATCCCCACTCAATTTTTTAGTATTTTAATAGATGAATCTTTTAATCCATAGGTCATAATATCTTAAAGGTTTTAGAAACATTGGAATCAGCCTAGGAAGTTTGCAATTAGAAAGGCTGGATCTGGTGGAATCCAAAAGGCAGGTTTGGGAACTCCTGGGAATTACTAGTAATTAGAGAAGGAAGGCAGGAGACAGTCTGATTTGAGAAGGGAACCATAGGAGTTACCTATGCTGTCTCTCCAGGGAATCCAACCCCCTGGGCTAACCGACCCCACGATATTTACATCATCTACATCTGTATTTCTCTTCTACTCCACACAGGCCATTTCAATAACAGAAATATACAATCTATTGTATTTACGGATAACTGATTCAAGTGAAATGTTCTTTTTACTTTTTAATCAATCATTACCTAAACACTGTCATGCCTTTAGCTTTTGATATTTTATATCAGAGTTTCAGTGTTATATATACATCCTGGTAATTCCGTGGCTCTGAGAAAAGATTCTGAAATAGTTTCCTAACAACTAATGAGTTCAAGTTTCTGGAATTTCAGTGTTCAGATGCCTTTGTGTGTGTGTGTGTGTGTATTCAGGCAGATGATAAAATTAGAATTATATCTACAACAAATAATAAGAAAAACATGAGAGAGAGAGAGTGTGTGTGAGGTAGAGAGAAAGACGCACACACAAACTCAGTGTGATACAGTGTAAGAAACAGAGTGGAGAGAGAGAGGTGCTGCAAAGCAACAGTTAGAGAGTCAGATAAAAGTGCTGATGTGAAAAGTCAAAGGAAATTCTAGTGTAGTTATTCAGAATGAATAGAAGTAGAAGATATATAAAAGTAGAAGATATATAAAAGAAATAAAAATATTTGTATTCAGAAATGCTGTCATGCTCTCTCTTTTCATCTCAAGTCCCACCCTACCCACCCCCCTCTTCCCTGTAAAACAGCAAGCTTCAAAGATCAATAAATGATTTTGGGTAGAAAAGTCTAGAAATTTAGAAGTATCAATAGTTTCACTGTACGTTTTATGATTATAACCAACACTTGTTTGGCATCAAAAGTCCAGAAAAAAACAGTAAAGTATGGATAAAATAAAAACAATCAGAATATTAACAATGCTTTATTCTGGTGATTTATATTTAAAGTCAAACTCAGAGTCACACTTCTGTTTAATTGGAATCACACTGAGCTTACATTTTATATATTTATACACATATAAATTTATATATTCTTGAACTCTGCTTTTAAAAATTATTATATTAGACCAGTAGTGCATGTTAATCACGGAATAATATAATTTCCCTCTTAGCTACCTACCAAGTAGCTCTTGAAGGTGTTCCCATAAAGTAGAAACTCTCTACAACACGTTGGCTATAATAATTTATGCAAGTTATTTCAACTCTCTGAGTCTCAGTATCCCCATTAGATTGTTTTGGGGGCTTAATAGAGCATTACATGTAAAGACCTTAGAGTAGAAATAGAAAACAATCAATAATTGTTACATATTATTGTTATGTTGTCATTGTTGTTATTATCATTTTTATTGCTATTATTATATTTACTAATCACAAAAATGGAATGAAGAAGGATGGGATATAAGACTTTTTTTTTCCTGAATCAAGTGAGTCAATAATTGCAAGATACAAGGAGCAATGAGGAGAGTCCCAGGAACATCCACTCTGAAGAAAACACTGATTGCGGTATAACTTACTGAGCTGACCTTTTAAATAAGAAGAAAGAAAATAGTAGAAGACCACATTGAAAATGCTGAACTTTGTCTAAGCCCTGTGCTCCCAGAAAGCAAGAATGATTAGGAAATCCCCACCCCCGACCTTTGTGTTCCAGGCAATGGCTAACCACAAGGGACCCCTGTGTCCTCACATCTTAGGAGGTAAGGTTCATCTCCATCCTTCCTCATGACTTCCGTAAGGCTCTGATGAGTCCCTGCTCCCATAAAACCCTGACTCCCTTCCCTTTTCTGATTGCAATAACCTGAATACTATTTTCAGTTAATTGTCGAATTTCTTTTTTCTTTCACACGTGTCACAAAATTCTCCATGCTGGGTTACCTTTTGGAAGAATGAGCTGGGAGCAGTGACCAGAGTAATCTTGGACAGTGCATGGGATGGCAGAAAGAAGGTAGAAAGGGAAGGTTTTATTCCTATTTGGGTGTGAGTCTGTTCATTATACTATCCCTCATTTCACAAAATATATGCATTCCAGAAATGCATTTTTTCTAATGCCTTAGGGACTGCTATTAGAAAACCAGAGATCCCTGGGAATCATAAAATCCTGAGATGTAATAAAATCAGACACTTAAGAAAGCAGCAGTTTCACTTTTTACACTCACATATTTAAGGGAAATAACTCTGATTTTATAAAACACTAACAGTAATCTCAACATTTATAATCTTATGATACCCACCAAATAAGTCACACAATGAAAATACTGAAAGTGAACCCCTCAGGTAGATTTCAGACTCCAATGGTCTGCCTTCACTTTGGATTTTTCCTCCAGGTGGGTCATAAAATAGGGAGTTTGGCATTCTTTGTGTATTTAGCTTAGTTATTATGTCAGTGGGGTGCAAGAGTCCCTACATTTTATTATGTTTTCCTTTTATTTTATGCCACTGGGTTAACAGTTGAGAATCACCACTTTTAGTGTCTAGAATAACTTGCAAATGTAGATGCTTTTCAATAGTATTTTATGAAGTGGAAGGAATTGTTTTGCTTATTATCCATCTCTTTATAATTGTTTTCAGGTTTTGAAGATTTCTGGAAACACTTTAAATGGAATCTTTAATCTAGCTCAGATTTCATAAACTGATACAATGAAAACAATATGGCTTGCATTTGGGAGACTTATTTTTCCTTAAAATAAGCCAATACATTTATGTTAGTTTTAATAGAGCCTGAACAGGAAGCAAAGCCAGAAGTACCCAATAAATTGCTTTTAAGCCAATACTGTTGAACACTTACTCTGTGCCAGGCACTGCTCAAATATATTCACATGTGTTACTAGATTTAATTCCCACAATCTTTGTAAGACAGGTACTCTTGATTATCCCCATTACACAGAAAAGGAAAATGGTCACAGATGGGTCAACTATGTTGCTCAAGGAATCTTAGTTAATAAATGGTGCTGGGAATGGTATCTAGTCCATCCTAAACTGTTCGCTTTCTACATTTGTTGCAGGGCTATAATCCTGTTACTTCTCTTTGCCTCTGTCCTGGGTTCAGGCTCTATTTTCTCTAGTCCATATTTTTCTCTTTTTCTTTTTAGTTATTTTTTGTGGAAAACATCCTCTAGTAACTTTTTGATTAAGATACGTACCATGTAAATTACTTTATGAATTTTATGTCTGTGCACCAAATGTGAGTGTTAAAAAAAAACTCAACTTTTTTGAGTAGAGAGCTCTAGATCAGAAACCATCTTCCTCCAGAATTCTGAAGATATTTTCTACTTTCTTCCATCATGCTTTCAATCCTTTTAATCTGAAAACTCATATCTTTCAGCTCAGAGAATTTTTATTGAACTATTTCATTGATGATTTTCTCCCTTCCTTTTTCTCTACTTTCTTTTTCTGTATTACTACTATTTGGATAGTAGGTATCCTGGACTGGGCCTGTAATGTAATCTTTTTTTTTTCTTCTTTTATTTCCCATCTTGTCGTCTTCTGCCTACACTTCCTGTGTGATTCTTCTCAGCTATTAATGTCAATACATCTATTGAGTTTTTCATTTCTACCAACATGTTTTAAATTTCCAAGACCTCTTGTGTATGGGTGCTATAGCTACTCTTAGTTAAGAATATTAATAATTAAAAGTTTTCTCCTGTTCAAATCCTCTCTCTTTTCCTCAAGTTGCCTTATCTGTTTGTTTCTTTTGGTTTCTCTCTTTGGTGTTAGAGGCATTCCTTAGTTATCTGGTAATCTTCATATGCTATTTATATTTAAAACGAAGAATACAATGTAGTGAGTTCTTGGAAGACTCTCTCTCTCTAGGAACCCTGTCAGAAGTCTGATTACCATGAGGCTGCAATGCTGCAGAGTCCATGTATGCGTACTGTGGCCAAGAATTCTAGCTGAGCCCGCCCTTCCAGTCTTCCTGCCAAGGTGCCAGATGAATGAGTGGAGCTCGCCTGGGCCCTCCAGACCAGCTCAGTTGTGGGCTGAATGGCATGGAGCAACCTTAGTCAACACAACATGAAACGGAAGAATCACTTAGTCAAGCCCTGGCCAAACTCCTGGATCTTGAGATATGATAAAGTGATTGTTGTTTTAAGACACTAAGATTTGGATAATTTTTATACAGCAAGGGATAATCAAAACATTAGATTCATATGGACTAACAAGGCAAGGTGATATCTAAAATACTGGTGAGTTAAAATGAATGTAATTTGAATAATGACTTAAAAAATGGTGATTGGAGATTCTGCGTGTGTGGATGGGACTCTTTGACTGATGATTTATGGCAGGGTGATCTGGCTGTGCTGTTCCTCCAAGACACAGTCTATTTTCCCCTGATACTTATTTACTTATTTAGCTATTATTTTTAAAATAAGCTTTAATGTTTTAGAGCAGTTTTATATTTAAAGAAAAATTACAAAGTCAGCATAGACTTGCCATGAACTCCACACCAGTATCCCCCTGTTATTAACATATTACATTAGTATGGTACATTTGTCACAATTAATGGGATAATATTGACATATTATTATTATTAACCAAAGTCTATACATTATTCATAGTTTCTTATGTTTTGCCTAATATCCTTTTTCTCTTCCAGATCACACACAGGATACCACATTAGCTGTCATGTCTCTTTAGGTTCCCCTTGGCTGTGACATTTTCCCAGACTTTCCTTGTTTTCAATGTCTTTGATAGTTTTGAGGAATATTAGGTATTTTGTAGAATATCCCTCTATTGGAATTTGTCTGATGTTTTTCTCCTGATTAGACTGGAGTTATGGGTTTTGGAGAGGAAACCATGGGTGTAAAGTGCCATTTTTATAACCCTGTACTAAGAAGGGTACATATGTCAACACTGACTTGTCACTGTTAACACTGACCTTGATCACCTGGCTGAGGCAGTGTATGTCAGGTTTCTCCACTGTACAGTTACTTGTTTATTTTCCCTTTCCATACTCTCCTCTTTGGAAGAAAGTCATTATGAGCAGCCTGAACTTAAGGAGTGGGGAGTTATTCTCCACCTCCTGAAAGGCACAGTATCTACATAGATCATTCAGAGTACTTCTGCATGGGAGATTTGTCTCTTCCCACATTTATTTATTCAATCACTTATTTATGTCAGTATGGACTCATAGATATTTATTTTATGATACCTCCCCTTTTCTTAGATCTTTCCTTGAGAGTTAGTTATAGTCCCCAAGAAAGAGTTGCACAGTATTCCGATTAGAGGATAAAATCTGGCTGTAAATACACTGGGGTCTCAGTGGAAAATTAGGGCCAAGTTGGGGTCTTGCTATTTAATATGCAAATATTATGCACCTGACCCTCAGCTGTATTTGGTATCCCCTAGTACAAAGACCCTGTTTTAATTCCTCCAGAGAATGAAACCAAATTATTTTGCTTAGTTTAGTCAAGGAGAGTCAGCCAGGAGCATGGAGAGAGGAAGGGATCTAGGGATTTAACACACTTTTCAACATAATTCAAACAAGTTTTCTTATTTTAGTTGCTTCTCCACCTCAACCTTGATCTTTCCCCTACTTTCAGTGGTATATGGTGCTGCCAATTCCTGAACAGTTTGTGGGAAGAATTGGTTTGGTTCTCAGCTTTCCTCATTACTGGCTTAGGCTTCAGCGTTTTCATGTCTGTTAAATCAGTTTCACTCATCCATCTGCTTTACAGCTTCCAAAATTGCTTTTGCTGTGCTCTCCTATCTTGTTCTCCCCATCTCCCCTTGTATGTTTGTCTTTAGAGACAAAAAAGTCCCTTTACAGCAGGTTTAGTAGAGTTTGGGGGAGAGTGGAATTGGAGGTGTGTTCAATCCACCACCTTTCACGGCTTTGCTCAGGATTAGAGACTTCGCTCTGTGAGACAGAGTCTCTGTCTCACTCATCCTTGTATCCCCATCACCACCGTTCCCACCCACGTGCTTGATAAAGATCAGGAGGTAAATAGTAATTGAGACTCATAAATGAAAATAGGAAGCAGAGTCAGGACTCAAATACAAATCTAAATCCAAGTTAGTTTTTATTTTTTACATTGTACTAAACTTCCACCCCATATCAGTTATAAAGTTTGTATTTTCAACATTTAAAATGGAATTTTTCATCCATAAGATCATGCAGATCAGTGCTTTTCAAATTTTTATGTGCATACAAATATCCTGGGGATTTCTTAAAGTGCAGATTCTGATTTAGTAAGTCTGGATGGGCTGTCTCTCTGCTGGTCCAAGAACCACAAACTTGTATAGCAAGAATGTTTGGTAATGGATTTATAGCACTGTATATTCTGGCATTATAAAATGTCATTTTACACTTTATTTCTTTGTAAAGGTACTATTTTGCATAACAATTTTGTCAGAATCAGGACTTGGATAGAAACAAGTTGAGTTGTCCTGGGGAAAGGAAGGACCAGGAGCTCAAGTCAACCTACTCCAGTAGAAACTGGATTCCATCAAATATCCATAAGATTGTCAACTGTGGAGAAATGGCTGGGACTAGGAATTATTACAGACTACATACATGTATGTATTCATATATATTTTTATACCATACCTTATACCTTCCTTATACTAAACTGATTAAAATGGCTTAACGATGCACGCTAGTAATATTTATTAAGAGAGACAAGGAAATCAATGCAAAGGGGAACTGATGATAAGAAAGATAAAATAAAACAAATGTCGAGGTTCGTACACAAAAATATATGCCATGGTTTCTGCAAACTAATGACAAGGGTATCATAAATATGTCTCTGGGCAGTCAGCACAAAAATGGATAGATACACAGTCATTTACATGAGTCACTATGGCTAAGAAGACAATTTCTTTAGTTTACTTTCACAAAGAGGAGGCCATATAATGTTCCATAAAATATTTTCAAGGACACGTTGAGAGTAATAATCTTATATGGCAAGCCAGATAATATACATTTGTTCTGACATGAATTTAGGTGCTGATGATGGAGAGATAAAAGTAAACAATCTTTCTTAAGAAGCTCACGGTTTTATGAAGAGACTAAGAAATTTCAAATAAGATGCGTACAATAGAAGTACAAGGTTTGCTGGTAGCCCAAATGAGGAAGAAATTAACTCAGCCAGGGGAATGATGGGAGTTTGGACTGCTTTATGGAGTAAGAAATAAAATCATGCCTGAATAAATGTATTATCACATGTTGCCAAAATCTCTGAAAATACAAGATCTTAATCTAAGTGGGCTCTGCATTGTGGTCAGTAGAAGTAAAAGCACACAAACAAAGAAAAGAAATGAAAGAAAATATGTGTAATTAGGGAGTTCTGGCAACAAATGTGTGGAAACCTGTCTCTGGAAGACTGAAGTTCAAGGAACCCAGTAACTCTTTGCAGTACAAGTCAGGGACACAAGCTTCTGGGCCCCCAATGTAAGGGCAGTCCCAAAAGCAAGGTTCACAGGAGGCTGGCTGCAGCTTCTGCACCAGTCCAACAAGCTAGATGAGTGGTTCTTGACCAGTTTTGGTTCCCAGATACCTTTGAAAATATGACTTAGGCTATTTAACCTCTACTTAGAAAAACTCCAAACGTACACACATGCAAAGTTTTAATTTGGGCTCAGGGCTTGTAAGAACATCGCAGACCTTTTAAATATTTCCTTAGACCCTGAGTAAAAAACAAACTCAATTTGATGGATGGATCAGGCTATCATTATAACCTGAGATTGGGAGCAATTTAGATATTCTTGGGAACTCCCTTTATTTTAACTCTGTGCTCATCAAGTGACCTTCTGATTACAGAATATCAGCAAGTTAAGGTGGATGACAGACTCCATGAAGCCCATTATGGGAACCTCAGGTTAAGAACACAGGTTAAGGGCAATGTGATGGCCGAGAGCTGCAAAGGTCATAACATCTTCGATTTTTTTTTATCCCAGTCACATTTCATTTGTGTGCACTTTTCTCATTTCTTGAACTCCCTGGCATTTCTGCAGACCCAATAATAGTGCTTACTGTAAGACCTAAAGCTAAAAACTGAAATTTTGCACTCTTGCTTTGTATTGAGACCTCAGTGAATAAAATATAAAAGATAAGCACTTTCTCAGTGTACAAATATTGGGCCCAGCAATGAGTTTGAAACTCTTTGGACCTTCCCAGGAAACACAACCACAAACTTCACAGGTCATGAAAATCTGTTCATTCAGTCAGTTTAATCGACCCAACTTTGATCTTATGTAAACTTACTTTCAGGTTTTTAAAAATGAATCACAAATTTTCCCCATAATTAGACTAACAGCTTACACAGTAGATCTCATTCTCTACCCAGGTCCCTAGAACCTAAAAATGGTAGCTCGCAGGGAGTGAGATGCCGGGTGGTGCCAAGTATCTCTCTGCACAACATACGAGTATTATCTCAATGAAACTGTCCTCTTGTGATGCTATGAGGAGGGTGCTATTATGATGCTCATCTTAGAGGACAAAACTCACAGGTGAAGCAACTTGACTAAGTTCATACAGCTAATAAATGGCAGAGCCAGGTCAAAACTCAGGCAGGCTGATACCGGAGCCTGCACTGTTCATTAGTTCACTATACTCTCTCTCAGAGGCCCTCACTATGCAAAAATAAAAATCAATGTATTGGGGACTTCCCTGGTGGCACAGTGTTTAAGAATCCACCTGCCAATGCGGGGGACACGGGTTCGACCCCTGGTCCGGGAAGATCCCACATGCCACGGAGCAACTAAGTCCGTGTGCCACAACTACTGAGCCTGCACTCTAGATCCCGCAAGCCACAACTACTGAAGCCCACGCACCTAAAGCCCGTGCTCAACAACAGAAGCCACCACAATAAGCAACGAAGAGTAGCCCCCTCTTGCCGCAACTAGAGAAAACCCGCGCACAGCAACGAAGACCCAGTGCAGCCAAAAATAAATAAATAAATAAATTTATTAAGAAAAAAAGTAAACTCCCAAATTAAAAAAAAAAAAAAATCAATGTATTAAAACAGTGGATACAAGATAAATGTAGGAATAATGGGGGAAGCTGGTTAAATAATATTACTTGAATTCAACGGAATTCTATGCTGTCAATAAAATCTAGACTATAGAAATATATTTAGTGGGCTGATAAAATAGTCACAATGTATTGCTGAATGAATAAAGCAAATACACTGTATAGTAAAAGCCATTTATACCTTCACACACGCAGAAACACAGGAACTCACACACATGAAAAAAGGATATATATCAAAATGTTAATCATGATAATTACCAAGTGGTGGGAATCTAGGTAGTTATTTATTTTCTCAGGAACGCTCTTCTCCTGATCTTTGCACAGCTGGCTCCTTTTTTGTTTTCAGAGCTTAGTTTGAATGTCACCTTCTCAGAGAGGTCTTCCTTGACTCATTGTTATGAAGTAGACAGCTATAGGTGGTCTCTCTATATTTCTATTTAAGAACTATATCATACTATCATGCTTTAATATTTATTATCTTTCATTGGTAATTTTTATACATGTTTTTACTTTTCTATTATTTCCACTATAATTAATCTCCATGTCCCTCTTATTCACTTCTGTAAATCTCAACCTCAAATTTAACCAAAAGAAGTTCACAGATTCTCACCTTCCACCCATCCCTACATTCAGTCATAGCATCACATGTAACTGGGTAGCACGGAGCTATGGTAGCCATGGACAACATGGAGGTGATGTTCCCTGCTCTTAGAAGATCACATCTAGTGAGTTTAAAAGACTTCTAGGGCTTCCCTGGTGGCGCAGTGGTTGAGAATCTGCCTGCCAATGCAGGGGACATGGGTTCGATCCCTGGTCTGGGAAGATCCCACATGCCGCGGAGCAACTGGGCCCGTGAGCCACAATTACTGAGTCTGCACGTCTGGAGCCTGTGCTCCGCAACAAGAGAGGCCGTGATAGTGAGAGGCCCGCGCACCGCGATGAAGAGTGGCCCCTGCTTGCCACAACTAGAGAAAGCCCTCGCACAGAAACGAAGACCCAACACAGCCATAAATTAATTAATTAATTAATTAAAAAAAAAAAGACTTATAAACAAGTTGACTCTTGAACAACGTGGTTCATTTATTTATGGATTTTTTTTCAATAAATACATGCTAAGTACTACATGGCCCACAGTTGGTTGAGTCCACCTGTGCGGAACCTCACATGTGGAGGGCAGACTTTAACGTTATAGGTGAGTTTTTGACTGCATGGAGGGACAGTGCCCCTAACCCCTACAGTGTTCAAGGGTCTACTGTAACTCTGTAATGATAAAAGATACATAAAAGGTAATATAAAGTATAGGGACTTACAGGAAAAACTAACTTTTCCTGAGTTACTTTTCAAACAGGAAAAGTCAAAATAACTCAGTTGTTTTTAAAAATTATCACAAAATTACAAAAGCAATTCTCATGGTAAAAGCAATAATAGGAAAAGAGCAGTAAATAATTAGTGTTTGATCAGGTCTCCTTTGCCCATTTATAAATAGATACAAGCAAAGGTGGAGTGAGCTACCTTCTCATTGGGCTATTACTGATTGTGTCTTAATAGGAGCTTTGGGAAAGTAGACACTTTCTTTAGTCATGGAGCACAGCTGAAGCACTTTTTTCCTCAGAGATATAGCTTTTTTTCCTCCACATATATTCAAAACTTAACTTGTACTTCTGACAACGCCTATGGAAAGAAATAGCAAGGAAAGTCTAGGTTTTTTTCAGCTTTGATGGCATTACAACAGTAGGCAAAGCTATTCCACATGGGGAACATTATGATGTGGAGGAAAGTTGGAAGATTAATAATAATTACTAATTTACCATTGAACTTGAAGAACTAAAGCCATCCTGCTTTGATTGCTACACTCTCTATCTCTTTCAATAACACCCTTGTGAATCAAAAGCGTTCTCTTGGATTATGTTGTTTTTTGTTTTTTTTTTTAGAAATAATCTTTTTTCAATTTTTTTTTAAAATTTACTTATTTATTTATTTATGGCTGTGTCGGGTCTTCGTTTCTGTGCGAGGGCTTTCTCTAGTTGTGGCAAGCAGGGGCCACTCTTCATCGCGGTGCGCGGGCCTCTCACTATCACGGCCTCTCTTGTTGCGGAGCACAGGCTCCAGACGCGCAGACTCAGTAATTGTGGCTCACGGGCCCGATTGCTCCGCGGCATGTGGTATCTTCCCAGACCAGGGCTCGAACCCGTGTCCCCTGCATTGGCAGGCAGATTCTCAACCACTGCACCACCAGAGAAGCCCGGATTATGTTTTTATTTTAAATGAATAAGTGTATCCAAGATACTAGGTCTGATATGCTAAACCTTAAAGATAAATATATAAATATATATCACTCTGCACCAAGACTGTTAGTATAGTAGATACTAGTAAGGTTTACCCAATCCACCTTTGGAATATGTCCTAAGTGCCTTGGCTTTGACACTGTGCAAGAGTTCCAGAAATTTTGAGATGACTTAAATTATATTCCAGATAATATAGATATCATTGGGAGAAAAGGTCTATTCACTAAGAAACTACAGGAATACAACTCTGGAACAGGGGGTCATATACCTTCCTTACCACCAAGATATGATTTGGAGAAAAACACTAATGCACTCAGGAACTATAAGAATACAAGTTCAGGGCAAAGTCTTCCTTACCACTTTACATGGTCAGACCAGTAGGCATAAAAGCAACAAACATGGAATTCTTTTCATGTATCTGGTGGAAGACAAACTTCTCATCTAGAAAGAACAATGAAATCACTCAGCATAGACCACTGATGTACAAAAATGAGAAGTAACTGAGCAACTCAAATGGAGAAAGGCCCACAAAGGTTGTAAGTCTTTATCCACTGAAACTTTTGCAGTTTGAATAGGAGAACTACCACTCTCATATCTCAGAGAACCAAAGACATCATTGGTTCTCACTCATGAAAATGACCTGTGGGCTCTGAGGCCTTCTGAGTTGCTCCAGAGTCATACTAAAGTATTACACCCTTATCTTAAACTAATCCAATCTTCAGGGAATCATCCAGGGTGCAGTCTTCGTCTCAAACCTTGAACAGTTTATTTTGATTAAATCATTTGGGAAAACCAAATCTAAATATATATCCTTCACATGTAAGCATTTTAAACTAATTAAAATGTAAATAACTTTGAAAACATTTTAGAGACTGATTTACCACCAGCCATATTTATAAAAGCAAATTACAGTTGTGAACAATTTTCTGGCCAAGAGAGACCTGAAAACACAAAATGACAATGTGAAAATATGAGGGAAAAAAAAAAAGAGAGTCAATATTCTCCATTTAACTTCAAGACTACAGAATGAGTGGAGTTAGTCAGTTAAAGAAATGAAGTTGTTTATAACAGTTACAGATTGCTGTAGACATGAAGATGATCACAAATATACTCAAAGCAAAAAATACCATTGCGGTCACAAATCCTTGGAAGTTTTACAGAAATATTCATTTTGCACATGCAAACAAAGGGTTATTGTTTTCATTTGAAAACTTCACTCCTGGTCTTGCTCAGCAAAGAACTGACTGACTTTCGATAATTTTGAGGGGACAAATCAGCAGTGTCCAGAAGGATGCGGAGACTTTGGGTTTTGAAGGGAGAGAGTTAGAAAGAGAAATTCCTCCCTGTAGCACGTCAGGGTCATTTATTTCCCAGGGACCTCTGGCTTAGTCTCCTGTGCTCCCATTGTGTATGGTGTCCCAGCTCCTGTTGTCTCTTTTCCACTTGAAAGCAGAGAATGGTTTCTGTTATAGGGAGCAAGACAGTGACAAACTCATTTCCATATATAAAGCCAGCTCTGTAATATCATCGTATGATAAAGTCCTTACAAGAACAAAATGAGACTTCATCTGTTCTGTGCCTATTTTTTCCCAACAATAATCAAGAGATACCATCTTTTGGGATATTCTGTTTGCTTCCCCTTTCTCTACTTCTCTCTCTTTTATAGTTGTTAATTATTCATTGGAGTTTTCATCCCCTCCTACTTTTTCCCTTTTCTTCAGTGTGTTCCTTTATCTTTCCTTGGGGTCTATGTTCATTGTTTGCAATTTGTCTTTCCTTGTTAAGAGTTTTCATCCAGTGGCATCACTCCTTCATTCAAACTCCTTCACTGTCTTGACTCTCCTCTCTGCTTTTTTAACACTTTCACCAACCCTCTTCTTTAACTTCTTTCAACTTGACTTTCCTAAGCTCAACAGGAATTGGTTTCCCACAGATGGACTACATTTTTTTGCTGCTCTATTTCAGTTGGAAAAACAATAAAATGCAGGGTCAGTTTGCACCCTAGTTCCTAGGAGTTTTGCTCTGAACTCACCGTCAGTCCAGTACTCATAATGGGCATTATAAACTAGAGCAGTCCAATAAATAATAGAGAAAAACAAACAAAATCTTGGCAGAGTGTATTTGATGGTATTTCTTCTGGCAACAATGAAAACTCGGAATGATTTATAATTAGTAACCAAAACTGAAAAGACAGTAAGGGTTAGGGAATTAGGATCAATGGTTGTGCCTGGGCTCATAGTAAATAATATTCCTTCACACACTAAGGAATGCGAGCTGTGGGGAAAATGTGGATGATAGAATCTGGACTTTACCTTCATGCTGTAGCATTTTATATCCATTTGTAAACAGGATTCTTCTGCAGACCCCAAGAATAAAGAGAGAGGGTTTTTTTTGTTTGTTTGTTTGGGGGAGGAAGATTGGGAAATTGAGATAAATATATCTTTGGACTTTGAATATACTGATCCAAAGCTTCTAAACTTTTGCCTACATGAGAAGAAAAACTGTGACAAAAACAGGGAAGCTCAAACATGCAGCTAACACATCTGGATGTCAGAATGTATTTTCTGTTTGGCAATGTGTAAACTCAACTTGAATCTCAGATGGATCAATATGAGTCATGATGCACCCTTGCTGCCTCAGTGTAACCGGTGAGATTTTGCAGGTATATGGAGGCAAAAAGCCAGCGCACAAGTCCTTTCTCAAGAGCATTGCCAATGGACATGCACAAAGGATACCAATCCCTCTGCCAAATTTATTTTGGAAGTAAAGCAGGGTTGGTTCAAGATCTCATGAATGATAGGAAATAGCAGCATGAATTGTGTCCTTCATTTACATTTGTTAAGCATCTAAGTCCAGACTCAGAGCACTATGTTGTGTGCTTGCCGATATGAACAGGATTTTTTTTTTTAATAAATTTATTTTATTTATTTATTTTTGGTTGTGTTGGGTCTTCATTGCTGTGCGCGGGCTTTCTCTAATTGTGGCGAGTGGGGGCTTCTCTTGTAGCGGAGCACGGGCTCTAGGTACATGGGCTTCAGTAGTTGTGGCACGTGGGCTCAGTAGTTGTGGCTCGCTGGCTCTAGAGCACAGGCTCAGTAGTTGTGGCACATGGGCTTAGTTGCTCCGCGGCATGTGGGATCTTCCCGGACCAGGGCTCCAACCCGTGTCCCCTGCATTGGCAGGCGGATTCTTAAACACTGTGCCACCAGGAAAGTCCCGTGAATAGGATTTTGATCTATCCCTTAAGGGGTTAAGAATCCAGCTGGGGAGATGAGGAAAGTCTGTCAATAAATCTTACTACTTGCACATGATGTGTCTGGATCCTAACTCTTGCTCTGGGAAATTTAAGGCATTCTGTGAAACAGAAATCTATCTAGAATGAAAAGTGCTGGTTTAGATCTTAATTATTTCTGTAAATTTTTCAGATGTCTACATTCATTTTTGTGATTTATTTACAGGAAATAACTCAAATGGTATAGTAGGCAACTCCAGGATTTGCTAAGAATTATCTACTAATAGAATGCAAAATGCATAGGTTTTGTATTATTTAATTTCCTTTATGAAAGTTTACTTAATTTGGATACTAAACAAGTTTGGTTTACACATTGAACTATATAGTGGCTGATCTGATTGTTTGAACAATTTTCTGTGGATACTGATATCTTTCCTGTGTCTTTTGCATCTATAGAATTCACCTTAGTCAAATAGTAAGAGTCCGCTAATGTTCTTCTTTTTTTTTAATTGCAGTAAAGGCATTTTTTAGTGAGACGAAAGGATGCCCAACAGGTGGGAAAAAAAAAAAGCAGAAAACACTGTTCAAACAAATACTATTGAAGTACATTTGCAAGTCTTAAATCATTTTCAGGAGACGATCTGGTATGATTGTCTGCAATTGCCAAATTTCAACATTCACTCATTCATTCAATAAACTTTTATGGAATGTTTTCTATGTTTCAGGAAATGTAAGTTTGCAGGGTGGAGGGGAGATTGCAAGGGTAAAGATATAATTGTTGTGCTAGGAAGATCATAGTATAGTGGAAGAAAAGTCATATTGATTGAATAACTATGATTAATCAGACTTCTGTTTATAGACTTCTCTTCATTTATTTCTTCCAAGAAAACAATGAAGATGCTCAGAGAACTTGGCCAATTTCACACAGCTGGGAAGAAGTAGTAGTGAAATTCAAACACCTGAGTTTCTGACTCCAAAAGCTTCCCACCATGTTCATGGGTAAGAGGTTAACTGTATTTGTTTATGTTACTTACCCTCAAAACAAATTCTCATAATTACATTGTGGTCTGCATCAGGTGATATAATGGACAAAGCTAGGAAACACCTGCACTGCCACCTATTAGGAATGCACATTGGAACACCACTTCAATATTCCAAAGAACAGTATCATCTAAGTGACCATAGTCCCTGTATGTGAGGTCCACCCCCTCATTATAATTGCATGAGGTATTTCTCCCACTGTGTGGCACAAAAACTTAGAGGAGAGATCCAGAGAATGCATTTCTTCAACCAAGATTAAGAAGTAGAATAAGAACACAATGCAGAAAAAGAGGGAAAATTTTAATTCTCACTGTCATGTTACCTCTGCAAAAAAAAAAGAACATTAAAACAACATGTCACTAATATTTTTGCTCAATGCCATTCATATGTCACCTGAGTTAACTGAACACCTTTCAGCAATGTGACAACATTCCTGGGTGTTTGTCAAAAACAAATGTTCAGGCTACTGAAAAATATAAAAATCACAAATAGATTGAATTTGGTGGGTTCATAGATGTGCATGGAAAGGTAAGATTGTGTAAGATTATGTGACTATATTTATATTACATCTATGACATCCCTTGAAAAACTTAACAAAATGTGAATTCATAGAACCTTGACATTTGGCAATGGGAAATGTTGATAAAAATTATTTGGCAATTTGGAGGAGTATCAGATAATAGACTAGGTACACAATATAATTAGAAATACTGCACTTTCTTCTGCATACACAACTGCTTGTGGCAAAGCTCTGGGTAAATCATGAACATAAAAGTGGAAGTGCACTGCATTTCATAGAACATCCTCAGGCCAAAAAAGACAAACAAGAGAGGTCCTGATTATATATTTGCTCAGAAAATACTCTCTGCTAATATACTGCCAATTTCCTACCTTGGGTAAATAGCATCCCCCTCCTCCAAGGTAAGTAGGTCTCTGCTATATTAGATTTTATTTACAAAAAAGGAACTCTGGCCACAGAACACACATCAGTTATGTGAAGGGTGTGGCACAGCTTGTCTCAAAACATTGTCAGTGCGACCTTTGGCAAGGACCCAGTGGAAAATCAGTTTCCCTCAAGGAAACCAACATCCCTTTCCCTATAATCCTGCTAGCACCATATGGTGTTAATGAAGCAAGCCCTGCTTCCAGTGGTCGTAGCACAAATTGCTTCATTTGGCTTGGTCACTAGAAGGACAAATGCCAGGTGGGGATGTGCACACATGAGCATATGCAAGGTTTCCATGGAAATGCTACTTGTTCTGCCTGAATGGCCTTGGGGATGCATCCAGCCCTGCAGGGGTATGCCACCTCTTTCTGGAGGTCAGCCCAGTGAAAAGTAAAACCTTAAGAAACACACCTGGACTCTGGATTCTATGGGTCCATCTGGAGAGTGATTAGAGGGATTGGGTTATCAGTCACTTTCAATATTCACTGTATTCTGAATACCAACTCTAAAAGCAGCAGCCCGATATTCTTTTACTGCAGAGTCCAAACATAAAGATGACAAGCTTTCCCAAGCATATCATGGAACACTCCCAGTAGTTTCAAACACAATATTTTAAGGAGACAAATGTTCTAGGCAATTGTGCCAAAAACTATGATTTCTAGCCCATCACGTGGCTGCTCTATCTAGCTGACATTCTCTTTCCCTTAACTTCATATATCTGCCACTGCTTTGTCCCCCCTTGTTACCTGTCTCCCTTATTTACAAAACCACTGGTCGATGGTCCAGGGAATCACTTGGAAAGTAAACTGGCTGATTAAGAGTCCTACAAGCTGGTAGGGTGATTTAGTACACAAATGCCAACGTTTTCAGCATCTGGATAGAAACCTTGGGTTGACTACATCTCAACTGTATAGGTACAAATGTAGGCTGCAAAAGTTCTTATAGGAGCTGGTTTGTCCTTTCAAACATAGATCAGTCATGTAATGCCTGATTGGAAAAAATAATAATAATTATTCAATACTAAAACATGGACTACAAATGTTTCCATTTATAAGATAAAGCTTCACAGATGGGACAAGAATACTTGTATTTTTTCTATATATCATTGAGTATGTTAGAAATACAATTGGAATAGGGATATCTTCTTACGATAATGATGAAACTCAAAAATAATTTATTCTTATTCTTTTTATTCTTGCTGTCTCTCTTTTCAAGTATTTGGTGAAGGGTATGGCACAGCTTGTCTTTTAAAGTATATACCTTTTTAAAGTAAAATACAGTTAAGTACAGTTTTTTATATAAAGTATAGTCACAGGTTCTTCCACATAAATAATAAAAAACATTACCTACTTAAAAGTACAGATCATGTCTGTGCAGATACTTTCCTTACCCCTTCTTTCCTCATCTCTTATCATACTTCCCTTTCAAGTCCGTCCACTTCTTATACACAATTTTGCTCTAATGAACATGTACTGTTCTTTAGCCACTCAAGCTTCATTCACTTTACTTAACGATCCATTTGAAGACATACACTTTCAATCTCTCTGCCTGTGTATGTTGGCTGAGACCCACTTGCTGACTGCAGTGAGGTTTTCCAAGGCTAAGCCAAGCAGCGTATCTGTTATTGGTTCAGAGACAGGGATGTGACCCAATCAGAGACAGTGAAATGGAATGAGGAAGTTTGAGAATTTGATTGATTTACAAGAAAGAGAGGCCTTGCTCCTCCCAGGGCATTTAAAGCCCAAAGAATATAAGGTCTAGAGCTGCTACAGCTATGACCATGAGAAGGGAGCTTATCTGGAAATAAAGTCCATATGAAAGCAAATAAGGCAAGACATGGACACAGTAGTTAACTGACACTTGCAGCTAGCTCTTCCACTGTGTTTCTCACTTATGTGAACCAATACATAAACTCCCTCAGTGCTCGAGCCAGTTTAAGCCAGGTTTTCTGTGACTCATAAACGCAGTGATAAACCCACTCTACAAACAATGCCAAACAGGTCAACGGAAACTGAGTCCTATACCAGTAGCACCCACGTTTTCAAGTCCAAGTATCCCTTTGAACAACTGCTGCTCTAATCCTTTGTAGCTCGATATCAAGGTACCAATACAGCTACTCAGTGAAGAAAATAGTCCAAAGGCCTCAAACTAATATACTTTGAGGACTTGAAAGACAAGAATCTTTAACCTGGTAGCACATAGCATTCCTCACAGGACACTCAGCAGCTGTGATAAGCCTCAACCAGCACACTTGGCCATGAGGATCAGGATGAAGAGAATGTAAAAGGTCAGGGTACCTTCAACTCACTGCTCCACACCTGATGGATTATTTGTAATGAGACACAGTTTTTCATATTTCCTTTGTGAAATCGGGGCTGTAAGGACTTGAACTAAGATGAAACGTATTATTTTCCAATACATAATGTATTTTTCATGAACATCTCATGACTAGAAAGTCCCCAAATTTTTAAGAGGAAAAAAATCGTCAGGTAGTTTTCTCTCTCATTTTGTTTTCCTACAAACATCCCCTTTTCTTCGTCTCTCCTTTATTCCCTTAGTTCTCTCCCTTACATCTTTTTCAATAGTTTAGCCCTTTTATTTCTCCTTAACTAGAATGACAACAGCAAAAATATTTCAATCGATTAGTAATTAATGACTCAGTATGATTCAGTGAATCAGTTCATAGTTTATTTTAGCCTTAGGACATATATCTCCCCAACTACACTTTCTTGACTTATCCTGTAAGAGAACTTACCACCCATCCTTCAACCTATTTCCTATTCCTTCACGGCATCTCCCACCACCTCAATGTTGCTATAAATACAGAACAGGGAAGGGTTTGGCAAAATAGAATGAGAATGTGATCATAAATGGTTCCTCAGATCATTAAACCGAAGTTTCCTGACATAGCCAAACCTCTTTTCTGGGTTTGAATGAGGACCAGACATTTTTATAACAGGAAGCTTCAGAATGGAAATTTCAAAGATTAGCATTCGCCTTTTTGTCCAATCACCTCCAGGAAGTGCAGAAGAATACTTAATGAATTCAAATTCTGGCTCAATTGTATAACCCATGAGCATCTGAGTAGTTGGCTTGAACTCAGTGAGTCTCAGTTTCCACATTTAAATTGAGGATGGTAATACCTACCTAATTGATTAATTCAACACATATTTTTTAGCACCTGACGAAACATTCTTCTCAGGGGTTCATGATACACTTTGATTAAAATAGTCAAAATCCTATTTTAATGGAGTTTATATTTTACTTAATAGTATTGTTGAATGAACTAAATGATATAATTTAAACAAAGCCAGAGCACAGTGCCTAGCACACAGTAAAACACAACACATGGTATCTAAGGTGAGATTTTGTTCCCAACCAGGGTGTTCTTAACTCTTTTTTCTGTTATAAATTCTTCCAGTCTCTTAAAGGTTTTTGAAAAACCTCAGTAGGAGGGCTAGGCTTTGGGATGAGCCAAAATATGATTTGAATAAGCCAGAACATTCCCTTGAATAAAATACTGGGGCTGATTTGGGAGTTGAGTTGGTTCAAGTTGATTAAGAGAAGGGCAAAAATATTGCATTAAAAAAAGACAAACATTTTCTAGAATAAGTTACTTTTAAAGCCATCCTTGATTTCTTTTTAAAAAAATCTTCTTTGTGGAATTCATCAGCAATCTTACTCCCCAAATATATTGCATATTATTTCCCTTCCCTGCCTTTCTGCTGCTACTCTCCTAGTATACATTTCTGTAGTCCTAGTATAAGCTACCACCATCTCTGTCTTCCCAGCGGTCAGAATTACCCTTAAAAAGGGAAATCAGACCATCCTCACCAGCTCTAAAAATCTTCTGATAACTTTTCAGTGCGCTTTGCATAAAATCCAAGCTCTCTTCATGATCTACAAAGCCCTTACATCATCTTGCCTCTAACTAACTCTCAGACTTCATATTCTCTCAATCCACCCTTGCTCACCATGCTTCAGACACCCCTGCCTTCCTTATCAGGCAAGTTTCTGCCTCAGAGCCTTTGCATTCGCAGTTCTCATTGCTTAAATGTGGTCACCCTCGTCTCGTATATTTGCATTATTTGCTTTTTCCTAGTTCAAATTGTATCATTTCAGAGGGGCCTGTGCTGACCAATACCCTCTTCCCATCCTCCAATCGCTCTCTTTTCACATCTCTTTCAACTACGCTTTCCAAGAGTATGAGTCCGTCTTCCCCACCTAGACTATAGGGTCTGTGAGCAGAGATTTTACTGTCTTGTTCTCTGTATCTCCACTGTCTAGCTGCAGGAGGCACTCAATAAATATTTGTTAAGTAAAAGTATAAAATCTATGAAATTAATAATTCTCTGGGCATGCACATAGATATTTATTTCTAAAATTTTGCCAGGCTTTCAATAATCATATAAAATGTTATTGATGATATGTTTATGGTGTGTAAGGCACTACAAGCATATAGAAAGCGTTCAACATTCATTACCGATATGCATTTTCCATTTGGTCTTTACAGCAGCTTTGAGGTGGTGGCATTATTATGTTCATAACCATTTACAGCCTAGGGGACTAAATGTCCAAGAAAGTAAGTTTACTACTCAAGAATTCACAGGTTATAAGTGGCAGAGTTAGGATTAAATCTAACTCCGTCTGACACTAGAACTGGTGTTCTTAATCTTACAAACATCACCATCAACTGTATCTTCTCATACCCAACCAGAAGTGATAACCTGTCGAAACTAATAATGTAAATGGAGAGCATTTACTGCGTGTGTACCATACATAGGGAATTATCTATGTTAATTCTCACAACAACCCTAAGATATAGGTCCCTTGTTTTTCAGTTGAGAAAAATTCAGCTCAAACAAGTCAGATGGAATTTGAATCTCGTCTGATTCCTAAGAAGACTGAGCTGTTAACTACTATGAGGCACCATTTCCCTGACCCAGGGAAAGAAAGTATTACTTGCCAAGTCACAGATGACAGGAACGACTAGTCTAGGCCTGTGCTACAAAGCTGGGCCTTGTAGCACAGGCTGGGTGCAGCCTTACTGCATGGCCAGCACATTCACCTTGGTCAAAAGACAGACGCATTGTGTCTCTAACAATGGAAACCAGGAATCACTCTGCTGGCCGACTACCAACTCTCTGTCAAGTCAGGGAAAAACAACCAGAAGCCTAAACTTCCATTATGACATTAGTGGTGCCTCCTTCATTTATTTTGTAAGCAATAAACTCGTCCATTGTTTCAATTAGGAAGTTTCAAATGAGACTGAAGATAACGCATCCCATAATTTATCATCCTTCCCTGTTCCACAGGCTCAGGCAGAGCCGATTCCGGGGTGGAATTTGTACTCTCCTGATTGATGAGGCTAATAAAGCACCTTTAATGTGATATAAATAACCTTAAACATGTCCTTCAGAGTCAATATTGGTGCTTGATGGCCTCACACAGGCAGGGTCCTTGTCTTAAGTAGCACTAAAGCTTGATGAGTTATGCTTTTGAAAAAGTTTGTCATTGAATTTGGATATTGATTTCTGGGGCTACAAGGTGGCAACACCCGCATTAGTGACACAGATGGAGAAAACTATTTTAAAAATACCCATTTCTTTCGCACACATAATACATCAATAATTTTCACACCCTGCTGTAATCATGCAGCTTTGCCAAGGGATTGGAATATGCATAGAACAAATCACACAGGTATTCATTCAACCAGACCAATGACTATTGCTCTATCCATGCTTTGGCTATGAAAGAGCACAGTAGACACTTCCTAGAAGGTAAGAATGTGCTTTCAAACCCATTTCTCTGTCACACATGCACTCACATACATACTCACAGAGGTCAAACCAGGTATAACAACAGAACAAAATGGTCTAACTCTGACTTCAAAGCCCTCCAGTTAAACTCTGATTGTTGAATTCGAGGGTAAAGGCTATTTATTAATTTCTTTGCATATTGGGAATATCATGAGTCAAAAGGTTATGGCCCTTTATAAACACAGTTATTCCACATCTTTGTTTCTTTTAAACTTCTGTCTTTACAGTTTCACAAGTTGTTTTAAAACTCTTTGCTTTTCTCTTTTCCTGCCAATTTCCTCATGCTTGGCAGTATCATCATTTCTTGTCAACTTTTTACTGTTTTCTCAGTCTTTATTGTGTGTGTATGTGTCTTGCCTCTTGTGCATATGCGTGTGCCTCTACACTTGCAGAAACGGGATCAGAAGATGATACAGAAGTAAGGCAAGGGTGTTTGATGTCAGGTAAGAGAGTTGTAATGTCAAAGCCACTCAGTCAGTACATCACCAGATGATGGATTTCTTTAGCTCATTATGCCAGTTTCCTAGGGTTGTTGTAACAAATTACCCCAAACTAGGTGGCTTAAAACAACAGAAATGTATTTTCTCACAGTTCTGGAAGCCAAAAGTCCAAAATTAAGGCGTTAGCAAGTCTCCGAAGGATCTAGGGGAGGAGAATCCTTTCTTGCCTCTTCCATCTTCTGGTTGCTGCTGGCAATTCTGGTATTCTTCGGTTTTACAGGCAAACTCCAGTCTCTGCTTTCTTCTTCACATGGCCTTCTTCCCTTTGTCTCTCTCGGTCTTCTTCGCTTTTTCTGCTTTTTATAGAGGTACTCATAATTGGATTTAGGGCCCACCCTAATCTAAAATAATCTCATTTTGAGATCCTTATCTTAAATATATCAGCAAAGGCCTTTTTTCCAAATAAGATTGCATTTTGAAGGCCCAGGTCTTTTGGAGGGGTCACCATTCAACTCACTATACCCATTTATAGACTTTCAATTTAATTAATTAAAATATACTGAGATTGTCCCTTTTTTTAAACAAGTAATACATATTTTATCTGGCAATGATACATACTCTAAGACTAACCACAAGTATAAAAATTTGGCAAATGATATGGAAATCAGACACTGTCCACACTAGTTACTTTTCTCCTTATCCTTCCAATAAGGTTGCATATAACATTTACATCTTTTGAGAAATGGTCAAACACAGTCTTCCATGATGAAAAAAAAATATATATAGCAAGGTTTAAATTGATTTTCATAGATATTCCAGCTAATCAATTTATTTTGGAATTACTGATTGATCTTCAGAAGAGTTTGAAACAAGACAGAAAAATCTTAAGTACTTATAAAATTCTACATTCTCGTGAGGAGACCATTGAGCTTTATGTTAAAGAAAATCAGGTTCATAGTAACCTAGATAACGATGCCCTTATCAAAGGATAATGAATACTCACAAAAGGGTAGGGGGTATATTTGTGTCTATAGGCAATGAATATAAACAGATCCTCTCTGTCCTTTTCAATTAAAGATCCCATAGGAATCAACATAAAACTAATAAACACATTCATAGGGCAAGAGCTTAAGAAAACATGAGAAACCTGGGGATCTTGTTAAAATGCAGATTTTAGTACAGTCGGTCAGTGGTAGGTCCTGAGATTCTGTATTCTAACAAGCTCTCAGGTAATGACTAAGGACCACACTCTAAATATAACCATGGTTATAGAGAATCAAGCTATAACAACAGGGCTGGCAAATAATTGTAATGTCACACAGGCTAAAGATTATAAGGCTTTTAGTCATTCAGCAGACATTCATTGGGCTTCTATTCTGTACCAGTAATTGTGGTAAATACAAAGATAAATGGAATATAATTCATAATCTCAAGAGTTTCTCTCTCAGCTAATTGTGGTTTTTGTTTTTTTTTTTCAGGCATAAAATCTGACATCTACCTTCTGTTTCAAACACTATTAGGGAAATAATAGAAATAAAATATTTTATAAATAGGTAAAACATTAATCTACATTTAGCAATTTTTCTAAAAATTGATGTAATTGGTCTCTATCCCAAAAGGTACAACCTTTCAGCAGTGAGGGCAGCATGCTTCCTAAGTACTGCTCTCAGAGATGTGCCATGGCAATACAACTCTTGGTAGGATTTGGGGACCAACAATCAGAATGGTACTGTGAGTTCTAGGCTGGAAGCAGATGCAATGATGAGTAGGGATAATTCACAATGAGATGATAAAACATTCACAGAACAAATCATTTACTTTCCAGAAAAATTGATATGTTCTTGTTTTTGAATTAACTTAATTCTACACACTGCTAAAGAGATGCGCTAGAGAGTAATGGCCCTGGATGCTGAAGTCTAAATTTATGTGATTGCCTCTTTTTTCATGTTGGTTGGAGTTAAGATGGGGGAGTTCATGGGCAGGCAGGAGCCAAGGCAATTTGTTTATGATTGTCGTTGAGCCAGTTTTGAATGAGAACCCACCAGAGACTATTCTGATCATGATAGTGGTCTAGATGTTTGCACTGTCAACTAAACATATATAGTGAGCATTATACATATATGCATTGATATACATATTAAATACATTATCAGGAGGGTCTCTAGAGTGCTGGGAAACTTGTCCTATGAGGGATCTGCTCATGCTCCCCCTGCCATGGAAGGGATCAGTGACTTCCTGAACCTCTTCAGGCCTGAAGACTCAAAGCAAGTTGCAGTCTCATGACTTTTCACCCAGTAAATTCTCACAAAAGGGCAACTATTATGCTGGCAGCTTCACAAACACAGCTTGTTCTCAGTGACCAACCATGAAAGGATGACCATTCACATTTAAACTTATTTTGATCAGAAACATTCAACACTACAGATTATTCAGTTTTTACATTAGACATGAATTTTCACCCATTAGTGAATTGAGGGCTCTGATGCCAACCTGCCATCATGGCATCAATGAGGATGGCAAATGGCCATTTTAACTGCCATCACCAAATCTCAGGGCATAAAGTAAAGACTAAGTTCTGTCTTCGAAAAGGTTAACTGTATCTCCTCATCCCCAAAGCAGACATAGTGGATTAAATGTTTGGTTTTGCTACCTACAATGATCAAACAAACTAGCTAACTGTCAAATATATGCTGCAGGATTTTATTCACAGCTATACTGCTTATTAGCAACCTATGGGGCTTTATTTTCCTCCTTAAAGGCCTATCCTGACCAGTTTAAAACAGCACATATGGGGCCTATTTTTAGATCTATAATGCTTCTCATGATTCCTGCATTTGGGGGAATGGGAAGGATGCAGCCAGAGAGAAGACACTGCTCTCTGTTCTCTCCTCGGCCAGGCGTTCTATGATTCACTTCAGTACAGAAAGGGAAGCATTGTGCCTGCACACAGAGTTTTCTATTGGGTTATACAGTATCTTGCCTTTGGTTCTTACAGAACATATGCCCTACTTTTCACAAATCAGCAAAGGGGCACAATAGAAAAGAGATCGTTTTATCAGTCCAAAATGTTACCAAGATTCCTTCAAGTTTCTACAAGTTACAAATACATGTGTTGGAGGACACAGCAAGGGACACACAAAGGATCCCTGAACACTGGGTTGGACTCTCAGAAGGAGAAATGGTCTTAGGTCTTAGAGTCTTACAGTCTTATGCTGGCATGCTGGAAAGGGTTTGTGTAATTCTCACTCTGAACTATACTTGGCAAAATAAGATGCACTGTTTAGTTTCTTAGAAGTTAATTCCTTTCTCCTGATTCCTTTCTCCTATAGTCGTGGGCATTGAAAAAACTTGAGGAAAAGCCAAGTGCAATAACTCTAATGTACCACCAGGTGACAGTGTTTCTAAAATTAATCTTTGATTCTAGACACCCAGGCCTGTTTTTGAAGACGGGACCACATTTTAAAAGTCAGGTGAATGAACAATCACATGATTGTTTTTAAACAGTAAATCAAACTAGTTACTGAACTTCTTTTCCTAATTCCAATTATTTAAACATGATGAGATCACCCACTCTAGTGACAGCAGTGGGAAGTTAATCTTGTGCTGAATAGGCCGGAATGACTGGATCATCTTAGAAAAGTGGTTAAGCAGTTTGAAAAGCTGATTTTCAGCAATCCCTCTGAAGCTTAGGATCCACTAAATTGAGCTAGAGGAGGTAGAAAATGGAATTCATATTTGTTATATAATGGCAACAACACTCACCAACATGAGACCTTAAAGCAATAGGTAACCAATTCATAGTCAAAAAAATTCGTGTAATTTTATCCAAAAGACATATCTGCTCAAGGGTTTATATTGACTAATACAAATAAAATGAGTATTTGGTATTCATTTGCTGAAATGGTCATGATTTTATGGAACTGAAACTATAGAGGGGAAATGTTTAACCCAAATAAAGTAGGGAACTCAAGTTACTGGAAAGGGGTATAGGAGACAAAGAAGAGGGAGAAGGAAAAATGATCAGTAGTTTTTTCCATAGGTTTGGTGTTTGCCAACTAAAAAGGATTTACCTTGGCCTGAATGGAAGAGTCATACAAATAAAACCCTATGGAGCTACTTCAAGCAATCAGTTATCCCTACATCTAGGAGCAAACCAGCGCCCAACTGTTAGAGCTGATGGCTTAAAGTCCACTCATTTCTACTAAAGTGTCTCCAATACACTGACTGCCAAGGGGATTGAGATCCTATTTATAGTTTATTTGAAGGTATATATACTTTATATTAAAACTTATTTACAGTAAGTGGCAAAGCTGTGATGTGATTATGAACAGAGCGCTCCCCATTACATACCATTCCACTGCTGTCTACTACATCTATTTTTGGGCAGATTGAAGAGAGATGAATACAAGGGGATGGGAGAAGGGTGAGAAGGAGTGGAGGGAGGGATGCTTCAGAAAGTTGTGTATTAGTACAGAAGGGTGAAAATATAATTAGAGCTGGAAAAAGAAGTAGCACGCTTGAGAGCCTTCTACTTCACCGGCCCCTCCTTCTCCCCTCCATTTCCATTACACTCTCCTTTCTCATTATTACTTCTACACCCTCCTTTCCTCATTACTGCTTCCCCAAATCCCAAGTTAAATTACAGAACAAGGCAGGGAAAGAAATGACTCCTTAATACTGCTGAGTGACTACAGCAATACACACATCCCGTGGGAGTCCTCATGTGGTCAGCCTAGTCTACATGCCATAAAAAAGGGGCACTAGTGACCTAAGGAACCAACCACCTTATGTTTTATGTCAGGTTCCCCACAAAACAGTCTCTGGAACTGAGATTTGCTTGCAAAAGCTCTGGAGCTGGAATGGCCTTTCAAAGTTGTATAGCCTTTAGGCAAAGGAAACTTAATACTCCTTATCAACAAGTCATCAAATGTGATCTGTCCTCAGGGGGAGGGCATGATGTTGGCAAGTGTCTGCCTTTAGCTGAAAGGAATTCCCAGAGAGGGAATCAGTTAAGAGTCATAAGCCACCAGTATTCACAGCAGCTTGGAATGAATTCCTTGTCTAGAAAGGGGATCTGGGCAGTGCACATACAATATCCATTACTAAAGCCTGGACTCACTCCATTAGGAAAATCATTCTCACTACTGAAGTAGCCGGCGAATCGGTTGGTTATGAGTGAATGAATACTTTGGGAGTAAAACACTCATAGCATGTGTACTAACGACTGTAGGAACTTATTAGTGCCTTCATTCCAGACATTTGAAAATTGTTCATCTCAGACTGTGCCAGAGATTTATTTTACATTTGCCTATGGCAAATCACAAGTTAGCACGGGATAAGTGAAAACTATTTTGCAGGCATATTCCATTTATGCAAACCTGGAAAGTAGATACAGTTTTTAAGTTCATAAACTTAAAAGGACAGCTTGTCCAGTCTCTCATGCGATGCTTTTTCTCCTCTGCCACATCCTAAGTGACAGTCCAGTCTGTCTGTGTGCACCTCAAAGACAAGAAGACATGATCTCCAGCAATAACCCATTCCATGTTCTAACAGATCTAACTGCTAGAATTTTAGTTCAACATAAAGACAGATTATCTGTTCATCTATAATTTTCAAACATTGGTCTCAGTTCTCTCTTTAGGGAGCACAATACACATATTTTATTCTTTTGCATGTTATCGCTTCAGACATTTGAAGACAGATCATGACCCCTCTAACGTGACTTAAAGTCCCCTCAGCACTTTAGTCATTCCCCTTCAGTTATTTGAAAGATAGCTTTCATATCTTCCTCAAGTCTTCTCCAGATAAATAGCTTCACTTCTTAAAAACTAAATCTCAAAAAAAAAAAAAAAACTAACTAAATCTCATATGCCAACTGTCTTTTAAAAAATAGTCTCTGGGACCTCCCTGGTGGTGCAGTGGTTAAGAATCCGCCTGCCATGCAGGGGACACGGGTTCGAGCCCTGGTCCGGGAAGATCCCACATGCCGCGGAGCAACTAAGCCCATGTGCCACAGCTACTGAACCTGTGCTCTCGAGCCCGTGAGCCACAACTACTGAGCCCACGTGCCACAACTACTGAAGCCCGCGTGCCTAGAGCCCGTGCTCCACAACAAGAGAAGCGCACCGCAACGAAGAGTAGCCTCCGCTCACTGGAACTAGAGAAAGCCCCTGCACAGCGACGAAGAGCCAACGCAGCCAAAAATTAATTAATTAATTAAAAAAAAAAAGTCTCAAATGTCACATGTGCATTTGTGAATGAATTTTTCTCATTGAGATAGTAAACAGAAAAATAGTCTCTGCTTTTTCTTCTGTATTCCAGTACTATTCACCACATATCTCTATTCCAAAACATGTAAGCCTTATAATGTGGTACCTGGTTGATATACCTCTATCTACCGCTAAACTGGTGACCTTAAGAACAGGAGTTGTGCCTGGCATATAATTGTTCCCTAATATATGGTTGCTTTGAATTTACAAATTTTAAAAAGCTTTAATATTACCAGATCATGAAGCATCTCTTTTTCAGTGGGCTTGGAACTGAACTATTTGCATGGGTAAAATAGGTGAGACATAGCTTAGCAGCTGCTATTATTTGCAGAAATAAAAGGGGCCTAAGAGATCTTAGTTGACAAAAAGACAAAATGAGTCACTCATATATGTTGTTCCCTTTTTAGACAAAATGACTCCTTGGGCACAGAGAAAAAGTCTTATTTTTCCTTCCATCACCAATACTAAAACATCGATTGGAACAGTAATTATGTGTCGTATGAATGAATGGCAATCCTAACAAAAGAGGAGATGCTGACATGGTAGTGTATATTTCACAGTGAAATACAGTCTGACAAGTGTAATGAAAGGGAGATTCTCAGATACCTAAAGAGTTGTCAGACAGAAGATGGATTAGGACTTTTCTGTGTGGTTCAAGTGAACAGGATTATATCTACTTGGTAAAAGTTCAAAGCAAATCAATTTGGGTCTAAAAGAAGACATTTATGAAAATCTTAACTATATAAAAATGGAATGGCCTGTGTGGTGTTGAAGAGATTGAAACACAACTTATTAGAAGTATTGTTGGAGGAAATCATACGAATCATTAAACAAAGTTTACACAAGATGACTTTTCAGGGTTCTGCCAAACTGGGAATTCCAGTGCTTCACGGTCAAGAGGTAATGTTGGATCATTATCCCCCTAATTCTAATGTAACCTGTTTCCTTTTTTTTTTTTTTTTTTTACATAACTTTGTCAGACTATTGATTTGAATTGAAATTGCAGTCAACTTGACAGCCAAAGTTTTTTGCACATACCAAAATGGTAAACTTGACGTACATTCTTACTGTCTTCTTATCTGAGGTTTGTATCATTATTCTAAATTCCTGAAAACTTTTAAAATTCCAGGTCTGCTATTCAGTATCTTATATATGTTCATCCACATTTCTGCTACACACCCAATCTCTGTGCATTATATCCTCATATAATTCATTGACAGAAACACTGATACCTACAATAAGCCTTAAGAAATTCCCTCTAGGTGAACTGAGCTCTATTAAAATTCTATTCTTTTTTCTCTATTCTTTGACCAGTGGTATCATGGTGTATATTCTCCAATGTTTTGCTAACATTCATCTATGCTACATATACGCGATTCTTCTAATCAACAGTTTTTTGTAAGATGGTCAGAGGAGCACATGAGTTCAGTTGACATAATCTGATTTTTGGTGATCCTATCCTAGCTCATAGTGATCATCACTTTCTTTTCTCACCATTAAGTTAGTAACTTGTCTGTAATATTTTTCAAAACTTGGTAACAGGCCCTATATTACATGGTTTGGGATATCCATCTTACTCTTTTTCAAAAAACTGGGGCCCAGTTTTTCTATTTCTAGTCTTCTAGTCCATTGTCTTTGATTTTTCAAAAATCCTCAATCAGTTTTTTTTTTTTTTTTATTTTATCATCAGGCACTGGAGCAGATTTCATCTGGCCAAGGAAAACTGAACTCACTTAAGGGAGTTAGATGCTCTCCTTATTTCTGCATGTTTTGAGCTTCACCTTTTCCAGTTTGAAAATTTTTCTCTGTTACCCAAACAGAAAATTCAAAATGGGAAAAAAGTGGTTCTATTCTTCTCCTTTTGTCTGAGCCTACCTCTTCTTTATTCTTTCACTTAATTTGAATAAAACAAATATATAATTCTTTGTCCTTACAAAATTTTCCCGCAGTTCACCCAATTCTAAGACTTCCAAACACTATTCTTAGAGGTTTGTGGCAGTTTTTAATATCTTTTCCTCCATCATGTACTAATACTTGATATTTTTTTCTGCAAAAACATATGCTTCTTCTATTCATGAGAAATGGTGTTCAATTTGTCCCCTCAGAGCTAGTTAAAAAAAAACAATGACAAGCACAACAGAAAACAAAGAACAAGGAATGATGTTTGATTCATTGACAGTTTATTTATACAAATCAACCATTTATCCGATTTCCTTTTAAATGAAACGGGGGGTCACTGTGCAGACCTGAAGTAGCGCTTAGATAATGTCACACAGGTGATGGCTGCTCCCCTTCTCTGGATTACGACTATTGAGAGGAGCTCAAGTTAGTAAAGAGAGGAGAAATGCAAGAAATTTACCTTCCTTTTTCCCACATTTTGACACAAAAACCTTATACGTTGCTACGACATAAAGGACTTTGGTTCTATTACATTTATAGTCACATCCAGTTCCAAATAAAAGAAGTTGTTTGGGGCACAAACTAGTGTTTAAGAAGGAGATACTGAGCATCTAATAAGTTCGAGGCAGTTTCTAGCCACGTGGAAAATTTACATCCTAAGAAGTCCTAGTGAGTTAATGACACCAGAACATAATGATAAGCCATCCAGCATCTTTGTTCCATGTAATCTCAGAGACTAAACTTACTTGCCTTTTAAAATGCATCTGTCACAGTAATTTAGCATGAGACTGGTAAATAGAAAGGGGGCTATTCCAAACTCAGAATAAATGAGTAACTGATATTGGACAATAGGCTCCAGTATGTTTCAAAAGAAACATAAAAAAGATTTTGGACAAGAGCTCCTCCTCTCCGCTATCTGCAATCACAGCAGTCAATAGAGAAAATGGTGCAGGTGATGAAAAGACTAGTTATAATAGGAGGCCCACAGCTATGCTGAGAAACAGCTACAGGGCAAATGATTGCACAAGATCATCTATTCAGCCCCTAATGAGCTGCTGTTAGTGTTCTGTCCAACCTTCCACTTGTCACCAGTTACGTTTACAGTTAGTAGTTTGAGTACATATTTACTTCTCTGGAGAGTGGGTTTAGGTGCAGAATTGTGGTGAATGGATCACAACATGGCCCTCATGCCCTCAAAGTGCAGACTCCAGGAGGCCCTGCAGTATAGTTAGCTCTGTGCTGGAAGAAAGGGAAAGGGAAGAGGAGGAAAAAACAGTTTGGTGAAAAGGGCTGGAAAGCAGGGTGGGATAGGAGTGGAGGTTGTGTACTGCCTTTGCAGTACACTTTCCTAACAGGAAATTACAACAAATCTGAAAGGCTTGGCCTGTGACTAAAGCAGCATTTGTTCCCGAACATTAAACCTGGCTTGCTCACCAGAAGGATTTTACAGTCCCTTTGACCATGTTGAAAATTTGAGGATGGAGATAATCCCTTTCACTCCTGTTTTTGTTGGTCTGCAAAACTGTTTGAGAGCTTGAACGTTGGGCATTTGTCAGCGAGGTCTAATGCACATTTTGCTCTCTTTCAATGGGTATTCAGCAGACTTCAGATCTATAAAAATTCAACTTAGTCCTTCCGTATTTTCTCATCTATGGGGGCTGGGCAGCTCAGCGTTATCTGAGAGGTGCCAGCTGTTGCTATTACAGACAGCATTCAATGGTTCATTTATCTGAATATGTACTGTTACTCGGCAAGATCTCAGGGAAGGAGACTTTTTTGTGATGGTGATGCACTTCTTTTTTGATGGGGCTCTTGAATAAATATCATCTTTTAAAAGGGGGGGTTCTCTGAGTGACTGGATGCATTTCGAATACACATACTGACTTCAGCAGCTAAGAGATATATGCAAACACCTTGTGTATCCACGTACCAAAAAATATATATTGTTGAAACAGCAAATATCTTTCTAACTATAGCATTGAATGTTACTTAGGATACACATGAAAAAGCAATAACTACATTCATTAATCTGGTTGCAGTTAACATGTTCAATTATTAGATGACTTACAAAATGTTGAACTGAATGTACAAAGCTGATTCAAAGGTATACAAACTTCACTGAAGCCATTAGGTGGGCTTTAATTAGTAAATTACACTCTTCTGATCTCATGAGTGTGTTAGAATTTCACACACTTGCTTTTCACAGCAGGGGCCTGAGCTTAGTCATCACTTTCAATTAAACTAACACAAGAAATCAAGGCCTAGAGTTTATTTAAGTCAACAAATTCTTTTTCAAAATTCCCATTGTATAAATGGATCTCTAATTCATAAAATAGCTAATTATTCTCCCTTATAGTAGACTCTAGCTATCGTTTGATGATTGAGTATAATGTCTGTACCTGTTGACTTAAATATCCTTTGACATTGGGTTCAAAGAACCTTTTAAATGCCTCAAGAATAGGAGGTATTTTTCAGCAGTACCATTATGACTTTTTTTAACTGTAAATGAATGCTTTAGGTGAAATAATTCAAATACCAACTACATGGTAGTAGAAAGAAAAGTAAAAATGGTGTCTATTTATCAATAAAAAAGATTGGCCAAAGAAAAGCTAGAGATAAGAGAAGGGTCGAAGGGGGTTGAAGGCCAAGAAAAGGAATTTTATGGTAAGTGATGCAGTTATAGAAGTCAGAATGATTAAAGATGTGATGAAAAGAGGCTTTCTCAAGGGCTGTAAAATGCCCTAAGCGAGGGAACAAGTAGTTTTAATTTGACACAAAAATGTTAGAAGCAAGTTTTAAAATAAAAAGAAAAAATATGAGGATGTAATAGGATAATAAAAGTTACTAATTTGGAGAGAAGAAAAACTTGCTGAATAGGTAAAAATCTAAATTGCAAAATATAATAAAGAAATGCAATTTCACTACTTGAGCATATGTAAAGTAAACTGTCTTTGGTTCATAAAGCATTTCCAGGTAGTGCCCTACTGGATCTGCCTTAAGGACTGGACGAGTCATCCCACAGAATCTCAGATGAGAGAGGGAACATAGCCACAGCCTATTTTGCATCCTTAACTAGTGTGTATAGAGTTTCTGCTTGTCACAGCACATTTTCAAAGCTTATTTCAAAATCCTTCCTTACACTAAGCATACAGAGCTGAAAGTCAAAGTCACTGGCATCAAGAATCTTACAACTAAATGAAGAACACAGAAAAGTAACAGTGGAATTCATGAACATTGCATTAGACGATGGGGGCTATATGCATAAGGTGCTACTGGGTTTCAAAGGAGGATGTTTGTTTATCTGAGCCTGAGCTGAGGTGAAAAGGACATAGTAAGAAGGGGTTTCCTAGGGGTCCTAACATGTCAGCTGAGTTTTTAAAATGTATAGGAGTTAACCCAGCATAAGTAATGAAATAGGTATTCCAAGCAAAGGTAATACATTCAAAGGCCTAAAGAATGAAGGGAGATTGATGTTATTAGGGAGCTTCTAGATACATGCAAAAGGTTGAATAGGTGCATATTCCTTTTTAAGTGAGAGACCTAGAAGTGACACAGGACTCTAGCCATAATGAGACCAGCAGTTAGTTGAACAAAGGAATAAGAATTTCCTTATATTGCTGTTCACTGTTCTCTTCTTTTCTTTTTAGTTTATCTGACCTCTCTGGACTTGACCTCAGGCCTACCTGACTACCTGTCACCTCTAGTCTAAGATAATTCTTGGACTTTGTTCTTCCTCACCAAGCTTGTTTAGTTCCCGGCCCAGACCAGGTCTGATATCACCTTTTGTTGCAAAAGTTATTTTAATTTGATTATGTTTAAATTTTTTTCAGTGCCAGGACATTCTTTGGGCTTATTCTCATTCCCTAGACTTGTAATACACACTAGAACTAAGAGCAAACACTTATTGAGGGCTTTACTATGTGGCAGGCACCCTTCTAAGCACTTTTCATAAACTCATTTATTCCTAATAATCACTCTATAATTTATCTGCATCAATTACCCACATTCTAAGATTTAAACTGTAACTTTGACACTAAGGAACATGCAGAAGGTCAGATAGCTAGTAAATGGATGGAGGAGCTGGTGTGTATATCCAGGCAATCTGCCTTCAGGGTCTGCCCTTTTCACCGTGTCACTGTACTGCCTCAGCTGCTTTGCTACATTGTGCCTGAGTTGTACTAAATTGAGCTTGTATACCTTAGGCTATGGATTGCATCTCTACTTAGGTGCTTTATTGTAGCAATGAATTGATCAACAAATATTGAATGAGCAACATCTATTTGCCAGGCTCACTGTTTTAGGCATCTAAATACACAGGGGGAGAGATCATGTGATCGATACTCTTATGTAAATTAAATTCTAATGGTGGTAATTGAAATTACAGAAGATCATGTGAGCTACAACCTGTCAGAGGATCCAGAAATCATGAAGTCCAATTTACTTATTTAGCAAAACAGGAAAATATGACCCCATATAAAATTCATTATAAATACACACACAACTTATTTAAAGTTATAAACATATCATTAGAAAAGTGTGAACTAAAATCCAATCTCTGTATTCCAATCTAGTGGTTTTGTCACTTACATACTATGAAGCACATAAACGATATCCGTATTAAAGAAGAGCCTCTGAGCATGGTCTCAGATCAATCAGTCAATCAATCAATGCTTCAAAAAGATTAAAAGTAAATTTGCCAAAATAGTACCAGTGTTTACTTTTCCATGATACTATGGATAATTTTTTTAAACTGCCCTTTACACTTTAAAAAGGACCTACACTGAAGATATACAAATAGTCAGAAAAATGTTTAAACTGGAAAAAAAAAAAATCCTTTTCTTAAAAAAAAAAAAATTCTGATTGTTTAGAACCATTTTAGGCACTGTTGCAAAAGTTCTTGAAGTCTGAGTTCTTGTTCTGCTCAAGTTCCTCCAAAGCGGAAGTCCCTCTGTTATCTTTTGGCCACTCTAAACCATCTGAGATCTCAAGGGATTTCTCATACTGTTCCTACAATGACTTAGCTAATGACCCAACCCAACTATGGGAAAATGAGAGTGATTCCGTATTTTAGGAGCTCAGGTCTGCAGGGTTTCTTCTGAATAATGGCGCTAAAGTATGCCACATGCTATGAAGGGCTTGCTTTTTCCTTAGAGAAGATGACATCAAACTGTGCTATCTCTTTAGTAGATTGACGATGCAAAAGAACTCAACAAGGATGAAAATAGCTTTGGTGCTGGAGAGGCCACATACATTTCCTGATAATGATTCTAGTGACTGATGAGAAAGAATAAGATCAACCTGGAATCCTCAAATTGTCCCATTTTACTAAATGGACTACAGTCCATTTTCCCAACTTCAATGTAGCAGGGTGTATAAAATTATATTTTTATTTTTGTATAGAATGATGATGGTACATAAAACCAATAGTGGATTTAATTCAGAACAATAGGACTTTTATCAGATGGTAACCATAATGTGATTACAAATTCATAGGACACTAAGGGTGGGCTGTCATATTATTTAGAGGAGTATTGGCACTGGGTCAATTAAATTGTCCTTCTCTCAGATTTGCTTAGGGCTGAGAACCAGTTCGAGAGTCAAAGAAGCACTCCACCTCTTAATTCAATCTTGTGAGGTTTCTTTAAAAGTAGTTTTAACGCTGCGTTTAACTAAAATCTAGTCTAAATGATAACATTTACAGTAGTAAGCAACTGCTCATTCATTACCTTGACTAACAAGATCTGGTAGATTTGCTCTGCAAATAAGAGAAAGGAAAACCAAGATAGATTTTATATAACATTGTTAAATCTTTGCTTTTAGAGTATCAAAACCAATGAACATACTAGAGCTCTAGCAATCTAAGCATTCTAAATCTGTGTTCACTTGTTCCAAAAAAATTGAAAAATCTCCCCAAATGGCTCATATCATGGAATAACCTACAATGATAACCTATCACATAAGCAGCTTAATGGTTTTCCTGAGCCTATGTACCTCATTGTGTGGTGTGAGGATTAACAGAGTTATTGCAAGTAAACCACTTACTTGCTGTTTTATTATATATTTTCAGGCAATAAAGCAATACGCAAGAGAGATGTGATCCAGATGATGATGATGATGATGATAGGCATTGTCCTGATAATTGCTGATCACAAATATACATTGGTCTACCTTGAGGAACTGCAAGGCCAAAGATTCAATTATATGTGTTAAGCCACTTGGTACATTACATACCTTGACTAATTTAGAAAGGCATTAAAAAATTTTTTTTCTTACTTTTCCCAAGGTTTTAACATGAAGAAATTTAAACATACAGAAAAGTTGGTCTGTATAGTGAACACCCATATATCCACCACTCAGACTCTACAATTAACATTGTGTTATATTTGCTTAGAATGCCATTTTTAATAGCAAATCTTGGAACGCAAAAAGTATTCTCACAAACTTTAATTATCTTAACGGACGCATTCACTGACGAAATCAGTTGCTCGAGGTTTAACATGCTCTGGTAAAATCCATTCTCCACAATTAGTTAACATCTTTTCAAAACTCAAAGGGAGTCTTCTCGCCTACTGATTAAACATTTCACAGCTTCCCACTGGTGGTAGGTTAATGACGATTTTACTGTGTTCCACAACGCTCTGCCTGGTCTGGAACCTAAGTTCTTCTTGAGTCTCACCTAACTGGACCTAACTCCCTTTCATCTATTCTGGGCTCCTTTCAGTTCTTCAAACATGCCTTATCCCCCCCTCCTTCAAGGCCTTGACACTTCTTCTTCCCCCATCCCTACTTCTTTTGCTTAATTAGCTTATCAACGTCCTAAAAAAAAAAAAAGTCCTAAAAAGAGGTTTCCAAAGTAGAAGTGTGCACCTTATCAGGAATGAAAGCCAGTTCTTTGGGGACCGGAGAGAAAAAAAAGCTTTTATTTCTATCTGCTTTTACCTAACTTAAAGGTAAGTTTTGCTTTTAAAATACTGAAACATCCATAGGCAAGAACACATACAGGTAATATACACATAATAAATGCCTATTTGGAGTATAAAAAGTGTTTTCAGGTCACTGCCTCAGATCTCAGCTCAACTGTTACCTCATCATGAATGCCTTCCTTTATTAATCAGCCTGACACAAAATTCCCCCTGTAAACTCAGAACATTGTGGTAGTTATAATTTTACATTTATCTCAGACTATTTGATTATGTCTGTTCTCATTCACTGGATTCTTGCATGAAGGCAGGCACTGAGGTTTAGTTTTGATGACCCTTTTTTTAAAAACTAATACCTAACATGTTGCCTAATTAATAGCAAGTTCTTGATAAATATTTGATGAATATAGAGGTGTGTGTGTGTGTGCACACACATGTGTGTATGAAACATATAAATGTAAATATATTAGAAACTTATATCTGTATGCATATATATATATATTTGAAACACATATGTATGTGTGCATACATATATAAATTATCCAAAATCAAAGCTCTTCAAAGGGAGAGCTGAGGTTTATTCCTTCTCTGTAACCAATAAACTCTTTCTCCATTTCTCCAGTTCCTTTTTCCATTGATTTCAGTGAACTATCTTTGTATCATATGTTTATTTGCTATAGACTTGTCAGGACAAAGCTCAAATATCAGCTGGGTCCATGATGCTCACAGTAATTGCAAAACTGTTTGCTGTAAAAGAGATTAAGAGGCTCTACTCAGCAAGCACTGAGCCAAGTTCTTCCCTGGCCACTTCAGGAACATGTGGCAGGGCTCTGTAATGTGATGGATGACATATGAAGTGCAGAGGGTTGCCCATATGCTGCTGCAATTTTCCTGTACAGGATGTGCTCTTTAGACTTAATAATGGAGATTTAGGACACTGGTGAAAATTCCAGTTCTCTTTAGGTCTCATTCAGAGTTTCCAGGCAGGGGGTGGCAAACCTATAATTCCTCCCTGCAGGAAAGAAAATGAAAGAAGGGAAAAGAGACCCCTAGTACTGACTTGCATCAGAATTGATCAGATAGGTTTGTACCACCTGTCACAGAAAGGAACAGATATAGCTGCTGAAATCCTGAAAGTTGAGTAAAAGAATGCAGGAGGTCACATAAAACTCTTCTAATTTAGGTTGGAGTTCGAGGAGGAAATATAAAGCCAGTGGTGAGATTAACAAAACACATGTTTGATGTTTGGGAGGGGTAACAAGATAAAAGGATGCACATAAAACGATGACAGGGGTTTGGTGGGCAGGAAGTATGATGTGATGAGAATATGGTTACTAAATATTTTAAATTAAATCAGCCTTTACTTACAGAAAAAAAAGTTCGGAATGCTACATTTTAAAAGGATACAAGCAAACGAGAAACCTTTTGGAAGAAAGAGACCAGTATGATGAGATGATACAATATCATACCTGAAATAGAATGGTTCCAAAAAGCAAGTCATAATCAGGATGTAACCAGGAGAAGGGAACGCTCTAGAGGAATGTGATTGGTAGCATCAAGTGGAAAAGGGTGTTTTGTGAAAGGAGTATTAGGTGGAGAATTAGGCATATCCTATATAACGTTAAAAAGCAGCATTGGAATTTTTGATATTGAGCTGCATGAGCTGCTTGTATATTTTGGAGATTAACCCTTTGTCAGTTGCTTCATTTGCACATATTTTCTCCCACTCTGATGGTTGTCTTTTCATCTTATTTATGGTTTCCTTTGCTGTGCAAAAGCTTTTAAGTTTCATTAGGTCCCATTTGTTTATTTTAGATTTTATTTCCATTACTCTAGGAGGTGGGTCAAAAGGATTTTGCTGTGATTTATGTCATAGAGTATTCTGCCTATGTTTTCCTCTAAGAGTTTTATAGTGTCTGGCCTTACATTTAGGTCTTTAATCCATTTTGAGTTTATTTTTGTGTATGGTGTTAGGAAATATTCTAATTTCATTCTTTTACAAGTAGCTGTCCAGTTTTCCCAGCACCACTTATTGAAGAGGCTGTCTTTTCTCCATTGTATACTCTTGCCCCCTCTGTCAAAGATAAGGTGACCATATGTGCATGGGTTTATCTCTGGGCTTTCTATTGTGTTCCATTGATCTATATTTCTGTTTTTGTGCCAGTACCATACTGTCTTGATTACTGTAGCTTTGTAGTATAGTCTGAAGTCAGGGAACAACCCAATCCAAAACTGGGCAGAAGACCTAAATAGACATTTCTCCACAGTAGACATAGAGATTGCCAACAAACACACGAAAAGATGCTCAACATCACTAATCATTAGAGAAATGCAAATCAAAACCACAATGAGGTATCACCTCACACCGGTTAGAATGGCCATCATCAAAAAATCTACAAACAATAAATGCTGGAGAGGGTGTGGAGTGGAGAGAAGGGAATCCTCCTGCACTGTTGATGGGAATGTAAATTGATACAGCCACTATGGAGAACAGTACAGAGGTTCCTTAAAAAACTAAAAATAGAACTACCATATGACCCAGCAATCCCACTACTGGGCATATACCCTGAAAAAACCATAATTCAAAAAGATACATGTAGCACAATATTCATTGCAGCACTAATTACAATAGCCAGGACATGGAAGCAACCTAAATGCCCATCGACAGATGAATGGATAAAGAAGATGTGGCACATATATACAATGGAATATTACTCAGTCATAAAAAGGAACGAAATTGAGTTTTTTTGTAATGAGGTGGATAGATCTAGAGTCTGTCATGCAGAGTGAAGTAAGTCAGAAAGAGAAAAACAAATACCGTATGCTAACGCACAAATATGGAATCTAAAACACGGTACTGATGAATCTAGTGGCAGGGCAGGAATAAAGACTCAGACGTAGAGAACGGACTTGAGGACACAGGGGGGAAAGGGTAAGCTGAGACGAAGTGAGAGAGTAGCATTGACATATATACACTACCAAATGTAAAATGGATGGCTAGTGGGAAGCAGCCGCATAGCACAGGGAGATCAGCTCGATGCTTTGTGACCACCTAGAGGGGTGGGATGGGGAGGGTGGGAGGGAGGCTCAAGAGGGAGGGGATATGGGGATATATGTATACATATAGCTGATTCACTTTGTTGTACAGCAGAAAGTAACACAACATTGTAAAGCAATTATACTTCAATAAAGATATATATATGTATATATATACATATATATGTGTATATATATATATATACACATATATATGTGTATGTGTATATATATACATACATATGTGTATGTGTGTGTATGTATGTATATGTATATGTATATGTGTATATATATATATGTATATATAAAGCAGCTTTGGAACCTGTTTGATGCTTTAAAGACAGGGTTCAAGTCCATTTAAGGAAGGGTATTCTTAGAACTCTGTGATGATCGGGTAGGCAGCCTCAGGAAGAAGAGTGAATGTGGACCACTGGAGGTGATCAATCATAGCCCAGATAATGGGTCTCCAACTCGCCAGATTATCAGAGTCATCTGGGGAACCTCCCAACCATGCCCAGACCCAATACAAGTGATCCTTATGGCTAGGCAAAGTGTAGGACCCCAAGCTACATGAGCATTCTGTGACGGTACAGACATAATTCAAGCAGGATGGAGTAGATGTTCTAAGAGTCCCTGCATCCCTCAGACCCTGATTCTACCTGTCTTTATACATTGTAGTGATAGTAATAATCAAAGAACTGACAAAAGGCGAAGGGCATCAGAGAATATTTGAAGAATTTTATGATTTATGATGTTTTCAGTGAGAATTTTTAGTTTCTCCAGGTGTTCTTATGCTTTGTACTTTATTCTCTAATGCAGTCATTGGCAAAAAGAACAGATAATGATTCTTTCTAGTCACTTCAACCAAACCATTTATAAATTACTCTCCTGATGGGAATCACTTTATGACCCCCAAAAACATGGAGGGGGAATATATATCAGTGAAAAAAAAGAGAGAAAAAAACAACAAAATAGAAACAAGCAAGGGAGAACTAATTAAAATAAAATATATTTGGTAACATTTTGGTGACTGATATGTGAATGTGTAATAGATGTGTGGACATACTCTATGAAGCATTTTCAAACTTCATTGCAGATAGAAAACATTTGAGAAGCTTGCTAGCATGCAGATTTGAAGGCTGCACCCCAGAAATTCTGATTTAGTGGGTCTTGAATGGGTCAAAAATCTGTGTTTTTAATAAGCCGAAGGAACAATCGCACAGACCACATTCAGAGGAAGAGTATTTTATAGTGCTCTTTGATAGAACTTTCTGCAATGATGGAAATGCTCTATACATGTGCTTTTAATGAGGTAGTTCCCAGCCACATGTGGCTGCTGAGTACTTGAAAAGTAGCTAGTGCAGGTGAAGAACTGTTGGATTTTATTTAATTATTTTAACTTTAAATAGCCACATGTGGCTAGTGCCTGTCGTATTGGAGAATTCAGCTTTAGAATATATGTGCTTTGTTTTGGGACAAGGAACATGCAGTTTTCTTTTGTATTGTACCTACCACAGTGAGGAAGCAAGAGACACTATATCGCAATAAGAATAGCATGGGGCTTCCCTGGTGGCGCAGCGGTTGAGAGTCTGCCTGCTGATGCAGGGGACACGGGTTCGAGCCCTGGTCTGGGAAGATCCCACATGCCGCGGAGCAACTGGGCCCGTGAGCCACAACTGCTGAGCCTGCGCGTCTGGAGCCTGTGCTCCACAACAAGAGAGGCCACGATAGTGAGAGGCCCGCGCACCGCGATGAGGAGTGGCCCCCGCTTGCCGCAACTAGAGAAAGCCCTAGCACAGAAACGAAGACCCAACATAGCAATCAATCAATCAATCAATAAATAAATCTTTAAAAAAAAAAAAAAAAAAGAATAGCATGAAATCACATTTTTTTGTGGGATATTTCCATTCAATTCATGAGTGAATACAGCAGGTATGATTTCATATTCTCAGAGTAAACATTTTTATTTCTATCCCAGTCTGTAAATAGTAATGTCATATTCATAAGGTAAACTAAATGAAATATCTGTGGTTAACTCTATTGATTTGTACTTAAAATAACTGAACACTGGAAAGGAGGTATGTTATTGAACCATGCGGCAATCCCACCAGTTAGCTTTATGACTTCTCTGCTGGTAGCTGACAGGTCAAGCACATAAGCCTTGACTAGGTTTTAGGAATGGCTGTATCATAGGCTTAAGACACTCTCCAAATCCATAGACCTCTCCTTCCTTAGTAAACACTAGGAATACTGACTGTCAAGAAAGTCACAACAGAAGAAACTGAGATTCTGAGCTATTTTACAGAGGGGTTTAGTGCCAATAAATATACTAACTCAAAGAGCATCAGGGTATGGTATCCACACATTAAAAAGAGATGACACAGCAGATTCTCCTTCAAAAATTAGTTGGATTCCTATGTCAGGTTTAGCAGGGATATGAAGATGTGAAGCCTTATCTTTACTGAATCTGTGCTGAGAAACATTTAGCTAGAAAAGCTATAAAACGCACACACACAAACACACACAGACACACACAGACTAAATAGATGGAGTTTGGCAGGCGAGGGTGGGGAATAGTGGATTGGGCTGTTGGAATGAAAGTGCATAATCATGTCAAAATAACTCACCCCCAAGAAGGAAAGAAAATAAAAGGGAAGTAGGGCAGAAAAGAAAGAACACTAATGGATCCGCCTTCTTTGCCCCCAGAGACAAAGGTTCTTTCTGCACATTCACATTAGCATTTTGGCATATGGAAATGAATTCTAGTGCTGGTCTATAACAAATTATTGCTCTCCTAACCAAAATCTTAGATAATCTCATGTGGCCGGCAGTAAGTCGTCTTAGAGAATTGCTCTTAGAGATTCTGTGATTGACAGTACATATGTCTTGTGTATGGGTTGGTATTGGCAATATTCCATGACCTGTGCAGCTTGGTGAAGTTGCCTGGTTCCTGAGAGAACCTCTGCTAGAAAACTGGCTCTGGCCAGAAAACAGAGAAAGGGATGGATTCTGAAGCCAATGCCTCTAAATCTTTCCGCAATGATGCCAGGATATCATGAGGGTTCACTTTGTAATAACGACTGGGAAACTTTAGCCTATTATAATGTTTTAAAAAGCTATCTTCTACATGGCCCATCTCAGTATTCCTTTGTGGCAACCCTTTGTGGGTTCAACTTCTTTGATCATCACAATTTTATAGGTGCAAGAGAGGAAGCTCCTATCACAAAGGGTCATATAGTAAATCAGTGTGTTGGGTCTGGGATTAAAATCCTGGTTTTCTGATGCTTTATCTCAGGCACATTTTACAATTCCACACTATCCCCTATCTTAATACCATGTTTCTAAAAAATTTAGTAAAAGAAGTTTACAGATTTCATTCACAAGACATGAAAAGATTGGTACCCACTGGTTGTGGGTGTTACTTTTGCACTCACAACTTCGTCTTTCTGTCTATACAGGTGCGCATATATATATGTGTGTAATATATACTTTGCATTCCAAGGCTGTACTTTTGCTGGATGTCCTGGTCTTGGTAAATCTCTGTGACCTACAGCTCTGGCAGCAATTCTAGGTTTTGTTCTCCCTCTTACAGCATTCCCTGCACAGGCTCTGTTATGGCTGCTTGCCTTGGAGGTAAGCCTACCTATCCAGACACCCACCCCACGCCCCTCCCCACTCTGGCCTTCTTGCTCTCTGGCCCACCAAGGAACAACAGATGATTGGAAGTTCCCAGGTCTGTGGATAAAAGGAAAGGAGCTTGGAGGAGACACAAAACAACAAAATGAAAAGAAAAAATAAAAGCACGAAGAAGGCCACACATGTATATTTTACAGTTTTCAAATGCTTTCACATTCGGACATAAGATTCACACATGCATCCCAGGGAGTCTCTGAGTTATCTAGACAGATTCATCGCTAAGGTTAAAGCTTGCTAGAAAAGGTTTCTAAGTATTACTGACTTTTGTTTTGCATTTCGAGATTATTCCCACTAAATTCTCAGCTTGAGTTGGGTCCTCTGAATCATGAATATGCCGAATATTTGTACAAATGTTGGATAATAGTGATTTTTAACTCAACTACACATCATGCTTCTTAAATCCCTGTCCTGTTTACTTAGGCCACAAGCATCTGGTTTCCACAGTCACATCATTTAACACCCAACAATGCCCTATTACGATGGACAGAGCAACAGACGGTCTACTTAAAGCCTTCGAAATTCTAGGGCTGCTCCTTGCCTTTCATTCCTGACTCCATCACCTAAGAATTGTGCCAAATAGTAAGGAAAATGAGTGTGGATCAGGAACAGGTTTTGAGGTGAAGATGTGGGTGAGGAGAAGATGCTTTATTGCAATTAATCTTGTTTCGTTTGAAATCAACATGGGGTGGCTTATCCACCTAATATACATGGAGTACCTTTATATTTCAGGTCCTCTTCTCATCATTTCAGATATAAGTGTGCACGTGATGTGTTCTCTGCCCTAAGGGAGCCTCTAGCCTAGTGAGAACAATACCAGCAGACAGTGTAACTGCCCTGTACATGGCGTTAGGGGCACATGAAAGAGCTGTCCCCACCTAGTAGTAGCGAAGATATTGGCGAAGGCTTCCTGTAGGAAAACAGCTAATTCTGACTATTACAAGTAGGTGGCCTTTATCAATTATTGCCTCTGTGTCTGTCACCTCACTTGTAACTTTTAAAAAGATCCCATGCAGCTCTATTATGCCAGGGATAGTAGATGTAAACATTCACTGAATCTACCCTCTACATATTGATCACAATGCTTTGTCCAGGCATACAGCTAGTATGTGTGAGGAGAGAATGGAAGGAGGTTGAATTTCTGTACACTGAGCATATAAACCAAGTCTACCTACCTCTGCCCTTTGGATGGGGGCAGGAGCTGGTTTCAGAAGCCTGGCCCTGGCTTATCTGCAGTAAACACTGACCTCTCTACAGCCAGAGCCCAGCTCCACATCGAAGTTGTGCCCCATCACTGCAGCTTTCTCCTCTCGTGTTAAATCAACAGTTTATGACATGTACAAGGGAAAGCTGTAAATTTAATTTTGTCCCCTGCAGTGTGATTCTTATCTTGTTTGCTGGCAATATAATAAATATGTTTGCCCTCCAGACCCCCCTCCCAGTGAAGCAATTGGAGGAGAAAGAAAGAGAAAATAGGAAAGCACAATTAGGTATATGGATTAAAACTGAATTAATCAGAGGCTCAGCTAAAGATAGGCCTATGCCTTTTGTGTGTGTGTATGTGTGTGTGTGTGTGTATTTTCTTTTCAAAAATCCACTAAACAGGAGATGATAATTAAGGAAAATGTGGGCTCTGTCTGTGCCTTGGAAATTTAAGGGTGGTTCAGATAGGTTATTTTTAATTATGATGGAAATTAGAGCAGAACAGGATGGCTCTACTGACTCCCCAGGCCTCATCTGCTGTCACACCCACCCCTGCCTGCTGCACTTCTGTGCTACAAAAATGCCAGGTTCCTTGTCACCAGGGACCCTGCCCTGCTGATCCCTTGAATGTCCTTCCCTGCTCCATGCATGACTGGCTTCCTCCAACTGAGTTCTCAGCTGCCTTCCCAGCCCAGTCCAGGCTCTCCCGATCCCTTGAGTCCTGTTGCATAATTTTCAGAGCCTTTACCATCTGAAAACATCTTGTAATAGATAGTATCTATCTATCTACCTATCTATCTATCTATAGAATATACATGCATTTTCTTTTTTTTTTAAATATGTTTCTCCCACTAGACATGTGTTTGGTGGGGGCAGGGAACTTGTCTATTTTATTCCCTATGCAGTCCCAGTAATCAGCATAATACTGATCATACGTCTTTATTCAATGACATGCTAAATCAATGAATAAGTGATATATTGAGGTAAAAGTTACTCAGGAAAAAACCCCATATTTTCAGCACCTTCTGCTATTTTAACAACACTCCAATTGATATCAGCACAGATGCCCTTTATACAGCACTTACCACGTGCCAGGCACTATTCTATGCTCTTTGCATACCAACATATTTAATCCCTACAAAAAACTTAGGAGGCAGGCACCATTATTATCCATATGCTTTAGATGAGGAAACTGAGGCACAGTGATCTTCAGTGATTTTCCCATATTCACAAAGTTACCAAGCGGCAACACTAGTATTTGGACTCGGGCAGTTTGACTCCAGAATCCATGCTCTTAGGGACTATACTAAACTGCCTCTCAATTTATATCATTATCGTAAGCAACTACGGGCACTCAGTGCAAATAAAACAACAGTAACAACAAAAGGCCAAATATGCGTTTGTGTATCTGTATGTATGTATTTTTAATAATTGCATCAGACCACAGGCTCCTAAAACACACAGTCATTGCTACCAGAAAAAAATCTAGCATAGATATTCACAGTCCTATGACTTGAAGTCACATCACTGAACCCATTCAGGTTAGAACTTAAGCAATTTATGCAGTTGTATTGCCTGTGAGTGAAGACATATTTCTTTACAGCATCATTTGGGTTGAGAGGTTGTTAACACAAATCTACCCTTCTGAAAGTGTGGACAGAAAGGTGTGTGTGTGTGTGTGTGTGTGTGTGTGTGTGTATTTCAAATTACAGAACTTGAAATGAGAAAAGAAAGGCCTCAGAATCTTATGAAGTATTATAGCCTTTGTACCTGGCCCATATGTCTCTCCATTTACCCATCCATCCATCTATCCATCCATCCATCCATCCATCCATCCAATGGCTGCTATGAGCCCATGACATAAGCAGGGGATGTAAGCAGTGACCAAGGCCAATACTGCCCCACCCCCCCTGGAGATACATTCTGGCATGCATTGTTCTCAACACTCCCCACCTCTCATCTATATAGAGCTATTATGTAGAGCCAATCTGTAAACAGGGCAGAGAAAAATCTATGTGTGAGTGTGAAGACCAAAGGCAGAGCAAGAAGAGAGGCACAGCCATCAGAAGAAGCGGCACTGGGTAATGAGGGAAGGACTGGTGTGAGGAAAGCAGAGAGTCGGAAGCCAGGAGATGAAAGTAAAGGGACCTGGGGAAGGGGTAGAATCGAAGAAGGAATGACAGCTTTGTACCAGCAGACTCAGCAGGTTGATCCCATGTATGTAGGACCAGTAGAACTACTCAAGTTAAAGTATTTTTTAAAAAGTGTTTTAAGATATATTAGTGGAAATATGAAGCTGTTCAAATTGTTCCTTTTTTGGGACTTCCCTGGTGGTCCAGGGGTAAAGAATCCGCCTTCCAATGCAGGGGACTCGGGTTCGACCCCTGGTTGGGGAACTAAGATCCCACATGCCTCGGGGCAACTAAGCTCGCACGCCTCAATGAGAGAGTTCGTGTGCCACAAACTACAGAGCCCATGCACCCTGGAGCCCGGGCACCGCAACTAAAGAGAGAAAACCCGCACGCCACAACTAGAGAGAAGCCTGCACGGTGCAACGAGAAGCTGGCGCACAGCAACTGAGACCCGACACAGCCAAAAAAATAATAAAGAAAATAAATAAATATTAAAAACAAAACAAAATTGTTCCTTTTTCTAAAGAATACAGAGGACTCCACCAGCCCATCACCACTGTGTTTGTTTTGAGAAGATAGCCTGAGAGCTCTTATTTCTCTATTGATCCATGGGACTGTTAGGGTATAGGAGATGACATCCCTGGGGAGGAGCTCTCTGTGCCATGCGGGTGGCAGAACTATGGCTGCACTTCCCAAGAATCAAAGGACATTAATTTACATTTGAAACAAGAGGAAGAAAAACCACCATCATTTTATTGTCAGTTTTGTTCCAGTCAACCCCCCCTCACCATGACTGCCAAGTAGACCTTTGATAGAAATTCATCCTGGAAATAGGATGTAAAAATTTAATGAGATTATTTTGATATTTACAACCTTTAAGAATGCCCCCCCAAAAGTCACATGGTGGGAGGCATTTTCTTCTGCTTTTCCTGTGCATAACTCTGCTCCCTGAGCATTTAACTTAGAGAGTCCTGACAAGATGAATTGGAATGCCCCTGGCTACACAATATGTGCTCGCCCCTGTGGTGTGAGCTGTCAGGGCGCAGGACCGCCTTGATGACCTGAACATGTCTCCCACTGATGCCTAAAAGTCCACTGTTAGTTATTAATGCTTAGGGGAAATCAAGCAGCCATTATGGATTAGATAAGATATTTGTAGGTTCTGTTTCTTAAATTAATTACCAGAAAACACAGTACAATTCATTATATATTTCTAAACATGAAATCGAATTCTGCTCTCTTACTGGCATCTTTTTCTAAAATGGAGATTGCCTCAAAAGGGACATCTGTAGAAGCCTTTAAAACTGATTTGTTGATCAAATAGTTTTACTCCTTATACTTATGAGATGGGAAAAGGCATATAAGAAAAAACAAGAAGGCAAGAAACACCACAACTTAATTTGCTACTTGCCCCCTAAACTGCCTCTGGCGAACCTAGTAGTGGAACAGTTGTTCTTGAAGGCCCTTTGCTATTTTGCCGTTTACATCCAGACCAGAAAACGAAATGAGAGAGACAGGCTTAGGCAAGTGGTGACCACAGGGTCTGAGGTGTCCACCAGAAGTTAAGCTCCCAGAGCCTGTTTCCCTTCCAGTTCATCCTTTACCCCTCTCTGCCTCCCACGATGAAAGTGTAGTGGTGAATAGCACGGTCCTTTTGCCTGTTTCCAGGAAGTCTGGAGCCCAGCAATGCCAACACAGCAGTGTCCACTCTCTGCAGAGAAAGCCATCACTGTTTAGAAGGAAGGCCATCCAGAAATTAAACTTGTTTTTTATAACGTTGTTTTACATTTTAAAAGTAATTCCCCCCAAAGATAATTCGACTTCTCTAAACTCATTCCATTCTTTGTAGGATCAGAAGAACCACTGATGATGTTTGCTGAATAGGTTTTAAAAATCTAATTTATTTCCCCCCCTACTCCTGCTGTTGATGACTCGCAGTTGGTCTTGTGAAACTAGACTCATCTATTTTTAATGCCTGCCACTCAGTACATTTTTAAAATAAACGGGTGTGAGTTTGAGTAAAGCCTGTGCCTCTTGTTACAGGCTGTAAACACCAACGGTGGGCACTGGCAATTTTCTTAGCCAAAGCCCACTCTTATTAATAATCGATGGCCTTAAACCTCATCTATGAGAAATCATACAGCCAGGTCTCTTGTTAGTCCTTAATCTATTTCTTATGTTTCTTGTGTTTGTCTGTGTGCTTTACTATAATGTTTAGATTTTTAAGACACCAAAGTTTTTCAAGTTCCTCTTCAACAAGGCAATGCAATAAAAAAAAGTATATATTTAAGACTAGCCATATGATAAGCATAACTAAGTAAAATTCAATTTGAACATTTTTTCAACCTCCATTAAAAGCATTAAAAAGTAAGAAAAGTGTCAAAATTTTAGCCACCAGTTGCCTTAATTTGCTGTATAAGCCAATCAGAGGAGACCAGTATTTATGATTGAACTTAATTGCCTAATGGCACAAGATGAATAGTGTAATGCACTTGCTATTGTGGCTGTTTTTTAACTAACTTAAGAGGCTTTGTAAATATAGATATAGATATATAGATATAGATAATTATATCTCTATCTATAGAGATACATAGATATAGATACCTATCTAGATAGAGATAGATAGATAGGTATATAGATAGATAGGTATATAGATAGATAGACAGATAGATAGATAGATGATAGATAGACAAATAGTTGACTGTCCTATTATAAAATGTAAAACTTGCTTTGTGTTACAAGCATTGGATAAAAAGGTTAGTATTATGGAATAATTTTATGATTGGGAAAGACAGTTGTGCAGAATGTTTAAAAACATGAGTTCTGGAGTCCAGTACACTGACCTCTGTCTCTTACTTGCTATATGATTGTGGCAAATTAGTTAATCTCTCTAACCCTTATGCTGGAGAGGATTATAATAAAACTTATTTAAGGTTGTAAGAATTACATAAGATAATATATGTAATGCATTAGCTATGTGACAAGAAGTGGGATTAGCATTCAATGTATTAATAACTGCTTGGATGCTTTTGACTATAAAAAAGAGAAAATCCTGACAAAGGATTTAGACAATGAGGATTTTTATTATGTCGCATAACAAGAACAGCAAGGTGAGGCAGGCCCCAGGGTGGCATGTTAGATTGTTGGCTTTGCTTCTCTGCTCTTCCCGACTATTCCCTCCTCTCCATGTTGGTTCAATTCTCAGGGGCAAGGAAACTCTCCAAGAAGTTCCTAACAAATTTTTTCTAACATGTCATTGGCCAGAATAGGGTCATATGAAGAATAAAACATTGGTTACGAGCATGAAAACTGAAATAAGATGGCTTGAGTTTGAATCCCAACATGACAACTCATACATGTTTGTCTTTGGGCAATTGCTTTATTTCTCTGTACCTCAGAATCCCTATCTATAAAATGAGGATGTCAATACTACCGTCCTCACTGGATTGCTGTGATGCTTATTTGGGTTAATACAAAGCAAACACTTAGAAGAGTACGTGGCACATAATGAATGTTTAATTAGTATTAGGTATTTTAAATTCTAAACCAATCACTGAGAAGAGGAATGAAATTACTATTATTGGTTTATATTAATTTATTAGCTGCAGAAAGGGTCACTTCATTGAATCATGTGGAGGAATAGAAACCTTAACTTTAATTTAATTATATTAGGTAGGCAACCAAGTCTGATTACCACACTCAAAGCACTAATACTCTCACTACTTCTCTTAGTTTTTAGTAACGTCACCACATTGTTTTTCTCCCCAAATGAAAATCCATTGGCTGAACTATAGGTGAGTCCTACCTCATGATTTGATTTTTATCTATTATTTTGAACATAGAACATATTTTTGTCAACAAGTATATTTAAAAAATATATTTGTGCAACTACTTGACACCCATGATATCACTGAACTAGGACTTCATTCTAGCCTTGAGTCATTTTACATCTACTGAGCCCAAAGGATCCAGAACCCTTGAACCCACCTTTCCTCTAGGAAACTAGTCCATGGGTCCTAGTAACATAAGGTGATATCAAAAGGGAACTATTAGAGGTAGGAGTATAAGGAGCAGGTGGAGAAGCTACTAGATGAAAGGGGAAGAGATTATTTATCAGTATCTTTGGAATTCAACACAGTGCCCAGTGCATTGTGGTTCCTCAAAAAAATGGCTGATGAATAAAGAAGAGAATGAATGGGCATGCGTGGATCCTTGATGAGGTAAGCATGTATACATTCAAAAACGTTTTATTTACATAATACAATTAATTTAGTTGGTATACAGTTCTATTAATTTTGGCAAATGCATACAGTCATGTAACTACCAGAAAAATAAACACACAAAATAGTTTTATCATACTTTCCCTCTAAATTTATTCAATAAGTATCAATCAATCTACATACTGTCAGGTACTGGGCAAGTATCTAGTTACAAATTGGTAAATAAAGAAAATATGACCTCTCACAATGTAGCACTGTAGTTGACTGTCTGTATGTTTGCAATCCTACATAACTTGATGGTTAAAAAGGTTTAAAATTTCACCATTCCAAGTAGGTGAGAAGTAAAACTCGATGTTTATTAGCAATTCCATTGTTTTAAGGTTTTTCTTTCAAATTTTATTGAAAGCTCTTAAGTTCTTTTAAGCTAATTATCAATGTCTCTGACATCAGCTAAAGGTAAAAATATCCATAGGAACCATGTACAAATATCTGGAATTTGTTACTGGGGCTTTCCAAACAACTGATACTTTTTTCTGTAAGCTTTTGTAATAGAGAAGAGAAAATGTAGTGGGGAATAGAGGTAACTTCAAACCTAAGTTTTAGGAGTATCTGAAAACTCCCAAGAAAGATGGTATTAAAGAGAGGATATGGGATAGAAATGTAAGCACCTAGTTACTCTCAATTACTCTCTCAAGAAGGTCTGTTTCCAGAATCATTAACGTTATTGAGGTTGTGTGTCATTATTCAGGCTCTGCTCAGTAACCTAAAAGTGAGGATCAGTTTACTTTTATTGGCATTGTTGAGTGAAGCGCTTCTCTCCCACCCCACATCACGATAGGAAACAGAACAAAGTCTCTACACCTACAGCGACTACTGGGAGATAGGGAGAAATGATTGAAAGGAGATAAAAGATACCCACCTTCTCAAACAAGATACAAAGAGTGAAGTAAATTGACAATAGTGCAATCCACTAAATTCTCAAAAATCTTAATATCTACTTCTTTCAACATGCATGAATCTTATGTTAGTTAAAAGAGCCAGGACAGCTGTACTAAACACTAGTTAAGCAGAGGAAGCCCCTATTTGGGAAAATCCCACTGCGTTTATTTTAATTGCCTCTCCCAATTTTGGAATAACAGAGCATGATATACATACTGTGGCCTTTTCAGTGTGTCAATTAAATGGCTAAACACTGATCAACTTGTGGATAACAAAGATCCATTAGAAGAACATTAATAATGACTCTAGAATTTATAATCCTGTGCCAAATGTCTGCTAATAACTCAGGAGTTAAAAGATATATAAACTATTTGCCATTACCTTCTGTTACCATTTTCTTTAGAGTGGGACTAGGGCTGTTTAATCTTTTTTTTAAAAGTTTTTATTGGTGTATAGTTGCTTTAAAATGTTGTGTTAATTTCTACTGTACAGCAAAGTGAATCAGCTATACGTATACATATATCCCCTCTTTTTTGGATTTCCTTCCCATTTAGGTCACAGAGCATTGAGTTCCCTGTGCTATACAGTAGGTTCTCATTAGTTATCTATTTTATACATAGTATCAATAGAGTATATATGTCAATCCCAATCTCCCAATTCATGCCACCTCCCCTTTTCCCCTTCTCTACGTCTGTGTCTCTACTTCTGCTTTGTAAATAAGATCGTCTATACCAATTTTTTCAGATTCCACATATATGCGTTAATATACGATACCTGTTTTTCTCTTTTTGACTTACTTCACTTTGTATGACAGTCTCTAGGTCCATCCATGTCTCTATAAATGACCCAAATTCTTTCCTTTTTATGGCTGATTAATATTCCATTGTATATATGTACCACATCTTCTTTACCCATTCCTCTGTTGATGTACATTTAGGTTGTTTCCCTGTCCTGGCTCTTGTAAATACTGCTGCAGTGAACATTGGGGTGCATGTGTCTTTTTGAATTATGGTTTTTCTCAGGGTATATGCCCAGTAGTGGGATTGCTGGGTTGTATGGTAGTTCTAGTTTTAGTTTTTTAAGGAACCTCCATACTGTTCTCCATAGTGGCTGTATCAATTTACATTCCCACCAATAGTGCAAGAGGCTTCTCTTTTCTTCACACCCACTCCAGCATTTATTGTTTGTAGATTTTGTGATGGTGGCCATTCTGACCTGTGTGAGGTGATATCTCATTGTAGTTTTGATTTGCATTTCTCTAATAATTAATGACGTTGAGCATTTTTTTCATGTGTTTGTTGGCTATCTGTATGTCCTCTTTGGAGAAATGCCTATTTAGGTCTTCTGCCCATTTTCTGATTGGGTTGTTTGTTTTTTTGCTATTGAGCTGCATGAGTTGTTTGTATATTTTGGAGATTAATCTTTTGTCAGTTGCTTCATTTGCAAATATTTTCTCCCATTCTGAGGGCTGTCTTTTCGTCTTGCTTATGGTTTCCTTTGCTGTGCAGAAGCTTTTTAATCTTAAAGATGGAAATCTCTCTGTCTCTCTCTACCTCTCTCTCTCTGATATATGTAATATGTTTTTGATCTATCATCAAATATTTTGAAAACCTAGAAACTGGATTATTGGATTATAAAAGAATTTTAAAGGCAAGTGTTTTACCTAAAGGCAAAGATAGAGTTTATGTAACAGTTGATGTCATGGCTGGCATAATAGATGAAAGAGAGAGAGAGAAACAGTTTCTTTTTTGTAACCATTGGAAAAGCAACCTCTGGCTTCTCATGCATTCTTCCTCTTCCATCTTTCCTAGTTGGGAAGATGCATTTCACACAGTTACATTGTTATTGGAAGATCTATTTCCTACCCCTTTTGAAAAAGTATCTAGCAATTTGATTAAACAGTTTTTGGTCCTCACATTCCCATACTTTCAACTCTGACAGTTTAATTTCCAGACTCAGAACTTTTCCAAATCAGAAAATGCCAGATTTGTGCATTGTCACAGGTAAAAATCGAAACAGTCTCATTTATTTCCAAAGGTTGTTTAGCTGCCTTTGGACATATTTAATATTATGACTCAAAAGATTGTTTCTTACAGCTTATGGCTGCAGTATGAGCTACCACTGCAATTAGTTCTTATAAACTTCCCAAGACAACAATAACAACCAACACTGTTATAACTATTGGTAATGACACTTTGCATTATATGGCACCTTTTATTTGAGCTGATCCCTAAATATTCTACAAGCCATATTCCTGGGTATCACTTCACCCATCTTCAGTACGCAGCTACCTTAGGGTAAAAACTAACAGCTGTTTAACATACCACTGGCTCACAAAATAACACATTAAGACGATTATTCTCTCTTCAAATCTAAGGGGATTTTATAATAATAGCAATCATAATAGCTATGTCTTTTATAATGCTCATTCTTCTGCCCTACTCATAGACCAGAGGCATTATTCAGTAAAGAAAACATGATAACTTCATTATAAAACACCAAAAGAATATGCTATGAAATTACTGGTCATCAAATCCAGTCATATGTCATATTTGTCCCTTCTCCTTCACTTCCACAACTGGGATAATGAGCAACTTATTACCTTATAGGGGGATTTTTGTGTCTGACTTTCATATGGCTTTCTTAGCTTTCTGGTCCTCCTTTACATGTAGCTAAGTCTATTTCAAATACAATATTCACTTAATCCAAATCATGCAGAGTGGCTCCCTGCTGTATATCTCATCATATACAAGCTCTATCAATTTCCTTTCAAAATTGCCCATCCACCTCTCTCCTTTCTGTTATTGTCTTTGAATTTGACTATGTGTATTATCCTTTGCTTTAACCCATTCCCCATCACGTGGCCTTATTTTTTTGTATCTTGCCTTTCTGCATTGGCTAATGCCACCCATTCTCTGTCCACAAATGGCTTCTCCATCAATATAAGGACAAGTCTAGACTCCAAGAATTCTTCCTTAATAAATAAATTCACCACTGGAACCATCCTTTAGCCTATGTGATGATACTTTCCACAGTATATCAAAATTGTCCCAAGATATCTGAGATTATCATTCTCTAGTTAATTTTTAGGTTTCCCCAATTAGACTATGCTCTGCGAGGCCAAGGACATGCCCTTTTATTTCTCTGACTCTACCAAAGCATCTAGATCAGTGCTGGGAAGCCAAGGAGGACTCAAAAAACATTGATTAAATGACTGTATGAGAGGTATATGCCCAAGGGAACAGATGTATGGCAGCACTCATGCATGCCCAAACAGAACCGCATACACACACATCTTAGAATCATGTCCTTTTTCTGGGGTAGGAGGTGGGAAACTGGGTCAAAATTGGTGTCGTAGAAGAGCAAGCAGACATCTTTGCAGGTTGGCTCATGATGAAGGCATTTCTGTGCTGAGAAGCAGAGCCAAGTTTCCTAGCACTTACAGTACAATGCAAAGAACATTGTGCTAATGGTTATAGTAAATCCAGTGAAGTCTCAAATTGAAAGATGTTAAAGCCTAACACCCAAAGGAAAACTTATTTTTCTGTTTATAAAATTGCACCCCTCTGCAATAACACAGAATCATAAAAAATTAAGAAGTAGAAGGAGCTTAGAGGTCACCCAGTTTAACCCTTACTTGATGCATGAATTTCTGATATAATATCCCTGCTAAAAATAGTTCTCCACCTTGATAGAGCTTGGCATAAGGCTAAAAAAAAAAAAAAACAAACCTACAATATTTCAATCACTTTCCTCACCAGTAGAGTCAGAAATGCAGAAATACAATAACTGGTATTTTCAGACATATTACTGAGTACCCTATATGTGTAAATAATTGCACTAGAAACAGTAGGAAATGGAACAATTCACAGATGAATGAGAAATAATCTTTGCCCTCAAAAGAGGTAAGAAGGTATAAGTCTACAGAAAAAAAAAAATGCACAAGAGAAAAATGAAAGAAATGTTAAGTATGGGACTGGTACAGAAGTAATCATTCTAAGTTTATTTATCTTTTAATTTTTTTTAACATCTTTATTGAAGTATAATTGCTTTACAATGGTGCGTTAGTTTCTGCTTTATAACAAATTGAATCAGCTATACATATGTTTACAATTGGAACACAATGAATCACTGACAAAGACTGTCGAATATCTAAGAACAATTAGTTCCATTTCATGATCATGCCCAGTCTCGACACATCCACTGCATGATCTTACCTGTCAAATTAATGAAGGATGACCCAAACAACCAAACAAGCAAACAAAGCAAGCAAAGTCTCTTCCTTAGTGACAGATGATGGATATCAAAATGTAACACCCACTAGATAATAAGGTACATGAGGTTGGTAACTGTCTAAGTCCATTCAGGTTCAGGCTGTTACAACAAAATACCAGAGACTGGATGGCTTATAAACCACAGAAATTTATTTTCCACAGTTCTGGAGGCTCTAAGTCCATGATCAGGGTGCCAGCATGGTCGGCTGAAGGCCCTCCTCCAGGTCACAGACTTCTCCTTGTATCCTCACATTGAGGAGGTGACAAGGAATTTGTCTGGGGTCTCTTTCATAAGAGTACTAATTCCATTCCCATTAATTGCCTCCCAAAGGCCCCAACTACTAACGCAATCACCTTTGTGAATTAGGATTTCAACCCAGGAATTTTGCGGAGACACAAATATTCAGACTATAGTGGGAAGCATATGTAGTTTTTGGTTGTAGGTTTGAACTAGTTAGAACTAGCAACATGTCTAATATCTGGTACACAGAAGGACTCGGTAAATACTCATATAATCTTGAACCATATGATGAGGGGGAAGTGAGTGTGTAAGAAAGTAATAACATTCTGCCTCCATAAGTGACTTTCAGATGAGATGGGCATTAAAAAATTGAGAAATGGGTATCAAAAATCTAATATCTGAAGGATTGTTTAAGTTTAGTATCAGGTTTCCATACCTTTGTATTCATCCCCTAATATAGTTGATCTCACTTTTTTAAAAAACTTTGGAAATTTTGTTGTTTTGTGAATGCTGTTTTCCAAAATAAAATCATACTTGGAACCCAAGTTATACAAAATAACAAAAGCAATGGTGGCAAAAGTTGCAGATTTTCTTATTAGGAAACATCTTTAGAAGTATTTTACAAATGCTAGGAGTCATTGGGATAAGGTTTAAAAGCCATTGCCCTGAAAGATTCAAGATGTACATTGCAGTTCTAAGGTACAATGTTTGTGTACTTACTTGTGTTGTAGCTTTGTATGTAACACTGATTTTAGGAAAGAACAGTAATTCCCAAGGCTGACATATCTGAATTGTAGTATGTCTCAGAGATTTAGGATAAGGAATGTCACATTTTATATATGACAAGAGGAACTTGTTCAAAATCAAAGGGGAGATACCTCACTCTGATCAAAGTTAATAGGAATCCATATACTATAAAGAACATAAATACATAAGAAATCTCCTGCAAGGCAGGCATGATATAGCCCTCTTGAGATTCAGTAATTGTAAAATAGGTCTGGAAGTTTTTACAGTGTAGCCAAAGGGGGTTTGTGTATATTTTATGATGTGAAATACCACATTATGAACAAGATCAGGAGCAAGTGTAAATAAAAGAGGAATATTTTAAAAAATAAAAACAGTTCCTTCAGAATTATCCAGGGATGAGAAGTATAATAGATCTCACTGAAGGATTTTGTAAAAATTCATCTCGCAGGGAGAAAAAAAGGGGATGGTGGTGATAATTTTATCAGTTTTTCTTATGGCCTAGATGAGCTCACCTTCAAAATAACTAAAAGCAGTCACCCATTCATTCAGCAGGTAGCTACTAAGCAACTACTATGTGAAAATTGTGTCCTAGTTTTTATAGGAATGTGAAAATCAATAAATGCCTCTGACTTGCGGGTATTCACAATCTAGATGGAGAAGATAACGCTTCCATAACACAGCTGCTAGGATATATGGCAAATCATGCTAAGTTTTATCAGGGATATTGGAGTTAAATCAAGGGAGAGTTTTGAAAGTAGGAGAGAGGAGTTTAGATTTTACATGAAAAACCACTGAAAGCAGGGTAGGTACATAGTGATCTCTGTCTTGAAGGGCACTCATTCTGAGAGTCCTGTGCGTATCTGTGTGTTTATGTGAACTTGCACATACTTGCACATGCACACACATGCATGCAAAAAGGCAGAGGCTAAAGTAGGCAGATTAGTTAGGAGGCGGTTATAAATATGGGCCTTATTATCTAAACCAGGGAAATGGTAGAGTGAGTGGGAAGTACAGGATGGATTAGGGGTACATAAGGAGTGCTAGCAAGGATTAGGATGAATGCAGGTAACAAATATTCTGCTTCCCTACAGAAGGCTACCAATGAAAAAGGAACACATTCTTGTCACTAGGGTGCCCAAGATAAACCAAAACTATTTCTCTTCTGACTGTCTATTTTAGCCTCCAAAATAGATAATAACAAAAAAATTCAACAAATAAGGTATTGGTGGACATTTTGCGATAAAACTGCAAGTTTTTTCTTGATAAAAACCTCGTACCTGAAGCTCCTTTAAGTGCAATCTGGTCTTTCTGACTTTGCTTTCCACTCTACTCCTCCTGAAGTAGTCTGAACCCTTGGGGTTCTATCAAATTGTTTTAACCACTTTATAGTTCATGAAAAGATGTTGCATCCCAGTAAGGGTCTCAGATACTCAACTTTTAAACTTTAAAAAAAAAAGTGCCTCTTGACAGCGGTGGTCTCCTCCCATTTCCTGAAGAATGACCCCTATGCTTGCATCATAGTTTAAATTTCTCCAAGAGTATAGTCAAACAGGTTGAAAACAAAGACTTATAGACCAAGGTTTCTTCCTGTCTGCTCCTGCTGCTTCAGGCTGCAACTTCAATTCCCAGAAGCCACAAAAACCTTTGCAGGACATCTCCTGGAACAGTTGCATCTGAAAGTACTTCCTCACACAATTCTTCAGCTCAGCAAACAATTACACTGGTAAGAGCACTGGGGTGCATACCTTCTGTACTCAAGCACCTCCCAGGGGAAAACCCTATCTACACTTGATACCTGAGCATTGAAAGATAAATTTCAGTAGATAGAGGTGGTTAGAAAGGGAACAATTGCTTAGATGAACGTAAGTCCCCAAGGATATTAGTGTCATAAAAATGTGATAAAATTGTACCTAACCAATTGCTACTAGAAAAAAACACTTTTGACCTCCCAGTCTCTTTGTTGCATTTTTTTTAATAACATGCTTGCACCTGACCAAAGAAATAGTGTCTGTTCTAAGTGCACATAATATATTTATAATAGCATAATTACAAACAGCTAGGGCTCAGATCTCGAGGTGTGTATTCATTTTCAATCAATCATTTTCTTCATATGACAAGTATTTTTAAGATTACAGCCATATACTTAGTCCCCGGGACATGAGAGGAGGGATACTTACAATAAATGTGTGTCAGGTACCATGCTTTTGTTGGGGACATATCCCTGGGTTAGATTGACATAGTCCCTGCCCTCAAGGAACTTAGAGCTCACATGGAGCAGGAGACAGACATTAAACAAATAACTGTTTAATTGAACACAAGATTACAACTGTGATAAAGGAAAGACAGGCAACAAACAAGATGCTATGAGAGTGCATTACCAGAACTTGGAGACATGAAGATCTGGATATTTAGATTTCTTGCCCCAGATGTTTGTATTATATTTTCTCTTAAAAGCTACAGCATTAGAGATGGTACTAAATGAGTTCAACATCTGTCATGGCTAAGGAAAGAGCTGTTCTGGAAGGGTGAAGAACATGGATGGTGAAACTTGGGAATACTTTTGGCTGTTATAGAAAAGAAACGGTCGCAAAACCCCTTAGGATGTAATACGTTAATCATCCTCAGGGCTGAGGAAATGAAGGAGAAGAAGCAAATACAAAATATGACAAGATTTGATGACCAATAGTTTTGTGGGCTAATTCCTTTGGTACTTATAAAAGTTATCATGTTTTTGTTACTGAATTATGCTCTGGTCTGTAAGTAGGCAAAGCAACCAGCACAATAAAATGCATAATTATTATGATTGTTATTATTGTAAGTCCTTTTAAAGATCTGAAGAGAGAATAATGTGTCAATGTGGTGTTTTCTGGTATGTTAAACAGCTGCTAATTACTCATTACCCCAGTGGTGGTTGCATCCTGAAGACGGGTGAAGTGATTCTATCAATATGATTTGTAGAATATTAAGAGATTTTTTTTCAAATATTTCATAGTGTTTTGTACTCCAAATAATTATTTAAGCCTTTGTCTGACATTTATGTAGAAGTTTCCTAGTTAGTCTACTTCATTCAGTTATAACTTATCTGTAAAAATAATAACACTGCCCAATAATTCAAGCGCCTTTATTTGAATCATTATTTTTAACCTTCTTTGATACCTCCCTCCAGTAGAGTGAAAGGTGCTATTCAACACATAGTTTACCAGTTGTCAGCCTCAAATATAAAGGTTGATGCAAGGGACCCTGCTAATGATTTTTGAACTGGTCCAATTGTTGTTAAAATATTTGATTTGATATCTACTGATGCAAAGTAAAGACATTACCATACTCCTAAATACTTGGCATTTGTTTTGCCTGCTTACTTTCACAGAGCACTTTCAGACAAATTATTTTTACTACTCAACACAATATCCCGAGGCAGATAGCCACTGTTGTTCATACACCAGACTCCCAAACTCATAGCTACTATGAACCAAGACTGATTTCCTGTCTATGCATCTGCTTTCCTAAGGAGAAGGCAAGAATATACAATGGGGAAAAGACAGCCTCTTCAATAAATGATGTTGGGAAAACTGGACAGTTACACGCAAAAGAATCAAACTGGACTACTTTCTCACACCATATACAAAAATAAATTCAAGATGTATTAAAGACTTAAATGAAAGACCTGAAACTACAAAACTCCTAGAAGAAAACATAAGCAGTACACACTTTGACATTGGTCTTAGCAATATTTTTTTGGATATGTCTCCTCAAGCAAGGGAAGCAAAAGCAAAAATAAACAAATGGGACAGCATAAAACTAAAAACCTTTTGCACAGCAAAGGAGACTATCGCCCAAATGAAGAGGCCTCCTAATGAATGGGAGAAGACATTTGGAAACAATATGTCTGATAAGGGGTTAATATCCAAAATATACAAACAGGTCATACAGCTCAATATCAAAAAACCAAACAACCCAATTAAAAAATGGGCAGAGGACCTGAATAGACATTTTTTTCACAAAAGACATACAGATGGCCAACAGGCACATGAAGCTGAAAATCACTCATCATCATGGAAATGCCAACCAATACTACAATGAGATATCACCTCACACTTGTCAGAATGGCTATTATCAAAAAGACAACAAATAACATATGTTAGCGAGGATGTGGAGAAAAGGCAACCCTCACGCACTGTTGGTGGGAAAGTAAATTGGTGCAGCCACTACTGAAAACAGTACGGAAGTTCCTCAGAAAATTAAAAATAGAACTCCCATATGATCTAGCAATCCCACTTCTGGATATTTTTCCAAAAACAAATATATATGCCAATTGTGACAGCATAAAGGAAACTAGAGGGAATTATGCTAAGTGAAATAAATCAGACAGAGAAAGACTAATATTGTATGATTTCACTTGTATGTGGAATATAAAAAAACAAAACAAATGAACAAACATAAAATAGAAATGGAGTCATAGATGCAGAGAACAAACAGGTGGTTGCCAGAGGGGAGGAGGATGGGGCAATGAGTGAATTAGGTAAGGGAAATTAAGACGTACAAACTTCCAGTTACAAAATAAATGAGTCATGGTGATGAAATGTAAAACATGAGGAATATAGTCAATAATAATGCAATATGTATGTATGCAGTACTGTCACAGATGGTAACTAGACATCATGGTGATCATTTTGTAACGTATAGAAATAACCAATCACTATGTTGTGCACCAGGAACTAACATAGTGTTGTAGGTCAATTATACTTCAAAAAACAAACAAACAAACCCCTAGAAAAATAGAACAGATTTTTGGTACCAGAGGCAGGGAGTGGGGTGAGGGGGAATTGGATGAAGGTGGTCAAAATGTGCAAACTTACAGTTATAGGATACATAAATACTAGGAATGCAATGTACAACATGATTGGTATAATTAACACTGCTGTATGTTACATATGAAAGCTGTTAAGAAAATAAATCCTGAGTTGTCATCACAAGGAAAAATATTTTTAAATTTTTTCTTTTATTTTGTATCTATATCAGATGATGGATGTTCACTATAATTACTGTGCTAATTATTTCATGATGTATATAAGTCAAATCATTATGCTGTACATCTTAAGCTTATACAGTACTGTATGTTAATTGTATCTCAATAAAACTGGAAGAAAAAAAACCTTAGATTTGCAGATTCTACCACAGACTTTCCAAATGAAAATCTCCTTGTGTGGGACCTACGAATCTGTATTCGTGTAAAGTTCCCTGGGTGTCTGTGTTTCAGTCTATCCAATGATTGCATTTAGGAGCCATTGTTGTGGAATAGTCATGGAAAAAAGTTGAATGTAAGTTACAAATTTTATTAAAAACGAGTAGAACATGTTGTGTTTCAGCTTCATTGAGAATTGCCACCCTGCTTGGTACAGGCAGGCCCAGAATGTGTTTTGTTTGAAATTTCTTTTTAATTAAAGCAGCTGGAAATCATTTTCCCATGGAAATAACCTTGTAGATACTAGTCAACTCCAAGAATGTTCAATGAAACCTCTGTAGCCAATGATGCAGCCAAATACCAGTGCCATGAGTTACTACTTCAGTTATTCCTTGGGTTCTTTTCATAAAATATATTTTCTACAAGTAAATAGATACCACCTTCTAGAAATTAATTGCCTCATTTATTTGTTCATTAAAATATTCCATTTAAAAATTATATATATACATATATATATGTATGTGTATATATATATGTATCTTCATACATGTTAGGCACTGTGTAGGGCAGCAGAGATACAACAGTGAATAAGATGGAAATAGTCTCTGCCCTCACGGCCCCTGCAGTCTAATGGAAGAGTCTGCTGATTAAAATAAGCAATTAGAATAAGGTATCAAGTGCTATGAAAAAATGCTACGGAAATGCCTAGGGGTGGCACCTGATTCTTTCAGAATAGGTGTTTCTGTGTGTGTGAAGAGGGAGTAGGGAAAAAAATTCAAGAAGACAAGAAAACTACCTGAAACAAATCTTGCCTAGTATCATTTTTAAACATAATGAGGATAAAAGGCACTAGTCACCTGGGGTTTTGTTGTTGTTATTTGTTTGTTAATACAGATGCCTGAGTCCCCGCACTAAACATAGTAAATGGGAGTTTTTGGAGGGGGGAATTGAGCTTGGCAATGCATATTTTTAAATATTCTAATTATAAAATATAAAATACTTTCTTGAGTTTCTTATATACCAGGCACTGTGCTATATGTTGGTAATACAAAGAGGAAAGGCTCAGGCCTTATTATCACAATGACTATTGTTGATTTACTGAGAGAGATCTATAAACAGACAAAGAACACAGGATGGGGTAGGGTCCGTAGTCACTATTAACCATAAGTTTAATTGTTGGTCTCTGAATGTTTACAAGTACATAAAATACAGCACTTCTTTTCATCGGTATCTCCCTTGAGTTTCCAAATTTGACTCCAGAACTGGACTTTAGACTGAGATAAATGTGTGCTATTAACTTTGATTATTTTAAAGTTGGGGACTATCCACATGTGACTTGTAGGGTAAGATGACTGAGTCAGTAAGATGATTGAGTCAGTGGGGGTAAAACTGAACTCCTAAGTGGATGCCCTCTTTAAGGAGACCCCTGAATTTAAGACGGAAGAAACACAACACAGTTGTATCCCACATCCCCAGCATGGCCACACCCACTTTTGACTGTACCAGGGAAAGTCACTTCATTCACTTCACCATGATCACATGCTTATTGTGCAGAAGGCACAACATGTGGTGTTACAAGATATGTACAGGTAAGACACTGACCTTGGAAAGATTTTAATTTGAGGTAATAGAGGAGAGTATTAAATGGGAAATAAACACACACACAGTTGTCAGGGCAGTGTAATGGGTTAGTGAGGACATATACTGGCTCTGGACTCATAAAACTGAGTCTTCGCAACTTCCTGGTTGGGTGATTTTGAACAAGTTACTCTACGTTATAGAACATAAGTTTCTTTATCTTGAAAATGGTGATAATGACAGCGCTGACTTTAAAAGACAGAGTTCCTGGTACATTGTTAGCATTCATTTAATAAATGATAGTTGCTGATTTTAGTATTAATATTGGGACAATCTTCAGATTTTAGTAAATGGACAACATTTCTGACCAGAAGATCTGGAAAGGATTATAACAGACAAAGATAAGATGGAAAAGTATCCCTGATAATGATAGTAGTAAGAAGAAAAATAATGAGAAATCAAGATCTAGGACACATTTGGAAAAGAACAAGTAGGACACTGGGGTGGGGAAGGAAATGGACATAGAAGCAGAAAGAAAGTATAGGATAGGATACTGAGTTGATAGAGTCCTAATAGAAGAGGACCTTAAATACCATGTTAATAGGAAAGGGAGCCATTCTGTAAGCCATAAGGCTTTGAGCAGGAGGGAAAACATTATCAGATATGCTTGTAGGATGCCAACTCTGAAAGAAGTATGAAGACTGAACTTGACAGAATATACAGTGGAATCTGAGAGACCCATTAGAAGATTGTGAAGGATTAGAAGGCTCTGAAATCAACATCATCATCATCATCAACATCATCATAATTACAACTGAATTTATTGAGCACTGCGTGTATCAACTAATTTAAACTTGAACGCAATTCTATGATATAGTTTACTGTATTTCTAGTTTACAGATGAGAAAATTGAAGCACAATGAGGTCCAGTAACTTGCCCAAGATCACAGATGTAGTTAGTGGAAAGACAAGGAGCCAACTCTAGAGCTTGCGCTCTTGATCACCACATTACACTGAATCTTAGAGAAAGAGGAGAAGAGAAGTAGAGGGTGATTTCAAGATGATAGAATCAATATGACCAGGTAACTGAACTGGGTATGGAGACTAGGAAAAAGGGGATGTCAAAAATAACCCAGATGTTTTGAGCTGGGCTAATTAGGATTTGGAGGTACCCTTAAAATATGAGATTTGGGGTGACAGAGTTTCTTTTTTGATGGGGAGGTTTGAAGAACGTATCACAGGTACCTGCAGGGGCATCCTTGTAGATGTAAATGTGCAGCATGTGGAAGCACTTTGAAATATAGATCTGTGTGTTAGAAGAGAGGGGAGAGGGACTTCCCTGGTGGCGCAGTGGTTAAGAATCTGCCTCCCAATGCAGGGGACACGGGTTCGAGCCCTGGTCAGGGAAGATCCCACATGCCGCGGAGCAACTAAGCCCGTGCACCACAACTACTGAGCCTGTGCTCTAAAGCCTGTGAGCCACAACTACTGAGCCCATGTGCCACAACTACTGAAGCCCACGTGCTTAGAGCCCATGCTCCGCAACAAGAGAAGCCACCACAACGAGAAGCCCACACACCGCAACTAGAGAAAGCCCGTGCGCAGCAACGAAGACCCAAGGCAGCCAAAAATAAATAAATAAAAATAAAAATAAAAATAAAAGAGAGGGAGAAGTGAACGTGGGAGTGTGTTCGTGGGAGAGAGAAAGAGAGAGACAGAGAGAAGAAATATGGAGTACAAAGAAACCAATCCAAACATAATCTTGTAGAGCTGAGCTGAATCAATAGACTTCTGGTTCCCAAAACCCGTTTTCTGTTAGCCTTCCACTTTACCTGAAACACCATCAGCACCTTTTAACCATGTAATCTTATGATCTATCTATTCATCTACCTATGTCCTATCAAATGTATATTGCAGTATCACTTTTATTAAGTTATGGAAAAAGTTAAGATCATTTTTTCCTGTTTTAGTTGGCTTTCTTGTCACTAAAAAGCTAGGGAGATGTCCAAAATTATTATCCATTTTAGTAATTTATAGCATAATTTAAAGACTGGAGATTGAAGAAGGGGCTGTCATAGGACAGGAAGAAGTACATAAAATATTCTCACTTGTTAATGAGTCCTTATCACCTTCACAAAGTGTATATTTGAAGCTTCATAGTGTTGATCATCTGACCTCTTGATATTTTTCCCCTGCTCTTTTGGGAATTCAAGCCCTGCAACAAAAAAAGTGAAATCCTATGCCAGTAGAAAATATTTTTCAACTGACAGAGGTGCCAAAGAGTAGAATCTGAGAGGGTATGGTTTACAACCTTACAGTAAAGTTTGAACATTCACATTTTTCCACTTCCCACTTAAATCCATTTGGAACTAGCATCCTTGAATACATAGACATCCTTTAATTATGCTATTCATATATTTAGCACCTACCACTTCTAGACTAAAAAGTTCTACAAATTTAAAATCTACCAGACAAAGTGGAGCATATTTTAATTTGTCCTAAAAATTACCTCCTTCAAATTTCTAGGGGTGTCTCATAATGCTGGTGTATCATGCTCTATTAACAAATGGTGTCCTCACTAGGCACTTTCACGGTTTGATCTCAAGTAAATTCTCTTCTGAGTTCCATTACTTCCAGGCTGGGCACCCATTCCTTTAGTTCTTTAAATTACTTAATCTCCACTTTCTGTGGCTCTATTTTGCCATGTGCAGTTCAGCTGAACAACAGTAGTGTTATGTTGTGTTTAGTTTTGAATTCCCATCTGATGACACCATCTGATGATGGATAATTTTACTAACATCAAATTCAGATGCTGTCAGTAGAAAACAACACGTAACGACTTCCAGATCCCCTGTTATACTCTTGTTAACCACTTATACTTGCCTGTATTGGGTCTCACCTGTCCCTTCACTGACCAATCACAGCTTCTCTTGAAAGCTTCTTTCAGTTTATTCCCATTGAGGTATCATTTCACAGCCCTGGAAAGACTGGCACCATTTGAGAGAATTTACTAATTATTTCCTCTTTTGGATTTTTCACAAGAAGTATTTTTTGTGTATTATCTTTATGTTTGATTTTCTATTTTTAAGTAAGATCCTGGTCCGTATCAAAAGAAAAAAATATTTTCCCAGTATGAATTTTTAAAGGTATTTTGAAAAAAATTAATTTAAAATGTGGTAAATTTAGAGGAATCTTAGTAGTTTTGTTATAAATTATTTCCACTTATAGAAGCTGTGCTGCCTTTCTCTCAACAAAGGATGATTTGTAAGTTTTATTGAGTCTTCTGATTACATGGCACTTATAAGACCAGTATGGAAGTAAGATAGCCAGTGATTCTGTCATCATTTTATCTAGTTATTCTGAATGGAACACTGGTACTGCTCAGAGATTTATTGACCTGTTTTATAAATAAAGGAAACCAATATTTCAATTAGTTTTTCTGATTTTCCTTTTTCCTCCTAAGCCCACTATTCACACACTGACCTTCAAACAATGCTTCAAATTCCCTAAAAGATTCTGTCCCTTGTAATATAGGTCTGGTTGAGCTTCAGGTAGGCTCCTAACAAGGGTTAGGCTACCTGATTGACAGATACTTTTACCATTATATTTTGAGTATCTCTCATGGGATCCTCCTATGTTTATTTCTTGTGTGTTTGGTGCTTGTTCTGGTTGGTTGATTGTCCAATTCCTCTAATTGCTTTTTTCTCTCCCAAAGATGCCTTTTTGCTCCTTCCAACAACAGATATTTTGACTTAGCTGGTTATTCAGTTTTGTTTTACTTTCACCAGCTCTTGGTCTGTTTGATCCTCTAAAGAATTTATCATGAATTTCCAGTGAGGTATTTTAAATGTTTTTAGGTTTCTTGTGCCTTATTTAACTTTGCAGATCTTCCCTATATATATATATATATATTTTTTTTTTTTTTTCAATTGCACATTTTGGCACGGTTTCTACTCCTGGAGTTTAACAGCTGGGTTATAGATTTCTTCATTTTTCCTCTTCCTCTAGAAGAGTGTTTGTGTGTGTGGTTTTTTGTTTTGTTTTGTTTTTACACATTACACATATATCTCCAGCATTAGTTCTTATTCAAATCTAAGTATCATTTCCAGACATTTCTTTTTCATTTGAATTCTAAACACCTGTTGCAGAAGTAGTCATTTATCTTATCTGGAAATCTTATCATTTCCTATTTTTTCCCCAATGTGTGCATTTAGACACTCCATATCTGGTCAACTCTTATCCCCTAGTATTACTACTTATCCTTCTTTTATAGATTCTCTGTGTCCCTCCATATTTTAAAGTCAGGCTCATTATTTTGGCAAGAAAATCTAGAGCATGTCCCTACGGCCACATTTTGTTATTTAAGTGAATATTTCCAAGCACAGGAATTCTCTCGTATTACTGTTTCCTTTGTAAGATAGGGTTTTTACTCTGTTTCTGTTTATACCCTCCTTCATATACAATGTTTCAGACTTCTCTACATAACCTTCTTATAGATTCCAAAGGCTATAAGCACCAGACTCTATTGGTTATCTTTCCTCCTCAACAGCACCTGGTTTTAAAAACAGCTATCTCAACCAATGTTTAACAGATGTTGAGTATAGTGCAGTGCTTTAAAACATTCTAATTATCTTTTGTCATTGTTTAGCAGTAAATGAACGTTCAGGCATTTTTATTCACTGTGGTGGTATAAGTACTTTCGAGGAGACAAGTTGTGGTGAAGGATGGGATTGGGGAAAAGGAAGCAGAAAAATCTCTCTAGCTTCTCCTTTAAAGAAAAGTAATGATTTTTTTCCCAGAAGGAAATCAAAGGCTGCATGAAATGTCTGCCCCTTTAAAAAATGCAAGCTGATATTTTTAATGCCAGGCACTTTTATCCTTATAGCTTAAAGGCAAAGAATGAATGAAATGTAGAAAATGAAGAACATGTGACAGCATCAAAGAAGCAACGCAAAGCTGGAGAGTGTGTGTCTGGCTATGTCAGGGCAGGGTGGGTCTTTCTAGGCAGACCATTAACGCAATCTGGCTGCCAGATGAAGTCTTTATGAAAGAGCAGAAAAGATCTATAAAGAATTTTTGATGTTTTAAAGGAACATCTCCTTTATATCCCCCCTCCCTTTTTCCCCTCGTCATCTTGTCCCCACCAATGCCATCCCACTTGCGAGGCAAACCACAACCATCTGTAGAGTGTTTTATGTTTTAAAGCATTTGGATCTTGGCTTGATCTCTATCATGAGGGACACTGGAGCATTTTTCATTTCTGCTGGGAGAAAATGGGGAAACGCTGGGTAGAACGGGTAAATGCTGCTAGGAGGTACTGAGATGCGGTGGTTAATGAGTAGAATTAATCAAATCCTATTTATCTAATCAAGATAAGGATTATTTCTTGAATAGACTTAATCACATCACGTTGGCACCATTAGGACATCATGACAAATCCCCTCATAAAGAGGAAATCGAGCTTCAAGGGCTCACAATTAGTCCAATGAAATTACAGAACTGCAATCCATTTCTCCACATTCTTGCTTCTTATACCATATAATCTCTCTCTCTCTCTCTTGAGGTCTCAGAAGACCTCAAGTACCATCTCTGTTCCTGCCTTCTCTTTCATGGTATTTGACTTCATCCTTCTGTCTGGAAAAACTATTTGGCCAGCAGGCTTTGCATCAGCTGGATATGCGTCTGAGTGTATTCAAGCCTGTGGCTTTGAACAGAGCTGGGTTAGCATAGCAGGAAGGTTCTATTATCCCTGAGAGTATTCCTGGGAGGGGGTTGGGGGGGGGCATGGAGAAGGGCAACTTTGGGTGAGGAGAAGTTTGTGAATTACAATGACCATGTTCCCTGGGATAATAAAAGATACAACAGAGTGAGCAGGTGTACTATGCCCTTATGCTGACCTCTCTGATATTCACAGTTCTTCTAAATGTCTTAACCCTCCTATCTTCTATATCTACATCAGCTCCTTGGCCCATTTCACACTTTCTCCATATTGCACTTGTATGTAGGTAGCACCGTGATAGTTTAGCTCGACATCATAGTGAAGTACAGTGAAAAGTGGATTGGCTTAGGGGAAACCCAAGACCTCCTGAATTCAAGCCCTAACTGCCAATATCCATCTTTGCAGCTCTGAGCACACTACAGATGGAACCCCTGGCCCAGAAAGGTGAAGTAAAATGAAGAGAATAGATTTCAGGACTTTTAAAGTGCTTTTCAGTACTAACTTTCTCTAAAAACCAGGGGGTAAAAAAGCAGCCTTTCTTTCCTTCTTTGCCTGGTCCCTACCCCCACTCTTCTTTCTCAATTACTGTGGTGTTTCTATTGCCTTAAAATGTCAGCAGTGCAGTTTTCAAAGTATCAAGGACTCAGCAGAACATGAAAGCTTTGTATCCTTTCCATTTCTTTCCCTCTTGAGAGGAAATCTTTTCCTCCATAGTTGTTACACTGTAAGTTACTAAGTTAGGAAACTTTCCTTGGACTCATTCAGCATCCTTCTTTGCCCAGTACACAGCTTCTTCTCAGTACCTCCTAACACACACCAAAGGTATATCACACCTGGATTTTTTCTTACATAGTTACAGAAGTCATACTCTTACCTTTGTACACCTCTTTCAATGCAAATAATCCTATCACAAAAAAACAATAGTCTCTTTATAAGTGTGTTGGAGTTCCTTGCTAATGTCAAACATCATATGCACATGTCTGTAAATGCCCTCCCTGTTCTGGACACTTATTAGAGGAGTTCTCTGCCTCATTTAGTGATCCACCTATGTATGAGAAAAAGCAGATGAGGAATATCCATAGCCTCAAGCTCAGGCCTTTTTCTGGCAGACTCCCCAGTAATAGTTAACTTTGAGACTATCATAGGAGGCTCAATTGAGTAGAGGTCTAATATGACATCTTATATTTAGGGATGCCTGGCATCTGCATGGTTCCTGGAGCTCCCATGGGAGCCATTAATCTGTTCATCCTCAGGGCTGCTGCTTCTTTGCTCTGAGACCTCAGGGATTTCAGGTGTTTCTCATTGGCAGCTGCCAAAATTCACTCCATCCCGTGACTTTCCGGTCTCCCTCCAGTCTGTCTGTGGAGCAAAACACAGTCTCTTTATTGGCTCTCAAGTTCTTGCTGGCCCTGACTGATGCACACAGACCCCTTTTACTCTAACTTACAAATTTATTGCTAATCATCCCTGAGAGACAGAAAATAAGAAAAACAGAAAATATGGTCAGTTCTTTCTCTCAGTCTGCATGTATTTATCGAGGTTCTACTCTATTCCAGGCATGGGGAATTCAAAAGTAAGTGAGAATACTGCCTTCCTCCAAGAGGCTCCCAGTCTAATGGACAAAACTCACATATACTCAACAGAGACTATGAGAGAAAGATGAAAGCAGAATGGAGAATGCATAGTAGAATGGACAGTTCCTGTTATATTTAAAGTTAAAAATATTCCCAAATTGTACAAAGTTTTTGCAGTCTTCATCTCATGACTATTGATTATTCATATAATTTACTTATTAATTCAACAATTATTTCTGAATATCTACTACATGTCAGCTTCATTCTAGGTACTGGAGATACAATAATGAAGAAAACCAACTAATTTCCTAGTTTATATTCTAGTGGAGGAAACCAATAATAAAAAAATCAACATATAGTTTCAAATCATGATAAGTGCTATGAAGAAAAAGTGGATAAAAACTAATGTTGGTGACGACCTCTCTGAGAAGGTGACATTGCAGTGGAGGTCTGAATGAAGTAAGGTAGAGAGAACTAGGCAACAGTATAAGGGAAGAATTTTCTTGGTATCAGGAGGGACAATAATAAAATTTCTGAGCTGAGAATGATGTTGACAGTTTGAGCATCATGAAGAAATCCTGAATGGATACAGGTGAGTCTCTCAATTGGCCATGATGGGAGTATTAAACCATGGAAACTGGCAAACACTACAAATTAGGGTTTCCCTGGTCACATTCAGGAAAAATTCTGTCTGGGCATTGCCACAGACCCAGAGAAAAAAACCTACTTCTCAGACCTCTGGAACCATCTCTGTTCCAGAGAAAATCTCCAACAGAGACAGAGAGTCACAGAGCCTCAGCCCTGTAACCTTAATGCCAGGAAACTTCTAAAGCAACTCGGATCCAGGGTAAAAGCTCAGAGGCATTCTGATACAGGTTTTTTTTTTTTTTTTTTAAATGAAAGCTTCTTTATTTATTTATTTTTGGCTGTGTTGGGTCTTCGTTTCTGTGCGAGGGCTTTCTCTAGTTGCGGCGAGCGGGGGCCAGATACAGGTTTTTAAATGGCCTATATTATTTTGGAAGAAGCCATGGCACACATATCCCTTTTTATCATTGCAGAACCCCAGTTTGCCTTCTCTACTTATTGTCCTAAGAGGTTACATCAAATACACCATATGTAAATGCTAAGTACAAGAGACACTGACCCATACAAGAGAGGGGACACAAAGAAGCTGAAGAAAGGATGAAATATTATTTCGTAGTTTAAAAATACTGAGAAGGGTTTCTATAGAGAATGAGTATCAAGTAATGTGAGATTAAAAACCAATCACCAGGGTGAGACTCAAGTGCAATAGTAGAAGCATACACATAGACACACAAACACACGTATACACACAGTGCATTAAGAAATCCCTACTTCATAAATCTTCATAAACCAGCTAGATGATCTCCCTACCCCAACCCAAATTCCTAGACTGTGCAACTGTTACACAAGAGATTAAAACAATTATATGTGATACTCAATTAAACATGTACACTTCCAGGGAGTGACAGATTTACCTTCTTTTTCCCCCTTTTTTATTAGAGGCAGCCCAGAGATAAAACCTTCAAGTTATGAGTACTTATACCCTGCTGAGAAAAGTGAAAGAGTGCTACACTCAGAAGGACTTATCAAGCCCTGAAATTGTGAAGTCAACACTTAAGACATTTTTTTTTATTATTATTTTCCCCAACACTAGCAGTTTCCCAGCTTGTTCCCAGAGGGAGATAAACAAACAGTATGTACCTGCATTTTAATGGGAGTAAACAGGGCTGGCTCATTCACTTTTTTTTACTACACTGGCTGCATATTTCTAAACCAGAGGGATACAGTGAAAAGTGCATGTGTCATGGACAGTGGAAAGCTACAAGGTAGGTAATATTTTCTGTTATTATGGATGGGGTTTTGGCATAAATGGGATCATAACATTTTGTAAACAGAACTTAACAGCTTAGAATACTCTTTCAGATGGCACTAGGAAATGGGGAAGCCACGAGATGCCTTCTGAGGCTCATGTTAAATGAGATCCTTTCCCCTATACATTCAGTGGAACACAAGAATCAAGAACCACTGGCTTTCCTGGAGCAGGGTTCATCCTAGCTTCAATATGGGCTATCTGGCAACACTGCTTAAGGTTGGAGCAGGAATAGCTGAGTTTGTTAGGCAGCCTCAAATTTATTTTTCTAAGATGCATGGTTTTATCTGGGCTCCATGGACACCTAAAACATACATTCTCAAACTTTAGACTGCATAAGACTCAGCTGTAGGACTTCTTAAAATGTGAATTCCTACATTCCATGCAAAGTGACTGTTCTGATGGGTTTGGGATGAGAATCAGGAATCTGCGTTTTCTTTCTTTATTTTTTTATGTTCTAAATGCCTAATTAAATCTTTTTAAAAATTTATTCATTTTTTTATACAGCAGGTTCTTATTAGTTATCTATTTTATACATATCAGTGTATATATATATATATATATATATATATATATATATATATATATATATATATATATATGTAAACCAATCTTCCCAATTCATTCCCCACCATCACCCCCCACCTCCCGCTTTCCCCCCTTGGTGTCCATACATTTGTTCTCTACATCTGTGTCTCTGTTTCTACCTTGCAAACTGGTTCATCTGTACGATTTTTCCAGATTCCACATATATGCATTAATATACGATATTTGTTTTTCTCTTTCTGACTTACTTCACTCTTTATGACAGTCTCTAGGTCCATCCACATCTCTACAAATGACCCTATTTCGTTCCTTTTTATGGCTGAGTAATATTCCATTGTAAATATGTACTACATCTTCTTTATCCATTCATCTGTTGATGGACATTTAGGTTGTTTCCATAACCTGGATATTGTAAATAGTGCTGCCATGAACATTGGGGTGCATGTGTCTTTTTGAATTATGGTTTTCTCTGGGTATATGCCCAGTAGTGGGATTGCTGGGTCATATGGTAATTTTACTTTTAGTTTTTTAAGGAACCTCCTTACTGTTCTCCATAGTGGCGGTATCAATTTATATTCCCACCAACCATGCAAGAGGGTCCCCTTTTCTCCATACCTTCTCCACCACTTGTTGTTTGCAGATTTTCTGATGATGCCCATTCTAACCGGTGTGAGATGATATCTCATTGTAGTTTTGATTTGCATTTCTCTAATAATTAGTGATGTGGAGCATCTTTTCATGTGCCTCTTGGCCATCTGTATGTCTTCTTTGGAGAAATACCTATTTAGGTCTTCTGCCCATTTTTTGATTGGGTTGTTTGCTTTTTGATATTGAGCTGCATGAGCTGTTTACATATTTTGGAGATTAATCCTTTGTCCATTGATTCATTTGCAAATATTTTTTCCCATTATGAGGGTTGTCTTTTCATCTTGTTTATAGTTTCCTTTGGTGTGAAAAAGCTTTTAAGTTTCATTAGGTCTCATTTGTTTATTTTTGTTTTTATTTCCATTACTCTAGGAGGTTGGTCAAAAAGGATCTTGCTGTGATTTGTGTCCAAGAGTGTTCTTCCTATGTTTTCCCCCAAGAGTTTTATAGTGTCCGGTCTTACATTTAGGTCTTTAATATATTTTGACTTTATTTTTGTGTATGGTGTTAGGGAGTATTCTAATTTCATTCTTTTACATGTAGCTTTCCAGTTTTCCCAGCACCACTTATTGAAGAGACTGTCTTTTCTCCATTGTATATTCTTGCCTCCTTTGTCATAGATTAGTTGACCATAGCTGCGTGGGTTTATCTCTGGGTTTTCTATCCTGTTCTATTGATCTGTATTTCTGTTTTTTGTGCCAGTACCATACTGTCTTGATTACTGTAGCTTTGTAGTATAGTCTGAAGTCAGGGAGTCTGATTCCTCCAGTTCCGTTTTTTCCCCTCAAGAGTGCTTTGGCTACTCAGGGTCTTTTGGGTCTGCATACAAATTTTAAGGTTTTTTGTTCAAGTTCTGTAAAAAATACCACTGGTAATTTGATAGGGATTGCATTGAATCTGTAGATTGCTTTGGGTAGTATAGTCATTTTCACAATATTGATTCTTCCAATCCAAGAACATGGTATATCTCTCCATCTGTTTGTATCATTTTTAATTTCTTTCCTCAGTGTCTTATAGTTTTCTGCATACAGGTCTTTTGTCTCCCTACGTAGGCTTATTCCTAGGTATTTTATTCTTTTTGTTGCAATGGTAAATGGGAGTGTTTCCTTAATTTCTCTTTCAGATTTTTCATCGTCAGTGTATAGGAATGCAAGAGATTTCTGTGCATAAATTTTGTATCCTGCAACTTTACCAAATTCATTGATTAGCTCTAGTAGTTTTCTGGTGGCATCTTTAGGATTCTCTATGTATAGCATCATGTCATCTGCAAACAGTGGCAAATTTACTTCTTCTTTTCCAATTTGTATTCCTTTTATTTCTTTTTCTTCTCTGACTGCTGTGGCTAGGACTTCCAAAACTATGTTGAATAACAGTGGCGAGAGTGGACATCTTTGTCTTGTTCCTGATCTTAGAGGAAATGCTTTCAGTTTTTCACCATCGAGAATGATGTTTGCTGTGGGTTTGTCATATACGGCCTTCATTATGTTGAGGTAGGTTCCCTCTATGCCCACTTTCTGGAGAGTTTTTATCATAAATGGGTGTTGAATTTTTTCAAAAGCTTTTTCTGCATCTATTGAGATGATCATATGGTTTTTATTCTTCAATTTGTTAATATGGTGTATCACATTGATTGATTTGCGTATATTGGAGAATCTTTGCATCCCTGGGATAAATCCCACTTGATCATGGTGTATGATCCTTTTAATGTGTTGTTGGATTCTGTGTGCTAGTATTTTGTTGAGGATTTTTGCATCTATATTCATCAGTGATATTGGTCTGTGTTTTCTTTTTTTGTAGTATCTTTGTCTGGTTTTGGTATCAGGGTGATGGTGGCCTTGTAGAAGGAGTGTAGGAGTGTTCCTTCCTCTGCAGTTTTTTGGAAGAGTTTGAAAAGGACGGGTGTCTCTAAATGTTTGATAGAATTCACCTGTGAAGGCATCTGGTCCTGGACTTTTGTTTGTTGGAAGATTTTTAATCACAGTTTCAATTTCAGTGCTTGTGATTGGTCTGTTCATATTTTCTATTTCTTCCTCGCAGTCTTGGAAGGTTATACCTTTCTAAGAATTTGTCCATTTCTTCCAGGTTGTCCATTTTACTGGCATAGAGTTGTTTGTAGTAGTTTCTTAGGATGTTTTGTATTTCTGCAGTGTCCATTGTAACTTCTCCTTTTTCATTTCTAATTTTATTGATTTGAGTCCTTTCCCTCTTTTTCTTGATGAGTCTGGGTAAAGGTTTATCAATTTTGTTTATCTCCTCGAAGAACCAGCTTTTAGTTTTATTGATCTTTGCTATTGCTTCTTTGTTTCTATCTCATTTATTTCTGCTCTGATCTTTATGATTTCTTTCTTTGTACTCACTTTGTGTTTTGTTTGTTCTTCTTTCTCTAGTCCCTTTAGGTATAAGGTTATATTGTTTATTTGAGATTTTTCTTGTTTCTTGAGGTAGGATTGTATTGCTATAAACTTCCCTCTTAGAACTGCTTTTGTTGCATCCCATAGGTTTTGGATCATCGTGTATTTGTTGTCATTTGTCTCTAGGTATTTTTTGCTTTCCTTTAATTTCTTCAGTGATCTCTTGGTTATTTAGTAACGTACTGTTTAGTCTCCATGTGTTTGTGTTTTTTACGTTTTTTTTTTTCCCCAGTAATTGATTTCTAATCTCATAGCATTGTGGTCGGAAAAGATATTTGATATGGTTTCAATTTTCTTAAATTTACCTAGGCTTAATTTGTGACCCAAGATGTGATCTATCCCGGAGAATGTTCCATGTGCACTTGAGAAGAAAGTGTAATCTGCTCTTTTCAGATGGAATGTCCTATAAATATCAATTAAATCTATCTGGTCTACTGTGTCATTTAAAACTTGTGTTTCCATATCAGTTTTCTGTCTGGATGATCTGTCCTCTGGTGTAACTACAGTGTTAAACTCCCCCACTATTATTGTGTTACTGTGGATTTCCTCTTTTATAGCTGTTAGCATTTGCCTGATGTATTGAGGTGCTCCTATGTTGGGTGCATAAATATTTATAATTGTTATATATTCTACTTGGATTGATCTCTTGATCATTATGAAGTGCCCTTCCTTGTCTTGTGTAACATTCTTTATTTTAAAATCTATTTTATCTGATATGAGTATTGCTACTCCAGCTACTTTCAAAGTATTGAAAGTAGTATAAAGTGCAAAGTATTGCTACTTTCTTTTGATTTCCATTTGCATGGAATATCTTTTTCCATCCCCTCACTTTCAGTCTGTATGTGTACCTAGGTCTGAAGTGGGTCTCTTGTAGACAGCATATATACGGGTCCTGTTTTTGTATCCATTCAGTGAGCCTGTGTCTTTTGGTTGGAGCATTTATCCCATTCACATTTAAGGTAATTATCGATATGTATGTTCCTATTACCATTTTCTTAATTGTTTTCAGTTTGTTTTTGTAGGTCCTTTTCCTCTCTTGTGTCTCCCACTTAGAGAAGTTCCTTTAGCATTTGTTGTAGAGCTGGTTTGGTGGTGCTGAATTGTCTTAGCTTTTGCTTGTCTGTAAAGCTTTTGATATCTCCATAGAATCTGAATGAGATCCTTTCCAGTAGAGTAATCTTGGTTGTAGATTCTTACTTTTCATCACTTTAAATATATCTTGCCACTCCCTTCTGGCTTGGAGAGTTTCTGCTGAGAAATCAGCTGTTAATATTATGGGAGTTCATGTTATTTGTCATTTTTCCCTTGTTGCTTTTAATAATTTTTCTTTGTCTTTAATTTTTGTCAATTTGATTACTACGTGCCTTGGCATGTTTCTCCTTGGGTTTATCCTGCCTGGGACTCTCTACACTTCCTGTATTTGCATGGCTATTTCCTTTCCCATGTTAGGGAAATTTTCGACTATAATCTCTTCAAAAGTTTTCTCAGGTCATTTCTCTCTCCCTTTTCCTTCTGGGACCCCTATAATGCGTATGTTAGTGTGTTTAATGTTGTCCTGGAGGTCTCTTAGGCTGTCTTCCTTTCTTTTCATTCCTTTTTCTTTATTCTGTTCTGTGGCAGTGAATTCTACCATTCTGTCTGCCTGGTCACTTATCCGTTCTTCTGCCTCAGTTATTCTGTTATTGATTCCTTCTAGTGTATTTTTCATTTCAGTTATTGTATTGTTCATCTCTGTTTGTTTTTTCTTTAATTCTTCTAGGTGTTTGTTTGTTCTTTAATTCTTCTAGGTCTTTTTGTTAAACATTTCTTGCATCTTCTCGATGTTTGCCTCCATTCTTTTTCCGAGGTCCTGGATCATCTTCACTATTATTATTCTGAATTCTTTTTCTGGAAGGTTGCCTATCTCCACTTCATTTAGTTGTTTTTCTGGGGTTTTATCTTGTTCCTTCATCTGGTACATAGTCCTCTGTCTTTTAATTTTGTCTGTTTTTCTGTGAATGTGGTTTTCATTCCACAGGCTGCAGGACTGTAGTTCGTCTTGTTTCTTCTGTCTGCCCTCTGGTGGATGGGGCTATCTAAGAGGCTTGTGCAAGCTTCCTGATGGAAGGGACTGGTGATGGATAGAGCTGGGTGTTGCCCTAGCAGGCAGAGCTCAGTAAAACTTTAATGTTTGTCTGCTGATGGGTGGGGCTGAGTTCCCTTCCTGTTGGTTTTTTGGCAGGAGGCGACCCAGCACCGGAGCTCATGGGCTCCTTGGCGGGGCTAATGGCGGACTCTGGGAGGGCTCATGCCAAGGTGTACTTCCCAGAACTTCTGCAGCCAGTGTCCTTGTCCCCACAGTGAGTCACAGCTGTCCCCGACCTCTGCAAGAGACCATCCAACACTAGCAGGTAGGTCTGGTTCAGTCTCCTATGGGGTCACTGCTCCTTCCCCCTGGGTCCTAATGTGCACACTACTTTGTGTGTGCCCTCCAATAGTGGAGTCTCTGTTTCCCCCAGTCTTGTCAAAGTCCTGTAATCAAATCCCTCTAGCCTTGAAAGTCTGATTCTCTGGGAATTCCTCCTCCCTTTGCCAGACCCCCAGGTTGGGAAGCCTGACGTGGGGCTCAGAACCTTCACTCCAGTGGGTGGACTTCTGTGATATAAGTGTTCTCCAGTTGGTGAGTCACCCACTCAGTGGTTATGGGATTTGATTTTATTGTGATTGCACCCCACCTACCATCTCATTGTGGCTTCTCCTTTGTCTTTGGATGTGGGTTATCTTTTTTGGTGAGTTCCAGTGTCTTCCTGTCGATGATTGTTCAGCAGTTAGTTGTGATTCCAGTGCTGTTGAAAGAGGGAGTGAGCACCTGTCCTTCTACTCTGCCATCTTGAACCAATCTCCATGAATCTGCGTTTTAATAAGCCAGCACCCTAGGAGATTCTGATGACATGTTCCAATGGGCACACACTGAGAAACAGTCTATAAACAGGTTTTAGGAAGTCTGTGAATGCCTGATATTGAATGAAATAGTTACTGAATAGAACTGTTACGAACTCACATTTTTTGGAATTCCTAAATGGGTCTGCACCAGGGATTCCGCTCAACTTTTGGATCCTAGCAAGCCTCACCAAGTCCCAGGGGTGATCTGGCAGCTTAGCTTGAGAAATGAAACTCATTCCTCTGTGGTCTGGTTTCTTGGTTTAGCTGCTCTGCTCTGAATTTGGCTTTCTGTGCTGTCTCACTGTCCCAAAATTCCTGCATGATATTTCTGCAGTTAGCCAATGACGTATTTCAGGGCTTATCAGGGGCATCTAAGGCCATGTTTTCTAAAATATGGAGGTTTTTAGAAAGAATGGTAAATGTTAAAAATGTCCAAAGAACAGCTCTGGATTCTATTCAACCATATCCTGATTGTTTGGTTCTGGAATCACATTTAACTCCTCCATCACTTACTTATACATTGTGAACTTGATGTGTGATATCCAGGTACTTAATGGCCACAGGCCTTAGCTTTTAAATCTGTAAAACAGAGTCAAAAATATCTGTTTAAATTTCTGAATTACCATGAGGAAAAATGAGATAACAGACATAAACTTAAAAAAAACTTTTTTTAATATTCTATTATAGCAAGGTTTTTTTTTTTTTGTAACAAAAACATTAGCATGGCTTCTTTGACTTGATGAATATTAGATCCATGAGAACACATGACATTATACTAAATATTAATATAATAAATCATGAGCCAAACAAAGGCTTAAATAGAGCCTTTCTGATTGTTCCTATCTGTGAGAGGCGGCTTGAGAACCACCTTTTTGCTGTGATGGGAACATAGGAGTAACCGTGAGTTGGAAGGAAATGGAACAAGAACAGGTATAGGAGGAAATATCAGACATCTGTTTTTTTAATTTGTTTTATTGAAGCATAGTTGATTTACAATGTTGTGTTAATTTCTACTGTACAGCAAAGTGATTCAGTTATGTGTGTGTGTGTGTGTGTGTGTGTGTATATATATACACACACATATATATATATATTCTTTTTCATATTCTTTTCCATTATGGTTTATCACACAATATTGGATATAGTTTCCTGTGCTATACAGTAGGACCTTGTTGTTTATCCATTCTAAGTATAATAGTTTGCATCTGCTAACCCCAAACTCCCAATCCATCCCTCCCCCAGCCCACTCCCCATTGGCAACCACAAGACTCTTCTCTATGATCAGACATCTATTCTAAACCCTAGCATTCAATCTGCTTCTTTTTAATCATCTGCCTCTCTGCCCAACCATCCTCATCACCTTTTTGAATTCCAGTGCTCCCTAAATTTTTCCAGCTTCTTCAGTAAACCTTTCCTTCATTTCCTCCTCTCCACCTGAGTCTTTTTCTTTTCCAATTTCACTCTTGTTCCCTTTATTTCTCAATACACTAGGGGAATGAAGTTAGAATGAGTTGGAAAATATGAATGCATGGGAAAATATTGTCAATAAGCGACCCCTGGAAAGATGGGAAATTAACGAAGAGAAGTACGTGCATGAGTCAGCAAATGTGGGTAAATAGAGTTTCTGCCCACCCCCCCATGTCTGCTACAACTTTGGTAATGGTTAGTGCTATGTCATTCTCCTCTGGTTTACAGGGAGTTTTCTTATGAAGCAATTAAGATACTGGAATAGATGATCACTAAGAACCTCTTCAGCTCTGAAAGGTTGGCTGATGAACAAAAGCTGTCCAAGCTAGAGACTAATTGCCAGTCTAATTTCTTTTACCCGGTAAATGTAATAGGCTTATACTAGTACCAGAGGTGTTTCCACTACCATTTAATTAGATAACTGTTGTAGTGATATACCAAGCACTGCACTGTGACAGAAGAACCCTATGGTAGATAATTAGTTTCTTGTGCAATTAGAAATGAGGATGAAGGTGATGTTAAAATTTTTTATTTTTATGCTTTAGTGTGTTTAAAGCACTTTCATACACATGAACTCACTAAGTCCTCATTAAAATCATGAGCTACAGGCACTATTTTCACATTTTACAAAATAAGAGTTCTGAGCTTGCAATCATTTGATTTGTTCTAGGTTGACTGGGAACTATAAAGCAGTCTTCTATCTCCCATGAAAGGTGAAGTGATCCTTGACTGTCTCAGTTTTTCCTCTGTTGTTTGGGTACCTGGAGGCTTTGAACTCAATCTCTTCCTCAAAGTTTCCATCTATGGAGTTATTTGTCACAAGAGGCATAAAGCTTGGAATCATTAATTTTCTTGGAAAAGCAGGGTATCATTTGTCTTGTAATGTGATGATTTTTAAGATTTAAATGAAATTCTTCTTATCTGAAAGACTTGATGAACCTTGTAAAAAGATTTTATATTTACAAAAAGAATGCTTATTACAAGGCAGATACTGTGTTAGATAATGGTGATTCCCTTTTGCAACAACATACTTCATTTGGGGATTGGAACTAGCTCGAATTCATATTAAAAACAGAAGCTGGAGAAGACTTGAAAGCCTGGCCACCAGAATGTAGGAAAATATACCGAAATCTTTCCACTCTTCAGCCCACACCATCCAGCCATTATGGTGAAAGGAAGAATACAAAACCATGAAAGCAAAACATTAAAACCATGGCTAAAACAACAAAATAATAACTGTAATACTCTAGGCATGAATTACATGCCATACTATCACCAGCTACATAATCTTCTCTTTGCTGACCCCAGTTCATCCCACACCCACTCTTTTAGTGGTGCACAGCATTTCCTTTAATAGTTAAGCCACACTGAGTTTTCAGACAGAAAGCTGAAAACCTTTTATAGCTGCATTCAGGTTGCAACTGGAACTGGCCCTTCCTATAGCTTACCAGTTAAAGCAAGCCCCCTCCTACTAGAAAGATGTCAGCATAAAGAAACACATTGGGGCTTCCCTGGTGGCGCAGTGGTTGAGAGTCTGCCTGCCAATGCAGGGGACACGGGTTCGAGTCCTGGTCCAGGAGGATCCCACATGCCGCGGAGCAACTAAGCCCGTGAGCCACAACTACTGAGCCTGCGCGTCTGGAGCCTGCGCTCCGCAACAAGAGAGGCCGCGATAGTGAGAGGCCTGCGCACCGTGATGAAGAGTGGTCCCCGCTTGCCGCAACTAGAGAAAGCCCTCGCACAGAAACGAAGACCCAAAACAGCCAAAAATAAATTAAATAAATAAATAAGTTAAAAAAAAAAAAAAAGGCATGCTTCAGGGTATAACAGAACATGTCCTTACTTTATAAAAAAAAAGAAAAAGAAACACATCACACTAAGAAGAAGTGGAGGAAGTGAGAGAGATAAGGGATGAGAAGTGATGACAGCTTAGCCCTTAGGAAATGGATACAACATCTCACTGCCTAAATCAGGGTATATCAAGATGAAGATGGCCAAATGCACATGACCACCATATGAAACCAAGAGAGAAATGCAGAAAGCAGTCTAGGAACAATGCTGACAGTTGAAGAGACACGCAGAGAAAAGCTATTTTCTGTTTCAACTTCTGTGGTTCTCAAGCACCACACTCTTAAAGAATCAAACTGCTGTGCTGATGTGGGGCATTCTTAAGTGACCTCTCCCAGCCATCCCTCCACCTTGCCTTATGCTCAACGAATCATTGTTTAAGGTTCAGATTTGGTGCAATATAAAAAGGGGCTTATAAAGAATATTAGAGACAATCAATGTTCTTGGCATTAAAGTAGATTTGGGGGAATATACACTTCTCTGCTGGTCTTTGGCTCTGTTACTCTGTTAAATTAATTAAACAAGGAAGCCATTAGACTGAGATGGCTCTAATGCCAAGGCGTTCGAGTTTGGTTTGGTAACAAATCAAAATCTAAGCCTGTAAATCTCAAGGTTAGGAGACTGAAACCTAAGGACAACCAATCACAAGCAGCACTAGGTTTCAAGGTATAGCCAATCAATAATCTCCTTACTTTACTTCTGCCTTTTCTATTTATAAGTTTTTCTCCAGCTCCGTTAGACGGAGTGCTTCTGACCACGTCTGGTTTAGCGCTGCCCAATTCAAATCAATTTTTGCTCAAATAAATTATTAAAATTTTAAAATGCCTCAGTTATATGTTAACTACTCTACAAGCCATTCCTCACTCTTCCCCTTCTCTTCTGAGTGACTGTGGAATGACTGGTACAGGCCGTGTTGCCCAGGCTCCCCTATCAGCTGAGTTCATCCATTCAGTGAGAAGCACTGGCAGAAAATGAGAGGATAGGGGCATGGGAGAGGTCAGGGTGTCTCTCACCCTTTGTCTCTGCCTTGGTCCCCATCTTTGGCTGTAACTACCTCTCCTCCAGAGATCAATCCCTTGGCCCTGGTAACCCTAATCCTTCCCACTGTCTCTGTAGTTGATGCTAATCTCTGGGTTACCCCATGATTGGCTTCTCACAATTCTGTCACCTGTGTAACAAATTTTTTGGATTTGATTTCCTTTATTAAAATGCTTTGAGGGATTTCTGTTTCCCTGGTTGTGCCTTCACTGACTCAACCATCTTTTTTTCAGACTTTCTTGTATTAAAATATATGTTAATATTTCTGATTAAATCATTTGGTCATATTAGTATTAGTTAATTTAACACAAATATAGTTAAATTAAATAGCCAATATATACAATCTAACTATAACTCTATACAGTTTTGCTACTAGTAAGTGCTCGAGGAGAAAAGTTCCACCCATAGTTACGGTGGTGTTAGGTTCCATCTTATCATAGCAACTAGAATAACTTCTGGCTCTAGTAAGTCCTCTGTACATATTTGATTATGACCTTGTCTTATCCATTTCCTTATCCACAGAACCTAATTCAGTGTCCAACTATCAATAAGTATTTGTTGACATGAATTGAATTGACAATAATTCTACTAAACCCATTAATTTCATGCAAATTTACCAGTGGGCAGATGGAAATATTTGAGTACTGTCTCAAGTAGATCATAATTAGTAAGAGCATTGGTTTTATTTCTCCCCAATATACTACCTAAGCCATCCTGTTCATTTTCAGGAATTTTTATTTCAGCTATTGTTGCCAGGATAAACTTTCAATTTTCTATGAAAATTATATTGGGTTGCAAAGAGAATTTAGGAACAAAAAAATAGAAGGAATCTTTCCTTTTTAGAATCTGACTTATGTAGTCAAAATACAAAGCCAGTGCCTGCCTCGGGTAAAATTTTAAAGGGGGTGAAGTGTATCTTTCTTCCTCTCCCTTCTTTCGTTCCTTCTTCCCAGCAGTCTTCTCCTTTAGTCACCCTCTCTCCAGGTTCTCCCTAATTCAAGATCTCACCTTCTCGGGCTCCCACACCCATTCTGGCTATATCCTTGCTAACTTTGATTACCTCCCAAAAGCCTTCCATTGCCTAGGTTTTTCATTGCCATTGTCTCTCATTCTGTTACTCTCTTAACCTGGGGGCCAGCTGTCTGCACCTCCTAAGAGGTCCTTGAAATTAAAGGGAGACTAGAGGCCATTCAAAATTTCTCTCTTCCAAGTAACAAGTGCTTTTAAGTGCTTTTAAGCAGCAGTTTCTGATAGATCTCTCTCTCTTCCCCACTCTCTCTCTCTCCCCCTCTCTCTCATACATAGACACATACAAACACACACACACACACAATCTGGGTTCCATCACCCACCCCTGATGCTACCCTTGTCTCTGTTTGCCTTTGCCATCCTGGAAAGATCAGGATGGCTTTGGGAGAGATACAAATGGACTGCATGAATGCAGACTCTAGTCATGGAATTTATAACTTTGTCCTTGTCACTCCTCCTTCCAAATGTCTCACCTCCAATATTCACATAGAGCCAGCTGCTTCAAGTTGCAGACAACATCATTTTTTTAAACTACAGTGCCAGACAATCATGGTTTACAAACTAGTATGAAGTATACAAACTCACCTTACTCAGCTAGATCGGATAAGCTACAACTCTACAGACTCAGCATATTAAGTTAAAGATTCCTTAAAGCACTGTGCCAACTCTTCACTTTCTAGACAGGGCAGCAGATTTTCTAACCAAATCATTTGGATTGTTCTCTTTTCTTCTCAGTACAATCTTAATTCCTCTATTCCAATATTAAACCACCTATTTCAGATTATTCTTAATAATAAGAACCTCTGGTTCTTCAGAGCACTAGGAAACTGAGAGCCAGGGGAACCATACATTCATGCCAGATGGGCATATGGGCATCTCCTGAGCACTAGTACAAGACCCAGGCCTTTTTCTCAAGTAGATGCAGTCTAGTGGGCAGACACATGCTTGGCCAGCTTTATTATAAAATGATGGATGCTATTGATGGATAAAGATAGAAGTATATTTCTATTTTTATATCTATTTACCTATCTATCTAACTGCCTAGAAAGTAATTAGTTCTTCCTAAAGAATTACAGGAAGATGGCATTTAAAATGGGGCATGAAGAATAAATTAAACGTCACCAGTCAGAAAAAGCAGTCAGGTTATTACACAAGAAGGAACACTGTGAGAAATGGCTTGGAGATACAGACAAAATGACTTATGCAGGTAAGCAGAAGCCATCTGGTATGGAAGGACAGGAATGAAAGAATGAGAAAAGATGATGTTGAAAAGGTAAGAGTGGGGAATAAAATGTTAAAAAACAAAACACATGGACTTTCCTTTGTAAGCATTTCCATGAGACTAAATTCAGGGAGATCAGATGGGAAGACATCACCGTTCATAATGAGACATGATGACAATTGTGGCTGTAGGGCTAAAAAGGAAAAAATAGATTTGATGTTCTTTTGGGAGGGAGAAGCTCCAAAAGCTGGTGACCAATGTGTTGTGTAGTTTAAAGCAGAAGAATGAGAACCTCAAAATACTTCCACAGTTGCAAGTTTTCGTGACTGAATGAAAGAGTATTATTAACTTAGATTGGGCACTCTAGCCAAAAGGCAGATATATGGGCAGGGGTAATGTTTAGATGTGCTATTTAGAGAAGGAAATTTAGAGAATTTTCCACCAAGAAGTTAGAAATCTGGGTGGGAGTTTCTATTAGAAAATCAAAGCTCATTAGAAATTACTGTTGAGATGTATGCTAGTGAGTCATGTATGCTAGTGTTTTTCCGGGGTTAAGGCTATAGGAAGTCTGGAGCTGAGTGGGAAGAAGGCTGAGCAGGAAAGCTTCAGCAGCATCTACTTCTTTTTTTTTTTTAATTTATTTATTTTAGCTATTTATTTTTGACTGAGTTGGGTCTTCGTTGCTGCGTGTGGGCTTTCTCTAGTTGCGGAGAGCGGGGGCTGTTCTTCGTTGCAGTGGGTGGGCTTCTCACTGTGGTGGCTTCTCTTGTCATGGAGCACGGACTCTAGGCACGGGGCTCAGTAGTTGTGGCTCCCGGGCTCTAGAGAGCAGGCTCAGTAGTTGTGGTGCACGGGCTTAGCTGCTCGGCGGTATGTGGGATTTTCCCAGACCAGGGCTCAAACCCGTGTCCCCTGCATTGGCAGGCGGATTCCCAACCACTGCACCACCAGGGAAGCCCAGCATCTACTTTTACGAGATACAAGGTTAACTTGTTCTTACGTATTTTAAACTCAACCCAGTTGTCACTTCTTTCAAGATGCCTTTCCTGATGCTCAATCCCACTGGTTATCTGTGCTTTCCCTCTGCCTCCAATCATACCCCATTTGCACTATCATTACACTTAACTTGCTATATTATGTTGATTCGTTTGCCTTATTTCATCTCCATTGACATACAGTTTCCTTAAAGCTGGGACTGTGTCTTCACAATTTTGTAGTGCCAGAACATATCACAATTCTTAGCATAGAGTAGAAATCTAATGCCTGTCTACTAGAATAAGTGAATGAAGGGATGAGTGAATGAATGAATAAAATGAAAAACAGTGAGAAAGAGAATTATCAGAAAGATGAGTTGAAGGCAAGTCAAAGTTTCAAGAAGGCTAATAGTGTGAAATGCTGTAGAGCAATCAAGTAGAGTGAGATCAGGAGAGGGATGTGGTTAACCTAGGCAAGAAATATTTAATTGGATGCTTGGCTTTGTTTAAAGAAAATTATTTCAGGGAGCAGAGATCAGAATTCCATTCTTTGAAGAATGTATGGAAGGGAGGAAGTGGTTCCAGCAACCATTGACTATACTCAGAAAAATTTAGAAAATTAAGGGAAAGTGAGAGTATGGATGTTGATATTGGGTGACAGGGATTATATTTTTGGAATGAGGAATTTTGGAAAAAATGATAAAGATTTCCATGTGAGGGAAACTGAAAAAGTGTGTATAAGGAATGAGGAGTGAGGCATATGGTAATAGAATCATCAAGAATGAGGAGAAATACACCTTATATTTTTACTGTTGTTCATAGTCTCTCTCTCTCTCTCTCACACACACACACACACACACACACACAGAGCTAAAGGCATAACAGGTATTTTCTAACTACTTGTTGAGCAACTAATGAGAAGTTTAACACTTATTAAATGCCAGGCATTTATTATGAGAGTGAGAACAGTTTTCTACTGATACTCTGACATTTTGGGAAGCCTCAACCACGCTACTGGGAGAAGGGAAATAGTCACAGTTATATATAGGAACTTCAGTAAAGGATATTCTAAAAACTATTTCTGGCAAGCTGTAAGAGGGGGTTTTTCAGCCACATGCTCAAGCTGAGCACAGCATCATCTGGGTATTGTTCCTCTAAGTACGGAAATGTGGAATGTGTTATCCCCAATTAAGAGTCTGATGCATCATATCTGGTTTCCAAATGACAGTGGATTTTTCAGAGGAAAATAATTGTGACATTCTCATTTACTGTCCAATGTGGTTTATTAAAGACAAAGTCCAGCCTTCTGGCCTTGCTTCTCTGTAGCTGCAAGACAATCAGCTCATGACCCCAAACAGGTGACAAAACCCCATTGGCTTCAAATATTATTTGTCATGAAATCACCCAGTCCCCTTTAAAGTCTGCCAGAAGACTTGATTCCGTGGCCTTCTGCAGCGGTGAATTCAACAGGTTAACTCTATATCTTGTGAAAAGTGTTCATCTGTTCTAAATTTACCACCCGCTAATGCCGTGGGGTGACCCTTTGTTCTCCTGTGAAGCAACCAAGGAAAAGCAAGGAAGTCAGCAGCACAGCTCAGGTAAGACTGGTGCTGCAGTGTTTTCCCTTTTCTTGTTCCTCTTCTATTTGTAGGTAAATAAGCATCCAAGCTGCTGTCTATATAATTCAGTCCAGGCTCCCACCACCTTGTCAAACTCTTCAAGGGAAACATTATTGCCTTAATTGCTTAAACCCAATTTGCATAATATGGAGTTCTGACAGTCACAAAAACAGGGATGCAAAAAGGAGATTAACAAGTGAGGTGCGCGCTCAGCCAAGCCTGTACAGTTTAGAAACGAGAGCAGAGGAGAATTCATTGGATGGGTGGGTTCACTGTTTCATCTGCTCTCTGGCCCTCCCTCCTGCACCTCCTTCTCTCCATCCCACCTTCAGGTTTGTTTGTTTTTCATTTGCATGCATTGACTCCTAGCTTGTGCCTAGACTGTTAATTGCCATTCCCAGCAGAGCCTCCTTCAAGCCCTGGTAAAGCTCAGGCAGCACCAGCCAGCACAGATTAAAAACAGCCTGGCCTCTTTATACCAAGCTCATCCAAACGTTCAAAATGCTAACACTTCTTGGGAAGGCAGGGACTGTGTCTTCCTCATTTTTTGTGTGTTAGTGTCTTTTCAGAAAACTAAATTAATTTCTCTTTGGAAGAGTCATGGACAATCAACTCCTCTCTGTGATTCCCATCAGGACCCTCCTCTGCGTGCCCCCATTCCCCAAGGTGGAAGTCTGTGCCATTCTCTTCTTGGAGCACTTCAGTGGCTCCCTGTTGTCTATAGGTTAACAGACCTTTTAAAATGGCTTCTAATCTAGATCCAGTCACCCCACATTACTTTTGTGAAAGGAAAATTTTCCATTGACTAAAGCACTTGCCCAGGAGATATAGAAACTGAACGCTGCTTTATTGCAACTCATCTAACCAGCTGGAACTGTTAAAGCACCGTGAACTTTGAGACTACTTTCCTCCAATCCCCAGAGCCTTACCAGGCCAAACTGAAGACTCATTACTGACCAATGAAAAGTGGAACTTATTTTAACCAAATGTGTAGAGAGGCCAAGGCACTCATTCTATCCTATCCAGGGTCCTAACTTTTCATCCTCAATTAGCATAAACACCATGAATTCCCACCTTCCATTACTTATAAACATGTAACATTTCCCTTCAGTGAACTACTCAGTGAATTTCTTCACAGGTGTTGCCTAGCAAGTCAATAAACTCACCTCCTTCCCCGAGGCCTTTGATTATTCTCTGACACTTGTTAATTCTGTGTTTGCCCTAGCCTCCATCTCTTTATTACGTATCACTTCAGTCAAGACTACCCTGGTCCCACCCATCCACATCCTTTCCTTGGCTCATTCCTACCCATACTGAATACTAGTTCCAGTAACTCCTGCTCTAGATAGCCTCTCCTACCCCAAAATAAACTCCCCTAGATGCTGCTACTTTTTCCTCCTGCCCTGAAAGTCCCCATCTCTTTGCTAGTTAAGCATCCAAGCCCCAATCATTGTGTGCAAACACCACTAAAGTTACCTAAGGAGATATATAGAAATGTGTTCTTTGTACTAAAGTATACAAACACAATTGATTTTTGTATACTGATTTTGTATCCAACCACTTTTCTAACTATTTTTTGGTTCTCATAATGTATAAATCCTCTTGTTTTATGTAGACAATCATATTTTCTTCAAATAATAAAAGCTTTTTTTCTTGCTTTCCAATCTTCATGCCTTTTATTCTCTTTCTGGTCTTACTCTACTATGAAACTTTCAGTGTGAGGTTGTGATATTAGGAATCTGTCTCATTACTGACTTCAAGGCAATACTTAACTTCACCATTAAGTATTTTGCTATATTTTTAGTAGATTTCCTTTATGAGGTTAAAAAGTTCCTTTTAATCCTACTTTACAAAATGTATTATGAAATTTTTTTTCTCAATTATTTTTATATAAATACCTCTTCAAATTCTACTTTATTTTTAGAAGCATGTGTATTTGTATTTGTTTTTTCCCCATGCATATCGTTTTCCAATTTTTTCCATACAGGTCGGATTAAGGCAGTAAGGTTCAAACTGAGCTGTCTTCTGCATACACTGTGGCTTCAGTGTGTGTATATGTTCAAATGTGTTTGTGGGGAGTGGACTTTAATTGTGGAGAACTAAGAAGAGTTCAGGTGGAGCCCAAAGAAAAGCAAACAGGATCAATGAGCTGGTATTTAGTCCTTAGTCTAGAGTCTCAAACTGAATAAACAGATTTGGGGATTTTATTTTTTGACCACTCACTTAACAGGAAACTGTTTAGAAATAAATAATATGAATCTGGCTTTAGCGTCACATGTTTTATGTATGATGATGATGATGATGGTGATGATGATGGTGATGATGATGGTCATCATCATCATTTGGAAACATAAATACAAAGAATAGACCAGTAGTAGAGAAAACTTCTAATAGTGAGTGACTGAATGTAAAGTCCGAGACAGATTATCAAAAAGCAATAACCAAGATTATATTAAGCTAGATTGACTTTACACTCAGCCAACCACAAAACATGGGAAAGCCAAGGGCTCTTAAGGTATTTAAAATATATACTCAGAATCTGAAAAGAGGATAGATAATGTGGGCTGATCCATTATTCACAGCTTACATTTGGTAGTGGGCAGCAATGTACTGATTTTATGTGTATATGCCTGAGTTCTTATTAGATGTCCTAGATTTGGGCCCTGGACTTAAAAGAACTAGTCAATCTGGCAAAACAATGACAAGTAATTTGGGGTCTGAATTTATCTTGAGGGAAGAGGTCCATATCACTTTTTGTTTAATGAGGATTCTGCCATCTACCAGCCCTTATTTTCAGACATAAACAAAATGTGAGGGATAAGGGGAGAGAGATCATAGCAGGACACCTTGGTGTTATGGGTTAAAATTTGTGTCAGTATTCTGAATTTGCTTCCTCACATGTAATAGAAGAGAGAAGTCAGGTTACAATTGGATTCTGATTGTGATAAAGACTATGAAAAGAATGCCAGGGAAGGAGGCTTTTACCCAATCCAGTGACGCAGAATTTTATTGCTTGACACAGTTTGTTGAGCAGCCATGAGGCAATTCACAGTTTAGTACTTCTGGGGAATAATGAACCGTGTGTGCTGTGATATCAAGTAAATGGAAGTCGGAATTGAAAGAATGCTTATGATCAGCCAATCGGAAAGATGCACAAAGTTCAGTTTTAGGTGCAAAATGATTCAGGAGTGATGAGAATGTTACCAGTTACCCTCTGAGCAAATTTTAAAGATTCTAAAGGTAAAGGTTCTCTTTCCATTTATGGCAATACCAAAATATTTCCTGATAAAAATCAGAACAGAAGGAAAAGCCAATTTTAAACAGCACAGAGAAGGAAGTAATTGAGAAACGAATCCATCCAGGCTGACATTTTTCTAAGCATATTAACGATGCAATTTCACATTTACCATTTATCCTATTAAGGCAGAGATTTAATTTAGAGAATTTTGTTTAGAGACAAAATAAAACTTCAAAGGAACTACAGAAGTAAAATTAACTTCAAAGACACCCTTCTGGGTTGATTAGATACTACAAGTGTTTACTTAAGCATTTAATAACCATCTAATGTTTAAAGCTTATAAAAATCATGGAAACGGGCTTTGGAGTTGCAAGTGTAAGTAAGTGCTAGTTCCTTGTAGCATTCTTCCCTCTTCATCATTTGGGCGAGTGTAACCCTGGGTAGATATACTGGGGAGCAGTAGGTTGCAGGGAACCTATTTCGTCCCTTTAAGCAGCAACTTCTGCTACTTTCCTGCACTAACAGTGAACCTGTATGAAAATGTAAAGATTTTAAGTCTCATCAGTAAGCCAGAAGTAATATGAGAATTTTCAGTGTATCACTTTGTAATTTGTGTATTTTTAAACTATATTCACAGATTCTGAAGGTTCACTGCCTATTACCAATTCTCTTCTTAGAAGAACTGTGGGACATTAATTTTAAAGCACAGAAACTTCACACTGAAAAACAAATGTTAACATTATTGATAGATCAAGGGCTGTAAATTTTAAACATATGAACTTATTACTAAACTCTTAATGGAATCATTGGCAAGTTATTATTCAAAATAAAGTTGTTTGCTTTCTGAAAAGCAAAATATACTGTTATAAAAAGGAAAAAAAATATAAAGCAACAAACCACCAAGTAAATAATTCTGAGGGTAGCCCTGGTCAACTGTGGGATGTTCTCCAACATCCATTCTCCTTTTCATCTGTGACTGAGTTTAAGCTGGTTTCTGGTCATTCAAGGAAGACTCTATTCCCTAGTCTTCCTTACAGTCAATGCAACCATGAGACCAAATTCTGGTTAATGCAATATGAGTGAAGGTGATATATACCACTTCCAAGTTTGCGCTTTAAATTATTGAACATGCACTGCTTTGGCACCTTGCCAAGAGCCTGCTGCTGCAAGAAGACGAGAAGGGGAAACATTTCCTGGACCAGAGAGATGGAAGCAACTTATTAAACATGCAAAATCACCCTCATCAAGACTGCCTACTTCTGAGCTGTTACCTGGGAGAGATGACCTTCTATTGCATTTCTGCCACTGTTTTTTGTTTGTTTGTTTTTTGTTCTTTTTTCCTGGTATATTTGTTACAGACTCTTAGCCTGAACCCTAACTAATTCAGTTACCAACCAACCAGAGAGGGAGTTTAATTAGAGGACCCTTTGAGCTGACTTTGAGGGAGATTATGGGTGTGAATTGTCCAGGAGTGGGTATGCCTGTGCAGTGGTACAGTGATCAGGGTAAACCATGGTTGGTGGAGATAACTGAGTGGATTAAAGCTAAAAGGGTTCACTAAGAAAGTGATAAATAACAACAGAGTTGTCTTTTAGTTGCTGAATGGATAAATTAACTGGGGTACATCTAGACAATGGAATATCATTTGGCACTAAAGGGAAATGAGCTATCAAGTCATGAAAATACATGGAAGAACCTTAAATGAATATTACTAAGTGAAAGAAACCAATCTGAAAAGGCTACATACTGTATGAATCCAACTATATAATATTCTAGAAAAGGCAAAATTATGGAGACAGGAAAAAGATCAATAGTTGCCAGGGCTGGCAGAGGAGAATGGACAGAAGAGAACAGAAGAAACTGAAGGCAGTGAAAATAGATTGTATACTATAATGATGAATATATGTCATTATACATTTGTCTAAACTCATAAAAAGTACACCAAGAGTGAACCTTAAGGTAAACTATGGACTTTGGGTGATTATGTGTCAATGTAAGTTCATCGATTTTAACAGATGTACCACTATAGTGGGGGATGTCGATAATCGGGGAAGCCATGCATGTGTGCGGACAGGGGGTACATGGGAAACCTCTGTACCTCTCAGTTTTGCTGTCAACCGAAAACTGCTCTAAAAAAAGTCTTAAAAAGCTCCAATGTTCATTTAAATTCAGTGATTTTTATATGTAAATTACACCTCAATAAAGCTGTTTATAAAAACAAACAAGAACTAGTCCAGAAGATGGCAGAGGGATAAGACATGGAGATCACCTTCCTCCCCACAAATACATCAAAAATACATCTACACGTGGAACAACCCCTACAGAACACCTACTGAATGCTGGCGGAAGACCTCAGACCTCCCAAAAGGCAAGAAAATCCCCACATACCTGGGAAGGGCAACAGAAAAAAGAAAAAACAGAGATGGGACATGCCCCTTTGGGAGGGAGCTGTGAAGAAGGAACAGTTTCCACACACTAGGAAGCCCCTTCACTGGTGGAGACAGGGAGTGGGTGGGGGGGAAGCTTCGGAACCATGAAGGAGAGCATAGCAACAGGGGTGCAGAGGGCAAAGCGGAGAGGTTCCCGCACAGAGGATCGGTGCTGACCAGCACTCACCAGTCCGAGAGGCTTGTCTGCTCAACTACCGGGGCAGGTGGGGGCTGGGAGCTGAGGCTTGGGTTTGGAGTTCAGATCCCAGGGAGAGGACTGGGGTTGGCTGCATGAACACAGCCTGAAGGGGGCTATTGCGCCACAGCTAGCCGGGAGGGAGTCCGGGAAAAAGTCTGGAACTGCCTAAGAGGCAAGAGACCCTTGTTTTGGGGTGCATTTGGAGAGGGGATTCCTTCCCTGTCTGCCCACAGAAGGCAGAGCACCACTTAAACGAGCTCCAGAGATGGGTGTGAGCCGCAACTATCATTTCAGACACCAGAGAAGGGCATGAAACGCTAATGCAGCTGCTGCAGCCACCAAGAAGCCTGTGAGCAAGCACAGGTCACAATCCACACCCCTGCCCCGGGGAGCCTGTGCAGCCTGTCACTGCCAGGGTCCCATGATGCACGGACAACTTCCCCGGGAGAACCACATGGAGTGCCTCAGGCTGTTGCAACGTCATGCTGCCTCTGCCGCAGCAGGCTCGCCTTGCATTCCAATTATGACTACCAAATCCCTCCCTCCCCCAGCATGAGTGAGCAAGAGCCCCCTAATCAGCCACTGCATTACCCCGTCCTGTCTGGGTGGGAACAGAAGCTTGAGGGCAAGCTACATGCAGAGGTGGGGCCAAAACCAAAGCTGAACCCCAGGAGCTGTGTGAACAAAGAAGATAAAAGGAAATTTCTCCCAGCAGCCTCAGGAGCAGTGGATTAAATCCCCACAATCAACTTGAGGTACCATGCATCTGTGGAATACCTGAATAAACAACAAATCAACACAAAATTGAGGCGGTGGACGTTGGGAGCAACTGTAGACTTGGGGTTTGCTGTCTGTGACTGACTCGTTTCTGATTTTTATGTCTATCTTAGTACAGTTTTTAGTGCTTGTTATCATTCATGGATTTGTTTATTGGTTTGGTTGCTCTCTTCTTTTTTATTACTTTTTTAATTTTTTTAATAATTTTTTAAACTTTTAAATTTTAATTATTTTTTTTCTTTCTTTTTTTCTCCCTTTTCTTCTGAGCCACGAGGCTGATAGGATCGTGATGCTCCAGCCTGGTGTCAGGCCTGAGCCTCTGAAGTGGGAGAGCTGAGTTCAGGACATTGGACCACCAGAGACCTCCCGGCCCCATGTAATATCAATCGGCGAGAGCTCTCCCAGAGATCTCCATCTCAGTGCTAAGACCCAGCTCCACCCAACGGCCAGGAAGCTTCAGTGCTGGACACCCCAGGGCAAACAATTAGCAAGAGAGAACACAACCCCACCCATTAGCAGAGAGGCTGCCCAAAATCACACTAAGTTCACAGACACTCCAAAACACACCACCAAATGCAGCTCTGCCCACCAGAAAGACAAGATCCAGCCCCACCTACCAGAACACAGGAACCAGTCCCCTCCACCAGGAAGCCTACACAACCGACTGAACCAACCTTACCCACTGGGGGCAGACACCAAAATCAACAGGAACTATGAACTTGCAGCCTGTGAAAAGGAGACCCCAAACACAGTAAGTTAAGCAAAATGGGAAGACAGAGAAATATGCAGCAGAAGAAGGAGTAATGTAAAAACTCACCAGACCAAACAAATGAAAAGGAAATAGGCAGTCTACCTTAAAAAGAATTCAGAGTAATGATAGTAAAGATGATCCAAAATCTTGGAAATAGAAAGGAGAAAACACAAGAAACGTTTAACAAGGACCTAGAAGAACTAAAGAGCAAACAAACAATGATGAAAAACACACTAAATGAAATTAAAAGTTCTCTAGAAGGAATCAATAGCAGAATAACTGAGGCAGAAGAACGGATAAGTGACCTGGAAGATAAAAGAGTGGAAATCACTACCACAGAGCAGAATAAAGAAAAAAGAATGAAAAGATTTGAGGACAGTCTCAGAGACCTCTGGGACAACATTAAACACACCAACATTCAAATTATAGAGGTCCCAGAAGAAGAAGAGAAAAAGAAAGTATCCGAGAAAATATTTGAAGAGATTATAGTTGAAAATTTCCCTAACATGGGAAAGGAAATAGTCAATCAAGTCCAGGAAGTGCAGAGAGTCCCATACAGGATAAATCCAAGGAGAAACACACCAAGACACATAATAATCAAACTATCAAAAATTAAATACAAAGAAAAAATATTAAAAGAAGCAAGGGAAGAGCAACAAATAACATACAAGGGAATCCCCATAAGGTTAACATCTGATCTTTCAGCAGAAAGTCTGCAAGCCAGAAGGGAGTGGCAGGACATATTGAAAGTGATGAAAGGGAAAAACCTACAACCAAGATTACTCTACCCAGCAAGGATCTCATTCAGATTCGACAGAGAAATTAAAACCTTTACAGACAAGCAAAAGTTAAGAGAATTCAGCACCACCAAAACCAGCTTTACAACAAATGCTAAAGGAATGTCTCTAGGCAGGAAACACAAGAGAAGGAAGAGACCTACAAAAACAAACCCAAAACAATTAAGAAAATGGTAATAGGAACAAACATATCGGTAATTACCTTAAATGTAAATGGATTAAATGTTCTAACCAAAAGACACAGACTGGCTGAATGGATACAAAAACAAGACCCATATATATGCTGTCTACAACAGACCCACTTCAGACCTAGGGACACATACAGACTGAAAGTGAGGGGATGGAAAAAGATATTCCATGCAAATGCAAATCAAAAGAAAGCTGGAGTAGCATTTCTCATATCAGGCAAAATAGACTTTAAGATAAAGACTATTACAAGAAACAAAGAAGGACACTACATAAAGATGAAGGGATCAATCCAAGAAGAAGATATAACAATTATAAATATTAATGCACCCAAAATAGGAGCACCTCAATACATAAGGAAAATGCTAACAGCCATAAAAGGGGAAATTGACAGTAACACAATCATAGTAGGGGACTTCAACACCCCACTTTCACCAATGGACAGATCATCCAAAATGAAAATGAATAAGGAAACACAAGCTTTAAATGACACATTAAACAAGATGGACTTAATTGATATTTATAGGACATTCCATCCAAAAACAACAGAATACACTTTCTTCTCAAGTGCTTGTGGAACATTCTCCAGGATAGATCCTATCTTGGGTCACAAATCAAGCCTTGGTAAATTTCAGAAAACTGAAATCGTTTTCCAACCACAATGCTATGAGACCAGATATCAATTACAGGAAAAAAACTGTAAAAAATACAAACACATGGATGCTAAATGATACGCTACTAAATAACCAAGAGATCACTGAAGAAATCAAAGAGGAAATCAAAAAATACCTAGAAACAAATGACAATGAAATCACGATGACCCAAGACCTATGGGATTCAGCAAAAGCAGTTCTAAGAGGGGAGTTTATAGCAATACAATCCTACCTCAAGAAACAAGAAACATCTCAAATAAACAACCTAACCTTACACCTAAAGCAATTAGAGAAAGAAGAACAAAAAACCCCCCAAAGTTAGCAGAAGGAAAGAAATCATAAAGATCAGATCAGAAATAAATGAAAAAGAAATGAAGGAAACAATAGCAAAGATCAATAAAACTAAAAGCTGGTTCTTTGAGAAGATAAACAAAATTGATAAACCATTAGCCAGACTCAGCAAGAAAAAAAGGGAGAAGATTCAAATCAACAGAATTAGAAATGAGAAAGGAGAAGTAACAACTGACACTGCAGAAATACAAAGAATCATGAGGGATTACTACAAGCAACTATATGCCAATAAAATGGACAACCTAGAAGAAATGGACAAATTCTTAGAAAAGCACAACCTTCTGAGACTGAACCAGGAAGAAACAGAAAATATAAACAGACCAATCACAAGCACTGAAATTGAAACTGTGATTAAAAATCTTCCAAAAAAAAAAAAAAAAAAAATCTTCCAACAAACAAAAGCCCAGGATCAGATGGCTTCACTGGCGAATTCTATCAAACATTTAGAGAAGAGCTAACACCTATCCTTCTCAAACTCTTCCAAAATATAGCAGAGGGAGGAACACTTCTAAACTCATTCTATAAGGCCACCATCACCCTGATACCAAAACCAGACAAAGATGTCACAAAAAAAGAAAACAACAGGCCAATATCACTGATGAACATAGATGCAAAAATCCTCAACAAAATACTAGTAAACAGAATCCAACAGCACATTAAAAGGATCATACACCATGATCAAGTGGGGTTTACCCCAGGAATACAAGGATTCTTCAATATATGCAACTCAATTAATGTGATACACCATATTAACACACTGAAGGATAAAAACCATTTGATGATCTCAATAGATACAGAAAAAGCTTGCAACAAAATTCAACACCGATCTTTGATACAAACTCTCCAGAAAATAGGCATAGAGGGAACTTACCTCAACATAGTAAAGGCCATATATGACAAACCCACAGCCAACATCATTCTCAGTGGTGAAAAACTGAAAGAATTTCCTCTAAGATCAGGAACAAGACAAAGATGCCCTCTCTCAGCACTATTATTCAACGTAATTATGGAAGTTTTAGCCACAGCAATCAGAGAAGAAACAGAAATAAAAGGAATCCAAATCAGAAAAGAAGAAGTAAAGCTGTCACTGTTTGCAGATGAAATGATACTATACATAAAGAATCCTAAAGTTGCTACCAGAAAACTACTAGAGCTAATCAATGAATTTGGTAAAGTAGCAGGATACAAATTTTTTTTTTTTTTAGGTGTGGCTAATTTTATTTTACTTACTTATTTTTTTAACATCATTATTGGAGTATAATTATTTTACAATGGTGTGTTAGTTTGTGCTGTAATCAAAGTGACTATGTACACATATATTCCTGTATCCCCTCCCTCTTTCATATCCCTCCCACCCTCCCTATCCTCTAGGGGGACACAATGCACCAAGCTAATCTCCCTGTGCTATGCAGTTGCTTCCCACTAGCTATCTATTTTACATTTGGTAGTGTATATATGTCAGTGGTACTCTCTCACTTCATCCCAGCTTACCCTTCCCCCTCCCTGTGTCCTCAAATCCATTCTCTATGTCTGCGTCTTTATTCCTGTCCTTCCTGCCCGTAGGTTCTTCAGAACCACTTTTCTTTTTTTTTTTTTTTTTTTAGATTCCATATATATGTGTTAGTGTATGGTATTTCTTTTTCTCTTTCTGACTTACTTCACTCTGTATGACAGTCTCTAGGTCCATCCACCTCATTGCAAATAACTCAATTTCATTTCTTTTATGGCTGAGTAATATTCCATTGTATATATGTGCCAAATCTTCTTTATCCATTAATCTGTCAATGGTCACTTGGGTTGCTTACATATCCTGGCTATTGTAAATAGTGCTGCAATGAACACTGTGGTACATGACTCTTTTTGAACTATGGTTTTCTCAGGGTATATGCCCAGTAGTGGAATTGTTGGGTCATATGGTAGTTCTGTTTTTAGTTTTTTAAAGAACCTCCATACTGTTCTCCATAATGGCTGTATCAATTTGTATTCCCACCAACAATTCAAGAAGGGACCCTTTTCTCCACACCCTCTCCAGCATTTATTGTTTGTAGATTTTTTGATGATGGACATTCTGACTGGTGTGAGGTGATACCTCATTGTAGTTTTGATTTGCATTTCTCTAATGATTAGTGATGTTGAGCATCCTTTCATGTGTTTGTTGGCAATCTGTATATCTTCTTTGGGGAAATGTCTATTAAGGTCTTCTGCCCATTTTTGGATTGGGTTGTTTGTTTTTCTGATATTGAGCTGCAGGAGGTGCTTGTATATTTTGGAGATTAATCCTTTGTCAGTTGCTTCACTTGCAAATATTTTCTCCCATTCTGAGGGTTGTCTTTTCTTCTTGTTTATAGTTTCCCTTGTTGTGCAAAAGCTTTTAAGTTTCATCACGTCCCATTTGTTTATTTTTGTTTTTATTTCCATCTCTCTATGAGGTGGGTCAAAAAGGATCTTGCTGTGATTTATGTCATAGAGTGTTCTGCCTATATTTTCCTCTAAGAGTTTTATAGTGTCTGGCCTTACATTTAGGTCTTTAATCCATTTTGAGTTTACTTTTGTGTATGGTGTTAGGGAGTGTTCTAATTTCATTCTTTCACATGTAGCTGTCCAGTTTCAGGATACAAAATTAATGCACAGAAGTCTCCTGCATTCCTATACTCTAATGATGAAAAATCTGAAAGAGAAGTTAAGGAAACACTCCCATTTACCACTGCAACAAAAAGAATAAAATACCTAGGAATAAACCTACCTAAGGAGACAAAAGACCTGTATGCAGAAAACTATGAGACAGTGATGAAAGAAATTAAAGATGATACAAACAGATGGAGAGATATACCATGTTCTTGGATTGGAAGAATCAACACTGTGAAAATGATTATACTACCCAAAGCAACCTACATATTCAATGCAATCCCTATCAAACTACCAATGGCATTTTTCACAGAAGTAGAACAAAAATTTGCACAATTTGTATGGAAACACAAAAGAATCCCAAATAGCCAAAGCAATCTTGAGAAAGGAAAATGGAGCTTAAGGAATCAGGCTCCCTGACTTCAGAGTATACTACAAACCTACAGTAATCAAGACAGTTTGGTACTGGCACAAAAACAGAAATATAGATCAATGGAACAGGATAGAAAGCCCAGAGATAAACCCACGCACATATGGTTACCTTATCTTTGATAAAGGAGGCAAGAATATACAGTGGAGAAAAGACAGCCTCTTCAATAAGTGTTGCTGGGAAAACTGGACAGCTACATGTGAGAGAATGAAATTAGAAAACTTCCTAACACCATACACAGAAATAAACTCAAAATTTATTAAAGACCTAAATGTAAGGCCAGACACTATAAAACTCCTAGAGGAAAACATAGGAAGAACACGCCTTGACATAAATCACAGCAAGATCCTTTTTGACCCACCTCATAGAGAGATGGAAATAAAAACAAAAATAAACAAATGGGACCTAATGAAACTTAAAAGCTTTTGCACAGAAAAGGAAACCATAAACAAGACATAAAGACAACCCTCAGAATGGGAGAAAATATTTGCAAATGAAGCAACTGACAAAGGATTAATCTCCAAAATATACAAGCACTTCATGCAGCTCCATATCCAAAAAACAGACAACCCAATCCAAAGATGGGCAGAAGATCTAAATAGACATTTCTCCAAAGAAGATATACGGATTGCCAACAAACACAGGAAAGGATGCTCAAAATCACTAATCATTAGAGAAACGCAAATCAAAAATACAGTGAGGTATCATCTCACACCGGTCAGAATGGCCATCATCAAAAAATCTACAAACAATGAATGCTGGAGAGGGTGTGGAGAAAAGGGAACCCTCTTGCCCTGTTGGTGGGAATGTAAAGTGATACAGCCACTATGGAGTACAGTATGGAGGTTCCTTAAAAAACTAAAAGTAGAACTACCATATGACCCAGCAATCCCACTACTGGGCATATACCCTGAGAAAACCATAATTCAAAAAGAGTCATGTGGGGCTTCCCTGGTGGTGCAGTGGTTAAGAATCTGTCTGCCTATGCAAGGGACACGTGTTCGAGCACTGGTCCAGGAAGATCCCACATGCCGCAGAGCAACTAAGCCTGTGCTCCACAACTACTTAGCCTGTGTTCTAGAGTGGCAAGCCACAACTATTGAGCCTGCTTGCTACAACTACTGAAGCCCGTGTGCCTAGAGCCTGTGCTCCACAACAAGAAAGGCCACTGCAATGAGAAGCCCACACACTGCAATGAAGATTAGCCCCTGCTTGCCTCAACTAGAGAAAGCCCACGTGCAGCAATGAAGACCCAACGCACCCAAAAATTAAAAAAAAAAAAAAAAAAGTCATGTATCACAATGTTCATTGCAACACTATTTACAATAGCCAGGACATGGAAGTGTGTGTCAGCAGATGAACGGATAAAGAAGCTGTGGCACATATATACAATGGAATATTATTTAGCCATAAAAAGAAATGAAATTGAGTTATTTGTAGTGAGGTGGATGGACCTAGAGTCTGTCATACAGAGTGAAGTAAGTCAGAAAGAGAAAAACAAATACCGTATGCTAACACATATATATGGAAACTAAAAAAAAAAATAAAAAAAGGTTCTGATGAACCTAGGGGCAGGACAGGAATAACGATGCAGATGTAGAGAATGGACTTGAGGACGGGGGAGGGGGAAGGGTAAGCTGGGACGAAGTGAGAGAGTAACTTTGACATATGTACACTACTAAATGTAAAATAGATAGCTAGTGGGTAGCAGCTGCATTGCATGGGGAGATCAGCTTGGTGAGATGCAAGAGTGAGGGGATATGGGGATATATGTATACATATAGCTGATACACTTTGTTACATAGCAGAAATTAACACAACATTGTGAAGCAATTATACTCCAATAAAGATGTTAAATTTTTTTTAATTTAAAGAAAAACAAACAAAAAATGTAAAATAAGGAAAATGGTGAATAAGAAGGTTCAAATATTGAAGAATCACAGTCATTTAGCATTGCAGATGATCCAAGAGGTCATGTGGTCTATTTCCCTTCTCTATAACTGAATATGTCCTACAAAATGTGGAATACATATCCATGCACTAGTTTCTTGTACAGGAAAGTCACTACCTCACGAAGATGCTCATCCCTTTTTATACAGATCAAACATTAGAAAATTCTTCCTTAGATGAATCTGAACTCCAACTAACCTACTAATCTCCAGTCAGTGGTTTAAGTTTTATTTTTGTAAGTGACAAAAAAAAGAGTTTAATCCTCCTAATATGTAACATTCCTTTAAATCTTAGTTTGTCATGTCTTCCTTTAGCTTCTCTATTTTGAAATATACTCCCTCAGGGTTTTAAATTTGTCTCTTACCTCCCATGACATCCAGGTCCATTGCCATCTGGATCAGTCTCTAATGGATCTTCTTCAGTTTGTTGATGTTCTTTAAATGTGCCCAGAATTGAATGTGCTACTCTAGGTATGCTCTGATGAGGACAGAGAAGAAAAGCGACATTCACTTCCCTTGTTTTGGGCACTGTACATCTTGTAATAGAGCATAGGATCAAATTATGTTTTTTCCTTTTTTTTTTTTCTGGTAGCCCTGCTTTATTATCTAAAACCAATTACTCTTTCATCTTGTCTGAGATGGCATGAGCATGGGAGAATCTAGAAGCAGGGAAACAGAAAAAAAAAAAAAAAAAACAAAGATTTTTGTAATAATCTAATGCATCAGATAAAAAGGAAGAAAGAGATACAAGAAATTATTTAGAAAAAATAGTAGGCAAAGTAATGAATTAGATGTGAATGGTAAAAGAAGGGAAAAAAAGCAACCACACTGAAATAACTAGGAGTTTAAAATGAGATTTAGGAAGGAGGAGGTTGGGAAGGAGGTATTAGAAAGAGGTGAAGAAGATTCTTTCAGTTTTGTTGAAATGTTCACAGCTAGTTTCTGTTTTTCATGATGGAGAAAGGAGAAAAATAAGCTACTTTGGAAATAGATCATGTTCAGATGTAAAATGGGACAGAGTGAGGAACGCTTTTTCTTATGTACTGTTTAGATCCATGATGGGAGAAGAACAGATGGTTTGGTGGTTAAGTTAAGCACTTAAAGTGAGGCTGTTCTTATCCTAAACTTATTCCAAACACCCAAGTTTCTTGAATCTGCAATATGACATTGGAAATATCACAATCAGGAAGCTTTCAAATGAGATTTCTGGCACTTCCTGAGGCAGTTGTATTCTCCAAAGACTGTTTTAATTAAGACTCAGGAGATTAACCTCACTGCTGGTGGCTGTTGTGGTATGAGCCCACACCTTCACCAAACAGATCAATTCATGCAGGTAACTGAGCCAAAACCCTTTAATATCAAGTCCCAAGGATTTATGGCTGTTTTCATCACCAAGCCTGTAAAGCTCAAAGAATCATGCTTGAAAAAGCAAGGGCTAACCCTTCATGAGGTAAAGAAACTAAAGAAAGCATTTATGTTGCAGAACACTGGCTAGCAGCATATAATAAAATACATCTGGCCTCAATTCCAGCTCTTTTACCAATGGATGATTTTAGGCAAGTTATTTAATCTTCCAAGCTCTAGTTTTATGATTTGTTCATAAATGCATGCATTCTTGCACTCATTACTTCCAAATTAATTAAGTGCCTACTATGTTCTGCACAGATATTAAGACATAGTGTTGCTCCAAGGAGTTTCTATCTAGTGGGAAGAAGCACATTGGATTATAGTTTTCTCTTTACTTGTTTTAAAGTGATGTCATGTGCAAAGTACTACATTAAACATTTTACATAGTATTTGCTTATTTATTTTGCACAGAAGTTTTATGAAGATATTAGCATCTCCAATTACAAATGAGAAAACTGAGGATTAAAAGGTTTAAGTAATCCACCCAGTTAATGATTAAAAGCAAGTATTTCTAATCCTGGTGCTTTTGTTTCCAACCTCTGTACCACGCTACTTATATGTGCCTAAGTGCTGGGGTGGGGAATGAGAGGGGACCATGGGAACCCCTGATGGGGCTCCCACCACAGGCCATAACTGAAGGTGTAGTAAAATATTTATTTCACAGGGTTTGGGAGAGGTTTTTACTTCCATAGTGGTTCAGGTGAAAGGATAGCACAATTTTAAAATGGACACAAAGCATGTCTAGTCTTAAATTCCTTCAGCATGTGAAGATGCTACTGAACAATCTGACAATGCAGGAAAGAATAGGGGATGTGGAACATGTGGTCATGGTGCTCAGGAGTGGAAGGCAGCTGTGGGGAATTGGGGAGGAGAGGAGGGAGAGGAGTGGGAATACGTCCTTCCACGTAGTCATCTTCCCAGAGCAGTAGGGCCCATGAGATGGTGGAAAAGGCAGACTTATGGACTGGATTTCAGTGAAAGAAGATTCAGACTAATGATGCAATCCATCCCAGGGGGAAATGACATGGATCAAATGACAACATATTACCTATGGAGTGCAATGGAACAGGCATTATCCCATGAACTTTGTCGAAGGTATAAAAAGAGTGGGTTTCTCCTAGTTATTTGTCACCAGGATATACTCACAATTTTACTGTTCAATTTAAAGTGCTCCTTGCCACCCCTGCATCTCCCTTATCCCACCACATCTCCCGTCTGTCAACACTTTTGACATAGATTTGCCGAATTTGCTTCCCAGTTTTACAGCACTGAGGTCTTCTCTGTATCCAGCAGTACAGCATGGAGTTCACTGATAACCTCTCACAACCAGGCACTTCTCTTTTAAATGGGCTGCCTCTCTCCCCCTTCTGCTTTCATTTTTTAGTACCGTGTAATCAGTCTTCAGCTTTTTAAGTCGATTCTGAGTGGGCTCCAATTTTTTATTAGTAACAGCTTATGCTTCTGCCTCGAGCCCTAGTAGCAAAAGAATGACATACATTTTAATAAAGTATCTTGCCATTTTGTCCTGTTATTTGCATATATGTATGTGTGCATATGTGTATGCACATATACGTATATACAATACGTATTATGTGTAATACACACACACACACACACACACACACACCCGCGCGCACATACACAAGATAGATATAAAAGGAACAGAGAACCAGAGGAGGAGGGACAATGACAAGAGATGAAAGGAGTTGAGGTTGGAACAGAAGCTAAATGTGGGAAAATGTATAATAGAGGACAATTTATCAGTCATTGGAAAAGAGAGTATTGTGATCTAGGGACATTTTGTTCTGCCAAGCATTAGGGAAGGTGGACAGTGTGAGACACCAATTTCTTGTTCCTGTCGGGTGTCAGGATTTGCTGTGTTATGGAGCAGCCATTATGGGTTCTCAGACAACATAACTTTAGGAGTTTCGGGACTTCTGTTTATCAAACTGGAACCGAGGAAGGAGATAAGGGATTTGGGGGCCACGTCGTTGCTGCCATAATCAAGCACCATGGATAGGAAACAATTCTGACATGGGCAGGATAAGTGGCCATTCTGCAGTCAAAGAGTATTAAATGGGATTCAGGAAGCATGGTTCCCGTCCTGACCCTGAGACTGAGAAACAGGGAAACTATACAACTGATCCAAACATTTTTTTTCAAATACTGAGATTACCTGTTGACATATATATACTCCTTCATTTCATCTTAAAATTTTCCTATACAAAAATGCAATTATCCCACTTTATAAACAAGAAAATGGACACTCAGCAAGTTAAATGAACGGGCCCAAGTTAACAAATCTGATAAACTAATGGAGGCAGGCTTTGCACTAAGAACCTCAGGATTTCAGATTACAGCCCTCTCCACTCTCCCACCTCACCGCCTAACTAACTAGGGAGGTCACACAGCCATTCCAGCTGTCTTGAGCCTCCAGGGGTTTGCCTGTAAAATTAGATAGCTTATCTAGATCAGTGGTTCCCAAATGTGTGTATGTATATGTACAAATGTGTGTATGTATGTATATGTGTGTCTATGTGTGTGAGACAGGCAGAGCCTCCACGATCACAAAATCTTACACAGACTTTGCTGGATGTAACAGACACTGGCAGAGCTGTGCTGAATAAAGAGTCTGGTGTCTCACCCCCTCCGTCCCCACTGTGACCGTGAAGAGATGCCAGAAAACATACAACTTTGCGGAGAAGAGTTTGAAAACCTCTGTGTAACATTCTGTGAACAAGAGCGTGTGTGTGTGTGTGTGTGTGTGTAGGTGGGAGGTGGTAAACACACTAACATGGCCTCTTTCTATTGCTCATCTTCAAAAGACTGTTTGGTCACAGTTTCACAGTGTGGGAATTCATTCCAAAGATAATTATTAAGCATCTGTAAGAGTGGAGTCTGAGGAGCCGGTCTCACTTCCGTCACTTGGAATTGGCAGCTGCTTCTCTTTCTGGAAGAAAGACCCATAAAAGATGGGGTTGTACAAATCCACTGACCTGGGTTCTCGTCCCAGCTCCAGCACTAAGCCGTGTGGTTTGGGGAACCTCTCCACTCTCTGGACATGGTTTCTCATTTATAAAATGAGTGTGATCTCCAAGACCCCTTCCAGCTTTGACATTCTATGATGTTATGCCTATTTTATGACTTCAAAAAAAATTAGATTTCTTTTAATTTCCATAGTGCTACATCCTATGGCTGACAGTCACCTGCCATGGATGAAATTACTTTTTAGGAACTACTTATTTGGTGCTCGTTTTAAATTTTTAAAGTATCCCCTTCAGGGCATAAACACATTTCTATATCCAGCTATTTAAATGTGAGGTAGGAAAAGGCTTAAACTCATAATTTTGCATTCTAATTTTGTAGTCTGGACTTTTAGTCTGGGTGTGAAGTCTGTGCAGGAAGAGCTATGTTTGAGAGTTGTGTGCCATGAGCAGTGCACACTGGGGCCTGGGGAAAGGAAGAGGAAGAAAGGCAATGTGCCCCACTGACAGAAGCCAGGTACGGACTCTGAGAAGGAATTTAACATCTTCCTTACCTCAGCTGCTCTTTCTTCTCACCTTTCACCCTCTCACCCATTTTCTGAATAGACTTCCGTGATTTTTCCACAAAAATCCTCTATTCAAAGTACATAAATTGCACAAAGGGTAAAATATTCTTTAGTATAATGGGCACAATGCATGCATGCAAACTAAAGGAACGATTAACCTAGATTCATTTTAAAATGTTTAACAGGGTAACAAATACTGGAGAGGCTGAGAGTAAAAGGTACTCATACAATTTGGTGACACTGTAAAATCTACAACCCTTTGGATAAGTAACTGAAATTCCAAAATCAGAATGACATTCCTCGTAATACTAGCCAAGAAAGTACATAAATAGTATTCATCTCTTCACCAAATATTTATTAAGCACTTGCATCATAATACCAAAAACTATTTAAATTGGTCAAAAAATAATTGAAATTTATCTATAGTAATCAAAAATTAAAACCAATATAAATGTCCAAATATAGGAGATGGATCTAGTGTGGCATATCAATTCATTCAAATATTATAAAGCTACTTAATGTTAAAATATATAAGCTGCTTAACATTAAAATATATACAGAACATGAAAACTACTGAAAATGTTTAGGCTATCATGTTAAACAGAAAAGCAAATCATAAAATGGTTTGTACACTAGTATCTCAAACCATGTAAAATATGTATTCATATGGCCAGCGATCTGAAAGAAATATGAAAAAGTGAAACTTGAGTTTTTATTAAAGTGATGATATTGTGTGTGATCCTTTTGAAGATGGTATTAAATGATGATACTATAGTACCTTTGTCTAGCAACAAAAGGGGGCTGTGTCATTCCCTAATGATACATTGTGTGAATGTGATAGTATTTAGCTACAGGAGAGACTTCTTAAGGTTCATGGTAATTCCAGTTCTATAATGTGGCTGCCCGAGTTCTGACCATTTGTGTGCACCAACTACATAGAAGATTATATAACCCTTTGGAAACTGCTGATACTTTCACAGCTCTAATTCTTTCTCTAGGGTAATATTGGAAAGTGGCTCCTTTGCAGATTTCATTTTCAAACTTTCCCCCTCAGTCTCTTTCTAATGAACTTTCTTTAAAAAAAAAAATCCTTCCTGAAATTTCATGCTGTAGTACTACCTGTGGGTATGAGTCCCCATGTGAGGATGTCAAATTTAATTAGATTGTGCTCTCTGTTATTTAATGACTTAACTAGGCTCACAAGTCCAAGATCATAACCTCCCTACTAGGCTGCCAAGTTAGCTATTTCAAGGAACAACTATTCATGTTATCAAACCACAATTATTTTAAACCATGCCCAGAAAATAATAAAAGTAGTAATGCTCACTTAATTAGATCCTTCACCTGAGGATACTCAAGCATTTTACAAGATTTCTTCACTCAGTCATATGCATAACACATGCAAGAAACAGGTGAGCAATATTAAAACGTACTTCTAAGGGCTTCTTAAAAAAAAAAAAAGACTCATCCTCGATTACTTCCTTTTCTTTTTATAAGAACTTTTCAACTCACTGGCAGATTCCGATGCAATCTGACAAAAGGATATGGAATCCAGAACTAGATAACACAATAAACATCTTTTTAAGGCAAAGAGATAAAGGGGATATATTTTTCTAGGTCCAAAAATGTTCTTTTATTCTGAAAATCTTTGAAGCCTATTCACTTTCTAGCCCTTCATTAATCATTCTGGTCTATAAAGTAGACCAGAAACCAATAAACATGAAACCAGTGAAACAACATATAACAAAAATGCCAGAACCTGAGAAAAAGCCTTATCAACTCCACAGGAGTCAAAAGGCACACAGGAAAAGGCAGCCTTATGTTCTGCATAAGGGCCACACTCCTTCAGCCCATTTGGCTTGAAGCAACACTTGGGAGACCACGTTGCTCTGTGAAAGTGCTGCCAGCCCTAGAATGATCTTCCGAGTGACTCCTTATCTATTCTGTTCACCACTGTTACCCAGCACCTAGGCCAGTATATCTTGCCTATAGTAAGTGCTTAGTACCAATCCATACTTGTTAAATAAATGAATCTACACTACTTTTGATTTATTGATCAGAAACAAATTTTCTCAGCTTGTAATTGAAATACTTTGCCCAGTGAATGGACTTTGATAGTAATTTGAACACACCAACTGTAAAGAGTACTTTACAAAACATTTTGGGGAAATTTGAATATGGTCTATATAGTAGGTACAATAGTGGCCCCCAAAGGATAGTCTAAGTCCTGATTCCCAATATCAGTGAAGACGACTTTTTATGGAAGTAGGTTCTTTGCAGATATAATTAAGAATCTCAAGATGAGATCATCCTCGATTTAGGGTGGACCCTAAATACAATGACTGCTGTCCTTAGAAGAGAAGACACAAACCAAAAAAAAAAAAAAAAAGAAAGAAAGAAACCACACGGAGACACAGTTGAAAAAGTCCTTCGCAGACACAGACAGAGATTGGAGCTACGCTGCCACAAGCCAAGGGATGCCTGGAGCAACCAGAAGCTGGAAGAAGCAAAGAAGGATTTTCCCCGGTAGCCTTCAGAGGAAGGGTATCCCTGCCACACCTTGCTTTTGGCCTTCTGGTCTCCAGAAGTGTGAGAGAATAAATTTGTATTGCTTTAAGTCCCCTAGTTTGTGGTAATTTGTTGTGGCAGTCCTAGGAAACTAATATAGACCTTATAGTAGATGGTATTAAAGAATAAAGGACTTATTGTTATTTGTGTTAGGTGTAATAATGGTATCGAGGCTATGTAGGAAAATATATAAATTTTTGAAATTAAAAATGTCACTATTTAGGGGTGAAATATCATATCTTCAATTGACTTTAAATATATCATCTAAATATAGATGATCTGACAAAATGTTAATAGTTGTTGAATGTAGAAATTAAATATTTGGATATTTACTATATTATTCTACTATTTCCTGTGTACTTGAAAAAATTAAATAAAATGCTGAAAATAAACACTGCCCTAAGCTGTCTTGTATCATGATATATGGTTCTTTAAAATAACAATCAGTTCTCCAAATAGACAAATTTTACAAATTATCTTCCAGTGTCCAAAAGAAAAGCACTAACCTCCATAATTTTTTCTTCAACACTGTGTGGCTGGCTTATTTAATCTTTCCACACTATGCTCTATGCATCTATCTGTCCAGCTTTCAAAATCAAATTGAACACTCTTCATGGTACATCTTCAAATTCTTTTCCTCAGGTTACAACTTTTTTTTTTTTTTAATCAGGGTATAGTTGTTTACAATGTTGTGTTAGTTTCTACTGTAAAGCGAAGTGGAGTTCCCTATGCTATACAGCAGGTTCTCATTAGTTATCTATTTTATACATATTAGTGTATATATGTTAGTCCCTATCTCCCAATTCATCCCACCCCCTCTCCCCCCCCTTTGGTGTCCATATGTTTGTTCTTTACATCTGTGTCTCTATTTCTGCCTTGCAAACCGGTTCATCTGTACCACCTTCTAAATTCCACAAATATGCGTTAACATACGGTATTTCTTTTTCTCTTTCTGACTTACTTCACTCTGTATGACAGTCTCTAGGTCCATCTATGTCTCTACAAATGACCCAGTTTTTTCCTTTTCATGGCTGAGTAATATCCCATTTTATATATGTACCACATCTTCTTTATCCATTCATCTGTCGATGGACATTTAGGTTGCTTCCATGACCTGGCTATTGTAAACAGTGCTGCAATGAACATTGGGGTGCATGTATCTTTTTGAATTATGGTTTTCTCTGGGTATATGCCCAGTAGTGGGACTGCTGGGTCATATGGTAATTCTATTTTTAGTTTTTTAAGGAACCTCCATCCTGTTCTCCATAGTGGCTGTATCAATTTACATTCCCACCAACAGTGCAAGAGGGTACCCTTTTCTCCACACCCTCTCCAGCATTTATTGTTTGAAGATTTTCTGATGATGCCCATTCTAACCGGTGTGAGGTGATACCTCATTGTACTTTTGATTTGCATTTCTCTAATAATTAGTGATGTTGAGCAGCTTATCATGTGCCTCTTTGCCATTTGTATGTCTTCTTTGGAGAAAGGCCTATTTAGGTCTCCCGCCCATTTTTTGATTGGGTTGTTTGCTTTTTGATATTGAGCTTCATGAGCTGTTTATATATTTTGGAGATTAATCCTTTGTCCATTGATTCATTTGCAAATATTTTCTCCAATTCTGAGGGTTGTCTTTTCATCTTGTTTATGGTTTCCTTTGCTGTGCAAAAGCTTTTAAGTTTCATTAGGTCTCATTTGTTTATTTTTGTTTTTATTTCCATTACTCTAGGAGGTGGGTCAAAAAAGATCTTGCTGTGATTTATGTCAAAGAGTGTTCTTCCTATGTTTTCCTCTAAGAGTTTTATAGTGTCTGGTCTTACATTTAGGCCTTTAATTCATTTTAAATTTATTTTTGTGTATGGTGTTAGGGAGTGTTCTGATTTCATTCTTTTACATGTAACTGTCCAGTTTTCCCAGCACCACATATTGAAGAGACTGTCTTTTCTCCATTGTATACCCTTGCCTCCTTTGTCATAGATTAGCTGACCATAGGTGCATGGGTTTATCTCTGGGCTTTCTATCCTGTTCCATTGCAAAATTAATGCACAGAAATCTCTTGCATTCCTATACACTAACAACAAAAGATCAGAAAAAGAAATTGAGGAAACAATCCCATTCACCATTGCAGCAAAAATACCTAGGAATAAACTTACCTAAGGAGGTAAAAGACCGGTACTCAGAAAACTATAAGACACTGATGAAAGAAATCAAAGCTGACACAAACATATGGAGAGATATACCATGTTCTTGGATTGGAAGAATCAATATTGTGAAAATGACTATACTACCCAAAGCAATCTACAGATTCAATGCAATCCCTATCAAATTACCAATAGCATTTTTCACAGAACTAGAACAAAAAATCTTAAAATTTGTATGGAGACACAAAAGACCCCTAATAGCCACAGCAATCTTGAGAAAAAAAATGGAACTGGAGGAATCAGACTCCCTGACTTCAGACTATACTACCAAGCTACAGTAATCAAGACAGTATAGTACTGGCACAAAAACAGAAATATATATCAGGTTACAACTATTGATTTAACCAGTGAACAGTCAATAGGTTTCTCCCAAATTCTATCCCTAATTCTTCCCCCAAACTTCCTAAGCGTCTATACAGAACAGCAACCCAAATCTCCACACGCCTCCCTCCATTCTCCTGTCCATGAGGTGGCAGGCTGATAATCATGCTTAGCAGTCAAATCTCCTCCGCAGAAGATAGCCTGTCTCCTCAGCTTCTGAAAATAGCTGATTGTCTACCCCAGAGAGATGAGATCAAAATCTGACAAATTGCCATTTATTTTACTTCTACTAGGTGATCCCAGCAAATGAAATTTTCTTTCTAGTATTCCTTGGATCTTTTTCATGCTGTTGCTGATCTTTGCTAGAGGGATAGAGCAGTCCATTTGCTCTATTTTATCACCAGAGGCTGTTCTAATTGTCTCTCAATGACAGCATCCTCTGGCCTACAGAATCTGTCTTTTGATCACTGGAATATCACTCAAGGCCCCAGTTGCACCACGGGCACGCCATTGTCTAGAGTCAGTGACATCTAGTATTGGCTATTCTTCATCCTGTTATGGCCCACCTCCTTGCAGAAGTATATATTAGATGGTTTAATCCCTTGAAGGATATCGTTCTCTCTTTATTTGGGTAGTGTAGACATGTCACAGATGGGCTTCATAAAGTGCCTGGCTGGCATTATTACAATGGGAAGACTATCTCTTCCAACTTCTCTTGCAGTGGATTCTGAGGAACCAGCCTCCATGGATTTCTATTCCCACAGCACACCACACACACACCACCACTAAATCATCTTTTGCAGCCCTTCCTTCCTTCTCCTTCCACTCTGTTTCAAATTCAAGTCATGGATTCGTTTTCCCAGAAATATGCAACCAGTGTTTTATCCTGATTACTGGTACCTTATCACCAAGGTATTAAAAGTGTTCTCCTCAAGAGTGAACCATGGGTTTGCCAATCTGCTCCAAGTACTTCTAAAATCAACTCCCTTCATAGTGAGGCATCTGAATCTTCACAGAGTCACTGTTTAGGATTCATGAAATGACTTTACATTATGAACGCTTTCCAGAATAACCTGTACATATGCTTGTAAATGACACCTCTGCAGCTTCTGTTGCACTGCTCTTCACATAGGTAGAACCTTTTCATCTTTCTGGTCCCAATTTAACCACTCCTTGGAGTGGTCTTACCTGATCACCCAATCGAAAGACCCATTCCCCAGGCATATTTTCATTGTAGCACTAATCAGAATATGAATTTATATAGTATTTTTGGGTTAATATTTACTTCCTTCACTTGGCTCCAAATTCCATGTCCATTTTCTTCATCACCATAAACCTAGCACAGTACCAGATAGATATCAGATGGTTAAATGAGTGCGTATAACATACATTCAAAGTCCATCTTTACCCTGTTTAACTGATGTCTGACATACAGTTTTAGACCCAAGCTTTTCTCTTAGAATAGGATTTTCCCTCCTCTTCTCCTCTATTTCTCTTTTTCCTCTCCTATCTCTCCTATTATTTCTCTTACTATCATCTCACCCACCCTCCTTCCTCTTTTCTTCTCTCTTCTCTGCCACCCTATTTATGAATTTTACGGATGACAGCTCACATATGGAAGATATATCACCACTTACTATCAGGTAATGAACAACAAAAATGAGAGCTGATTCATATTTTAAAGGGTCATAACTTTCAATCACATAATTTTGCCTAGCATCCCAACAGCTGTGATTTTAAAAGTCTTATCAAAATTCAGTCATGCTGGTATTGGTTCAAAACAGACTGAAGATAAAGCACTCTACATTCTACTAATTCATATTAATCATATACAAAGACATATCTATCTAAACACATTGATATATGTTTGTACATAGGGAGCACAAGCTGGGTTTTTTTGGAAAAACTAGTGTAAGCCAGACCTAAAATGCAAAACATCAGATGTGCAAGATAAGTAAAGCCTGCCTTCAAAAGGGGGAAAACATCATTCCTGTTGGTTTCTCTAAATTTCATTTGTTTGTTTTTTTAATCCTCCTTATTTTATGTGAGCCATAGTTTTCCCCACACTCATCAAAACTCTTCTTGAAGAGGTTGCAATGTATCAGAGAAGACATCCCTTCCTAAAGCCTCCTGTGATAGTATGTGATGATAAATCAATGTTGCCAAGGTTAAACAATATATTAATCATTCTTAAAGATATGCAAGTGTGAAGGAGACACACCCAAATGTATAAGTTCACCGTAAGCATCAGTAGAATAGTTACAACTCATGTTCTGGAATTAGACAGCCCTAGGTTTGAGTTCAGGTTTCACTCCTAGTAATCAAGTCACTTTAGACAAAGCATTGGACTCTTTGAGACTCACTTTTCTTATATGTAAAATAAGGGTATAATAATATCTACTTAATACGGTGATTAAATGGGCCTGAAAATTGATTAGCGTAATACAGTAATAAGTATATGGAGTAAGTACTCAATTAAATGATAGCTATTACTATTACTGTGATTCTCATCAGTATTGCTATGTTGTTGCGGTAGTGATGGTGATCACTTTGTTTTTGTCAAATGTGAAAAGAATGTGGCAAAATAAGGGAAGCCCATTCTAAGTGTTGCCATATGGAAAATACATCAAGTAAAGCAAATGTGGGTACTATAGGAAAATCAGCCTGGACTCTCAAAAGGAGATTAACATTAATCCCCTCTTTACTCATGAAGAAAGCTGGGGGCATTAGGGTGAGCAGATAGCCTACTCAATATCTCTTCTAGTATTTCCTACAGGCTCTTTCAAATGATAACTTGAGGAACCATTTGGGTAACATCAGCTCTATCACATTGCTCTAGGAATCAGTGAACACATCTGGATTAAAAAAGCTGTAAAAACGTTTGACAAATTCAAATCCAAATAAGTGTCATGTTTCATAAAAATTTGAATAAATTCAGCAATTAATTTTCTCTAAATTTGTTTTCCTTATTTGTTTGTAAGCTAGCTTTCTCATGGAAATTTCACAAACAAAAGATACCAAAATTTCTTTTGAAAGTGTTTTCTTGGGGAGATTACAGTTTTATTCTACCAAATTAAGATATTCATAGAAAAATGAACAGAAACATTTGCCTTTCATATCCTCAAATAACAACACAAGATTCAATTACCTATTTAAAGAGAACAAAAGGAAATCTAGAAGTTATAAAATATTCTCAGAGTAGTTATGAATAAAATCTAAATTCAGATCAATGTTAATACCACAGAGCTAAAATAAGCTGGAAATTCCAGCTTATTTTGTATTTTTATAGGCTAGACATAAATTTACTATACGGTATCACTGAGTTGCACTCCTGAATACCAATAACTACAGGCAACTGCCAATATACAAAGCATGCATTCCAAAATTTCATTTATAATTCAGTTGTTTGGAACTGGCAACAAGCTTCTCCCATACAAATAGTTATAATTTGTGGTTAAGTTCATATATAAGGCCATACATGATACTTTTACATGAAATCATTATAAAACATTTATATCTACAGAAAGAAACTAATTAATATATACTTTCAATATTAAAATATACACTAAAATAGTGAAATAAAAATAAAATGTTAAACTGGAATAAAGTTTATTATTTTATATTTATTCAAAATTTTATGCACTGGAGAAAAGAATGGCAAAACTCAAAAGGGAAGAGAGGTGTGGTGTCTTTGGTAGAATTTCCAAAGAAGGCTTAAAGGTATCTTGAAGGCCTTCAGAGGTTATTAGGCCAGATTCTCTTTTTCCCTAAAAAATTTCAGATCTTACAGATGCTACAGGTAGGCTTTCAGAACCATATTTACATATCGTCAGTTACTGACTAAAAAATGTAATGGAGGGAGAAAAAGAGAGGGTAAGTGAATTACAAGGAGATGTGGGTGAGGTGGGGGGAGGCAGATATTAAATAAGCATGCAGAAATGTCTGGAAACAAAGGAGATTGCCTAGAGGAAATCTGAGCTGTATGCAGAGAATGACAGAGGTCCAGGGTTGTGTATAATCCTTTGGTAGCAGATTAAGAAAGTGCTGGGGCAGAAATCGGGGCCAATTTATTCTAGGAGCTATCTACAAAATGGCAGGGGGGGTGTTTCTTCATGACAGTTTGGTTGCCAGAGAATGTACACAAGTTGTAAGAAGGTAAACACCAAGCAGGCTCTGCTGTGATGCACTTATTAAGCCTTTCATGCTTGTGGATAAAACACTTTCGCTTGTCTTTACCAGGCTGACATGCAAACCTTACGATCTTAGAAATGCTCAATGCTCACCGGTCCTCTCTAGTCATGTATTGGGTATTGGGTTTTAGCTTGTTAGCACATTATGATACTGCTTCTTAACTAGTGGAGCAAACACTAAATGGGTGGTAGAAAGAAGGACATTTGATATTATATTCATATATACTATAGTGCTATGCTCTTGCAGCTGTTTTCATGTATTTCAAAATTTGTTTGATTTCTGACTTCCCATCTGACAGTATACCCAGCGAGAAGTCCAGAGGGACTCTATGAATAACCTTTTCCCTATAATGCAATAGTGCTGTCCCTAGTCTGTGGGTTATGTCATCTTCAGTTAAACAGTGGCTCAATCAGTGTGAAGACAGCCTTCGTATTGTTACCGTAGAAAGGTTTCTCCTTTGTGACTAAGCCTTTTCCAGCTGTTGAGGTGTTCACCAATTGCTACCTCAGCTTCTTAGAACCCACTCGGCTTGTGAGCGCCGATGCATTTACTGTACTAGTAATTAATGCCGTTAGCTTTGTAATTAAAAAAATTTTTTTTTGCCTTTATATTCAGGGTGATAATGCTGCAAGTAAAAATTAATTAAAATGAGATGAATTGCCTTCAGTTAAACGAAACAGAAAGAGAAAGGGAGGGGTAGCGGGGGAGGAGGGACCTGATTAAGGGTTTGCAGCCTTATTAATGAAGCAAACTGAGGAGGCTGGGCTTCAGATTTTCCCGATTCTTTTTCCTTTGTGTTACAGTCTGGGTTAATGGAGCCCAAAACTATCAGTTGGTGAGGGAATACAAAGAAGTTCCATTTTTCCTCCATTTGGCTATGGGTCACTATGAAGACCACAAACATGAACGCCCATGTTTGTCAAGCCCCACTCTAATGTTCCCTTATTGGTCTGTTTGAAGTAATGGGCTGTGAAATTGGCTTTTATATTATTATTAATTAGATCTGATGCCTGATTTTTTTTAACACTTGATGAAGCAAAAAAGTCTGGTACTTTTTATAGGACAAAGTCCTGACAAATTCAGTTATTGATTATAACAGAGCTTGAGTGGGAAAATCTGACTTCTTCCCATCCTGAAAGCAAAGGCCTCGTGATCACCTGCCACTCCCCTGATTTTTCTGAATTCAGCCTCCCAAGTCTGTCTGAGGGGCACAGCTCGTTTAAATTAGCGTAACACACCAGCATTCTAAATTTCACAAAGGAACAACAATTAATCAATAAACATGTGCTTAATGAAATCCTGGTGTGTACCTTAGGATTATTTCAGTGGTTCAGGGGATAGAGAAACGGTGAAAAAACAACCCTTGTCTTCGAAGAACTGATACACTCACTAAAAAAAAAAAAAAAACACAGCCAAGTTGCATGAACCACTTATAAGTGGGCAACTGAAGCCTAAAGGCTCTGACACTCTGAGTGAAAGGGATTTGTATAAAAGAAGGGGCACTGTGGTCTGGAAGTCAGTGATGACTTCATGGGGAGAATCAGCCAAAGAAAAGAGCAGAAAAAAAGGACACAGTTAAGGAGGAAAGAACTTTCATCAAGGCTAAGAACATATAATATATTTATATAAATATATATATATATTTATATATATATATTTATATTTATATTTATATTTATATATGTATCTCAAGTCATTGATCAGGAAGGGAAAAACTACTGTCGGCAAGTAAATAATTGTGGAATTTCTCTAATGCTCTCAGAGGCTTCTTTTATACTCTAACAATTACTGGCAGACTCCTTTGGTTCTGTTTGGTGTTCTATAGATTGTCACACATTGGACATTCTACCTTTTGAAGCCTTGAATCTCTGATATGCCTTTGTTACATTTTCAGCCAGAAACATATTCCCACAGCTTATGGAAGGGAATCATTACATGGTTCATCTCTCAAAGTTAGGGCCCGAGTCTTGGTGCATGAACTGAGCATATTTAGAAAAATAATACTTTGAACCAACAGCTCTCCGTGTGGGTTTTGAAATTTGTACAGAAGCTGCTGGGGAGCCTTCAGATAATCTCTTGGAAGTACTAAATATAGTTCTTCAAATTCCACAGTCATCCCACGTTTGGGGCCACTTCACTAGCATCTCCAGGTAACAACTTTCCAAGAAAATGGTAGTAAGTGTGACCATATGACTTACTTTTTCAACGTCTGTTCTCAGATGTTACCAGTTGTAAAATTAGATTCCTCAGATTTAAGAACAAAGTTGACATTCTCTTCGTAAAGCCATCTGTATTTGTGCAAAGGGAATTTCTAAAAGTCCCTTCAACCAAAGATGTTTAGAGAAAAAATGTTCACTTGGTTCATTCAATATCTAGATGGAACAGTCTGTTGAGCCCTAGAGAAGCTGCCCAGATGCGTTATAAAGGCCTTGGCTTGGTTGCAGAGCATCTGCAATTTCCAAATATGGGAAATCAATCCAAGCTCCAGCTAGTTCAGCCTGAGAAAGAGACAGTTTAAGAAGCATTTTTTTTTTTTTTTTTTTTAGCAGCAGGGTGGATATGCTGCCTGAGGCAAGGAAGGTCCTGAGTCTCAGATGAGCACAGGTCTTAAACACCAAGAAAGTAGAGCTATTAGGTTAAATGAAACTAGCTGGGCTTTGATGGATGTCAGATGGGCTTCTGAGCAGCTGCTGAACTACTCAAACTAGGGAGGGGCCTATACCAATCAGAAGCATCCTTTCACTACATTAGTCAGAAATTAGAAAGCAAGGAAAATGTATTTAAACGCCGCCCCCCTCCACTTCCTGCCTGCCTTTATAATGTGTGACAATGTACTATCAAGTGTGTGTCACTGACAAAACTAAAGTACACAGTTGATTCTCCAAATCTTTGGTTTTTATATGTAATAGTAAAAGTAATGTTATATATTAGTACAGAAAATGGAAATGACATTTGAACATCTACTATGTGTCACTCACTTTTAAAAGGTACATTATATATGTTATTTCATGAAGTTATCAAAATAATTATTGCAAAAATCATCTTCTCTAAAGACGTCAGAGTAAATCTAAGATATGGCCTTACTATATATAGAAAATATACCTCCACAATTCCTGTGACTATATTCTATTCTTACACTTGGATTAAATAAAGGACTGAAGGATAAATCTTGTCTATTATTTTAATCCAGATACTATATGGGATTTAGACTAAAATGAGTCTTACTTTCTAGCTTTTAGATCTCATTTCCAAACATTACTCTTTCTCACATACGTCAACACAAATTTTAGAATTATTTGATCTAGTTCTGTGAAAAATGCCATTGGTATTTTGATAGGGGTTGATTGCAGTGAATTGATAGGCTGCCTTGGGTAGTATGGCCATTTTAACATTATTGATTCTTCCAATCCATAAGCATGGCATATTTCTTCACTTGTTTGTGTCACCTTTAATTTCTCTCATCAGTATCTAGTAGTTTTCCAAGCATGGGTCTTTTACCTCCTTAGTTAGATTTATTCCTAGTTATTTTATCTTTTTGATGGCATTATAAATGGAATTGTTTTCTTAATTTCTCTTTCTGATAGTTGTTAGTGTATAGAAACACAACAGATTTCTGTATATCACTTTTGTACCTTGCAACTTTACTGAATTCATTGATGAGTTCTAGTAGTTTTTTGGTGGCTTCTTTAGGATTTTCTATGTATAGTATCATGTAATCTGCAAACAGTGACAACTTTACTTCTTCCTTTCCAATCTGGATGCCTTTCATTTCTTTTTCTTGTCTTGTTGTTAGGCAAGGACTTTCAATACTATGTTGAATAAAATTTGTGAGAGTGGGTATCCTTGTCTCGTTCCTGATCTTAGAGGAACTGCTTTCAGCTTTTCACCATTGAGTACAATGTTATCTGTGGGCTTGTCATATATGCTTTCTTATTATGGTGAGGTATATTCCCTCTATATCTACTTTGTTGAGAGATTTTATCATAAATAGATGTTGAATTTTGTCAAAAAACTTTTCCTGTATCTATTGAGATGATCATGTGATTTTTATTCTTCAATTTGTTAAGTGGTATATCACATTGATTGCTTGGAGATAGTAAACCATCCCTGCATCCAGGGAATAAATCCCACTTGATCATGGTTTATGATACTTTTAATGTATTATTGAATTCCGTTTGCTAATATTATGTTGAGGATTTTTGCATTTATGTTCATCAAGTATATTGGCCTGTAATATTCTTTGTTTGTAGTATCTTTGTCTGTTTTTGGTATCAGGGCTGGCCTTGCAGAATGAGGTTGGAAACATTTCTTTCTTTTCAATTTTGAGGAATAGTTTGAGAAGGATAGATATGTTTGGTAGAATTCACCTGTGAAACCATCTGGTCCTACACTTTTGTTTGCTGGGAGTTTTTGATTACTAGTCTAATTTTCATAACAATTCATGCTAATTCAAATTCTTTACTAGATTTTCTATTTCTTCCTAATTCAGTCTTGGAAAACTGTATGTTTCTAGGAATTTATCCATTTCTTCTAGGTTGTTCAATTTGTTTGCATATACCTGTTCATAGTAGTCTCTTATGATTGTTTGTATAATACTTCTATGGTATCAGTTGTAACTTCTCTTTCATTTCTAATTGTATCTATTCTGGACCCTCTCTTTTTTCCTTGATGGTCTGGCTAAAGGTTTATCAATTTTGTTTATCTTTTCAAAGAAATAGCTCTGAGTGTCATTTACCTTTCTACTTTTTTTAGTCTTTATTTCATTTATTTCTGCTCTAATTCTTATTACTTCCTTCCTTCTATTAACTTTGGCCTTTGGTTGTTCTTCTTTTTCCAATTCCTTTAGGTGTAAAGTTAGATTGTTTAACATTTTCTAATTCCTTGAAGTTGGCCTGTATCACTATGAATTTCCCTCTCAGAACTGCTTTTGCTGTGTTCCACAGATTTGGGAAAGTTGTGTTTCCATTTTCACTTGTCTCAAGGCATTTTTTATTTCCTCTTTGATATCTTCATTGACCCATTCGTTGTTTAGCAGAATGTTGTTTAGTATCCACGTGTTTGTGTTTTTCCTAGTTTTCTTCTTGTAATTGATTTCTAGTCTCATAATAATGTGATTGGAAAAGATACTGGGCATGATTTCAATCTTCTTAAACTTATTAAAACTTGCTTTGTGGCCTAACATGTAATCTATCCTGGAGAATGTTCCATGTGCATTTGAATGTGTATTCTGCAATTTTTGAATGGAATGTTCTGTGTATATCTATTAAGTCCATCCAATCTAATATGTTGATTAATGCCAATGTTTCCTTATTCATTTTTCTGTCTAGATGAGCTATCCATTGATCTAAGTGGGATAGTAAAGTCCTGTACTATTACTGTCTTACTGTCAACTTCTCCCTTATGTCTGTTGACATTTGCTTTATATATTTAGATGCTCTTATGTTGAGTGTATAAATATTTACAATTGTTACATTCCCAGATTGACCCCTTTCTCATTATATAATGCCTTTCTTTGTCTTTTTTATAGTCTTTGTATTAAGGTCTATTTTGTCTAATATGAGTATTGTTACCCCAACTTTCTTTTTCAGTCCCATTCGCATGAAATATCTTTTTCCATCCCTTCAGCCATCTTATTTCTTTTGATTGGAACATTTAATCCATTTACTTTTAAAGTGATTATTGATTGGTATATACTTATTGCCATTTTGTTAATTGCTTTCTGGTTGGTTTTGTAGTTCTCTGTTTTTTCTTCTTCTCTTGGTCTCTTCCCTTGTTTTTTGATGATCTTCTTGAGTATTATGTTTAGGTTACTTTCTCTTTCTCTCTCTCTTTTTTTGGTATATATTGTAGGTTTTTGGTTTGTGGTAATATTCATATATATTGACATTATATGATACGTGCTTAAATATGAATGCATTCTAAAGGCAATGCATTTTCACTACTCACCCCCCCCATGTTTTATGTTTTTGACATCATATTTTACATCATTTTATATTGTGTATCCCTTAATTTCTTATTGTAGAATAGCTGATTGTACAACTTTTGTCTTTAAACTTTCATACTAGCTTTTTAAGTGGTTGATCTACTGCCTTTCCTATATATCTGCCCTTACCGGTAAGATTTTTTTCTTTCATATATTTTCTTAGTTCTGATAGTGGCCTTTTCTTTTCTGCTTAAAGAAGACCCTTTAACATTTCTTGTAAGGTCAGTTTAGTGGTGATGAACTCCTTTAGTTTTGCTTTATCTTTCCTCCAAATTCTGAATGATAACCTTGCTGAGCAGAATATTCTTGGTTGTAAGATTTTCCCTTTTAGCATTTTAAGTATATCTTGCCACTCCCTTCTGGCCTGCAAAGTTCCTGCTGAAAAGTCAGCTGATAGTCCTATAGGGGTTCCCTTGTATGTGACTAGTTGTTTTTTCTTGCTGCCTTTAAAATTAAGATTAATTAATTAATTTAAAAAGATTAATTAATCTTTTGCCATTTTAATTATGATGTATCTTGGTGTGGATCTCTTTGGATTCATCTTATTTTGGACTCTCTGTACTTTCTGGACCTGTTTCCTTCTCTGGGTTAGGGAAGTTTTCAGCCATTATTTTTTCAAATAAGTTTTCTGTCCTTTTCTCTCTCTCTTCTCTTCTGGGACCCTTATAATACGGATGTTAATATGCTTGATGTTGCTCCAGAAGTTTCTTAAACTATCCTCATTTTTTTCCATTCTTTTTCTTTTTGATATTCTGATTGGGTGATTTCCATTATTCTGTTTTCCATGTCGGTTATGTGTTCTGTATGATCTAACCTGCTATTGATACCCTATAGTATTTTTTTCATTTTAGTTATATTCTTCAGTGCTTATTAGTTCTTTCTTATATTTTTTAACTCTTTGTTGAGGTTCTCACTGTGTTCCTCCATTCTTCTCCTGAGTTTGGTGAGCATCTTTACACCATTATTTTGAAGTCTTTATCAGGTAAATTACTTATCTCCATATCATTAGGGATTTGTTTCTTGGATTTTATCTTTTTCTTTCATTTGGAAAATATCCTTTGTCTCCTCATTTTTTTGACTTTCTGCATTTGTTTCTATGAATTAAGTGAAGCAGTTTTCCTCCTGGTCTTGAAGGTGTGGCCATAGAAGTATCCCCTGTGTAGACTGTGCATGCTGGCAGCTTTGGCAGGCTGGCTGGATCTGGAGCAGCACAGAACAGGGGGTGTCCCAGGGCATGCTGCCTTGGAGCAGCCATAGCAGAATTATTGGAACTGAAGTGAGTGCAGGCTACAGAGTCCCAGAGTGAGCAATGCCAGGGCTGCCATAGCAGGATAGTGAGAGCTGAAGTGAATGTAGGCTAGAGGGGTCCTGGGGAATGCTGTGTCAGGGATACCCTGGTGGGATAACTAGAGCTGGCCTGGGTGTGGGTGTGGGAGCCTGGGGGACACTGCATCAGAACTACCTTGGTGGGATGGCTGGAGCTGGTGTGGGCCAGGGGCTTGGGGTGAACTGGGGTAGCCTTAGCAGGCCAGCTAAAATGCCTGGATCATCTTCCCATCTGTGTTATCAAGGTTGAGAGGGAATGCAAAAAAGGTCACTCTCTGGTATCTCTGACCGAGGAGAGAGTTCCAGCAGTTCCCCATAGACACTCTAGGATTAGTAAATGGATTTTCCTCATGTATAATTTAGGTGCCCTTTAAACCAGTGTGTGTAGAAGCTATTCAATCAGTCCTTAGTTCTTCTTCAGGAGGAATCACTCTAAATGTATGTTCAGATTCAGTGTGCCTATGCAAGGAGGTGTGTTCAGGGTCTTTCCATGCTGCCACCTCAGACCGTTTTCAGTTTTTTTGTAGATTATTTATTTGTAATGCAAAAGAGCTATACTAGATGATTTAAAAGATCATGTCCTACTCCAAAACACTATGTCTCTACAATTTAAACAAAATATATTTTTTCAGACCCAATTTCCCCATTTAAAATAAGCCATTTCAAAATCTGAAACATAAAATTGAAGACACTAAGATTCATTTCTGATGCTGATGTCAAAACCATCAGAATTATAATTTGTATGATTATAATTAGTATAATTATAATTTAGTTAGAATACAAGGTCTAGTCATAACTTAACATGCTATTAAAATCCACTCTCCACTCTTTACATTCTTCTTCAAAAAGAATCAAGAAAAGGTGAGCCTAACATCAGTATTAGTAACAACATATAGATCCTATAAGTAGTGTGTTCCTTTTATCTTAATAAGTGCAATTCTTTGTTCAATATGCTAAAAAGAAAGTGCAGCATTCAAATAAGTAGCAATTTGGTTAATTTTTTCCTTTGTTTTCTCTCTTCTTTTGCTTAGCCTCTATAGTAGCAAAGCAAAGCAGGAAAAAAGGAGAGCAAAAAGTTTTGCCATTACATATAAGGTAATGAAGTATGTAATGGAAACCTAGTATAGTTCTAGGCACATGAGCTTCATACATGTCTCCTAAGCCAATTAATACAGAGGTACTGTAATTATAGGATATCTACTTCCATCCTCTTCATTTATTTTCACCATTATTTACTATACATTCACACTAGCATTGAGTCCTCACAAAAACCTTAGAGACACTGTTAGCCCTATTTTATATATGAAAAAACTGAGATTTAAAGAGAATTCTGAGTGGCCAGAGGTCATACAACTCACTGACTGGGACTCAAGCACAGGCCATTTAACTCTGAAGCCTATGTTTTATATCTGCACAATTCAACAACACACTAAACCAAGTTCTCCTGTGTGTCTTAGGAAGATGTGTGATGGAGAGATAGAGTATCAGTGGGCTGACATGCAAAGGCCAGTCCAAATAAATTCCTTCAGCAGGGTTTCTCAGCCTTGGCACTATTGACATTATTGGAAGAATAATACTTTAATGTGAGGGACAGCCCTGTGCATTGTGGGATGTTTAACAGGTTCTCTGGCTTCTACTCACTAGATCTTATTAGCATCCATACCTTCCCTCACCAAGATGGGACAATCAAAACTGTCTCTAGACATTGCCAATTGTTTCTCTGGATGGTAAAAATCACTGCAGGTTGAGAAGCTCTCTTCTAGAGGAATGATGTCTTTACCATGACCACCTGAGTCATCAATCCCCACGGGGTCCCAGTATTTATCACAGGCCTTCTGGGGCTTGGACCATCCTGGTTCTCTCCTACCAAGGGATTGACTCCCTCAAAGGTTCACTAAACAATATGATCATTTTGGCCTTCTCTAAGCTAATCGAGATTTTTTGGTCACTGCATCATTGTTTTGATCCTGCCTGACATTTCTGAGAAATGTTTAAGATTCTAGAATAGAAGCACAAATTAGTTGCAATTTTGAAAACATTTTTTTCTGATCTTTTTTACTATCCCTACATAATTGTGATCTGCTTAAATACCTGCCCTGACTGCTACAGGGGCTTACTCATGTTTGGGACCATGGCTAAGCAGACAGTACTTTCTGAGTCCACCTGTCTAGAGTACTTATCCCGTGGCACATAACTCAGGTGCAAGATATCCAGAAAGGGAAGGCACAAAGGATAGGAAGGAGATAACTGTGTCTAACACCTTTATACAAAACCTATTTAATGGATGGTACTAGAGCCCCTTCCCCATGTTGTCATGTTAGTTTTCTAATCTTTCTTCCCTGTGCCCAATATAATCAGTCCATAATATTTCAGTCCACCTGCCCCTCCTTTAAAATTAGCTAAGAAAACACAAAGCTGATATCAAGGCATCCCATATGTATTGGTATTTGCTGACTTGAGCAGAAAATGTGCCTAATATAAAAATGAAATGATGACATGGCTACCTTGTGTTTTTTTTTTTTTGGAAGTAGCAATGCTAAACCACTCTACCTGTAGTCTTAAAAACAGACTGAGTTTTGTGCTTTTATTTTTCCTCTCACCCCATTCATCATCAGCATTACATTCTATAACCATAACCCAACTGACAAGGTTTTGATGACTCACAAGGTGAGACTGAATTTAGCTTAGTTCTCCCTATGTGGCAATGTACAGTTATGCTGTTAGAAACTATGAGTAGTAGACTTGCATTTGTGTCATGTCACCTGTGATAGTCCAAGTCTAGAATAAAGGGAATCTATTCCAGTTACTCTTCTGTGAGTGTTGCTGACCTCACCACAGGACTGTGAAATATATATAGTCCTCTATGGGGAGAGTAAAGTGGATGACCTGGGGGTCCAGTCATGATATTCTGCTGAATAAATGTTCAAGTGGGAACACACATGCACACACACCGCCATATGTCTCTGTCTTGATAAAGTTCACTCACTGAACTAGAGAAAAGTGAAGTGACTTCCTGGCTCACTAGGCTTTAGAATTATAACTCGAGTTCCAAAAATTCTAGAATACAAAATCCAGAATGTATTTTTTTTAAAAAGGGGAAGAAAAGATTGGTGAAATCAAGACCTACTGAAAGTCAGGAATCCTATTCTTAAATTCCTGATTAAATTTAAGACAAGGTACTATATTAGGGAATGTGTTGTTTGATTCATTGAATAAATTAACATATAACATAAATAAGAAATGATTTAACATTTTAACTGATCGAAGCAGAAAAGATAAATCTGCAGAATAATCAAAAGGGACCAAAGTGTGTGTGTGTGTATGTGTGTGTGTATGCCTTCCAATTAGTAGAGGAATACAAGGTATATAATAGTTCTGGAAGAGAGTCACGCATTTTAGATTTAGAATAATTTTCAAAATGTAATTCTTACTTTACCCATATGTAGAATACACTTAACAGGTTTCCTAACTAATGGTCATCTAACCTCTGCTTGAACTCTTCCAGAGATAGAGAGCTCACTATTTAAAAGGTCTATATTATTCTGTTGGATGGATTTACTTGCTTTGTCATTCTGATATTAATCTGACATCTTTCCATCTGACCCCTCTTTACATATCTCATTCTCACTAGCCCTAGTTCTGACTATGCAGAATTAGTTCTACTAATTCAGAATTAATATACCTCTTCTTCCCATGCCAGCCCTTTATGAATTTGGAGACAGCCATGTCTGTCTTTCTCCTCTAAGTTAGGTTTATTCATTTAGGTTACATTCCTTGCATAAACAAGTTTATGATTTACAAACTTTGACATGTGAAGTTCCCTCAATTGGACATACTCTAGCTGCTATTGCCCTCTTCAATTTTTTTCTCACTTTTGTGATCATAGTGTATATACAGATAGTTACATATAAAAAAGCCACTAAGCATCATATCATAAGTATTTCTTCATGTTTTTTAAAAAGGTTTTGTTTTTAGAGCAGTTTTAGGTTTACAACAAAACTGAGAAGGAGATGCAGAGATTTCCCACATACTCTCTGCCCTCACACATGCATAGCCTCCCCCATTATCAACATCAGTCACCAGAATGGTACATTTTTTTAACCTACATTGACATATCATAATCACCCAAAGTCCATAGTTTACCTTAGGGTTCTCTCTTGGGTTGAACATTCTATGGCTTTTGACGAATATATAATGACAAATATCATTATAATATCATACAGAATATTTTCACTGCCCTAAAACTTCTCCATTCTCTGCCTATTCATCCTACCACTCCAATCTGGCAACTACTGATTTTTCTGTTGTCTCCATAGTTTTGCCTTTTTCAGAATTTCATATAGTATGTTGCCTTTTCAGATTGGCTTCTTTCACTTAGTAATTGCATAAGATTCCTCTATGTCTTTTCATGGCTTGACAGCTCATTTGTTTTTAGCACTGAATAATATTCTATTGTCTGGATGTACCACAGTTTATTTATCCATACAACTACCAAAAGACATCTTGGTTACTTCCAAGTTTTGGCAATTATGAATATAGCTGGTATAAATATCCATGTGCAGGTTTTTGTGCGGATATGAATTTTTAACTCTTTTGGGTAAATACCAGGGTGCACGACTGCTGGATCATATGGTAAGAGTATGTTTAGTTTTATAAGAAACCGCCGAACTGTCATCCAAAATGGCTATACTGTTTTGCACTCCTACAAGAAATGTATGAGAATCACTGTTGCTCCACATCCTCACCAGCATTTGGTGTTGTTAGTATTCAGGATTTTGGTCATTCCAATAGGTGTGTAGTGATATCTCACAATTGGTTTCAGTTTGTATTTCCCTGGTGACATATGATATGGAGCATCTTTTCATATGCTTATTTGCCATCTGTATATCTTCTTTGGTGAAATATCTGTTAAGGTCTTTGGCACATTTTTCAATTGGGTTGTTTGTTTTCTTATTATTGAGTTTTAAGAGTTCTTTGTATACTTTGGATAGCATTCCTTTATCAGATGTGTCTTTTACAAACATTTTTTTCCCAATCTGTGGCTTGTCTTCTAATTCTCTTGATATTATCTTTTGCAGAGCAGATGATTTAAATTTTAATGGAGACTAGCTTATCAAATTTTTTTCATGGACTGTATCTTTAGTTTTGTATCTAACAAGCCATCATATACTCAAGGTCAACTAGGTTTTCTCCTTATATTATCTTCCAGAAGTTTTATGGTTTTGTATTTTACATTTATGTCTATGATCCATTTTGAGTTAATTTTTGTGAAGGGTCTTTGTGTAGGTTCATATTTTGTATGTGGATGTTCCAGTTGTTCCAGTACCATTTGTTAAAGAGACCATCTTTGCTGGGTTGTATTGCCTTTCCTACTTAATCAAAGATCAGTTGACTTTATTTATGTGGGTCTATTTCTGGGCTCTCTATTCTGTTCCACTGGCCTATTTATACATTCTTTCGCCAATACCAGGCTGTCTTGATTATTGTAGCTTTATAGTAAGTCTTTAAGTTTGTCAGTGTCAGCCTTCTAAATCTGTTCTTCTCCTTCAATACTGTATTGGCTATTCTGGGTCTCTTGCCTCTACCAATAAACTTTAGAATTAGTTTGTTGATATCCATAAAAAAACTTGCTGGGATTATTTTTTCTTATTTTTACAAAATCTTTATAATGTAGAAAATAGTCTCAAATTACATAATTAATAGTTGTTATAAAGAAGTGTGTTCTGAGAACAAGTCAAGAAGCTCTACAAAAACAAATATCCTGTAATCTTCTCTTTGTGAAGGAGATATTCATGAATGAGTGCTTGATTGAACAAGAATAATATCTCTCATGAATGATATATGTAAGACAAGTGGAGTCCAGGTCTCCTGAAGCTTCTATAAGACCCATAAGTTTCCATAAAGTCTTCCATAAGACCTTAATGAGAAAACCACATCTCTGGACTTGGATCTGCTGCTTTGGGGATATCAAAACAAAACCTTGCCACTTAGCTCCAGGTAGGGTGGGGCGGGGGTGGTGGGGGACAATCCACAGTAGCAAGATCCATAAGAAGATTTGTAGGGAATTCCTTGGTGGCCCAGTGGTTAGGACTCTGTGCTTTCACTGCCGAGGGCCAGAGTTCAAACCCTGGTCAGGGAACTAAGATCCCACATGCTGTGCAGTGCGGCCAAAAATATAAATAAATAAATAAAATTAAAAAAAAAAAAGGTTTGTAGTAAGTAAGAATGTTATATTATTAATTTACATTGAGAAATATATCTGTCAAGTAAGCCAAAACATTTATACTAGACCTGGCTGACACAATTTCTCTCCTAGAGAAAACACTATAGAAGAAGGAAAATTGAAATTCACTTCAAGTGAAATTGAACTTCACTTGATGAGCATGAGATCAGGGTAAAGCCAAAATGAAAAATGATCAATATAGCTTGCAGCACCAATTAAAGAAGTTGCATTCTTAACTCATGTCCATGGACTCTTGGGCTTTAAGGCAGCTGTGAAACCCAAGATATTGTAAGGAAAAAAGTGTATTTATATGCAAATGTTTATTTTTCAAGAGTGAAAAGGCAATAGTTTCATCAGATCCTCAAGAGAGTCCATAAAACAAACAATGTTAAGCATTAAATAATATGTCTTGCCCAGTAAACAGGAAATCTTATGTCATCTGTACAGAAATTTATTTTCCTAACACGACTTACAGACACACACGTTTCTCTTACACTCACTTTGTTCCAGGTTTTAGCAAGCCACCCTTTTTGTTAATATGCTCTTCATGTACACAATTTCTTAATGTATACTCTTCTTTATATTAAAAACTGCCCATAAAAATATATAAAATTATGACACACATCACAGCATTTAGGGTATACTTGTTTCTCAAATTCCCTAGTCACATATTTAAGGACTGTTTCTGAGGGGTGGCTACATCTGCGATCAATAAATGTCATCCCCTGAATATCTTCATGTTCTAAGGGCATCACAGATGAGCTCCCAAATATGTGTTCCAGAAACCTTCAGAGAAGCAACATTTGCAAGGGCATATCTATTGATGTTGGGGATATAATCCTATGCAAAGAAAAGCAGATTTGTATTCATCACTTTTTACCTTTACATATCACTTTTGGTAACTTGAGAGACTGGAAATTTGACACAACTATACAACTACCATAAAAATAGGACTTTCTTGGGCTTCCCTGGTGGCGCAGTGGTTAAGAATCTGCCTGCCAATGCAGGGGACACGGGTTCAAGCCCTGCTCTGGGAAGATCCCACCTGCTGCAGAGCAACTAAGCCCACGCGCCGCAACTATTGAGCCTGCGCTCTAGAGCCCGTGTCACAACTACTGAAGCCTGCGCACCTAGAGCCCGTGCTCCGCAACAAGAGAGGCCACTGCAATGAGAAGCCTGCGCACCGCAACGAAGAGTAGCCCCTGCGCTCCACAACTAGAGAAAGCCCGCGTGCAGCAACGAAGACCCGACACAGCCAAAATAAATAAATTAAATAAATAAATTTATAAAAAAAAAAATAGGACTTTCTCTTTAGACTCAACTTAACCATATGGGTGGGTCTTCCCTTCTTCTCTCATATATTCAGACTGCACATTCCCTCCCATGTGTTATTTTGCTCAATGGCTTCTATCTCTATGGAATACAGGAACTGAAGACTACCAAAGAAAGAAGAGTAGGATAAAACAAACTGCCAGGGAAAAATATCCAAAAACTCATCACAGAGAGAAGGGAAAAATTGAGGTCTCCACAGATGAGTGCTTTTAATTAGGAAGAGGGCTGAACGGCAAAGAGCTTATGCTAATAAGCAGCCTCTTTTAATCAGCTTATTAAAAAGAAACATTTTTAACATCCAAAATAGTTTCAAAAATGGTAATTATTAGAAAAGCATTAGCAGTTTGATGGTGGGGGAAGGAAAGATCTGGTCATGAACTGAAGTTAAAAAGCTTTTTAGATACTCGGGGCAGGCCCAGAGGTCCTGAAGAAGTGGGACAGCACCAGTGTAGGCATGTTCTGTGTCAGCTTCATCTTTTTTCTTTTATAAAAGACTAACTCTTTTCTATTCCAGGTACCCTGGTTTCCCATTTTGCCTCCTTTCTTTTTCATTTTTTTTCTCTTGCTGCCCTTTTATCATTTCTAACATGTTTTCCCCAATACGTTTCCTGCTTTTTTTTTGTTGTTCCAAGGCTTTGGTTCCACTTTCTTTGCTCTTATAAATATGCTTTCCTTGTGCACAGATCTTTACAGTCCAAACTTGAATTTTAACATGAAAAAAAATCTATTAATATTTGGCTTGTAAGAAATATTTCCAGCACTTTCACTGTGTTCTGCATCTAGTTAGAAAAAAACCTCCAAAAAGTTATTGAATTATATTCCAATATGGATTAAAATATCAGGATATACCTTACCCTGAAGCAAGCTCCTAATTTTATTGTTAGTTAAGGTATAAGCAGAAAACATAATCCTCTGAGTCTTTAAAAGAAAAGGAAATTAATGTAGGGTCTTGATAAACAGATGATGGAAGAGGATCCGAAGCCAACCAGGGGACACTGAGTGATTAGCAACATTGTTATAAAGACAGAGGAGATGGTATTGGTTGACCCCAGGGGCAACACCAGAACTATGCAGGCCTGTCCTAGGGATCTGGAGTCACAGAAGAGAGTCAGCAGCTGCCCAAGATACCAACTGCAGTAAAAAGAAGAGAGAGGGAAATACTCTAGCTGTTCCCTTTCTTTTGCCCTCCAATTTCTCACCATGCCTTCCACTGACTGAGCCCAGCAAGAGGCCAGCTTAACAGGGGGAGCCTTCGAACCAAAGCCTTTGGAGGTCAGACTCCAGCTACAGAGAGGGCAGCAGGACAATGTGAGAAATGGACCTGAGAAGCAATGGCCTTGGGGCCAGCACACTGAGCTCTTTAGCATAGAAGGAAATGGAATCTTCTCTTTTTTCATTTTTCATCTCCCATATGTTAGCAAATTGTCAGTGCCTGGGTTGAAACAGAATTCACATATCTCTGAGACCCCAGATCTGAAATATTTGGAAATTTCTTAAGTTCTCAAGGTCTTAACTACTTAATGCATGTTTTAGCTTTGAACTAGCTACTTTGAAACAGTGAGGGTTCAAGAACTATCCTGTTTGTAGACAAAAATCTCCCCTCTTTATCCACATGGGATGAGAAAAACAACTTTTGAGAAAACAACTTTTGTTTTTCTGAGCTGCTGTCTAGGCATTTTATAGTATAATAACTGTGCTCACACCCAGAATCTGGGCATTTGGATGAGGACTGGAGTCTAGGGTGCCCGCTGTCACTTTACTTTTTCCTGGGCACCGTTTAAAGTAACCATTAAGAGTTAAGCCCACAAAAAGTTAGTGACCTCCATGCCAGCCACCTTATAAGCAATAGGTGCTTGCTACCCACTCTCTATCTCCTGCTCACTTGTGACCTGGAATGGAGGACTGCCCTTTCCCCAGCTCATGGCACCCCCTGCTTCTTGGATCTGTAAGTAATAAATCTTGTGACTACTTCCTTTCTGTGGGTGTAAGGTATTGAAGATGCATCTTCAATCAAAACAATCCTGTGGTTCACTTCCCCAAAGTGGGATCTTGGATGCTGAGGGAGCTCCCTGGTGCCCCTGTGTGGGTGTCTCATCTTGACCTCTTCAGTCAGCAGGTCATAATCTGCATGTTCCTAATTCAATACACCAGCTCCAGCTTCTCAGCACAACTGGCAAGGAGGATGGGATTGTGGGCATAGTTTGTATCCCCTTGCAATGCCTTAGAGCTGTGAATGGCTTACTAACTTCCTCTCCCAGACTGCTCAGTCTCTCTGGGAAGGAAGCACTGCTTGCTGGCTCTGCTGTATACTGCTGCTGCCAGATGTTGCTGGGAATCCCCACCCTAAATTGCTGTTGCCATAAAAGGTCAGACTCCCTGTAGAGACCAACCAGCAGGCCTCACTCTGATATGGATATGTTTCCCATTAGTCTCTAAATGAAACCCAGCTGGGTATCAGGTCTGGAGGCGATGGCTATAATCATATGCAAAACTCCCCACATTGAGCCCAGATGAGCTAACCAGGGTGGTAGGGCTCCGACTCTATCCCCCAGGCAGGGACCAGGGCATGGGCTATCAGGTCCTGGGAGGCAGGGACCAGGTCATGGGCTATCGGGTCCCGGGAGCCAAGGAGAGTTCCCCTAGATTAGTGTCGGTAAGGGAGGTGGTTGCTGGCCCCAACGTGTCCCCAGGGTGTTGAGCTTGCAGAGCCAGCCCTAATGCCTGACAGGGGCAACTCCATCATGGCACCTCAGGTGGGCAAACACTGCTGAGGCAGGTGCCTCCTATGTTGGTGCATTCCTTGTTGCTATTGCAAAATTTCCCCTGACCCCCTGGGATATGGGGAGTCTCACCCCTGGCATGGTACAGCAAAACAAATACTCACTAAAGATGGGGCCACCGAGCTCAGAGCACCAGATCCTCTCAAGTTCCCAGAGGAGTTCAAAAAAAAAAACACTAGACACTTGTAAGACCCCTGCTCAAATGGCTTGGGACTTATTGCACACGGTGGCACATCAATATGCCAAATCGCAGGTGCTACGTTCTTGGGGCTTGGGAGCATTTTCCCAAATACATCACATAACACTGTACTGGTGGAGGTGGACCCTGGCCCCTCAGAGGTTGGTGTGGACACCCTAGGATGGGAGGCAGCAGCATATGAGCATATGAGTTGGGGAAGAGGCAACCCTGTCCCAGGTGTTCCCCGTTACTATCCATCCTACCAAAATGTTGTACGAGGACAAGCATGAATGAGAAATGGCGACATAAAACTATACCACGATGGAAATGCAAGGTTTTCTAGAAAACGTCATCCAAAGGGAGGAGGAGAAGGGTGCTGATTGGCTCTTACAGGTCTTTGGAACTGGCTCTGAGTTATTGCCTCCAGCAGCTGAGATGCACTAGCTGGCTGGATTGGCCAAAGATCCCCCAATTAATGCTTTGTTTAAAAACAAACCCCAAGGTATTGAGGGACCAATTGATTAGAGACACCCTAGAGGAAACCCCAGACTTGTCACTGCAGTGAGGATGCTCCTGAATACATCAAGCCACCAGGGCTGGAGACAAAATAAAACAGGGGACGGACTCAGAGGAAGAGCAAGCCCCACCAAGGTCTGGAACTCACCCGGATAAAGAGGAAGCTTCCCTCTCCCGACCTGGATGTTATGGCTTGGCATGGGGCCCACCATCCATCACAGTTATTACAACTAAGGCGCGCTCCTAGCGAACAACCCTGGATGAGGTGAAATTGGGGTAGGTCTGCGGGTATATCATTTTGCCGAGCATCATATTCCCACAGAGCCCCGGACGATCTCCAGTCCGGAGCAGGCGCCCTTGGGACCAGAATCCAAGGAGTTCTTCTTAAATGGCGCCTCCACACCTCATAAGATGCTGTTACAATTCATAGAAGTGTCAGATACTGTACAGTATGCATTAGACCGCATCAATGCTGCAGCTAAACATGAAAAAGAGCATTTTCCTGAAGCTCAGATCTTGTTTGCCGGTAAAGGTGAAAACAGCCCTGCTGCCCGTCAGCCAGGAACCCAAAGGAGGGGCCCTAAAGGATACGAGGGCTTCCAGGCCCCTTACTGGTCCTCGCGGAGGGATGGTGCCTCAACCCAGCTCCTTCCCTCATGGGGTGACCAAGAGGCCTCTCTGTACTGGCAGCTCCGGATACGCTGGGTCCCTAATGACTTCATCTCAGGACGGCCTGAGCTGAGTTAGAAGCTTTTGCTCAGGTGCCGCAGGCTCTTTAGGAAACAGCCAGCCCCAGTGAGGGCAGATGCCCTCACCTCTCAGAATGCCCCAGCCCTGGCAGCAGGATCCGGGATCCCGTACTGTGATTCTCGAGAGTGGCAGCTACCAAGGCCCTTGCCCTAGGGACCAGGGGGTTCCCCTCCTCCAGGAGGCACTTCTCCATATACTGCCCTAAATATCCCTCTGGACACACAAAAGAGACAACATTTTACTACTTTCACTGACACTGGAGCCCCAGTTATAGTGCTTCCTGGGAACCTCTCCAAACATAAGCAAGGGGCACCCTCTAAATTACAAGGCACAGCAGGTAGAATCGTAGAAGGCTTCCATTGGATGTCACTCTTGGAACACTCTTTATTGAAAACCTTCTAGTGGCAGTGGCCCCTCTGCCCTATCCTTTCCTGTTATAGGTGTGGATGCCTTGATGCGCCGCCATGCCGTCTGAAGCAAAACCCCGATTCCTGGCCTTCCTGGTGGGAGCAGCCCGTTGGGAGCTCATAAGACTGCCACTCCCGATTAAGACAGCAAATGTGCCCCAATGTCATTTGTGACAGGGGCCTGAAGGACTGTGGCCCATAATTCAAGATTTATTATAGGAAAGAGTCATTAAGCACACCATTTCTCCTTTCAGTTCTCCCGTTTGGCTGGTATTAAAGCCCGCTACTAATGAGTGGTGACTTACCGTTGACTGCCGAAATGTAAATGGTCAGGTGCCCCCGTTAAGGCTCCCATTCCCAACACGGTATGGTTAATTGAGAACATCAAAGGGCTCCAGGGGCTACTTTGCCATGATCCATCTAACTAATATGTCCTATTCAGTATTGATCACCAAGGAGTCCCAGCTGCAATTCGCCTTCGCATTCAAAGGCACTCAGTATACCTTTACCTGGCTGCCTATCTTAACAGCCTGGCTATTGCCCACGATCTTTGCCAGCAAGACCTAGATGCCCTTACAGTGTCCCCCTTGCACCATCTGGCACTATATTGATGACATTCTAATCAGGGGCCCTTGGAGGATGCAGTGTGTGAGGCTCTAACACAGCTGGTGATGCACCTGAAACATACAGGTTGGGCTACTGCCTCATCTAAAATTCAAGGGCCAGCCGCCACTGTTAAATTTCTCGGCATTAAGTGGTCCTCTAAAGGTTGAGAAGTTCCACTTGCAGTTAAATATCAATTATTAAGTATTCAGTCTCCCACTACGGCAAGCCCAAGTCTTAGGTCTCTTCACATTTTGGAAGCAACACATACCGCACTTACCCATCATTCTTAGACCCATTTATGCAGTCACGTGTAAATCCTCCACATTTACTGGGGGGAGGCTCAACAGCAAGCCTTACGGCTGGCACAGCAGTCAATTCATAAGCCCTCTCCCTGGTTCCCCCGGCTCCTCCTTCTGGGTTGAGACACTGGCCACCAAGGACTATGGGTCCTGGAGCCTAAGGACTAAACGCAGCTCCTCCTGGCTGCCTATGGGGTTCTGGACCAGATGGTTGCCCTTCACAGCCACCTGTTACACTCCCTTAGAATGACAGATTCTGGCTGCTTATTGATCTTTGTTAGAAACAGAGGCACTCACAGGAACGGAGCCTCTTCTGAGTACCCACATTCCCATGAGGCCGTGGATAAGGGACGTCTCCCAAGAGCAACTCAGCACAGCTAAAAACGCCTCTTTGCTAAAATGGAGATGGTACCTTCAGGAACAGGCTGAACCTAACGTGGCAGGTCTTTCCAACTCTCAGGAGGATGTAGCTTCCCTGCTCCTCAGTCCCCTGCTCATGGGCCTTGAGGAACTGGTGATGGTACCCCATTGCCTAAGCCTCTGGCGACCTGGGATAGCCCCTGGGAAGAGCTGATGGAACAAGACAGGAAGTCTGTGTACTTCTCAGATGGCAGCGCCACCACCATCAGTGGTGAAGCCTGTTGAAGAGCAGCAGGGGACCATCCTGCCAGCAGTACCACACTCATTAAAGACAGCAAGTTGGGGTTGACTCAGCTTGCTGAGCTTGTGACAGTACAAATGGCTGGGCAGAGTGCTGCTGACAATGACAAGCCTCTTGTCCATATTTTTACGGACTCAAGGGTAGTTGCTAACAAGCTAGTGCTTTGGTTGGGCCAGTGGCAGAAGGACGATTTTCACATTCAAGGCCATCCCATTTGGGGTCCCCCAGTTTGCAGGTACACCACCCAGGTACCAGTCACAATTGAGGGCACTCATGTTTCATCACATACAAAACTGTCTTTAACCGCAAGATGGATGCTCTTGACCAAATCCAGGTCACCAGCCTTTCGGGGCTCTCAACCACTGACTCTTTACCAACAGCCCTGCAGGCTCCACCCACTACCACAAAACCACAGCCTCCCCCATCAATCAGTCCTCACTCGGCTCCACCAATCTGGCCTTCCTTACTCACCAATTCCATTTTCCTTATTCCCTGGCAGAATGGTCCCATATCTCTTAGGGTTATAGGGAGATGCCGCCATCTGGGCCTGGGGCAGGGGTGTTTGGCTTATGGCAGCCCTTTTAAAACACATTGTTTGAACTGCAAATTATGCTCCCAAACCAAACTCTGGAAACTGTCCCACCAGGCTTTGGTTCCACAAGGAAACCACCCTTTTAGCCCTTTGATTTCACAGGGCTACTTCCTCTGTCAGCAGGCACTATGGACTTCACTATTATTACGTGTGGATACTTTTATCAGCTTACTGCTTGCTACACCCACCAGGTAATCTCTTTCTTTTCCAAGTGTATCCTTCCCCCATTTGGCCTTCCTTACATCACTGACTCAGACGAAGCATCTCATTTTACCCACATAACACACCACTGGGCTCTCCAACAGAGCATCCAATGGAACTTTCATCTCCCATCAGCCACAGGCTTCTGGCATTACTGATCGCCATTATGGTCTTAAAAAATCCTTGCTCCTTAAGTTACAGGGTGGTAAATGTACTTCTAAATGGACTTCTTTGTTGCCAGAGGCACTTACCACTTTAAACTCCAGGCCATATGGCCACCACTCTCCTCTTACCAACTAAGCTCGCCTGGCCACGCTGCCTATGATTGTTATCACGGGGGTATCTGGTGCCTTCATCTTACAGGACAATATTATTTACATTTTTCCCAATATATATTTTCCCCTTACAGATTTAAAATGTCAATCATCTCACCTCCCAATATTCATTGGCAACCCCCTGGCCCATTAGAAGAACACAGACCCATCGTGCTGCTGCTGGACCACACTTACCTGCTTGATTCCAATGTGTAGTGGCTTTAGTGGATGGCTCATTTCTCCTCACCATACCTCCCTACAGGAAGTGGAAATGATTGTACCTGGACCCACTGAGAAACAGTATGGATCTCTAAAAGAGGGTAAGAGGCACTCAGGTTGCTTGTCATCAGCAACATTAGAAGGAGACAGTGTGGTGATACAATGACAACACTTGGCCCGACCCCACTTTGGAGGAGGCCACCAATGAGCTAGTGACCCACAAGGGCCCCATAATAAGTCTTCAGTGGGCAAGCAAAAACCTATAAAATACAAATGCTTGCTGCTGCTGGCCTTACTCTGTGATTTTTATACCATCTGGGTCATAGAGCTTCTCCTCCACCCTAGAAAGGCAACACCAGAAAGCTGCTGGAATAATTGCATCCCAGGATGGGGGGCAAAGTGGTGTTGAAAGTCAGATCTAGAGGGGCTGCACCCAAAACACCACCAGTGTGGATACTAGCCAGCTGATTCAAGCCCTCTATCTTAAGTGGGACCAACAGTACAAAGGTTTAAAGGCCACCAGCCCTGCCCAAATGGTCAAAGACATCCTGACCTCTGGCCATTACATTGCCCTAATTTCAACCCTAACTGACTGACAGGCTTTTGCAGTTCAGACCCGCCTCTGGTACTACAGGACCAAACATTAAATTATTGGGAGCATATAATTGGATTTTCTTTAGACCAAGGCTACACATGTGCCTCCAGTCTTTACTATTTATGGATGGAAACCTCCTGTGCTTCAGAGGGGAACAGTGCCCAATCATGTGCGAGGTGAGCCCCAGAGGAACCTCCAAAACTTACTAAAAATCTCTGATACCAGTAAATGCTCCTGGCAGTGCAAGCAAACCTTAATCAGGACATTTGAAATCTATGTGACCCCGTTAGACCCCTTGGCCCCTCAGTTCCCCTCCTGGGTGGCTCCCTCCACCTGTGCAAACCCTGGAGCTGAACATGCCCCAGGCCAAGATGTCACGTGATACTGCCTCATCCTGAATGCTGCCTCCACAACTGTCCACGGTAGCAGCCATGACACCAAGGAAGACACAGCAGTGATGATGGCGAGCGCTCCGCAGGACTTGCTTGTTTATCTAAATTCCCTGCTGATGACGCCCTTGAGTAGCATTTTGCAGAATTACTGTGTTTACCTCAGAGCCCCCTTGCTTACTCCAATGCTTGCTGCTCGAGTGTGAGGGGATACCCGGACCGCCAAGCTGCTCTCTGCTGCGCCTCTGAGCTGTGGAAGGCCAGACTATGTGCCAAGTACACAGCCTTACAGGGGTCTCTTTAAACACTTCACTTAGCTGCTTGCGGTCGCACCCATTAGACTGGCCCCCACTATGTGTCCTACTGGGAGTTAGTGAATTTAATTACTGTCGGAAGGACCCCTCCTCAGCTGCAGATGCTGCCACCACCACGGCATCCCCCCCAAACCCTCCAGGATCACAGCTGCAGCGTCACCGCCCTCCACCACCCTGAGGGGACGCTTCCCACCATCACAACTCACGGCTCCACAATCCTCTTAAGCTCGCTAACAGCCTGAGTCTTTTTATACAACAGGCAGAAATCAGAGCTAATGCTGGGGGCACCTGTAAATGCTGGCAGTTTACTGGGCTCAATAAAGAGTCAGTGGGCTACCCAGCTGCTTTACTGACCCTGCCCCCGTGTGCCCAACAGAAGGCACCCCATGTGTCCCTCGCCTGGCCACTCTCTGTGGTGCTCAACTGCTCCTATGCAGGACACTCTGCAATACAGGATGTGGCACCCAGCAGGAGCTCCCACGTTCTTGGACCATGCAGCCCAGCCATCGAGGGGGTACCCCAACTTAGTTCAGTTTCTCTGATCAAGCAGCTGGTGTCCACTGTGGGTCCAGTGCCCAAGGGCCGTCACATGTATGTATTTCTCCATACGTGCACTTCTTCCTCCCTCGATCTCCAATGCATGTGCCTCCTTTCCGGCCCCTGGGGAGTGCTGTCTGTTCATACCAATGTACTTCAATCTCCCAGGGACTACCCTTATAAATCACTGATCAGGAACCCCATTGGGCTGTTATACGAAAGCACAGCCTTAATGCAACAACAACATGATTCTTTAGCACAGATAGTTTGGGATAACCGTTCAGCTCCAGATAACTTATTGGGCCAGGAAGGCGGTGTATGCGTTGTAAAGGGCACCACCTGCTGCATGTATATCAATAATTCTGCACAAATTCAGACAAATTTACAAAAGACGACTCAACAGGTACAAGTATTCCATAATCTCACCCAAGTTTTTAATCAAATATCTACCTTAACCCTTATCCAAGGGCTTTTATTTGCTTTCTTGGCTGGACCCCAACAAATGGTGAGACGGTTATGGACAGGATTTCAAACTGCTGTTTGCCTACTGATAATGTTGATTGCCATTTTTGCTTTGCTTAAATGTTTCGTGTTCTGGGTGACCAAAACCCTGCCGGTGGCTTTTAATATTTCCATTGTCCAGACAGTCTATGATTTTCCCTAAAGATTAATGCCTAGGCATCACGGGGTCAATTGTGATGAGAAGAACAACTTTTGAGAAAAACAACTTTCAAGAAAAAAACTTTTGTTTTTCTGAGTTGCTGCCTAGGTATGTTACAGTATGATAACCCTGTTCACACCCAGAGTCTGGATATTTAGATAAGGACTTGAGTTTAGGATGCCCACCATAAGTTCCTGCTTTACCCTTCCTGGGGCTCTTTTTAAAATAACCACTTAGAGTTAAAGCCTGCAAAAAGTTAGTGACCTCTGCCCCAGCCACCTTATCAGCAATAGGTGCTTGCTACCCTTCTCTCTAGCTCCTGCTCTCTTGTGACCTGAGATGGAGGACTGCCCTTCCACTACTCACTATAAGCCCTCACTTCTAGGATCTGTAAGTTGTAAATCTTGTGACTCTACTTCCTTCCTGTGGGTGTACAGTATTGAAACTGTGTCTTCAATCAAAACCACCCTGTGGTTTCACTGCCCCAAAGTGGGAGTTCGGATGCTGAGGGAGCTCTCTGCTGTCCCTGTTCAGGTGGCTTATGCCTCCTCATGCAGCAGGTTATAATCTGCATATTCTTAATTCAATACACCAGCTCCAGCTTAGCATACCATACAATTTGGGGAAAGTCAGGGCTAGGAAAAGATAGGGTATCTGTGCAGCTGCAACCTCCATTTATTTCACAAATCATATGCTGCTACCAAACTAAATGTGTATAGGGGTATGATAAGATGTGGAAGAGTAGACAGAAATAAAATTTATGACAAGCGTTTTTGATTCAAATGCCAAACTTAGTCTATTATAAATTATCTGAAGACTCACAATTATGAAATGTATATTTCTATATTATTAATATGGTGAGTGGCAGAAAAAGCAGAATCAGGTAGTCTAATTTCAGTAGAACAGTCTATGTTGCTTGGTAATTTTTTCAATTTGTCCCCAGTGAGTTCTCTTGTGCATGAACTCCTTATGATTGAGTTCCTAAACTTTTACCACTCTGCTTTAAAGCCCATATCCCAAATATCAATACATTAAAAATAAATTCCTCTAGGTGAGACCTTCCTCAATTTCCCTTCCCACTGCTTTAACACTTATAGCTTTATTCATCTTTACTTATTCCCTATCATAAGGGAAGTACTCTGTCCATTCTCCCTGTAGTCCTATGCTACCCTGGGCCATAGGTCTTATCCTCTCAACTCCCCTGGCAATTGTTTATATCAGTTAGGTTCTTTCTTTGAAATTGTCTCCTTTATCTCTTTCTCAACCGCAATCATCACTTAAATTTTCCTCTACAATTTGGTTATACCCGAATCTATGCCCACTGATGTAATCTCTTAGCATGTAGCCAGATAGATTTCCAACTGCCTACCAGACAAATCCATGTTCTCACTCTTGACATGTCCTCCATGAAGTCATTATCTCTTCCAAAAATTATCTGCTTCCCTTATGCTCATCTATTTAAGTTCCAAAATAGAAGTCCATCCCTGTGCCTGGAATATTCTTCCTCCCAATCTTTGTGTGTCTGGATCTTTCCTGTAATTCTCCTCTTTGCTTCAGTGAGACTTTCCTAATCACACCAACTGAAAACAGCTGCCCTGTTGCTCTGACACAGCATCCCGTGTTCATGATCTGCTGAGCACCTCCATCACTGGATAATGTCATTCATTTGTTTGTTCATGTATTGTCTATCCCCTCCGCCTTAGAAAATAAGCTCTCAGGAAAGAAGGATTCAGTCTTATTAATTGCTGACACATTATAGGTGTTCAATAAATATTTATTAAATGAATTAATAAACAATGACATCCTGATTCCATTAGATATACAATCAGGAACCAAATTTTGTTGATCCTACCTCAGAAACATTTTTCCCCTGCCTCTTTTAATTCAGATTCTTAGCATTTTCCCCCCAGACTACTTCAAGTGGTCTGAGATTCCAGGGCCTCTTCACATAAAACATCCTCTAAATTACCCTCAAAATCATAACTATTACAAACCAAGTGATCTGATCATGATACTTAGTTTTGCACATAAAAATCTCTACTGTCTTCTTATTGCTTAAAAGGTAAAATCCAATTTTTTTTAGACAGGAATACAAAGCCTTCAAAATCTGGCCCACATTTTCCTCTTAGACCTGAATTCCTACCTTTTTCATCTATACCCTATATTCAGGCCATATAAAATTTCTAAATTTTCTCCAAACATGTCAGGCTTTTTCATGACCCTTAGTTCTAGTATATGCTGTTCCTTCTACATAAAGCACTTTTCTTTCTTCACTGGAGAAATTATAACAATTTCTCTAAAAGCTAACCCCAATGTAGCCTTTTTTGTGACATTTTCCCCACATCTTCTTAGTAAAATTGGTTCTGTCCTCTGTGTTTTATTTTAGCACATACTACGTCACACTTCACATATATGTAGGCGGTATGCCTCCTGCTGGACTGACAATTACTGTAGAGCAGGGAACATACCCTAACTATCACTGTATCCCTATAGCCTAGCACCTGTCTGCAACAGAGTTTGCTGAGCACATGAATTTGTTAATTCAAACACATGAAAAACTAGAGCTATTTTCTTGGGAGTTTATTTTCTCAAAGGAAATCAAAATTGAGGCACAGAAGTATTGATTCTAAAGGAAGAGAAAAGGAAGAAAGGGAAGAAAAAGTGGAATGTACTTCAGAAACAAAACACATCCTGAGTCCTGAGGCTGTTTTCATTGTGTTCTCTCTCTTTACCCTCCGTTGTTCTTTTAATCAGACAAACAAACAAACAAGCAAATACATAAATATCAAAACATTCACAGAGACCAAAAGGTATACAGGTGGCCTGCCTTAACGTTTCATTAGTTTGCATAGAAATATCAAATCAAATAAAATTAGAGTTAGAAAAAATCTTTAGCAATCACCCAGTCCAAACTCTTCACTTTCCCAATGAGAAAAACTATAAGTCAAATAGATTTGAGTTGTTTAAAGTCACCCAGTTAATAAGTAGTATAACCTTAATTTGAATTTTCTAAAACAAAGATTAATGAGCCCTTCATCACCTCATTTTTTTCTTTCAGACATTTGTTAGTTCCCAGAATTTAAAACACATTCTTATTCTTTCTGCTATTATTATTTCTACCTGTTTCAAACATACTCTACACACTTAAATGTCATTTTCTGATATATCACTACCCAAGATCATTTATGGGAATAAATAGGAAGATAGATACAAAAAAAACCCAGTCATATACAAAATTTTGATTAACGAAGAATGTCAAAAGTTCAGCCATGTTATATGCACACAACAGGAGCCTATGGCACTTAAATGCATGTAATTTAAAATCTCAATACCTTTTCCACAAGAGTACCTTATTTTCATTGTTATGTTGTGATGTGGATGACTATAGCAGACAAATGCCAGTATTCACAGCCTTAGTCCTAGTTTGTCCGAGAAAATTACGCCAAGTGTGCAGTGCCATCTGCTCCTGTAGCGATGCCATCCTTCCATTTTTCAGCACGGTGATAAACAACCCAACTGCAAGTCATTCTCTGAGCTCCATAAGCACTTCGGGGCAAGAGAGGGGAGGGGATGTGGGCCCCCTATGTCACATCCAAGGTGATGCATATGAAACAGAAACAGACTTGCAGGTATAGGGAAAAACTAGCGGTTACCTGTGGGGAGAGGTGTAGGGGGAGGGACAAGATAGCAGAATGAGATTAAGAGGTACAAACTACCATGTATAAAATAAATAACACACAAGGATATATTGTACAGCACAGGGAATAAAGACAGTATTTTGTAATAACTTTAAATGGAGTATAATCTATGAAAATAATGAATCACCATTTTGTACAGCTGAAACTAACATAATATTGTAAATCAATTATACTTTTTAAAAAAAAGTGATGCACATGGCAGGGCAGAGGAAGGAAGAGGCAGTGAGTGAACACTAAAAATGATGAATGGGAGGGCAGTCCTAGAAATACTAAAAGAGCCACAGGACAGAAAGATTCTCTCCTACTTTGCAAGTGTCCTGGAAGTGGTGATGATAGGGCAGAAGAGTGGTAGAGTACAGATGGGGGTGATGTTCATTTCAGAACATTTTTAAATCAACAAGCCTCATATCAACTTTTCCATTTTCAATTGTTTTGTGACTCTAGTCATCTCAATAATAAAGAAATGGTCAGAAAATAATATATAATTAGAAAATAAACTGGTAAATTTATATGGAATGGTGTAGTGTTAACAGTTCATACAGGGCTCACATACCATTTTTGGTAGACAAAGAAGTGAGGTCATAGAACTCTGATCTCAACAAAATGATGTGAAAGATGAGAGAACTGCAAGTCTGGGAGTGACCATTATCTAACATTTAAGTTGTTTCTGCAATGTCCCTACCTCTATATTGAGCTGCTTTCTGTTTGTCCACAATCAGTGATAGGAAACTCATTACCTTATTCTAGCACACCAGGACCTTTCTATTTATATTCCAGACTTTCCAGATCTTCTTCAGTATGTATCTGTCACATAGCCTCTTCATTTGTGAATATGTAAAGCAAATTGTTATATGGTATCAATGTCATCCTCTAAGACACTAATAAGTAAGCTGAAGAATATTTAAGAAAGTTAACATGTCAAGAGAAGCTTTGCTGATTTAAGAATGAAAATCCTATAAAAATGACATAGAAAAACAAAATTATAGAGGTATTTGGAGATTCTTTGGAGCAATTGTGGGAATAAAGTGTACAATGACATTTTGGAAAGGAAGAAGTTTTGGGACTAGGGTGAGCTTACGGTTGTACTCAAGGGAAAAAGTGTTTCTATGGATAGAAACCAGGAGGAAATATGGAACGGAATTTTAGCCTAGAAAGAAGAGTCTTTAGTAACTAATGCATATACCTACTCTTTGACTACTTAAAGTACAGGTGAATTATGTAGTTAAACTTAAGATGACATACAAACCAACCAATGGGAATTTTTATCAGGCCAATTTGACCCATCTGAGAGAGTTTAGTGTGATTTACTTATTCTTCCCTCAAATTATAATGGAACAGCCCATGTGCACCTAGAGACCTAAGGAACATGAGGGGTTGGAGTCCACGCAGTGTAGTAGAGAAATCACAGGAGAATGACAAAAAGAATGTTGACCTCAAGGACACATTCTCAAGGACATATTCTTTAAAAGCGACACTATTAATCACCTGAATAGTGACAGTTACCAAACTCTGTGCCAGGTAATGTGTTAGGTTCTGAAGATACAAAGATAAAGCAGACAGATGTCTTACCTCTAGAAAGAAGCTCATAGATTAGAAGGAGAGTTTGAGGTACACATAACTAATTCAGTTGGGAGCAGCGAAGAGTACCTGCCTTCTGGGGGAAGTTAGAAATGGCTTCAGAAAGGAAACAGGATTTGAGCTTTCAGGCCTTTGAAGGATGAGTGGGGTTTCAATAGTTATAAATGGAGAAAAGGGCACTTAAGCAGCTGTGATACATGGATAAGAACTATGGGGCAAAATAAACTGTTTGGTCTGTATCTTCCATTCTGCAAACATTAGCTTGACTTGGCAAAAGTCAGGCAAAGGAGACAGAGCTGTCTTTCATATCATGGCCAACCTGCTCAATTTTCAGGCCAGTCACTTTGGATCCTTCTGATCTCGAGCTCTCCTCTACCCTGCCCTGCTCACACCCCATCAGGATTGCTTTAGTAAGAAGCCAAGCCAAAGTTGCCTGTGTATGTATGAAAGGCTGGAATTTGTTCTTCAGGATGATACAATCCCCATTAGAAGAGTCTTTAAAGGACTAAAGTTCAATAAGCCTTTGGACACTGAGAGAATCAGGGGATCTGTTGACCTAAGGTATGTCCAAAGTAATATACCTTGACTTCAGGATTAATGAGTCATCAAGTCCCTTTATCTGATATTATTTTTGCTTTGGTGTGTGGATGACACAGCAAGTTTTCTGTCTAATTCTGGGAGACAGTAGTGCTCAGATGCTTCTGGAAACTAGTAGAAGATCCTTTAATGTCTAGTCTTCTGGGCACTGCACACCCACGAGACTCCCAGAAAATACTGCTCTAACAAGCCCCTTTAGATCATACTTAGCCAAAGATATGGACATGTATACTACTCTGTGGCATAAATTTAGTAGTATTATTATAGTTTTACCAATGATAATATCATACTTTCAAAAACCCCTGCCATTAAAATGATCATTTATAATTTACAAAGTATGTCTAAGTGCATTATCCCATTTAAGTCTCCCATAAGTCCTAAGATGAGAATTATTATGAACCCCATTTTACAAACAAGTAGGCTGAGATCCAGAGGAATAACTGACTTGCCCTGGATCACTTAGCTATTTGGTAGCAGTGCCACAAGAAAATAAAAACCAAACAAACAAACAAATGAATAAAAACCCACGAGATCTTCTTCTTCCAAACCCTATGCCTTTTATTGTCCCAGAATGACCTGTGCCACATAGAATCAAATTCAATAAAATGAATGACAGGGTGGTTGGCAATGAGACCCATGCTGTATTTCCTCCTCAATCTTAAGCAGAGATATCATGGTACTGCTATTTTGCTATGAATACTTGTTCCAAATGAGGAAACATCTACTTTGCTGCCTGAGACACGATGTCAAATCCAGAGTACCAGGAGTTTCAGGAACATTCTATCAACTCTAAAAGAATGCAGTCTACTATTGACTACACATTTGATTATGCTTATTAAAGAGTTGGCTCCTTCACTCTGACTTCCATTCATTTTCAATTCAGCATTCTCAAGAAAATATCCAAGAAAAAACCAGATCTGTATATAGGTTAAACATAAATTATTACCAGCACTGGCACAGCCATTTCCTACCTTCTCTTTTGGATGCTCAAAGTTGTGATGAAAAAAAAAGAAAAAAGGGAAAGCAAAGAAAGCAAAAAAAGAAAAGAAAGAAAAGAAAACATTGCTGTCAATGTCCCCACTTCTATATTAGAGGTGGGACAAAATATTTAAGCAGATTATGGATGGCCAGCTCATTCTTCAGGTAGGATTCCTTCAAGGGACAGGAGGTTAGCTGTCCATGTGCTCACCTCCATCTTGTTCAAACCCCTCCTTGCGAAGACACTTGACCCCCTTTCAAACACATGTGGCCCCGAGCAACAGTTTCCATTTTTATAAAAAATGTCCCTGCCTTTTACATGGATCAGCTGAAACAACAAACTATTGGATCAAATTATTGTTAACTTAAGGTAGAAACATCTGACTTGCGCATCAATTTGACTTATGATTTCTCTGATGAAATCCTCATTCAAATTTTATAATCTCTAGAATCTAAAATTACCAATTCAGCCACAAAGTTTAGTCTTAATTTTTGAGGAGGGCATGGTTAGTACAAAAGGCAGAGATGAGCAAGAGGCAACAAACACATGAATATCATGAGAACCTTTCTAACAACTGTGGATCATGGGGGCCAAAGCCACCCAGCAGGTGTTTTATCCATAAGGTCAATCACACAGAATTCAGGTGAATTCATTAGCAAAGGAGAGGTCGCAGATACAGATACAGGCAGGTGAGACGAGATAGTTCAAGTCTGGTGGGTCATTCCTTTCATCTCAAGACTGTAGAAGGCAGCTCCTTTCAAGAAACTGAACTAGGCAGGGCAAAATATTCAAGCAAGAATAGATAGCTGGCCCATTCCTCAGGAGTAATTCCTGTGAGGGGCAGGAGCTTAGGCTGAATGACATTTAAGAACAACAATTCCAGGGCTAAGATTCTATGAAAGATTTCAATTTGCAAATACCTTAATTTCATCTTATGGGAGCCTTGCTTTTTTTTTACCAAAATTCAGAGCTTATCACTTAAATCATGTTGTACCTTTAAATTTAAATGGATGGTAAACAGCATTATTTGTTAAGCCTTAAATCCACAAAGCTGAGAAACTCATTCTGCTTCTCATACATTTGACCAATAGTGACAAATCACCAGCTGTAGGCAGCCCAAGCGGCCAATGTTTATTAAATGTCTCACTCAACCCCAAACCTCATGAATTGTTTAACATACAAGAGAGACAAAAAGCCAGTATTTTTCCTTGTGTCAGCTCTTGTTAGGAGCATCTCTGCTCTGCTCCTCTCCCTGCTGGCTAGCAACAACATTAACATTCATTGTTCTTAAACACATGGGGGCTTTGGGAGCCTCTGTATACGCAGCCAATCCTGTGTCACGTGTCTACAAATGCACACCCAGTCTATCAGCACAAATAGACAAATGTGAGGGCCACACTGATGGTATACACTTTTCGGAGGGGAGGGCAGTGAGCAGAAAGTTCCGCCACTGCCGGGGACAATTCAGATGTGCCAGAGAAAGAACCCCATAATCTCACACCAAGAAGAAACCCTCATGAAATCAATACAGACAAAATGAGACTTTTTAAGTCATCCATTTAAAGTTAGCCACAAGGGACCTGCATTAGGTAGCTGGTGACCTGCAAGACAGAGACTCCTATCCAGCCTCAGGAATAGCTGAAGAATTTCACCATTGTTGCTTTTTCCCCATGCTGCTTCCTTCCATAGTTTGTGGGAAAAAATAGGAAGGCACACAGTCAGGTGGTAGGTGGTTCATTTGGAAAGTCGCTAGAGGCACTTGTAATCATGAGTCTCTGTGATTCTAAGCATCTAAATATTTTTAATAAGTAACTTGGATTTTTCTCTGAGAATAAAATATTTTAGCATTATAGATGTGAAAAATTCAAGGAAAAGTTTACTGCAATAAGTGTCTACTTCACAGGCATTCAATGCTACTATTTCTATAAGTAGGTTTCAGCTGGCCTCACAAATGTCGCCATAAAGTTAACCTTAAAGGATTTTTTTTTTACTTCTCTGTAACAGCCTCCAGGAAGTCCAATTCTGTGATACTCATCATTAAGAATTAGGGGACAACTCAAGTGGATTGGAAACATAAATCCTGACCAATAAAGACAGAGGTCTCTTTGGTCTACAATACTTGACCATATTGAAAAGGGACCCTAAACATTGAATAAGTCTATCTCTTTCTAGAGTCCTTTGATCAATATGATCTTGAGCCAAACCAGCAGTCCCAGAGCTGTTCTGGATTTGGAGAGCACAGCACACGGCCTCGCTCTTCCCCTCCCCTTTTTTCCCAAAGGGAACGCTAGGGATCTTCTTGTTATATCACTATTGCAAAGGGGTCTAAGAAATGGATACATTTTTCAAATTGAATAAATACAGAAATAAAACAATTCACCATCTGCACATACCAACCAACCATATAACATAACTTGCAGTAATCAGAGGTCATCCATGGGAATACAGAAAACGGGAGGTGGTATTTTCCATTCGTGACATACAATCCCCAAACAAAGATTTTCTGTGGTGATTGTAAACAGCAGCTAAACTCCCTGGAGAAACACATTTTTCCAGAACAGTGCATATATGTGGCTCATACAGCATGTTTTTATGACTACTATTTGTCTCTTATCTTTCATATATCTTTGCAGATGAAAATTCACAAAAACCCAAAATAAGGGCAAAAGAGAGTCCTAGATAATGGTAACTGTAATAAACCTTAATAATTCTCTCTTGCATGTTCACATAGCTGAAGCTAATCTTCAGGAGGACCTATGCAGGTGACTTTTGCAAATATAGAAAATTTTCATTTTTTGTTCTACATTGGACATCGGCAGCTGTTGTGCTTCAGTGAACTCAGAAGTTTTAGAGTAGCAAGAAAAAACAAACAAACTAGCAAAGCTAGAAATTTAAGAGTGGAGAACAATGCCAGGAAAACAGAGTAAAACGTTATGATTCAAGCTGCCATATGGGTCAGGATGATAGCTCTTCTTTCTCAAATAGGTCTGACAAGATCATTCTCATTCTCTAATCATCATAACATTTTACAAAATGCACATTTATTTTCAGACTCTCAAGTTCTTCCCAATTTAAACACCATGTGCATCTTCCCATTACTTCCTTTCCCTACAATTCCATGATGATCCTCCATCCTCTAAAGTCCAGTGGCACTGACTGTGCACATCCTTCATGGGGGACATTTCTATGATAACCTGTAGTTTCTCTCTTAATACACCCTGATTGTACATGGAATATTCTCTAAGGACCAACACCATGATATATTATCTCTCGGTATCTCCAATTCCTGTAACATCCAACACAGAGAAAGAGGTAAAAAAATCACCTGTTGATGCTAAAAGTTTCTGTATCCATTTTATAACCAGCAGTCTGTCCATTACTTAGAGCTGAATTCAATACTTCTTATATTCATTCATGCAACAAATAGATGTATATAGAATTTCACTCACCACTGCCTACTTACTTATCAGAAAAGGACAATGACATATTGTGGCCAGAGCAAGAATGAGAATGGAATAGACCATTAAAAACAAAGAAAAAGATTAAGAGAAGGCAGCCCAACGTGCCATGGTAAAAACGACTGTTACCTCCATCTCTGCCTCTCATGGATAAACAAAACCAGTTCCTCTTTAACACCTTCAGCAATGCCATAGCATAATCCTGCTGGGACTCAAATTTTAAGCAAGTGCCATAACTTCATCAGTGCTAGAAGAAAGCCAGCCTGTAGCTTTACACAAATCTCTGACTATAATTTGTTTAGTGATTTGACTTGTTAGTTTCAATCTTTTTGGAAGAAGCTCTAACAGTTGGCACCATTTCCCAAGAAATTTCCCAGAATCCCAAAATTGCTCCATAATGTATTTTTCTACAAACCTTTCTCGATAAAAACTTATAATTTTGCCAAGAGTATTCACTTTTGCACTGAGTGTTGTCCAGTCTCTCAGACACCCCCCCCCTTTCTGTTTCCCTGGGGAGAATTTCTGATAGGAAATTTACTCTCATGCTTTTTCAGATTGGAGGGGGCTCTTCATCAATTGCTGAATTGGACATCAGTAAAGCACCTTTCTCCTTGGCTCTTTGGTCTTAATTTGTCTTTCTTTATATCAATACAATACTTCTATGTGAAACTGCATTTTCTCTCTGTTTCCATCTAATTTTAAAGAACAGCTTTATTCTAGATTTTTAGATGCATGACCCTCCTCCTCTTCTTGATCCACCCACAATCACTGGTGGTGATGTTTGTTTCAATAACATGCTTATGTACTAACATGACAATTACGGAACTGGAATGAAAAAAAGAGAACAATTGAGTGCAATAGATTTTCAAAGAAAATCTAAAAGTGTAATTATACTTTAGCACATAAGTTAAGAAGAGGAAGACTGGCCAGAGAGGTGCAAAAGAATACAAGAGAGAGAAAAGGTAGGATGCTTTAAACATGAATTTATTGACGAGATTGCTACAGAGTAAAAGTCTTTAGTTGGAGCAGACACTGTGGGAGCACACATGCTAGAACAGTTTGGTTATGTGCCAAAAGTCTTTATTAACAGCCACTTTGAAATATGTATACTTATAGACAAAGAGAACCATAAAAACTGCATACGGTCTTCTGACCACTTGAGCACTTACCTTCAAATAGAGAAGAGAAGTGGAAGCAAATTTAATCTTTATTTCCCCATTTTTTAATACTTTGGTGGCACAATATTACACATACTGTTACAATTTGCTACTCTTAGTTAAATCCCTGAAGGCCATGCTCTGAGATTCCTAAGACTAGAAGCTGAAGGATGTTATAAGGGGAAGGGTTGAGCTTCCATGACAATTGAAGAGAAGGCCCTCTAGGAATCCAAATCAGCTTGGGCTTTAGCCAGAAAATACATGCTTTCAGGAAAAAAGAGATTTGTATTACCAACATAGCCTAGGGGTGAAACCATACTTAAACAGGAGGTGCTGTTTGAGAGGTTTGTGTATTTATTTAATTTATTTTTTTGGTGACATACTGAATCATAATGGAAGCAGTCAGACACCAATGGGTTGTTTATATTGTGACCATTTTCCTTCTTTCCTGGTTTTCCTTTTTCTTGCTGGTGCTTCCCTGTTTATCCGATCTAATGCAATAAAATGCATAATTAATTTCTAAACGCCTCTGTTGAGCAGTGCAATTTGTCAAGTCGAGTTCTTAATAGAATTAAGCTTTTTATCAGTGATTAGCAAAAGAAGGTAAAAAAAAAAAATTAATTACGGAATTGTATGCCTCCCTGGTTCAAAGCCAGGTTTTGGATTAAATGTTCAATAAAGGTTTCTTGACACATTATAAAACATTTAGCAAAAGCTGCTTTCCTCTAGTGCATTTAGAACCTGTCTCTGTACAAAACCAACCAGCAAGGAAAGAGCATTTGTGTAGACCTTTGTGCACACCAGGGTGGGGAGACAGAAATCACCTACACAACCTACTGAATAGGGTAAGATATTTGCAAATTCCATATCCAATAAGGGGTTAATATCTAAAATACATAAAGAACTCATACAACTCAACAACAACAACAACAAAACAACCTGCCCAATTAAAAAAAATGGGCAGAGGATCTGAACAGACATTTTTCCAAAGAAGACAAACAGATGGCCAACAGGCACATGAAATCAAAGATGTTCGACATCACAAATTACTAGGGAAATGCAAATTGAAACTACAGTGAGATATCACCTCATACCTGTTAGAATGGCTATCATAAAAAAAGACAAGTTTTGGAGAGGATGTGGCGAAAAGAGAATCCTCATATACTGTTGGCTGGAATGAAATTGGTGTAGCCACTATGGAAACAATATGGAGATTTCTCAAGAAATTAAGAATAGAACTACCATACGATCCAACAATTATACCTCTGGGTACTTATCCAAAGAATTCAAAAATAAAGAGTTGAAAAGTCATGTGCACCCCTATGTTCACTGCAATATTATTTAAAATAGCCAAGATACGAGAACAACCTAAGTGTCCATCAATGGATGAATGGATAAAGAATATGTGATATACATATACACATATACACACAATGGAATACTGTTCAGACATAAAAAAAGAATGAAATTGTGTTATTTGCAACCACCCAGATGGACCTTGAGGATATTATGTTAAGTGAAATAAGTCAGACAGAGAAGGACAGACACCATATTATTTCATTCATATGTGGAAGCTAAAATCAAAACAAAGGAACAAACAGAACAAAACAAAACAAACTCATAGATACAGAGAACAGATTGGTGGTTACCAGAGAGGAAGGGATGTGAGGGGTGGAAAAACTGTGTGAAGGAGTCAATTGTATGGTGATGGATGGCAACTAGACCTTTAGTGGTAACTATTTTGTAGTGTATACAGATGATGAATTATTAGGTTGTACACCTAAAACTTATAGAATGTTATATACCAATTTTACCTCAATAAAAAAATGACTTTTACAAAATACTTAGGAAAACACTGGTTTCCCTCATACTGCTCAAGAGAATGGACAAGCTATTCCTTTACAGGTGTAAAGATCAAAAATCTTTCATTTTTGATAATGTGATTTGCAGCTTGAGTAAAGTTGAAGAATTGGTTGGAGCATGTAATAGAACAGGGCATTGATGATATGATCAATATAATATGCCTTCACTTGTAATTATATACCACATACCCACAAAGGTTATTATGTAAATGGTCAAAAGTGAAGAGTTGAAAGACAATACAAAATATCTCACCATCTCTAAATCTCTAGTATAGTTTATCCACTTCTCCTATGCTTGGTACTCTCTTGTCTCCCCTGTGTCCTTGTCACCTCATTTTCCTATAAAGCCAAATAATTCAGTCCATTTCATCCTCTCACTTTCTCCAGTCCAACGAGAAGGAAGGAGAGAAAGGATAAATCTGATGGGTTAAATAAACCCTGACATTCATTGAGTCACGTTTTATGAGTGGCACAAGTTACTGTTCCCCAGTAGCAGGAAACAAGCCCCATTTTACCTTGATTCAACTACTTGTACTCAGGGGCAGCAAACATTTCTTACCTGCTCTTCCACATCTGGGGCTACCATGCTCGGGCTGTCAGCTTCCAAATCACACCCTGGGGGCACTTTGGGGCACAGCCAGGGCATGGTTTCCATAGGAAAGTTTGTACTCTTCAAAGAAGGCACACTCATTGTGTAAATCCCCAGTTCGAAGTTTAGGATGGAGATGGGAGGTCAGAGGCTGCCCTCCAGCCTCGGAGTTAAGTCACATTCTCTAATCCCTTTTATAGCAGAGAGGCAAGCACTGGAGTTACAGGGAAGTTTTACAGACTAATTAAATGGGCACACATTTATAAATGGGGTATGTGCAATCTGTGCATATATATACCATCCCTCAGAAAGCTGGGAGGAGAAGGAGTGAGTGGCAGGCACCAAACACACAATATGTAAGGCATTCTTCTATCATGGGCTCTCTTAGTTCAGGCTGCTACAAGAAAAATACCAAACTGGCTTAAACAACAAACATCTATTTCTCACAATTCTGGAGACTGGGAAGTCCAAGATCAAGGCACCAGCAGATTTAGAGTCTGGTGAGAGCCCACTTCCTGGTTCATAGATGGTCATCTTCTCCCTGTGTCCTTACATGACGGAAAGGTTGAGAGAGCTCTCTGAGGTCTCTTTCTTATAAGGGCACTAATCTCACTCATGAAGCTTCCATCCCTATGAACTAATCACCTCCCAAAAGCCCTATCTCCTAATACCTTCACTTTGGGGCTTAGGATGACAACTTATAAATTAGGAAGGGAGTAGTAATACAATTCAGTCTGTAACAAATGTCTACTCTTTTCTTCTGTTTTCTTTGTCCTCTTCTTTTCCTTTTATTCTCTTCTGTATTTTCTGCTTTCCAACATTCTTTGGATAATTTCTTGAGTACACAGCAGGACTCAATTTGTAAGAAGCAGCCTGAGTAGCACTGTATGACTATTTTATATAACAAATTTGGATTCTATGAAACAATGGTGTTATTTTACTTTCCTATATAAATGATAGATTTGTTCTAGATAATTGCTGCTAATTATAAAATAAACAACAATAATAACAAAACAACACAGAATCAGCTTAGGTATCTGGTTGAGAATTGCAATGAGCAATGTGATTTTTCTCGTTGGTTGAATTTGAGCTCCATGAACTGTGGGGACATTTTTAGTCTTGCTTATTATCACTGTAACCTTATTACCTAGAGTTTCTGATTCATGGTAGATTCTTCATAAATATTAGTTAAATCAATGAATAGTTAAGTGAATGTTATTCTTTGTGTCTTTTTCCTATTTCAACTCTTCTATGGAAATTTTTTTAAAAGTATTTCTTTGCTTACTTCCTTAGTAAACATGGAGACATACTTTGACTTTCCTTAATGACTCAGAATTTTGCAGTGCCTCATTAAGTATGAGTAATATTAATTAACACAATTAATAACCTGACAATTATCAGGTAAAATGGGAGGAATTAAAACAGATCCTCATTGACCCTAACTTGTCAGTCTGCTTGCTTTTTGACTGATTCTTTGATTCCAGCTTTTTTCTTATACTTTATCTTATTCTCACAAAAGAATGAAGAATGTGCAATTCTATGACCTCCTGAACTAGATTTAACACAGTTGCCTTTCTACAAAATTACCGAGTAAATCTAAGGATGAAACTATCTTCTCCCAAATTGTTTTCCAACCCTCATTATAATCTTCCTTACCATTTGTATGTCTCCTTTGAATTTTCAGTAGCTTTAAAGTATTTTTTATTAGCTAAGCATCAACAGTAACTTAGTTAAATATGAAAGCTTTTCTCTACTTTTTGTTTTTTTTTTAATTGAGTAAAAATCTTCTCCATTTAAAAAAAATTAGTATATTTGAGAATCTTAATCTTTAAAGTACTAAAAATTGCCAGGGACTATTTTTTTCCAAGCTTTTCTTTTTTCTTAAAATTTAGTAGAATTCTAGAAGAAAACAACATTGTAAAAAACCTTATACTATAATTAGGTGATGGAAATCTCTTTTATAGAAATGTATCATATTCTAAGTAATACGTAGGTCCATAGTTTGAATTAAGAAAGCAACAGTCGCAATAGGAAAATGATAAGAAAATATTATCACACTCTAGCTCTGCTTCTGAAAGTGAGCACAAGTGCCTAACAGTAAAATTGTTATAATTTTCAGCTGAGCATATGCTGCCACAGTGGTCCCTTTGCATTATTATACAGTGATTGCATGTATAACAGTGCAAAGGGACCACTCAATAGAAAAAAGAGAAAAAGAGAATGACATTTATGCATAAATTTGTACTTTATTAGCAAATGGTTTATGTGTAACACCCTTGAAAACTATTGTAATGATTTTTTCATCAATAAAAATTTTGTTTTTTTTTTTTTAAAAAAAAAAACCTCACACATAAATGTACTTCTCTTGTCTTTATTTAACCTAATCTGTAGATGTTTAAATTTGGCTTGACCCTACATGAAGATTGTCTTTTTTTTAACCAAAACGTATCAGTTCCTTAGTGCTCTAACACTGTTCAGTATATTTAGTAATCAGGAAAACAGAAATTTGAAATTCCGCAAAATTGTGCAGTTGCTAAGCATTCAGCTGTAAATTTTCACAATACACATTTAGCTATCCAATAACTTGTCAATCTTAAAATGCCAGTGCTATCTTACCAGCAATGCACATGCCTTGATCAATTGTATTTACTCAAAAATATTTATTTTAGCTTATTCATGACACATTGGTCCACAAAGAGCAGTTAAAAACACTCAAATAAAATATGGTTTGTACGTTCTAATATTGTTCTGTGAGTAAAAGACAGTATGCAATAGTTTTAATTGTCCCAAATGGTAAAGAATTTAGGTTGGCTCATTTTCACTCCTGACAGTCTACACTATAAAAGAAAATTGGAAAATGTTGTCCAAGCTTTTTCTTATGTTCATTGTTCCTTAAAATTATACGTGTATTTTCCTATTTTAAGGCTTATAACACTTCGATAGATTACTTTTCTATCTTTCACAACTAGAAGCCAATATGACAGTGATGTGCATGGAACTAGTCTTTAATTGAGAAAGCACTGCATCAATATGTGTAGTTGTGGTGCTGGTGGGATGGGCAGTGATGTGCAATGATGTGGTCATATCACTTGCAGTAATCGCTTATCTTCCAGTGGTTGAGTGTATAGGTGACTGGGAAATTCTTTGGTAACAAATACCCTCAGATATAAAAGAGTGTTTGATTCACCTATTCCTCACTCCTTCCCAGCTTATCCAGCTACTAGCCTTTTCCTCTACAACATCAATGCTATGTGCTCTATCCTTTTTCTCATTTTGCTTCATCTCACAATAAAACCTTTTTTATCTGTAGTTTTTCTCCTCAGTTTTCTACCTGCAACTTCCCAGGTACAGACTGGTGCTTGAGGGGTAATATTTTCAAGCGTAAGTGTTTGCTTCACAAACAGGTTCACATTTCTGGTTTGCATTCAGGAAGATGTTCTCAGGTGATTGATGGAATCACCAAGGAAAAGGATGCTAAACTTTCCTTCCTTCTAATCCTTTCACTAAAGATCCTTCTTTAGGGGCTGCCCTGGTGGCGCAGTGGTTGAGAATCTGCCTGCCGATACAGGGGACACCGGTTCGAGTCCTGGTCTGGGAAGATCCCACATGCCGCGGAGCGACTAGGCCCGTGAGCCACAACTACTGAGCCTGCGCGTCTGGAGCCTGTACTCCGCAACAAGAGAGGCCACGACAGTGAGAGGCCTGCGCACCGTGATGAAGAGTGGCCCCCGCTTGCTGCAACTGGAGAAAGCCCTTGCACAGAAACGAAGACCCAACACAGCCAAATAAATAAATAAATAATTAAAAAAAAAAAAGATCCTTCTTTACATGTAAAGCACTTTTAACTTTCCCAAGGGCTTACACAAACACCCTTTATTTCATTTGATATTTACTGAGACCCCCTAGTGGTAGGTAGGACTCTAACCTCTAGGTGTCTCCCTCCTATCCAGTAATGCACAGATTTAAAACAATATTTAAAGAACATGACCTCAACATATACATATTTGTTTCCAAATAATATACAAAAGTGCTTTACTAATATATTATAAACCATACTAATACATTATAATGTGAAATATATAAAAATAGAAATAAAAGTGAGATTAAAAAATATAGAATTTCTAATCATTTCTTCAAGACCTCAGTGCATACTCTTGGGAGCACTGAGACCACTTCATGATCTGCCAGGCCATTAGCAACTGCATTTGGACACTTGGAGGGTGCAGTGATCACTTGGGGGAGTCTCCTGGGAGGGGGTGGGGTGCAACATTGGCGATGCTACAGTGGCATAACCCTTAGGTTCCTAACTCTGTTCCCACTTTCTCTGGCCTGCGCCAGAGGAACATTTGTGAGGCTTAGCGTAGTGGAAGCCAACTATGTGCATCTGTGCCTTGTGGAGGGAGAACCTGGGCCCAAGGCCTAAAGTCCAAGGCAGCATTTCCTGCATGAGGTTCAGCCTTTAGCGAAGTGCTTCTCCTTGAGTGTTTGCTGATGGGGGTAGAGGTGCAGGTAGAGATAGAGCATCACCTGGGGGAGGATGCAGCTGATTATCATTCTGGGCATGTGAAGTAGTTTGTGCACAATTAACTTTTCTGAAGCATATTCCAGAGCTTTCAAATTATGTTTTGTGTGGTGTAATTCTATCCTATTACCCTTAGCCACATACACCTTGGTATCAGAGTATTGTAAATTATTCCTTTGCCTCTTTAGTGTTTACAACTTTCTGATATAACACTTGTAGATAGTGATCATGCATATTCCATCCTAGTTATCACAGTGCAACTAGAGCTCTTTTATTCTTCTAATCTTTCTTCATGTGTCCTAAAGTTCTTTAATCATTTTTGTTGTTGGTTTTTTCTTTCGTTTCCAGTTATCAGTATCTTTCTGATCCTGGGGCGCTCAGACTTCGAAGGACGATGCCAGATAGAGTCTCACCTTACTGTATAAATAGGAGCCATGGGCTATAGCTTTCCTGTTCTGTGATAGTGTTTGCCTGTTTATAAAGCCAGTGCTCTTATACATTTTTATTATCTTAACATCAGGTTGAATTATCAGCATGTCACCTTGCTATTTAGAAAGCTGTCATCTGATTCCCTCTTCTTCATGTCATCCTTCTACTTTGGCTCAGTCTTTCTCAAGCTTTGAATTCCATTTTTTTTCCAGTTTTGCTTTGCTCAGTATAGTGATCTGTGGTTTGCCCCATTTTCTGTTTAAAAAACAATTGCCTACCTAGGAAATTAGCACAGTGTCCTGCATCTAATCTTTCTGAAGATTAGGTTCTTCAGAAAATTATTAGCCTACTGTGAGCAGGTTTGCACAATGTACTGATCTTGGAAATCTCCTTTCCAAAATCTGCTAACTTTGATTGGTCTCTTTGCCACTAGAATGTGCTGCTATTCTCCATTTGGGTATGTATATTTACATTCACATATTTTTTCTAAATTAAAGGAAGAGAGGGTTGAGCAAATATTTTAATACTTTATATGGTCGATGTATACAACAGAAGAATAATCTGAGAATGTAATAAATACTAAATCACTTCTCTAAAGATCCTAATGAATCCTCTTCTTACCATTTTCTTATTATTTTTCTGACCCAAATTGAGTTAGAAATATGCACACTTTATTTGCTAATTTAGGTGTTTTTCACCCAAGTGTAAGGACTTGGGCTAAAAAAAGACATTCCAGTATCTCCCACTTGCTATGCAAACAGAACCAATAATTACCACCTGTAGTTATGCCTTTCACTTGGTGATACTCGATTTTAACCATCAGGAAGTAGCAAGCATAAACTATAGATCCTACATTGTGGCATGGGAAGATTTCAATCTTCTTCAGCCTCTAGATTTTAGGGGATAAGTGATAAAAATGCTGATAAATTTCCTTCCTGACTCCCTACTGAGGTCTTGAGTTCTCCCATAAATGCATCTTTTTGTGTTAATGTTTTGGCCACTTTTGACTCATCAAAATGTTCAAGGTCCTGTCTGAGATACTGTTTTGGGGCTAGAGGCATATGACTTTCTATTCACTCTGATATTCTCTGTGGGCACCAGATAGATGGTAGACACTTTTTGGTGCATGCAAAATAGAGCTACTAAAACTTGTTTAGACTATTGTATTAGAAAAGCTACCATGGCACAGAAAAGAATGCAGTAAATTTCTGATCATAAATCACTTAGTACATCTTGCTAAGGGAGCAGGGAAAGAGTTTAAAAGGATATCATGCACTTAAGAGTGTAGTGAGAAGAAGGGAAAGGACATTTACTGGGGAAGCATAAAATCATAAAAATCAAAGCAAGCCACATAATTTCCAATTTTCTGTGCTTGGAATCCTCTTCTAGGTCCCTCATTAGGTAGGTGCAGGGATTGAGGGGTTCAGATACCCTCATGAAAACTGATACGGCAAGTGCCCAGTGAGTAGAAAGCCCAGTGATCTTGTTTTGAGGCTCCTAAAGCAACGGTTTGGTTAGGGAGATATTCTAGGGGTTGGGCTCCATCACTCTAACCATCCTCACTGGGGAAACTTGTCTGCTCACTAATGGCCAAAGAGAACACTCAGTAGAAGAGGGAGAAAAAAAAATGTTAGTATAAGGCAGCTTGTTTAATTTATGAATGACAAAGATAACAAAGAATGTGATCAGGACAGAGCTAGGAAGGTGATCATAATGAGCTATGTATGCTCTCAATTGCAGGAACTGATTAATCTACTATATAAAAGGATGGATATTTTTGTAGCCATATTTTTGGTAAGAAACTATATACTGAGTTTAAATAGTATCAATATTTTTAGCTTCACTTCAATGAAGTGAAGCATACTTCTATGTAGCATATATCAAAATTACAACAGTTTTTATATTGCTTCTCAGTAGATCAATGGTTTTATGTTTTTAAGTACAGTGTTCTAGAAATGTTAGCTTGTGTTTATAAGACTCAATACAATTAATGACTTGATCCACTAACATCACTAATATTTATCTACATGGAAAAATATATTACTTTGTTGCATCTTTGACTTCTAAGGAATTATGGCAGCATGGTTTCGAGGCCAGGATTCTTACTGAAAGTGGAAGGGAGTCATCTGTGGCTTCTTTAATCAGATAGGAATGGAGCACCCTCAGCTGCTTGGGAGAATGAGAAGCAAGTGTCAAGTGCAGATCAGTTCCAAGAGGCTCCCTCTGAAAACGATGGTGTGTTGCTACCAGGCATGACGGCAACGGAACATGTCTGCGTATCAGCCTGTACTTGGCTATTACCACCTGCCTGTCTTTAAAGGGAAGCGCCACCTTTTAATATTTAGTCATCTGCTAGTTCTGTAGACACTAATTAGATATACTAGCTCAGCAAATTAAAGTGGAAGATGCTCAGTACATTCTGCTGCCTCCCTGGTCTCTTCCTCTATATCCACTAGAACCCTAAAAATTCACTCTTCTGGGATGAAGAGAAAAGAAAGTTCTTCCTCTGTTTTTCCTTCAGATTGTATTCTTAATCTGGATTGGGCCAAGATGGAGAGATATCTGGAATTGTCCGCCTGCCAAAGCTTGGGCAATTCTGAAATGGCCTTGTGATATTTCCCAAAGGGGGAAAGCGGGTGGCTTTCGAGACACTAAATCATAGCTCTAGTGCAGCCCCGTTGAAGGCTGGCACAGTTCAGCCTCTGACGTCAGACTCTGGGAGGCTCACAGGAGCTAAGGGAGATTGTTCAGTGATTCTGCTTTGCCGTGAATAACAAGGGATAAAGAAGAGTGAGAGAAAAGGGAGGTGAGGATGGGTAAACATTAAACTTATCAGCCCTATTCTATTTATTTTTAATCCACTCATTTACCAAGTCTCTATTTTATTTTATTTTATATTTTTTGTGGGTGGGGGAACTACATTTTTTTTTGAATTTTATTTTATCCAAGTCTCTATTTTATAGTCATCTATTTCTCTGACAATCTCTAGTGATCTGACAACTGTTTTCTAACGTTCACGACTACATGTGCATTATTATATCTCTATATATTGCTTTTCAGTTGAAGGAGGTTCATTAGAGATTAGGCTCTCATTTTAAACAGATTTATAATGTTGCACATACTCTACTGAAAACCATCTTTAGCACGAAAAAGTATCTGTTCAGGAGCACCAGAGGTGTCAATTTTTTTCCTTCCTGAGGAAGGGTCACCTACAGAAAAGCTGAAGTTTGTGTTGGAAATTTTTTTTAATTGGGAATTTGGCACTTGTCTGTGGTAGTTATGACTTCCAAGAGATCACAGGACTGCATTACTATTAAGATTCAATGTGGAATTGCATTTGGTACTTTATATCATAACAGGTTTACATCTGTCTTTTTGATGATATGGTAACTTCAAATCCACATAAAGAGGGCTCAGAGCCCTGCCATCTGCTTCCCCAACAGAAGAAACACAACAGTTTATACTTTGCCAGAATATGGCTTTAGTTTATATGCCCTGCTGCTCTGGCCATGGTAATTTAAATAACTGTTCCAGGATGATGGAGTCCTTATGAGTGGAAATTTCTGCCCCCCAATGCCTTGCCTCACACCAATGTCATAACAACTGTCCGGAGAAGTGGTACAGCATCTTTCTTGCAGTCAACAGCGTAACTATCTTGGTTATTCCTTGGGGCTTACATATAGGCCTCCTCATATGTTTCTGTGCTGAACAAACAAGACCCCACTAAGGTTCCTTTGTCAGCTTGTGATTTTGGCAGTTGTTTTCTCCTTGTCCTCTTCCCCTGACCTCGGCTGGCGCTATAACATACATTGTGCTCTCATATCAAAATCAAAGGCAATATATGTTCTTCTCTTTGGTTTAAACTTCTAAAAGTTTTTCCCTTCAAATAACTGTCAGCATGAATGGGGAAACGGAGGCTTCTGTCTGTTGAATTTTTTTAACATAGGGGAAGAATTTTATTTTCTCCTCTTGAGAGTTTGCTAGCTGTTTTCTCCAGGGTCACAACTACCTAGAACATTATACTGAGCATTTAGCACCCCCTTCTACTGCTAGCCAACCTCTTGCCTCCCTTTCTTCCCCCCAGAGGGGAAACTGCAGAGAAATACTACTTAATTATCATACCACGTAACTAATTAAAAGCAGAATGTTTGTGTATGGTATGCTAATGAGCTATTAGAGATCCAGCATATTTTAGTGACAAGACATGGGTTCCTATTCTGCCCTTCACCTGGCTATGGATTTCCAGTTGACAGTTAATGATGATGAGATGGGAATTTATTATGACGCTTGCAAGCCAAGAACTTTGAGAGAGGGCAGAAAGGTCAGGCAACAGAATCACTCAGAGGAAGCAACACCCGAGCTGAAACCAAGAGACAAAAAATCTGAGGATTTCATTTATAGGAAATCATGGAATGTGTAGCGCACACGGCAAAGGGTGTTCAATAAATGGGAAACATTCCCTATTATTTTCGGTGGCCCAGCGATGGAAAATGAACACATTAGAAGTGAGTTACTGATTAGTTACTGGTATGTGTGCCATGTGTCCAGATTTGAGTATATTAGTTTCGAAGTCCTCCAAAGACAGCCTAAAAAGATTGGTATTTCACGCAGAGGTGAGGTCAGAGGCATGCAGAGAAGTGTACAGAGAGGAAAGAAAGGGGATACATGGAGAGAGAGAAAATGGAAAGAATAAATATTTATAATTACTTCTGTCTGATTTGTGAGAAAAAGATTACAAATGGAAGAAGCAGGGATGTTAGCAAGAAGACAGCCGCACTAATGCTAACAATAATAATAATCAACACTGGGCGTTCCTCTCCTGGAGGCAGGTGCCTGCTAAGCGCTTTAAAAGCATTATTTCACAGGTATCCCATCCTAGAGAGGACTATGATAAGACCAGCGTAGGGTTCTGAAGCAGAGTGTCTCTGACCACTGTCTCTAAATAGAGATTGAAAACTAAGAACTTCTGCAGTACATCAAGGAGAATGGACTCCCGCCGTGTACACTCAACTGGAACACAAGGCAGGTGCTGCATCTTTTAAGTGTCCATATCCTCTGTGTCCAGAATATAACGGTACTCATTTAAGTGGGCATAAACAATAGAATGTTAACAGTGTAAGTTAACTTTGAGGAGGTCCATCGCTTTTTGTTAACGAATAGTAATAAAGGTCAGAGAAGAAGAAATGGCTTTCATGCATTGATGCTGGCGCCACCACGTATTTTGGATCTATTATTTAACCTCTATTAAGAAAAATGCATTTTGAAGCAATAGAATTAACATAGCAAGGAATTGTATTTTGCTGTCCCCCCCCCATGTTTGCACAATGTTCCTGATGTGCTTCTGTTGCTGTTTCCCTTAAGTCAGGAAGAACTACTCCCTTTCTCCTTAAGTCTTATCATCAACTGAAAGAAGAAAAGAGGCAGAACTTATAGGGAAGTCCCTTACTTGCAAAAGGGAGAAAACACTATGCCAGGCCCATCTCTGTCCACCTGGGAACCCCAGAGTTAAGTAGGCAGAGACATTGTCACTAGAGCAGCAACTCCCATAGTGAAGTGCTCATTAGGGGTAAGGAACCTCTGTTTTCCTGCTATCGTGTACAGTTCAATAATAAAAATGCAATCTCTGTGTTCTCTTCAATATTTATTATTCTCTTCCCCCTCCATAAGAGAATATCTATATTATTGGCAATTAGTTCATCTAGAATAAAGATGCAGACATAGAGAATGGACTTGAGGACACGGGGAGGGGGAAGGGTAAGCTGGGACTAAGTGAGAGAGGCATGGGCATATATACACTACCAAATGTAAAACAGATAGGTAGTGGGAAGCAGCCGCATAGCACAGGGAGATCAGCTTGGTGCTTTGTGACCACCTAGAGGGGTGGGATAGGGAGGGTGGGAGGGAGATGCAAGAGGGAGGGGATATGGGGATATATGTATACATATAGCTGATTCACTTTGTTATACAGCAGAAACTAACACAACATTGTAAAGCAATTATACTCCAATAAAGATGTTAAAAAATATACAAATAAAAAAATGAAAACCTCCATTTTACAGCTTCCTTTGCAATTGGAGTGGCCCCGTGAGATGTAAATAAAAGTCAATGGATAGAGCCTCCAGGACATTCTCTGAAGGAGAGATGGAAATGTAATGGCTGGACCTCCAAAAATGTCCTTAAACCTTGAGGATGGAAGACATACATTAAAGATGGCAAAGCCAAATGATAGGCCCAGGGCAGTTCTAATATAATTTCAGCCCTGGATATCTCTTCTAGACTATTTTACATTAAAGAAAACTAAAAGTCCTCATTTGTGTAAGCTGCTTTATTTGGGCTTTTTGTAATATGGAGCTAAATCTAACCCTAACTAATTCATCCTTTTTCTAGTCTCCTCTTACTATTCCTAGACTAATAAGAATGGCCATTTACAATTTTTCTTTGTGGTAGACAAGACACCACCACCTCTTGTTACTCCAGCTTAGAAAAGGGACTCCTTTTGGTAAGCAGAATAGTCATGTCGCCTACAAATGCGTCTCTTGCCTGGCTAATAAAAACTCCTTTTTCTTGCTATAATTAAAGACTAGGCATAAATCCATACCCTATCCTTCCTGTAAGGCATGACTTAATTTTTTTTCTTCTTTCTTTCTTAACTATATCCGAGGAACTCATGGGGGTAGGTGGAGGTTTGGAAAGAAAAGACAACCAGCTTATTTATATGCTGTTATTGCCAGATGGGAGCCTGGAGGTTCACGGCACCTCATTAACATCCTTAGGGCCCTCCAATTTGTGGGGCTACCAGAAAGAAGCACTGCTTTTTGGAAACTTTAAGTGTAAAATCTCTCTGTTTTTGGTTGGACTTCAATATTTTGTGTGTGTTTCAAGATTTCTAAAGATTTTTCTTTTCTCTTTTCACTGTTTTTTTTTTTTTTTAATTTGTTCATTTTTGTTTTGTTTCTTTTGAACTTTACTCTTACAATTTTAGAAACTAAAGAAAGAAAGAAACTAAAGAAATATTATTCTTCTTTTGAAGGTTGAAGGACAGAGTTGATAAGAGGGTAGGGATTTCTGTGGAGTAAAGAAAAGGAATTAACTTTTGGGGGATTGAACAGTAAATGAAATGCCATCCAACCAGATGGAAGAATCTATGGAACAACAGATCTTTAAGTGGGCTGGATAGCCACGCTATCCCTGTTAGTGTATCCACATGAGTCCCGATTTCCTTGTCTAGGTAGAATCTAGACAAGCCCTCCCACTGTATGGTCCCAACAGCTCAGGAAGCTGCTGTGTTGAGAAGGGCTCTACCCATTCATTTTTCGTCATTATCTCTGTCCATCTCTCCCATATACTAAGCACAATGTTCTTTCATGAATCTCTCAATTAAGCCTAAAAGGTAACATGATGGAGGGACAAGTACAAAATTTTAATAATGAGTGGCTATAAATTTCAACTTTGCCATATATGAGTTGTGTAATAATAAGCAAGATATGAAACCTCTGAAAATCCATTTCCTCATTTATAAAATGTGAATTGCAACTTCTCTTATTAAATGTTAAATGAGATACACAACACACATATTATATACTTTGCCCATTTACAAATGACACTTGGACCTTTGGCATCCTATATACAACACTCAATAAGTTGTTCAAAAATATTTATTGATACACAATGCCCAACAAATATTTGCTTAAATTTGAGTAATACATAATGAACTAATGAATAAATGTCCTAATGGCACTGCATTGAGTCCTGGCTGAAATTTATATGTGTAATGCCACTCTGTATTTAAGCTAACATTGATCTTACTCCATTGTGCAGCAACCCTAACAATAAGGTGACCATATAATCCAAACTAGGACACTTCTGAGAATGAAGGGAGACACTATTAATAATTACTTCAAAACAACTGATGTAAACTGAGACTGTCCTGGGCAAATAGGGACATATATATGATCACCTTCTTAAAAAGCACATGGCTCTTTGCTTGATCCCTTGATCAAGATCACAAATGAATCTGTAGTTGTGAAAGTATGCACATGTTTGATTCTCTCAATGTTTAAGCCAAGAGAAGTCCCCAAACATTGTACAAGTATGCCTTACTCCGCACAATGGATTGCTTCCTGAACAACTCTGTTTATTAGATTTTTAATAAATGAAAGTACATATACATTCCCATGAGCACTCTATAAAGAATCTCAGTACTGAACCATTTTTGAAGTAATAAAATTCTAAAACCTGAATAATCAACCCTCCCATCGGGAACTCTGATATCCAATTTATTTGCCTATAAATTAAAGTTTGTTTTGTTTAGTTTTATATTGAGTTTTCCAAAGTATGACACACCTGGCGAGTGTCTTGTATGAAACATGTCCTAATGATATGTGATCTGTCAATTAGTCACCTAAAACACTTTTAGTCATACAAGACCGTTACTGTGATGAAAGTTGTCCCCTTAATGGGGTGATAGACAGAAACAGTAGAGGACTGTCACTGAGCAATGTGAAAGGACAATTTCCCTCTGAAATAGCACCCCATGTCCCTGGATGGCCACAGAATTAACATCCTTCTGTCCCATGAAATTCAAGCAGGGTTGACTGCAATTGAGGTTGTAGAATTAGATGGACCACAAAGCTTCTTTATTGCATTTGAGATCTAGATTGTGATTATCTTAGCAGTTGAGTTTGTCCGAACGATTTCGGTAATACCAGAGGTGGGTCTGGTGTCATCAGCAGCAGCCTTGGCCCTTCAGTGGCCAACAAGGACTAATTAAGAAGTGAAACATTAGTTAAGTTGCTCTCACTTAGGTCCAAGATAATGTATTCCTGGAAGCACCCAGGCACTGTAATCACTAGACCCTGGATAACTCTGACTTGCTAAGGGAGTTTTAATATTTAACATATGTTGGAGGGTTACAGAAAACCTTTCAGCTGTGATTTTTATGAGGGCTCCCAGTTTATCCTGTTTGAGCTGCAAACACAGAATATCACTTTACAAAAGACGTTAAGTAACACCTTAACATGTTAAACCCAGCCTTTTCATACCCATTCAAACACCCACTTGAATAGTTCTATATAATAAGCAGTAACAATACCAGAACTTAGAGTCAAGAAAATTTCAAGTGCAATCCAGGTTGCGTTAGTCACTAGCTCTGAGATCTAGACAAAGCCTGTTTACTTATCTGAACTAATTACTTCAAGTGTAAAATTAGAGGATTTGGGCCATATGTACTAATGATTCCTTTCATAACTAACAATTTAGGAGTAATTCCTTGAAGCCTCAAATAGATAGAAACCTAGGATGTTACAGGATGATGTAATGCTGTTCCATGGCCAAGAAAGGAATTCACTCAAGACTTAAACCAATAAAAAAACAAATTCAGCCTTTCTGATATGATACATCTTATTTTCAGCAGGTAAAGATATCATGCTACTACTACCATAATATGTTTTTCAGTTAAAAAATTAATCTCTAATACATAACTTAACTCTACTCTTTATCTTACAGAAGAGGAAATAGACTCAAAGGAATTAAATATCTTCTCCAAGTTTGCTAGAATTTGAAATAGTCCAGATTTGCTTATTCCCAGTTAGTTTGCTTCATATTTTAGATTTCTTCAGGTGGAAAATAACAACAAAACTGGATTATGTTAATAAACAGTTGGCGCTAGGTGCTCTAGGATATTTGAAGGAGAACATTCTACTTTGCCAACAGTAGGTAACGGAAACATTTTTCTTTAAACCTCCCATCTTATACCATAGAAGTACTTTTTGGACAGAGAATAAAATGCAATTTGCTAAAAATATAAACAATAAAAAAATATAAATTAATAAAAAATGCAATTTGATGAGGAATAATGAGCCAACTTATAGTCAGTCTAAAAAAGAAGCTGGACTTTTATTACTGTTTTGTGGGAGGAGAAATCCAGTCGTGATACTGAAACTCATTCTTGGGCTCCTTTCTGTTGCAGAGAAGGACAGCTAGAAACTAAGGAGAGAAATAAGAAAATACAATGGAGTATTTTCCTATATATTCTATCTGAAATGAGGAAGGGGGGGCCAGGAAATGGACTGAGATTCAATGGTGAAAGGAAAAAAATAAAAAGCAGTGACGAAATGGAGATTGCATTTTAGAAAAGCAAGTAGAGTAAAAAAAGGAGATGGATATAAAGATGAAAGGAGCTCCTAAAGCCCTTTATCTCTCTGTCTTTGCATTGACCACTTACTCACACATGTCTTGTGATTCTATAAATCACAAACAAATAATCATGCATATAACAAAAACAAAGAGAGAAACCATATACGTGTTAATAACCCTCTGTCTAGTGATGCATTTGTGCATGGACAGAGGCTTATCATGAGTCCCATTATATCATGGAAACAGAAACCACTAATTAAGTATTCAGAGAAAGGCAAAAATAACACTAGAAAATAAAAACTAAAACCTACAACACCAAGACTTTGAATTGACATTCTTTACTGGGCAAGGTAAGTCCCATTGTTTGATACAAAAACCATCTGGATTCATCTTCTTGCATTTGTTGAATGATTATTCCCAAGCTAACTGTTTGATAATGGCCACAGGTAGTTCAGTATACCTCCTCAAATCTATCGTATGATGGCCTGCTGGCTAATGAGGAGATGTATTTACTTGATGAAGAATTAACCTAATTTTTGTTGGCTTTCTATTTTGAAGCAAATCTTTTGAACTGTATTGATGTTTTATGTTTCTCTTGGTCATGTTTTCTTGTTTCTTCTTTGTTTTGATTCAAAGACAATAGGAATAACTGTTCATCTCTGGTAGAGCCATTATTTTCTGCATGATTTTGTCCTCTACAGATGCAAGGCACATACATATAATGTCATCCTCTATATGTAGGAATCTGTTCTAAATAGGTGGTAGAAAAGTTGATTAATATGAAAAAAAAGTCCAGAAAATTTGGTTTGCTATTTAAATGGCTTAGCTATAATAAACTTTCTTTGTTGTTTGATTTTCTACTCTTTCATGGAAGCAGCACTTTGAGTATAAATAATGTCTCAAAATCAGGTAAATTATTTCTAGGGCTTTATGACATGCTAATGTGTTCCCTTGGATTTCCTGAGTCCTTCTGATGTTTTTAAGTGCTGTCATTCATTGTTTGAACACTACTTAGAATTGCACACTGTTCCCCAAAAGGTCATCGAAGCACTTAATTTTAGAAAGAGATAAGCAGGACAGAAGACGTTATCTGTATATCAAATGTGAGTTCACGTGTGAACTGCTACCCCAGCCAAACTGCTGTCCCTATCAATCCTACCTCCACCTCACCCTACCCCTGACTAACAGCACTGGATAAGGACTCCATGATTCCCTATGCCCATCCTGGCGTCTAAACTGATGTGCTGCATAACCTCTGACCAGTCACAGATGGAAACCTATCCTCATGGTAAGGTAAAAAGGAAACTGAAAGAAGTAGAATATTCATATAAAATGTATTTGGGAGAGAGATAACCAGAACTCTTGTCTGTAAAATAAAAATTATTAACTCCAAAAATTCTTTTGGGTTTGTAATTTTAGTTCCAGATAGAAATTAATTACTGCTCTCTAGAGAAATGTATTTCAGAATGTGGAATTATGACTTTTTTATATTGAATTACATATATGTGTAATGTGTTCTCTTTCTGTCTCTGTGTCTCTGTCTCTCTGATTCTGTGTATGTGTGTGTGTGTGTCTGTCTGTCTGTCTGTCTGTCTCTCCAGAAGAGCCTGGATGACTACTTATCTCGGATCTGTAAAAGGTGTTTTACCATGGACTAGAGGAATAGCCCCAGATAACTAAGATTCTTTCTAAATTTAAGATTCTCCTCTGGCTCTTCTCTGTTATTCTCTATCTACTTCTTTTCTATTTTCTCACTAAACTTCACCTCTTCGTTGTGAATTATCTCAGAAGAGTTTTCCTGCCTGGTCTGCCTCACATTTAGTATATTATTTTCAAAATTTACATTTTCCCTTCTGACTGCCTTTGAACTTTGCTCTGAGTTTCCATACTTAGTCCATGTATTAGAATTTGAAAGACATATAGGTTATATTGGAATATGATTAAAAATAAGTTGTTATTGTACTGTGTAGTTTGTACTTCTGCTTCATTTTTTCATTATTATCTTGCTGCTCCTTTAACTAGGATTTAGGTAATGGAAGAATAAACAATTGTCGGGAGCTTTTAAGAACTGGGAATATAAAGGGAAGAATGTTAATAAAACTGATGCTTTTCTATGTATTAAATGCTCTCTGACTGAAATCTATATTATTGTTTTGTTTACTTTTTAAGCATTTTTCTTATGCCTCTTTTATGCTTAAAAATATTGGTCTAAATGAAATAAACTTCCTCGATCCATGTACTAGAATTTCAGTAATTAATTCAAAACGTAAGTACTGAGCACTTACTAGGTGCTGAACAAATAGATTTTTCTCATATCTCGAGCACTTAAAACCATAGCCTATATGAGGTTAAAACTGATGAAACAGTGAAACAAAAGATATTTGTCACTAGAGTTGGCAAAGAAGTTCTTGTTTGCTTGTTAACTTTTTGTTTGTTTTTACCATTTTCCAATTAAAAGATCTTTACAGAAAAGGATGACATTTATTTGCATGTAGTAGTCCTTTTTCTTAGCATTAACAAATTAAATGTGCAAAATTCAGTTAACTCACCAGGTACCAGCATTATATCGCTATCTATACTTATATCTATACCTATATCTATATCTATATATGAGTGTATTTCTATGATAAATAGGAATAGCATCAAATAGTAGCATCCAAGAAACTGTTGCTCACAGTATAGGCTTTTCTTTTTGAACTGTTTAAAATATTTGTTGGCTGTTTTCTAAACATGATCACAAAGTAATTTTGGTTTCCTTTCTTCTTCTTCATAAAATAACATCTGAAAAACGTCTATGTTTAACCACCTCGGTCATTTGTGTGGAAAAATCCAATGTGTGTCTGTAGGTGGGGGTGGGGAGAGGGCTTCACAAGTTAAAGAAATGTATTTATCTAACTAACTATTAAACATGACAATAGAAAACAAATCACAACAGGATGTTATTGCAATTTCTATTTCTTTAGCCTCATTTTTTAAGGCTTTTAGACTAATGCAGAAAAATCTTTAGGACAAAATAATACCCGTCCCAGCCTTTTGAAAGAGGAATTGTGGGTAAAAGTTCAAAATCTGTTCTTTTTTTAAAAATAAATTTATTTACTTTATTTATTTATTTTTGGCTGTATTGGGTCTTCATTGGCATGCGGACTTTCTCTAGTTGTGGTGAGCGGGGGCTACTCTTCGTTGTGGTGTGCGTTCTTCTCATTGCAGTGGCTTCTCTTGTTACGAAGCGCAGGCCCTGGAGTGCAGGGGCTTCAGTAGTTGTGGCATGCAGACTCAGTAGTTGTGGCTCGCGGGCTCCAGAGCGCAGGCTCAGTAGTTGTGGCGCACAGGCTTAGTTGCTCTGTGACCTGTGGGATCTTCCTGGACCAGGGCTCAAACCCATGTCCCCTGCATTGGCAGGCAGATTCCTAACCATTGCACCACCAGGGAAGTCCCTGAAATCTGCTTCTTAAGAGGATGAAAACATCACTAGCAATAATGAGGTGTAAACCCTCCCCCCTCCCCTTCTCTATATGTACATCTCTTACTCTTCCTCCATTCTTCCAATCTGGGACCTATGTATCGATTAGTTTTATTCCCATAACAGACAAACAGGAGGAAGCCAGGATAAGTCGTAGGATCATTCTTCACTTAACTGAACAAAACCAAATTGGGCAAAGGCACAAAGGTGAAATTATGTGAATTTTAAGTTCTTGAACTATTTATAAGCACATGCTGAAGGAGATAAAAAAAATAATAAAACGTGAACACTATAGATTTTTAAGGGCAGCCAGACTTAGAAGGAGCTGTGTTTTAATACTAGAGCTAACTGATTTGATGGATTCAAAAAGATATTCCTTGGAAGCATAAGGAAAGTATATCTCCAGGGAAATATTTCTTTATACAGTCAGACCTTCATATCTGTGAGTTCCACATCTGCAAATTGAACCAACCACAAATCAAAAATATTTGGAAAAAAATTCCAGAAAGTTCCAAATAGTAAAAGTTGAATTTGCCACATGCTGGCAACTATTTATATGGCATTTACATTGTTTTAGGTATTGTAAGTGATCTAGAGATGATTTAAAGTATACTGGAGGAACTGTATAGGTTATATGCAAACACTACCCTATTTTATATAAAGGACTTTTGCATCTCGGACTTTGGTATTGCAGGGAGATCCTGGAACCAAACTCCCGTGGATACTGAGGAACAACTGTATAGTAAATAAAAATTTAGTATAATTGCTCTATAGTTTAGGACTTTTTTTAATCTTGCGAAGAGGTGGTGCAAAGAGAGCATTATCTATACCTAGGAAATACTTGGATTAGAAAGTAAATGCATCCACCTGCTTTCTTTATGTTAGGTTTGGATGTACCTCTTAAAGCCCTCAAAAAGATACATTTGAAATTTTTAAAAATGTTACTTTATTCATGATTACGCAACATAAGAATTTAAGGATTACTTTTAAGAGTTAGTTTAGGCTGGAAATAAAGTACTTCAAAAAGGAGTTAAGAAGTTTCATGGGTAACAGATACACAAGATATTATTAACAGAAGAGGGTCTTTGCAGTAGATACTCAGCTTAAAAGACTGAAGTCTCTAAAGAAATCCCATGAGGAACAGCATTTGAGTCCAAACACATGGAGCTGGCCTGGTGGAGCAATTCTTTTTGAGAACATCCTAGACAAACTGTTGAGAGAGGCAGCCACGTAGCGTGTCCATTATTGAATGGGCTGACCACCGATGGTCACCAAGGAGGAACTCTGGAATGAACAGGACTCCAATGAACAGGACTCTGGAATTAATAGGATGCCAATGAACAGGACCCTGATGCACTCATGTTCCTCACATTTGTTCATGGTTTTGGTCATGGCAGATGCTGTCCACCCACAAGTTAGTACACATGGAGCAGATGACATAGAGTTAGATGGCTTGCAGCTTTGGATACTTGGTCTGTGCATCTATGAACACTTGAATGATCATCAAGCAACATGAGATAGAACATGATCCCTGATAAGGGAGGTCAAATAATATTAGATCTATAAACATAAATAAACCATTATATTCTAGAGGGAAGTTTTGTATGGTTAACTTGTGGCTAATATTATCAGTCAACACTTGTTGATTCAGATAGTATACTGAAGTTTCTAAGTAGGTAGCATCATTCTAGATTCAAGAATTTCCAGGGCTATTTCGTCCCAATACTTGTTCAACATTTGCTTTAAACACAGTAATTCATTTGTTCTTCTTGTGCCAGTTTTTATACATCTGCAAAAGAGTGTAACCACAATCTGCCTACCCATGCATACATATGTCAGAGCTGTAACAGTCACCTGGTATATGGGTTGCAAATGTCCCAAGATAGATACACCATTTGTTTAGAGAGGCATGATGGACTCAGCCTATTCTTACTTTCATCACACAAAAGAAAGTCATGTTTATTGCTTAATATAAGAAGTTGTCCTATCTTTTAGACACCTAAATAATATCGGTACTGTGATGTACGAGATTTCACTGCAATGTTTAATAATCACTGTAACCTCATTTAATGTTATTTATCTGTATGAGATATTGTGCTGACAAAACTTCATATTTAAGAGAGGGGCTGAAAGCAATAAGCCTATAATAAAAGTGAAGTGTATTAAAGATGGAAAGCACTATTACCACAGGTAAAATCCTTTGAGGGCACTGAACATTTCTCTTATTTATAATTTAGTCCCAGAAGGACAACCCTTCTGTGTGCTGATTATCAGAGCAATTCTAGCTTTGGGGAGCAAAAAATGTCACACGCACACCCAGAAGCTGAAATAAGATTTTCCCCTTGTGTGATTTAAGAGCTATTGTCACTCTGTGGAACTCTGCAAATTATTCCATTTGAAAATAATTCAGCTCCTAGATTATATATTGTCTAAGTTTCCTCTTCCTGCTCTTTACTACTGAGGACATTTATTTATTTATTTATTTTACATCTTTATTGAGTATAATTGCTTTACAATGGTGTGTTAGTTTCTGCTGTATAACAAAGTGAATCAGCTATACATATACATATATCCCAATATCTCCTCCCTCTTGTGTCTCCCTCCCACCCTCCCTATCCCACCTCTCTAGGTGGACACAAAGCACTGAGCTGATCTCCCTGTGCTATGCGGCTACTTCTCACTAGCTATCTATTTTACATTTGGTACTGTGTATATGTCCATGCCATTTTCTTACTTCGTCCCAGCTTATCCTTCCTCCTCCCTCTGTCCTCAGGTCCATTCTCTACATCTGCATCTTTATTCCTGTGCTGGACCTAGGTTCTTCAGAACAATTTTTTTTCAGATTCCATATATACGTGTTAGCATACGGTATTTGTTTTTCTCTTTCTGACTTACTTCACTCTGTATGACAGTCTCTAGGTCCATCCACCTCACTACAAATAACTCAATTTCATTTCTTTTTATGGCTGAGTAATATTCCATTGTATATATGTGCCACATCTTCTTTATCCATTCATCTGTCGATGGACACTTAGGTTGTTTCCATGTCCTGGTTATTGTAAATAGAGTTGCAATGAATATTGTGGTACTGTACTGAGGACATTTAAATGAAACTGTTAGCTGATTTTTTTTTTTTTTTACTGCTTATTCTCCACCTGAAGTTATTATCCTCAATTCATGATATCATACTTATCTGCAAAGCAACCAAATAGGAACATGAATTCAGTGGGGGGTTATAAACAAGAGGAATAGAGGGATTTATAAGACAGAAAGAGCAAGGAAGAGAGGGTTTCCTGGGGAGACATGGGCACACGTATGAGTCTTTTCACCTCTAAGTTGCTGATTTAACTTTACCTGGGTTTGAAGTTACTGAGAATTGCTTCTATGTGATGTAATAGTGGCCATGAATAGAGTAAGAAACTCATCTTCTGTTGAATAAGTATCTAGCAAAATTAGCTCCTAGGATGACAATGTTGTCCCTGTTTGATGTGACTCAAGTTACAACTCAACACCCAACACCTAGCCCAGCAAATGGCTGTTTCTTAATAGATTTTTGTTGAATAGATACTTGATAAACATGTATTTACTGAATTAGAATGGATATCTGCCAAACTGAATGCTTTGTTAATCCTTTTGTATTAATTCGTCTGCCTCAAACAAGATGAGTAGCTTTTCTGGCCTAGGGTAACCCCCTGGGGACAGCTGAGGAAACTTCTATTTGGCCAGTGCCATGGGAGGGTGTATGTGATGCTTCATTCTACACAAAACTGTCAGCAAGTCTTTGTACCTGTTTTTGGCTTTTACTGTAGGAGGGTTTCCATTAAGATTCATTTTGCTAGTACTTGCCACTTGAATAAAATTTGGACATGAGTCACAGGAATGTGCTCACCTTTTTTTTTGTCCTGAGTTTTAAATATTATATTAGACTTTATGTGTCCTCAGGAAAAGAGAGGTCTAGAGGAATCCCTGAGAGAGTGTGAGAGCCTTCTGCCTTGCCCTCAAACATACACATGTCACCCCTTAGTAAATTACTGGTCACAAGAAGTCTGCCTTCCAAAGAAAGTAGAATCACACAAGAGCACCACCTAAAGCAGAATGGTCTTCTCACAAAAGACCTGAATTCAAGATGGGTTTTTCCAAAATGATGGCATCCCTGATACTAGCTTTCTTGGCTGCCCAGAAAGCATACTTCCCTCTCCAGATAAATACCTCTTCTTTAGTTTAACTATGGTCTCTGACTAAAATCAGGTGTAGAAGAGCAGCAAGCTTATTAGTCATTGTGTCTGTGTCACATGAAAGATCCTCTGAGCTGATTTTTGCCTGTGCTGGTCTCAAATCTTGGAAAATTATATAAACATTTCCTATTTTTAAAAGAATTATGTGCTTGCCTAAAGAAAATACATTCTTGGTTATTATATTTTATTGCTTGTAATTATTGAAGAAATAAAATTATGCTCAATAATACTGCTACTTGTATATTGCTGACTGCTGACTATATATTATCTGTATTGAATTTTGGAAATCTGTTATATAGTTAGTACATGAAGATTTCATCTAAAATGGTAAGTATTTCTAGAGACACATTTTCCCCAAATTCCACAAGTTAATGATTATTGAACTCTGTTGTAAATGAGTTTTGCATATACTATGATAGATTAGCTGCATTTACCCTTTTTCCAATATCATCTGTTCTGGTAAATGTCAGGAATACATTCCAAACACTTACTATTATTTATAACCAGTCCTAGTTAGGAAAACAATAAACTGAAAATCTGACTTTGGGCCAAAGATGGAGTCTGTAATACAGGCATTTACAGGGACATCTTTATATTTAAAGAATTAAAAACACTGGTGGCTTCAATTACTGAATGGTCCTTGTAAACGCTCTGTTTTGATGCAACTTAACATGACAGAATCTGACAAGAAACATTTATATCATAGAAGACAAAACAATAAAAAAGTGATAATAGTATTAAATCAATACATAACAACTTTTTAACCTTCACATATTTCACCTAAATCATATCAGCTCTCCACCATGACAACTGAGTGAGGAAAGCACAACCGATATTTTTACTTTGGAGATGAAGACGTAGAGGCTTTGAGAAGTGAAGCATCTCAGGGTCACATGACCAATGAGTGGACCTGAAGGGACCTGCACCCAGCTTCCTGAGCCCCAGTCTTCTGCTTTATTCTCTGTACTAGATTGGAAAGAGGGGCATTTTCAGGGACTTGGTGACTGGAACTTTCCATTCATATGTGCCAAATTGTTCTACTTTCCTAAAGTAGCTTGGCTGTGGGTCAGGATTCAATAGACTGAAGAAAGAGATCCAGTATTGGCATCCATTTCCATGGTGCTGGCCAGGAATTTTTTAAAATGCTGTGCTACTGGATGATGCTTAGGGGCTGGGGCTTTTAAACAAACTTGTATAGACTTAGAAATAAACATCTTTTGAGAATGTGGCTCACTTACAGGAGGCAACTGACAGCATTTGCTAGGTGACTGTCTCTTATCCTGTGGCTCCTCTTTCTTGCCAAAAGTTTCATCTCTATCCTTTGTGATTCTCTAGCCAGGGGAAGTGATCACTCAACACAAATTTAAAGAATAGAATAAGAATGACATGCTGCCTCTTGTGAAAAGCCCGGGGAGGTGTATTTTTTTTTTTTCCTGACAAAATACCTATCTAATAAGTAAAAGAAATCATTCCATCCTCAAGAAACTGAGAGACATCAAACACACAAATGAAAATGAAAGGGAAAGGAAAGAAGGGGAAAGGGAAATGGAGGAAACAAAAATGCAGGTGGTGGAATAAATACAAAAGAAAAACCAGCAGTCACATCTTTGAAACAATGGAGTCCTAAGGCTTATAAGATTCCTGAAACAAGGGAAGACAAGAAGTGCAGGAAGTTAGACTGAAGAGGCTTTGTGGAAGAGAATTTTAAAGAGGTTTGAAGAGGGAAAAAAAGAAGGATATTAAAGATGCATGGAAGTGGAGTAGAGCAGAGGCAGGAGAGGACAACTTGTATCTCCTTTGAAACTCTTACAATCTATTTTTTAAGCTTCACATGAGTTGACATCTTGCTGTTTTCAAAAAGAAGTGCATATTAGGAAAGTTGGTAAGACAGTCCATTTCCTTTAGTGTTCATGACAGTTATCCATTTTGTAATTAGTTGAGAAAGAATGACAGCTATCGTAACTCATAAATGTAAAGAGAAGAGCCGTACTTTATCTCTGCAATGGCCAGATTCACACATGGCAGTTAGTGTGCACTAAACACCATCTGAAACACAGGCACAATCATGGTATCTTACAGGACTCTTTTTTTTTTTTTCTTACAGGACCCTTGTGAGGACTAAATTTGAATATGAAACTATTTTTAAAAATATAAGATACTACACAAATAATAAAATGCTATTACTACTATTATTTTTAGCACAAATGCAACTCCAAGGACCTGTCTCTTCATGTTGGATAGATGCTCTGTTATGTCTAAAGACACTAGCTACATCTTTTGAGAGGAAGATGATTTCATTTAGAATACAACCACAATCTGGAACATATCTAACTTTGAATTTTCTATGGTTGTTCCCCATAGTGTCTACATCATATTTTTGTACTAATCAATAAATGTTAGTTATACTTACATCTGAGAGGTGTGGATCTGAAACGAAAACATCCTTTTTCAAATTAACAGTCTCATTAATTAACCTTCTGACACTGCCAATAAGAAGGTTCACTGTTGTTATGGAAAAGGATGCTATTTAAGTGATTATGCATGTGCTGTCGATTTGTTTATTTTCTATAAGAAAATCCAGATGCTCTTTAAAAACATCTTCACTCTCTACTAAAAGTGAGAATAAGTTTGATAAATTTCCATGCTCAGAACATAGACCAGGCTCATGCTGAGCAGGGATTAACTGAAATAGTGACAATTTGGTTTGACATAACTAGGGAGAGAGGATGAGATGTAGAGAAGGGGTTAGAGGTGAGGATTAGAGCCAGTTGCCTCTAGTTTCTCCCACCCTCAATTTTACAACAACGAAAACACCAAGTAATATCCAAAATGCCTCTTGGAGAGTCAGCCTCTGGAAACAACCTATAGTTTGGAGATTTGCCAAAAACAACCAAAAAACAAAATTCCACAATTCTGTTGTTTCAGCCAATGGTAGAGATAAGCTCTTCTTAAAATTTACTTAAGTGGCATTAGTCTGTCATTGTAACATTCTTTTTTTCTCCTAATATGTTCTTTCCTTATTCCTTATGAAATAAGAAGTTATGATATTACTTCTTTAATGACTTCAGTATATCAGGAATGAGGGTTACATCTTACATATATCAAACAGAGCTGTGCTATGAACCCTGTTCCTATGCTCCTTAATCTGTACATAGGTATGCTTCTAGAATCTGAAACTTATATATTCTGGCATGTGGGCATGTGGATTTTAACCATGTGCTAAGCAATCAATATAGAACCACAACAACAAAAATGCTCTGGAGTGTAACTAAGCCAAGGATGTTGTGATTTATTTTTTGCCAACGAGAAGATTTCTCATTAAGTCAGGAATTGCAATTACATTTCGATGAAGGAAATATGAGAAGCAAACATATATGGCCCACTTTACAGTTGACATTGAGATCTAAACTGAAGCCCATGTCTTTTCCAGACAAAACAAACCTCAAGCAAACTCATGGAAGAGTTTGGCTTAGACTCCTTACCAGTTTCCACTTCCATGCCTCTTACTCTCTCTTCCACTTCCTCTCTTCCAACAAGCTGCTCATTGCCCTCATCCTGCTTTTGGCTACCCATGGCCCCATCAATGTTCTATAACAATTTGCCCTTCCATGACGACTGGCCGCTACCGGATGCATCTCTCTGCTCTCCTCCCGTAAGTGGAGTGTGGTAGTAATAATGGTATTAGTAACAACAGCAGTAGCAGTAGTAGTCATAACAATTTACATCTGATGAATACTTTAATCTTGTATTGTCCTTAAACAATCATTGTCTTATTTAATCAATATGACAAGCCTGTAAGGGGGATATTTCTGACCACATTTTGCAAATGAGTAAATTAAAATTCAGAAAAGTTATATCTTGCACTACTAGCAATAAAATCTTATAGGTGTTGAGTGAGGATATGGAAATAGTTCCAGCTCAGGTTTTCTGACTCTAACTAAAAACAAATGCTCTCTTATGCTGGACTTTCAAAAACCCTATAAGTTATTATTAGAGGTGGACATAGAGGAAGACAGTTATTAAAAAGCATAAAGGTCTTCTGAGCCATTAACCTTATGCCACAGAGATAAACTGCCTATAAATAAAACCATGCACACTTAGGTTATCTATTCAGGTAGGTTGGGTGAACTACAATAAGTATCTTCCATGTATACACTTTTGTAAAATTTAAGGCTGTATTAGAACCTATGCAAGGATCCTCAATAAATGAAGCAATAATAAGGACAACTTCCCAGGTGATATTAATGAACACACAGCTTGCCACATGTTATACAAGGTGTTAAGGATATTACAGTGTAAGGTTTGGTAGAGAGAGATTTCAAATACCAAAGGGATTTCATTTGGGAAAAAAAATGCCAAAGGGGTTTCATTTTAGGCTAGAAGACTTTTAAACCTCTAACCAACATTAAAAAATAAATAAATAAATAAAAGGTTTGAAAGCTTAAAGATGTGAAAAGAGAAACTCTTAGGAACAAGCTGTGCTATGAGCCCTGTTCCCAGTTGATTGATGGCTCCCCAAACACTTCAAGAGAGGCTTCAACAGGACTCTCTAAGAGCTTTCAGCCAGTTAAGGGTTACAATGGATTTGCATCTGACTTCCATCTGAACATTCAGAAGGGCATGAGATAGACTAAAAGTGGAGCCAAGATAAAGTGATTACATTATTTGGTCTTCACTCCCTAGTATTTCCAAGAATCTTGGGGTATTTCCTGTGCACTAGACATATTCCCCACATGGCAGAGAGCCAGGATGAGGTCCCATTAGGCCCTTTTCAATAGGGTAACCTGCAGAGGAAAGCAGAATTAAGCAAAGATCAACTGAAGTTATGCAACTTGATTACTAAGGCTTTAAAAGGAAAAGAGGATGTATTCAGTGTGGTCAAAAGAGCTGCAGGTGAGTGCTTCTAAGAGATGGATGAGGTCTCCTAAGAATCCTTGAAGGTATCCATTATAGAGTTAGCTTAAACTTTTTCCAGGATTAGAGAATGCAAAACTGCCTTATGATAGTACCAATAAGGTAAGATGCCTTTTGTTCTCCTTATCCTTTCTCCCGTCCCAAAGCCCCAATGCCAGACAAATAAAAAAGTAAAAGGGAAAAAAAAATACTTACTGAGTGGGAAGGAAAGAGAAAAGAAGCTGATATCCCTTCTCCCTGATTAAAGTAGACCTTCTCTTTAGATGGGGGAAAAATCTTTAAAATTGTTGACTACCTAATACTACTTGACAGTTTACTTTTTAATCAAATCTATGCTTTGTACTTAAAGTTACCTTAGGGCTTTGTATTATCTGAGCGACCAGCGAAGTCTTGGTTAGGGATAGGGGAAAAATATCCCAGTGAATGATTTTGAAGAGATACTGAAACTCACAAATAAAGATGATTTATAATGAAACATATGAGCCTTGCTTTTTCGAAGTCCAGATAAAGCGTGTGATGGTATGAGGAATCTACCCAGTAGAAAATGACACTCCCTCCTCAATCTTCTCTAGTTTTTATTTTTCTTCTCATTATAATGGTCCCAACTTACTCAAAACATTTTATTTATATATAGGCTTGTGATTTTACATGTGGTCAGAAAAGAAGATTAGAAAAATGGGATAACTGTATGAAAAACATTGTTATTATTTGTGTCTTCCAAAAATAAAGATGAAAAAGGTGATTGGAAGTCTGACTTTAGAGCTCCATCACTATGAAGGTCATTTTGTTTCATGCCTTAAATTACTTCTCTATTGTCATGTTTCCTCTTGTAGAATAATTCACTACTTAGGTGCTTTAATTCAGAGTTCTATACTCACCCCCAAAATGGTCATTTTTGTATATATTGATCTACAAAGCTGTCAGTATGGTTTTTAAGATTCTTCTATCTTTTTAAATAATTTTTTTCCTAGGAGAGAACATATACATTCTTTAGGACTCAAAAGGACCTAGAAGGTATGCAATTTGCTAACAATGCATTTGTATGTTTCTGGTTCAACAATTTAAAACTGAATTTTATCTTCTCCAAGGCTACTGGCTAATATATCACAGAATCCATTTCTGAGAAATTCAGCCTATCTTCTTTCTTACCACCAAGTGAGACCTTTATAGTGTTCCATTCCTCCATTTTTTTTTTTTCAAAGAAAGGCAGACTACCACATTCAGCACCTCATTTGGATGTGTCTGGGGTCTTGGAAGCTTGACTACCCTACGTTCTCCTACAAATGGACCTTGAGAGCTTGTTTGGAGGTTCTAGCAGGGAAGTGCATATAGCATTCCGTTCCTAACTCCAGCACACGGCATTGTGCCTTTGGTACTGAAGCAAGGGTAACTACTGAGTTTGTCCCCTCATGGCTGTCACCCTGCTGTACATAAGACAGCCCATCAGCAGCATCACTTCCTTCTCATGAGCTCCTAAACCAAAGAACCCAGATGACAGTTTCCAAACTTCAGATTCCCCATAGAATGATCAATTTCATCTGAAATTCAAATACTTGATTTCTGAAATGACCAAGTCCATCCATAATTCCAAATTATCTGCTCATCAATGCTATTTGAAGAAATATGAAGTATGATGCAATTATGAAAATATAATAAACTGGGACAAGTATATATCTCAAGAATCCCACTCTTTGTGGTAAAATGTCTTTGCTTAGTAAATGATTGAATGATCTAGCTACTTTCAAAGGTAGAAACCAGAAGGAACAAAGAGAGTAAAGGTCTTGATCCCAAAGTTGAGACCAAAATCTTTGATCCCTGAGGCGGACGGATTTGAAGCTTGAGCTTTAGTGTTGGCTCAGCTTCAAACTGGCTAAGTGGTTTGGGGAACTCTCTTCAGTTTCCCAACCCTTAGTTGTACCAAGTTACCTTTTAAAATGTGAACTACCTCATGTCACTCTTCTGTAATGACAACTCCTTATTGATCGATGGTTTTACAGGAGGAGATCATCACTTGCCACCAGCCCCTGCTTTACTCTTCCTCCTCTAGATATATTGCCAACTGTCAATTCTCAGGCAGCCCAATCTTTTTGGTGCCATTGCCATTTCTTTTCCCTGGAATGTTTTGCCTCCGGACTTTTGCATGGCTCATTCCCTCTTCTTCTAGGACTGTGCTCTAGTGTAACTGCTCCTTAGAAATGTGTATTTTTTTTTTTTAAATAGTATACTTTCTAAAATATCCACCATTCCTCAAGCCCTACCTTGCTTCAGTTTTCTTCTTAGAATTTATTAAAAACCAGGTGATTTTTTGGTATTATGAGGTATTTATTGTCTTATCTCAGTAAAATATAAGAGTCATGAAAGTAGTGACTGCTTCCACACCATGGCATTCCCTGCATCTAGAATGGGCCAGGGGTGTAGTAGGTGCTCATTGGATATCAATGGCAGGTAAAGAAAAATGTCCTCTTTCTTTCTGCCATTCTTCTCCCCACACTAACATCAGCTATAAAACCCTTAAAAGAGAAACTGCTTGTGCATTTGTGTAAGTCTATCAATGGGAATCTGGGAGAGAGAGAGGTTATGTGCTAGTCCAGAGTAGTTCCCTTGGAGAAAAAAGCTGAAAGGGATAGAGCTCTTTTAAAGAGGAAAGGAAAGCAGTCTTCATCTCTAGGGCTTTCAGAAAAGGAAGGCAAAGACTGTGAGGGAGCCAGCCTAGGTCTGAGACATGCCTCAGAGGGTTTAACTGTAGAAAGTGTCCTGTGGTTCATAGCAGTCCTAGCCCATGCTTTGAAATTCCAAGAGGAGAAGAGGGCATTTGAGGCAATGTCCTCTTCATGTCCTCGGAAACAAAGGAGCTTTACAATGCATATGGAATCTACTCTTCAGCCCTGGCAGACATCCTGCCTTGGGAATGACTCTCTTACTTCAGCCAAAGACCTTGAAATGGAGACCTCATGTGTAAATATGTGCAAATGTTGAACTAAATTTATCCCATAAAATTTTTAGGCAACAACCTTGCCATGGATACAAGCTGTTGAATACATTATCTGCTAGGGTTAAAAGGGTTTCCTTCTGCAGAAATAAATAAATGAAAAGAAAGCACTGAAGGGTTCACTACTCCAGATTTGTCTTTAATAACATTCCATTAAAAATGATGGAAAGGCACAGCTCTCACAGTAATTCAGGCTCAGAGCGATGCTGTTCTCTTTCAGGCTCATGTCCTCAGATGAAGCTTCTGTGGTTTTAATCACTGCTCTTCCTCTAACTACCCCCCTTCAGCTTTTTTTTTTCTTTCATTTTTTGGTCTATCTTTCCATCTATCTGACCATGGCTCATTTACCTTGATTAGCAGAGGAATTGGTATCACATTTTTCAATAAGGACTAGTGGTTTTTAAACTATTTAGACCAAAAGTTACATAAATCATCTCCACCATGCAAAAACAGGGATCTGTGATTTTAAAAATGTGTTTAGCACCAAACTAGTTTTTATCAGTACAAGAACTTAATGTTGAATATTAATGCCAGAGACTCTTCCCAGTTCTACATTTCCTACTTTGATATCATGTCTATCATCCCTAAAGCTAAAAAACAAAAGGTAACTAGGGTCTAAAAGGTCTATAAAAAGACACTGTACCACCAGCTATGAGTACCTTATTCTTTACATCTATGCCCATCTCGATATAAGATGGAATATTCCACTCTAGTCTCTCACTACTTGCCTCATAATAGCCACTTACAGTATAACCAGAATCGGCTTAAATTTGTAATGTTTTCTTAAGTGTTTATGTGTAATTTGTTGTTAAAAAGTTAACTGTTTGGGGGTTGGTGATGTAAGTGTTTGTGCGTGTGTGTGTGTGTTATGTGCAGGGAGTGGGGTGGTGTCACGTGCAGAGAACCAGAATTGATCTTTGCAGATAAGACACTGGTGTGGTACTGTTTGCCTTCTGGAGGTGAGGTCAGAACTGCTAAGCACTCCTCCGTGATTTTCTCACCTATAGAGCCCTCACCACATGATCCTGTAATAGGAAAAGATGCACTCCTAAGCACGAAGCCTTAATTTACAAGCCACACAAATCCCTCTGTCAAAGGACGTTAAGGGCTTAATCATCAGGCTCTCATACAGTGCATGTGTGCTTGTGCATACTGGTGACGAGAGGCTGCCTGGGAAATGTTTGTCTATTCCTTTCTGTGTGCGTTACATCTAGCTCTATCACTTACTACAGCTTGACGGATTTAACAGTTTCCAAAGACAAGAAGGTGAAGATTTAAAATATTAAGGACTTTGAAAGCAAAACCCATTTTCAGTAGAAAAAAACCTGAAAAATAAATAGAGGAAAGGGGAGAAATTTTAAAACATTGCTTCCTTATCAGATGAAAAAGATGGAAACGGAAAGCAATGCCATCTATCTAACTTTACCATTCTCATCACCAGCATGTCCCAAAGTCCCACCTCCAGTCTGATCATTTCATGCTCTAAATCATTAACGCCACGATACAGATTTTTCTACTTGCTCTTATAGAGCTCTTAGTTTGCCTTCAACCACAAGCATTAATGGGCAGCTTCCCTAAGAACTCTGCACAAGCCTCAGACTTTATGTAATTCCAAACCAGCTGGCTTAGACTCAGGAAGCATGATGTTTCCTCTTCATTTGTAACAACTTTGACCTTGGAAGAGAACAGAGAGTGCTGCTTCCCCCCAAAGAGAGGCAGGAGAAAATTATGTAGGGTACTCTGACCATATAAAAAAGGACAGGGTATGTGTCTTGTCTTTATTTTAGGGGAAGGAGGTGGAGCTTATGATCCTGGTGTTCTTGGTGTTGTTATCTATATGAGGTGGAGGGAATGGGGAAAAGAGCAAGATGAAAATGCCCAATGAAGGACACAATGCCCTCTTGGGAGTGGATGAAAACTACTGTAGAGCGTGAACCCTACTGACCTGCCCTTTCTCACCTTCTGCTTCTTCTGTTTTCCTCTCTGCATGGACTCCCCAAAGTAAAGACAGATGAAAGGAGGCATGTTTAAATGTAGGCAACACAATACAATTGTTGGAAAAATGGCAGAACTGTCATTTAGCCTGTGCCCTCCTCCCCACAATGACCATTACGAGCAGTGAATTAAAATATGTGTTCACTGGTGCACATGGCATTACTCTCACATTGTTGATTCCCCACTGGGGACCTGTAGGGTAAGGGTTCTTGAAATTTCTCTTTAAACTTTAAAAAGCCAGTTGAAAACTGCTCTCCATTTTGTTGTTCTCTCTCTCACAAAGTCTGAAGGTTTTTTGTGATGAGACCCTTCAAATACTGAGAGTTTCAATTTGCCAACTTCCCCATAACATGTACCAGCTAAATTTTTTTTTTTTTCCAGCTAAATTTTTTAAAACCCACTCCCATCTCTTGGGTCCTCAGCATAGCACTATTCATTTTCTTTGTGCGAGGCAGTGAGAAATTCATTTTGCTTTCAAGTCACCTGGTAGAATATTTTTCATAAGGTGACCTCAACAAGAACTGCTCTTGTAATAGCCACCCTAGTAGTTAAGACATGTCAAGACCAAGAAAAGACAAACAAATAAGCAGTAGTCCAATTCATCTGAGAATAAATGAAGAGGAGTTAAGTTCAATTTTCTATAAATGTTTAAGCCATTTCACACATAGTAAAAATAAATCTGTGCTTTTCCAGTCTTGAATCCCATGCGTTTATTAGGCTTGAAACGATTTGTTCTAAAATACAGTGCATGCTTAGAGATGGAAACTAAACTCATAGAACCCTGAGTTTTTTTGTTTATCTGTGTTGTAAAATTCCATGAAAGAAACAATCAGCAGCATCTACAGCAAATAAGAGAAGGCCTAACACACACACAAAAAACACACCAATTTATGAGAGACAGGAACAAATCAAGACTGGTATTCCCCTGAGATATAAGTAAACAGTTCTCAAAAAATAAGGATAGGGGTTTGCATTGTTGAATATTTGAAAATCACTGCACATTGTACCATTTTTTAAGATATTCACAATGAACCATAACACATAAAAGGCTCCGAAAAGTCCTGTTTTCAAAACATGTTTACATTTGGTTAAACTGTTAAACAGCAATTCCTACCTATATTTAACTTATAATAGCCTTCTTCCAAGAAAATGGAATACCCCCAAACATTTATAGGATGGCCTAGTTTGTTACAACTCACTTAGGGAAATGGTCAGTTAGGTCAATAGCCAAATGATGCAACAAAGGCTGCAGAAGACCCACTGACTTTGTGATCAATTTCTCCTACCTTTCTACTCTGTTCCTTTTATATATACCATTTCCCAACTCAGGTCCAGACAAAGCATTTATCTGACTTTCTGAATTGAAAGTAGCTCAATGATAATAATTTTCTATAAGTCATATACACTATCTGGCGGTCACTTGGTGGCACATCCTAATGGAAATCTTAGCCCACTGTCTCCTACACAAACTTATTAAGTATTTTTTGTTTCTTTTTTTTTTTTTACATTTTTAAATTTTATTTTATTTTTTTATACAGCAGGTTCTTATTAGTCATCAATTTTATACACATCAGTGTATACATGTCAATCCCAATCGCCCAATTACTTATTAAGTTTTTAATTGTCAACTTGGCAACATAAAAATTAGCTCAGTATACTTATCAGTTTGCTGCAAAGAATGGATACTCACTCAGGCTACCTTAAGAAAAGAGGATTTATTGTAAAGATGTGTAGCCTGAAGCTAAACCTGAACTAAAAACTTATCACTGTACAAGGCATCTGTATGAACTAGTTAATTGCCCCATTTCTCTCTCTCTTTGGATTTCTTCTGACTTCTCTTTTTATTATCTACTGGTTCATCTTCTCATATTTCCTAAGATAAATACCAGAGGCAGCTACTCTGATTGATCAGCAAGTCATTAGTTACCCTATTGTGCAGAGTACTTTATATCAATGGATCTCATGCATTCTAAAAATGGCACCTTTGGGTTGGGTGTACAACTCCGTCTTTTAGTCAAAAAGGCCTCTGTTTAAGCAGCCTAAAGTGGCTTTCATAAGAAGGAATTGGGTTAGTGGTATTTTAGTTCATAAGAGACATTATATGTAGCAATTTCCTTAAATGTCATGTCTGTGTACACTGCCCCTTGCTACACTGATTTGGGGGAAACAGTAATTTCCTGTGCTGTATCACATTCAAAAATAAGTAGACATTAAAAATTGGAATCTGTATATTGAAGAATTTCCTCCCATCTTCCCCAAGATACATATAAAATAACCTAGACATAAAAATACTTTCCTACTTGTTCTTTACACCTGTAAGTTCTCCCTGATATAATCAATCCTATTTTCTGTTATTGCATTAATCTAATTAATAATGGTTAGGCAAGCCATTGTTCTCTTCAAAAATCTCCAGTATCTCTCCTTGCACTCAGAATCCCACCCAAACTCTGAAATTTCTGAAATTTCACTGAAGACTCTGTATATATCCTAACCCTGAACTATGTCTCTAAATTTATGTGTTCCTTTAGTCTAAAAGGAAACTGTTAGTCTTTGCACTGGTTGCTAAGGACACCAGCCAAATTCTCATGTTTAAATCTTTTCTCAGGTCATTCTCCCTGCTGGCCATGTTCCTCTCTGTCTCTTTACCCTAATTTAGCCTGCCTACTATTCTGTACATACATGGCCTAAATTATAAGCTTGTGCCTTACTATTTGGGGGTGACATATATGGGTAGGTGAATTGGAAACAGAATTAAAAAGGAAACAATGACCAGCTTAGATTTTCTGGAGGCAGAACTAGGTCTTTGAGGACTCTGCCATATGGCTTGGCCATATGGACAGACTATATTGAATCTGACCAAAAGCACTGGCCTAGTAGTCGTGAGATTTGGGCTCTAATCCCAGGTATGGTACTAACAAGCTATTTAACCTTGGGCAAGACACTTAACCTCCTTGGGTTTCATTATCTTCATCAGCAAAAGAAGCGCTTTGGCCTAGATGATACCTGGAGTGTTTTCAATTCCTCATATTCTATGATGCCTTGATAGATGTTTTCATTTTAATGAGTTGTCTTCATTGGTCTGCCACAACTAACATTAGGTTAGGAAATGACCTAGGTTAGAATTCGGGGATAGGGATTCATCCAAAGCCTCATTTCAGATATACAATCAAGCTTTAGTGGTTTCTTTCTTTCCTCCTTTAAATCCCAGGTATTTCTCATGCCCTACTGCAACTTCCTGCACCCACCATGGCTTCAGACAGACTTGGGTACTTGAAACTTTGGCAGAGTTCCCCAGTTGTGAAATAGACACAACCACTTGCAGGCCAGACTTCAGGAATTGCATTAATCTACAGTTTTCTTGGGAAAAATAGTCCTTGACTCACACATGAAAGAACCTGGCAGAGCTCCCATTGTTATGAGCAATCTGCCAGGCAACAGTTCTTTGGAGGTTTTTCTTTATTTCTCTTCTTGCTCTCTTCCACACCCCTACAAATTTCCCCAGCTCTAAGGTCACGACTCAGCAGTCTTTTTCAAAGTACGTTGTGTAATAGCAACTCTAGTTTAAAAAAAACATGCCTGGAAAGAACCATAGTGTGTCACTTTTTGAAACATGCTTTTTCTGAGAGCACCATCCATGTGAAATGATGCCCCTCACAAAAAGGATGCACAGGAGAAGGTATTTTCTCTTCTGACCTACAAAGCAGTGAGTTAATTTAAAATTTATCTTTGATAATCTCCCTTACTTCTTTTATTTATTTCATTTCTGCAGTTTAGATGGAATGTACATTTTATAATTAAATGCAAGTAGGAAATAATATCACACTGACAAAGCTCCTAATCTCCCCAAGATATTAATAGGCAGTACATCAAGTCAATCCATCTTTAATCCTGGGTCTCACTATACAAAAGCAGCATATAAGAATGAAAAGATGAGGTCAACCATAACTTCTCAAAAGGTGACAGCAGAAGACTAACTGTGTATATGTGATGGAAATAAATTGTGAATATGGAAAAATACATCATGTGCCTTATGTGTGGTCTACCTCAAAGGGTAAGTGAGAAAAAAATTCTACTAGGAAAGAGGAAATCAGGTTTCTAATCTCCACCCAGCCATTATTTAACTGCAGGATCTTGGGCAAATGCACCCAGTGCATTCCCAGGGTTTCCTGAGAAATCAATAAGACAAGGCCAACATTTGAGTTTATAATTTATAGTGTGATTTACAAATGTGAGATAGTGTTCATAGATCTTTTACTCAACCTCAATGTATCTTGATCTAGCCTCCTGACTTCTGACCCATAGTATAAAATTTACAGCAAAATATGACTTCACAAATGATCTTGTTCCCCACCTTTATTTTCCAGAGAAGATAACTGAAGCTCACAGGTTAAATGGTTTGCTCACATAGTCTCTCTGTTGTCCTGAAAGTGTTCATTTACAAGATAGCAAACCTAAGGGCAAGTGAGGGTAAAGCTCAGAATAATATAAATGTGCAATAACCCAAAGGCTATCACACTAACCTTTTTAAGTCTGTATCCTATGGGAGGGTTACCTCTTGAACCTTCTGTGTCAACCTTAACAAAAGAGAGCAAAAAACGATTTCTTTCTCCATTTATTCTCTTTGTCATGAATGAATACCAACCCAGAGGCCTTCGTTTGTGACACCCTCACTCCCTTATACTCACCATCATTTTCTTCAAAGTGTGTTCATCTTATATCTTTTTTTGCTTTTTTCCTGTGAGGTTGGGACACCTCCTCTGAATGTCCCTTGTTACTGGCGCTGCCACCAAGGTGATTTCTCTTTCAAAGGACTCAATATTCAGTACCACCTCTAGATTGTAACCACATCAGGAAACCTTATGAAGGATGTGGCTACTACCCATATATGGATACACCTTTGTTTCAAATTCTAGTAAAGGCTATCAATAGCCTTTACTAGAACATTTTGCAAACTACAAGAGTTATACAAAAACAAGATAATAATGCGTCACTTCCTATTTTCATTAAAAGACATTTTTTAAGATGGGACGCAAGCTAGAGGGACAGGCAGAAATTCAAATGTTCTTAATTTACAACATAGGGGTTAAGAAATATTGTCTATGCTTCATGGAACAAAAAATGGAGTTTTCAATCTGGCTATAAACAGTTCATACAGAAGTGACCAGTTAGAGAACTGAGAATAGATTTACAATCATACTGAGCTGGGGAAATTAGGGGATAGTCTGAATGAGAGAAACTGTTATCTATTATAACATGATGTCAATACATAATACCTAAAATTGATAAATCTATTAACATCATTATAAACATTATGGTGAGATATATGGAGCTAATCAACATAATAATTAAAACAAACTATAGAAGTGGGAAGTAGGATTTGGGGGTGGATAAGGCAGGAGATTATTCTATAATGTTTTTAGCCATGTGCATGTATTATTTTGAAAACATAAACACACACACTAGAAAATACACTTTTTTCTCTGCAGGTGATTTACAACATAAAACCTATGCACAATGAACTCAGAAGATGTTGGTTACTTCATTAATTGTTTAGTTGTCTAGCTTAGGGGTTGAAGGAATAAATAATTGAATACATGATAGAATGGATCATCATCATCATCATCATCATCATCATCATCATCATCATCATCATCTTGAACCTACGCCTCCTGTACACATACCTACTAACTGCAGGGTGTAAGAATCCAGACCATGGTAGGTAGCTGAGGTACAACCACTTGATGTTGAACAATGGTTACAATCAGTCCATACAATGGATTTTTCATATAAAGATTACCAATTATTAATGGTTGAGTTTCATAAAAGAGGCTGGAAGGACAAGGTTTAGGGAACAATATTTCTATGCAATTTTGAGTCCTGATTTTACTATAATTATTTCAAATGTTGATTACTGCATCTTACTACAGTCTCCTAAAGCATTTAAATATTCTAGGATTCAGAAATAAGGAGCAAAACAAATAATCACTTCTATTTGGGAAAAGTAATTTTATACACAATGAATAAAAGCATGTAGAAATCAATCTGAAGTAAAAAGAAAACTTTAACAGACTCTTTATAACAAAGAATAAGGATTTTTTTTTTTTTTGGTTACCATAGTGGCAGTGATTTTTATATACTATTCACACAGATTCAGCATTATAGTAATCAGTGTTTCCTATTGTGGTTCAAGGTATTAAAAGTAACATACAATGTTACAAGCTTAGACTGCCATTTAAATTTAAATATTAAGAAATGTTATGAATCAAAGGTTAATTTATATGTTCTCTGGATAATACTTGATGTGGGATATTATAGGGCTAACCATTTCACCATTAACATCAAATAACTTAAGTAACCTGCACTTAACTTTCAAGCCTGCAGTGATTAGACATGGGGTAGGGGGGGAGTAGTGAGGGAGGGTGACAGAGGGTATAAAAATTCTACTTGTTGCCAATAGAACTAACGACATTTATACTCACTACAGGCCAGATCAGAGGAGTGTAGCAGTTGCACAGTTCTTCCTGCAATCTTTTCCCAAAACTCAATTAAAACTCGTTGGCAAGGGGGAAATCAGAAACTAATAGGAAACACATTTTATCTCCTGGCCTCAGGGGGTATACAAATTCCCCTGTGTGGAACACAAAAGATTGATAGAATACTAGAGGGAAGAGGGTGATAAAAGAGGACATGAAAATCACATCTTATAGTTAAGGGAAAAAGAAAAAGTGGCCGAATTGATATCACACAATTGTCCTACTCTTAGGGAGTCATACATCTGGCCAACACTAAAGGAATTTTTAATTCTGAATAAAAGTAATGTTGAGAGGAACCTTCTTTCTCTGGTTTCTACTGCCCACCTGGAAGAACTGCCAGTATAGGAATACCTCAGTCTCTGACTCTCTAAGATAGAGTTATTTGAATATCAGGTGACATCCATGGATCCATATTTCTTGACTAGATGGAGTTAATCTCCATTTAAAAGCAAGCTATGGAAATTTATTTATTCTTTCTCCAATTTGAAAAGCATAAAGCTATAATTCTAGGTAAGTGTGACTATTCTGTATTCTATTCTGTATTCTGTATTCTATTCTGTAGAGTTAAACTTTCTATTACATGGTCTGTTCCAAGGTCTAGACACCAGGGACAGAAGAAGTTGGAGGGGACAGAAAGTGTTAGCACATCCTTTTAGTCACAGTTTCCACAGCTTTATTCTTCCGTTGGCTTTATCAGTAATAAAGAAATCACCATCTCATCATATCAGAGGATGTACTTGTCTTCTGTGTTAACTGGATCAGAACTCAGAAGGGCAACAAAAAGGATATTATATATTGACACTCCCGTTAAGCCCCCCAAACGAAGATCCTATGAGTATTTTGCTATGAAAATAAATGCATTAATGAGACACTGTCTGAGGAAACATATACATTCCTAAAGTTTCAGGCCTCAGATTAAAAAAGAGACTCGAGTGGGTTTTGTGCCTTTAGAAGAGCACACTAGGAAACCCACATATTTGCTTACATAAATTTGGATGGGACATTAAGACCTAGCTTAGAATCAAGCACCACTGAGCTTCCAAGGTGCATGTCTGTGAATGCTAGATGCACTGAGCCATTCTGGCCACATAATGCAATGAGTATGAGTACGTATGAGTATGGTCATTGCAGACAAGGCACATGTAAACAACGAAATCAATTGCTAAAGAGCATGAAATGGACACGTACTGCAGCTGCTATCTACTCCCTTAGTTAATCACCTACTGAACTTTGAATACAAAGAACACTTTCTTCTTAGGTATTGAACAAGACAAAACTGCTACACTTTATGGGTCATTTAAACACTATAGGTTTCACTTTACTGTAAAAATATCCTGCAAACAACTCACACTCCAAGGGGTTTGATGAGAATAGCCCAGAACTACCTTGTTTGACTGTAGCAGTTTTTGCTTTGTCCAAATGAGGTAGTTCCATGTCCAGAGGGTTCTTCAGCTGTTAGGCTTATACCAGAATAAGGATTGTGTTTTAAGAAATCCATAAATATCTACCAAGAATCCATTCCCACAGGTAATACATTAGACCAAGCATTATGGGGGATTACAAAAAAAATAAAGCCATAGCCCTTATGCCATGGGAGCCCCTGAAATCTGTATCTGAAAGAACCTGGAAAAATAGTCCAAGTTCCTCATTTTAAAGACAACAAACTCAAATGACAGGAATCCAGAGAACTTAAATGACAAGCCCCAGATCCCACAGCCAGCAGGGGTAGACCTGAACTGAAAGCCCCATGTCCTAAATACCCTCATACAATTCATATCTGTTGCTTCTGTTTGTAGATGTGAAAAGTGTAGCAAGAAAGACGTCAGGACTCTGAGCACCATGTTTTACACTCTTTCCAGATTTTCTGCAAAACCTACAAACAAAACAAAATGTTGTTACTGGATCTCTTGTGGATCTTAGTGAAGAGACTGAATTCTGTATCTAAATTGAAAATGGGTGAAAGAGAGATGAGAAGACACATAGAAAACACAGAGGCAAAGAAAACTATAAGAGTAAGTCCATGGGAGTTTTCAATACTCTTCTAATAGGAATCACTAAAATCTTGGAGAGGCCACTGAAATTCCTCAGGATTCAATATCATTGGCATGGTCAAAGAAATTTGCCCTGTGTAACAAAGAGTAGCTCTAGCTCAGGGGTACCCAAACCCCAGGCCAGGGACTGGTACCGGTCCGGTCCACAGCCTGTTAGGAATGGGGCCGCACAGCAGGAGGTGAGCAGTGGGGGAGCAAGAGAAGCTTCATCTGACACTCCCCATCACTCGCATTATCTCCTGAACAATCCCCCCGCCCCCTTCCCATCCGCAGAAAAATTGTCTTCCACGAAATCGGTCCCTGGTGCCAAAAATGTTGGGGACCGCTGCTCTAGTTGACATCAGAGGTATGAAATATTCCATCTGCTAAAGAAAACACTGCTTGATAATTTTAAAAAATAAAGTCTATTTGATACATAAAGCCTCTATCTTATTCCTTGGGGGCCAAAACCATGAGTTTTTCTTGTACACATAATGATGGCATCTATGATTGTGTCTACTGATGTACTTAAATTCTAAATGTTAAGTTTGGGTCTGCTCATATAGCATGTTACATTTCAATCCCTTTAACTTATTCTTTTTAGCCTTGTCCTGGGAAATGTCTTTCTGGATAGACTGAGAGTAAAAACCATGAGATTATTGTAGGACACGCTAAGCAAACTGATAAAGTCAACTAACTTATCTGTACAGTGGTTTCTTCGTCTATAATATGAGAGCTAGAAATTATCTTTTTGGAAAAAGCATTTATCCTTTGAGCTCATGGGGTTGGGGGCGAAAGCATAGTCTTTCAGTTTGGCTCATGTTGTCTAATTTTATCTTCATTATTCTTCTTCGGTGATACCCTTACTACCACATTTCTTTTCTTCCAAAATCCACCAACCTTGTACTCAGAATAGATTTCCGGCTTATTGGCTCTCTCTCCTTTATCTTCTTTATGTGTGGCATCTCTGGCAGCCAAATAATCTTCCAAAGGTATTCTGTGACACAATTCCTCAATGTACATTCTATTTCTCTTTATCACCCATTTAGGTATCTATCTATAAATCCATCTAGCTATCCATTGTGCCTTTGTTGCAGATGCAGCTACCTAAAATATAATGCAACAATTGACTTACTATCTCTTGGAAGCTAAAGAAACCTTCTGTCTGATTCTTCTCTTCTGGCTCCAACAGAAATCCCTGCGGAGCCATGGACAGAAGGGAGAGACCCTCCTTCTGTTCCCCTCTGTAATTTTCTGCCCAAAATCATGCCCAGTTTTAGCAACTAAATCATGGACTTAAAAGCAGCAGCTTTATATCTGCTGGCTCCAGCATGTCTGAATATGTTTGAGAGATGTGTGTTCAGAAGTGAAAAAAAAATTGGAGTTAGGAGGCTTTTCTCAGATTTCTGAAGTTTTCTAGAAAGAGAGGGGGCTGGAGGAGAATACAGAGGCACAAAGAAATCTAGGCAGTATTGTTCAATAGAAAATGTATTTAAGTGTTCGCTTCTCAATCTGAAAAGATGCAGTCATTAATCTGCAGCTTTGGTGGGGAGGGACCTAGCTCCATAAAATTATTTCCTTATCTATCAATTAAAGTATATTATATATTTTTTTAAATTTTTTTAAAATAAAGTTTTAAATTTATTTATATTTTATTTTTGGCCACGTTGGGTCTTCGTTGCGGCATGCGGGTTTTCTCTAGTTGCGGTGAGCGGGGGGCTACTCTTCGTTGCGGTGCGCAGGCTTCTCATTGCGGTGGCTTCTCTCATTGCGGAGCACGGGCTCTAGGCACACGGGCTTCAGTAGCTGTGGCTCATGGGTTCAGTAGTTGTGGCTCACAGGCTCTAGACCGCAGGCTCAGTAGTTGTGATGCACGGGCTTAGTTGCTCTGCGGCATGAGGGATCTCCCCAGAACAGGGCTCCAACCCGTGTCCCCTGCATTGGCAGGTGGATTCTTAACCACTGCACCACCAGGGAATTCCGTTATATATGTTTTGAGAACTAATTGTGAGGGGCAGTTTCACTTTATTTCCTGTTCTTCTTCATGCTGCAGACAGAAATGATTTTCAAGTCAGGCTTAATTAAGCACTTAGAATTTTTAAATCTGCAAGAGCCTGTTTAGTGATACTGGTTTATTTCCTGGTATATTTAGAGTTTCCTCTCCTGTGCTCCATTCTTGGTGCAGGAAGCAGAAAGAGATACAACTTATCTTTGTAGAGGTTTTCGAAATTGAGCAACATCTACCCTTATATATAGTGTATATCTGCCAATCATGTAGGGACTTTGGAAGAAAAGTGTGTGGGGAGTAGAGAGAGAATGGAACCAAAACCTTTTTTTTTTTTTTTTTTTTTTTTAGTTTTAACCAACAAGAGTGACAGGATAATGCAGCCTTTTCCAAATGACTGAGAGCTAAGTAGGAGACTATAGCTTGCCTCGTGTTTTGACCATCTAAGTATTCTGTCTTTCAGTATCCCTAGGAAATGACCACCTATAAGCCCTTAACTGGTGGATTGGGAGAAGTAGAAACACAATGACTAAATTCTTCCAAAACAGGAGTTGTGGATGGGAAAGGATTACTATTGATATGATAAAAGGTCACTGATGTATAATCTTTGACAGGTAGAGCCTACAGGAGACAAAATGTCACATAATGGGAACAGTATTGATGGAGAGCAAATTCTTAGCAAATATCATGAAAACACTATATTATGGGAAGACTGCAGAACCACAGAGGACTTTGGCCATTCTTCCAATATCCATTTGATTGAGAAAGTACATAGTGATGAGAAGTTGCTATAAATTCAGAACCATTTTAAATGGATTTGAATTTTACTCACCATAACACGTAGTAGTTACACTGGGAAATATATGCAATACATATACGAGTTGAGGCTGCTCTTTGTTCTACTTATAGATGTTTCTTAGTGTGTATATGTTTTTGAGACTCTGCAAAGTTTCTCTGGCTCTCCAGGTATCCAGAACCACAGACCACCAGAGCAGCTCAGAATTGGGCCCAGCCTTAGGGGTAGAGATTCAGAGATCTTAACTGTGGCTAGCTGTACATGAGGCAGGCTGTGTTATGAAGCAGCCTACAGCTCAGGAAAGAAACAGATAGTCTGTGGAAAAGTCCAGTCCTGGTCTGGGAAGGTCTAGAGAGACTGAGCCATTAGAGTATCTCAGAAAACCAAAAGCCAGTGAGGAAACCAACAGCGTGCTGCAACAATAGCCACAAGTCAAGTAAGCACAGAGCCTGACAGCTCAGGAAAATGACCCACTTCTTGCCTACTCAGACAAAAAGGCTTCACTTAGGCCTAGGGATAGCGTCTCTAACAAGGCCATCTGTTAACGCCGTCGCCGGAGTCCCTCACAGCAATTCTTCATTCTCTCCCTTCTCACCTCCCACCCTGAAGCCAGCCATTAATGCAGCAGGGACTGAGGAAAATGAAGCTGTTGGGCTCAGTAAATATTACTGAGCTCCACAAGGAAACGCAGCCCCATTATTTAGGGTCCTGTGTCTCAGGCACACGTTGATCACATCCATTTAGCAGAGAGGGGAAGGGAGAAAGCGGCTGCTGTGCAGCAGCCCTCAGTCATCTATCCCCCTGATCAGGCAAAGCCACGAGAGAGCAAAAGAGTGAGCTCAGCAAACAGATCCCAAGCGTTTGAACCCAGAGTGCATATGACATGAGAAACCACATAATCACATGGAAGGGGCTCTGGGCAAGTGTTCAGGGGTCTTGTAGTTTATTCTCTGTTCTCCCATTGACTCGATTTGTATTTTGCATAGAGTCACATTTGTAGCAATGATCTGTCATGTCTATAATGGAGATAATACTCTTTATCTCATGACATAGGACTGCATGTGATATTCATAAAATAAAAGACCAATCTAACATTTGGAAAACAGGATACTCAATTTGGGGAAATGATTTAACTCTTTCAGATCATCTGTGTCTGTCTTTATAAAAACAAACACACAAAAATAAATAAATAATCTTTTAATACCTGGTTACTAACCTAATGTCTCAGAATATGATTTCACTTAAAAATAAGAAAAGTTAATATATTGAGTATACTTTAAATATCTCTTTAATATTTGGAAATGAAAGGGAAAAAAAGAAAATTTGATATCACCCATAACTAGAATCATTTCAGATTAGATATGCCTATTGAAATGAAAATCCAGAACTAGAAATATGCAATTAAAATGTCACACCCATATGCTTGAGACTTAAAAGTATTTCACCAAGACTGAAGGATAAGACCATCAAATTACAGGTAGGTTGTAGCTGAAAAATGACCCTCTGACAACCAAACATTGTTAATGACAACTGACACTGAACTCAAGAGAAAGATTAACTCAACCTCAACAAACAAACAAGAGGAAATAAAATGAAACCAATGATAGAGACTTCAACAAACAGAAGCAGACAAGGGAAGATGACAGAAGATTGTGTCCATAATATTTTTTAATATTCTTTTATCTTAGAGAGAGGTAAATTGTCTGCTGATTTCCAAGACTCTATCTTTCCCCAAAATGTTCTCTTGAGAAAGATGTCCACCCTGAAGGGTTTGAGAGGTATTTTCAATAATGGCCTGCGATTTATGCATTTCATTGGATGAGTCACTGGAGATATGACTGGGGCTCATTTCTCATATATATATTCATAGTAAAAAGTATTCCTGCCAAACTATGAAATGAAGCCTTTATAAAGTAAATGAAAAAAACTGGAATAAAATTACAAACTTTTAATTTTAGAAATTGTAAAGACAGATAGCAAGCAAAATATTTCCTTGACCCAAAGCCATCATCATAGAACTTGCACTTTGATCCTAATTGGTATTTCTCTCCTCCCCAGCGAAAAGCTTTCGTAAAAAAAAATGGTTGATTGCAGCTATGTGGACACGGTGAGAATCTACCCACATATCCATCGCGCAGAGCAGCTCTTCTGCACAAGGATAGGTAGATTCTCCAGTTCAGGTCTCTTCTTTGTAACAGACAATGCCCAAGGCCTACAAATATTAATTCTACCCTCATTTACTGTAGAGACCATGGCAATCTGTCAAGAAGGAAGAAAGTGTTCTAAAATGAAGGCACCAATAATTGTGACCCAATAACGGAATAGAAAAGGCCCACTTGTTATGGTAATTACCAGTGGCATTCTAAATACTGTGTTCAGTTTGTTTATCATGGCACGTTTTCAGAAAATGTTCCTTTCCAAATAAACATGCCTAGGCTAGCCCTAGGCAAAATTGTATATAAGTAACTTTTTTCCCCTATAATTCACGATCCCTCTGTAAGTATGCTCATTTTACCTGCTCCTTCTTCCATTACCTAGTTCTCAGCCTTCATCTTTCTAAGCCCTTAAAATAATTTTTCCCAACAGTTATCTATAACAGCAAAAACCTCTATAAACTCCTCCTCACACGGTCCAATTTATGTAAAGACCATCTACATACTGCTAACTTTCTACAATAGGAAGGACAGCACATCAATACTTAATGTAGTGCCTGACACATAAGGGATACTCCATAACTGTTTGTGGACTGCCGCATAAATACCTCTCACTAAAACTATGAACAGTATTTGATTTATAAGTCTGAATGGCTATCATGTTTTACCATGTGTTTGATTTGATAAAACTTAATAGCCATTCAAACTTAACAGGTCTTTTTTTTTTTGCTTTAAGTGATTCTTCTATAATGCCTTTTATACATGAAACACAGTAGGAAGTAAATAAATAGCTGTGGGATAAAAAGAATATTTAGATGAATGGCTAGTTTGAGGGACAGCCGATATCACTGTAGGGAGAAAGCGGACATCCCAGCAGCAGCTATCTCCCAGTGTTTCCATTAGGATATACAAGGTGGGAAGCAGTAGTCTACAAGTTAACCATACATGCATTTGTCAGTCTATCAAATAAATATACATATTTTCTAAATCAGAGAATCCAGAATTTTAGACTATTTTGACATCTGGCTCTCCATGGTCCTAAGTTCTAAAGTTACACATATCCTGAGTTTGTTTTTGTTTTTATCTTCATTTATTCGTGAACTCTGGAATTAATGTGTGCCCATAAACACTGAAAAGTGAAACAAATAGAGAGGCCATCTCAATCTCATGCAAATACCTGGCTTCATTTTTAATGAGGGTAAATAGCAGCTGAAGTGTCAAGTTGTCTCTGACTTGAATCAAGCAGACTACAGAAGCCATGCCTCTTGTAGAAGACATTTGGGAGAAATAAAGATTTTGAGAAAAGTACCATATGTCATCAAAGTTTAGAAAATATACGAAAAGTTCTGCATCATTTTGCTTATTTCAAATAAAAAACATTGAAGAAATAGACCCTAAAATGATTGGCTATCCTGGCATCAAATAACTGAATGCATGTCTAGAAATAGACATAAGTTGGTATGTAGGTATAGCATTAAGTAATCTCCAATGGAGTTTTCTTTCTTTCTTTTTGATTTGTAATTCAATGTCTATTATGTCTGAGACAGAAACAAATAAAACTAGAAAAATATGTCATTTTGACTTTCCTTGAATTTGAGGAGTACTGAATTATTCCACACAGGTAAAAACTACACCAACAGCTATCAAGCAACATCTCAGTGATTCAGGGCATCTTCATGATCTGAACATGGCCCAGAGTAAGTGCTTGTGAAGTGTACAGAGAGGTTAATCAAAAATGTTACAGTCACTAACCCTGCAAGCAAATAATCTGTACGTGCAGACTGGCACGAACATACCCAGAGCACAACAGATTTAACAACTGGATGCACAGAGCAATCTTTTACATGGTGTGTGATATTTGGGTTGTTATCTCTCATATCATTGTGAAAAGCAAGCGTGAACTGACGGAAGTGTTAAAACAGCCAAAGGAATTTAAGGGATGGCATCACTTGAAGGTGGGTAAAAGGATATTAAATGACAGGGCTGGGGATATACCTATGGAGGAGTGAGATTAGGGGGCAAATCAGGTATGAAACTTCCAAGAATAATCATGAACAGGTCATAAATAATTTTCACATTACTAAACGCAGCATGGTTAATAATACGTATGTTCTCTCGTTGGCTCTGCTAACTCTGCTTGGTCTGCCTGTCTGGTAGGATGTTCTACGCAGTTCCACAAAGATATTGAACTGCTGCTATGTGCCACATCCTGAGGACTTGAGGACCAAAAAGAGACAATCTTTGTCTCAAAGAGTCAAGAGTTAATTGGGAGGATGCAGACACGTAAATGGTTCCATCCAATATACTTAAATCATAGAAAAACAGGTAAGATACAGGAGTATACAGATAAGGGGTAAGTAATGATGTGGAGCCTGGGGTTAGAAGGGAAGTTCATAATCAGGGAAGCTTCTCTTAATAGGTGAAAGACAACTTCATATCATATCCAGATATGAAGAATTTACAGACAAAAGAAACTACAGGGACAACATTGTGAAACAACCTGGAGTCCAAGAGGAAACAAGTGAGCCACATTTGTGGAGAGATGAGTGTGGGAGTGAGGGTGGGGAGCTTTGGGAGAGGAAACTGAGCAGGGAGGCATGTATGACGTGCCTGTAATCATCCAAGATAAGACAAAACAACGGATTTTAAGCAGATGAATGAGAAAGTCAAATGTAGATTTTAGAAAGTTCTCTAGCAGCAATTAGGGGAAATGAATTTTGGTGTAAGTGTGAGGTATGGTGAACATTAGGGATCTTATTATAATGATCCTGCTGATTGCTGATAAGGACCTAAACTTAGGTGCAATGGTGTTAATGGTACCTAAAGAGGGATACCCATATGATGCTAAAGTAGAATGAACAGAAATCTATACTACCATGACAATGGAAAGCAAAGACTATGTCACTTTTCTGCTTCTGAATGATTTCTTTATGGATAAGGAGAAGACAGTCACAAGCTGAGTTACAGTATCCAGGATGAAGATCAGGGAGAGAAGTTAAAGTAATTGACTTAAGGTGTTATTAAGACTTCAAGATAGTACTAGGTATGTAGAGCTAATTTGCAATCCTTCAGAATATAGTAACTGGGTCGCAGAGGCCTGGAAAAATCTAGCTCTTCAGAAGGAGCCAACTTGGGTCATACAATACACTGGGGAAAATTCCCAGAAAATAATCCAAAATAAAGTGCATTTAGTGTGTGCTCTTGCCTTCTAGGACTGCTCTCCCTCTTAGTGACAGTATTTATTTTTTCTTGAGTTAATACTTTGAGTTTTTATTCTGTGTTCAGCACATGTCGAAGCTTCCATATTAGATTATTAGCTCCTCTGGAGTAAAATTTATTTATTTATTTTTTCAACAAATATTTATTGACAGACTGTCATGCACCAGGATTTGTGCCAGACCCTGAAGAAATAATGGTTTGTGAATGCAGATACACTCCTTAACCTCAAAGGGGAGGTTGATGGGAGAGGTGAAGTGAAGGGACTATCCTTAGACAGAAGAGGGCACACCACACCCTCCCTCCTGGCTCCACTGTAACAGGAAATGGGAGGTTGAAGGGATAAGTGAAGGTGTGGTAAGATTAGAATATTTAAAGTCAGGAATCTTCAAGGCATGATCATTTGCTGAGAGAGTTGAGGAGGGCAGGGTTGGAATCTTTTATTCATGTGTATATTCTTGGCAACACTAGCATAACTCTTAGCACATAACTAGTGCCCCTGAAATGGTGATTGTGTAGAAGGTTTTTTAATGGGGAATGAAAGAATGAAGAATTAAATGAATGATTCCATTGCACTTGTACTTAAAGGGCCTGACTGGTTAAAAGTTAATCAGGGCTTCAGAAGTGTCTTTCAAAGCAGATATTACTAGGTCTGTAACCTAGGAGTCATCCCTGGGCTTAGTGAAAGAAATGTCCAGAAGATTTTACTGTCCAGACTTCATAGCTGCCGGGAAAAGAGATGAGTTGGAGAAGGGAACTATAAAACAAAACTCATAATACACACGATAACAGGATCATAGTTTTCTGTATGTCTCTTGCTCTGTTTTCTGAAAGTAGGCACATTTTGAGTGAAAACAGGTTTTATATCCCGGCAATAAAGAGGTAGAACTATAAAAATATATGTCTTATCAGCAGGCATGTTTCTAAATAGAATGTTTTACCAAGTTTCCCAAGAGGCATCTCAGGCCCTTTAAATTATAGGGTATATTAGCTTCCCTGCAGGGCAGCCTTTGAACTACAACTCATTGTCCATCTAAAGCAGGGATGGGAAATGAACCTTTTGGAAATGAAGAGTTTGTTCTTCGCTCAGCATTTCTAGGTTTCTCCCTTAAAATGGACGCCATCACCAAGTAAGAAAAGAGATGTATAATCAGTATGGGTCAAGTGAAGCTTAGTAATTTTAATTGCATTCATTTAGGGGAAAAAAAATTCTCACATTTTAACCTAAACTTTCACATTTCTCTCTGCCAAGTTTGACTTAGGGCAAAGCAATCAAAAACTGCCAGCACTCATTTAAATGGACAGAGCGATGTAATAAGTAATTCAGAAGAGCAGATAATTCAAAGATCACCTCTATTTGGGTTTATAATAACATTTTCAGCTGATTTGCTTTCTTAATTATATTTTTCTTAGGTTAATATTAAAACTAAGTTGCAATCTTTCAGAATATACTAACTGGGTAGCAGAGGCCTGGAAAAATCCAGCTCTTCAGAAGGAGCCAACTTGGGTCATACAATACACTGGGGATAATTTCCAGAGAATAACCCAAAATAGAGTGTGTTTAGTGTGTGCTCTAGCCTTCTAGGACTGCTCTCCCTCTTGGTGACAGTACTAAGGAAATCTTACGGGGCTTTCTCCTTTAGGTTGGGCCTGTGAAGAAAATCCTGATTCACAAAAATAGTCATGCACTGTTATTGAAAATAGTAAAAAGTTGGAGACAACTTAATATCCAACAATAAAGGACTAGTTAAACAAATTATAATATATCAACAAGATGGGTTCTTGTACAATTAAAATGGCATTTATGGAGAATTTTAATGACTTGAGAAAGAGCTTATGATATACCATAAAAGGGAAGAAACATCAGGTTATAAAATTCACTCCACCGTATCATCACCACTATGTGGTTAACAGCACAACTGCTGGAATCTGGCTGTGAACAGCTGATTCCTGATTGTAGCAGTTATTAAATATTTGACCTAGAGTAGATTACTTCACCTTTCTGAGCCTCAGTTTCTTTATTTGTGAAATGCAGATAATAACAGCACCTATCTCATAGTGTTTTTATGAAGATGAAGAGAGGCTTAATGTATTTATAAAGTGCCTGAAACATAGTAAGCACAATTAAGAATACTATTTTTATTTGTTTTCAAACAACATAACTCTGCTCATGCTGTTTGTTCTACTTAGAAATACTTCCCTTTTAAAAATTTAACCTATTTGCTCTCCCTTTCCATCTAAGGTCCAGCCCACATGTCACTACACAGAGTGTGGAGCTTCTTCGCATGACCACCCCCCTTTGGTCAGAATTAATCACCCCTTCCTTTTCAATGCCAGAGCATTTTGAAATAAACTCTACCCTCGCATCTATGCTATAGGGTGGTAATCGATGTGTATCTCTTTCTCCATCAGAATATGGGCCCCGCAAGATTTGGGGCATGTCTCATTCCTCCCTGTATCCCCAGAGGCTAGCCAAGTGCCTGGCACATGAGAAGTACTAGGTTCACCTTGGATTAATGAATGAATGAATGCAAGCTAAGTTCCACGAGTGAAGCAGGTAGGAAGGAAAGGTGAAACAGTAGTTTCTCTGTGACTTCCAAAAGCTCAGGTGTACTCTTTTGGAAGAATGAAGAACATTTTCAGTCTGTACTTCATGATTCCAAAGGCTCAACATTTCTATTCTCTTTCTATTGTTGTCTTTCCTAAAATATAATACTTGTCCTGATAACTGAAACAGGGTGGTAAAACAGAATCAAAAGTGAACTTAGGAGTCAAAAGCCTGGTTCTACTGCTGACACTCAAATCATATGATCTTGAACAAGTAACTTAACCTCTCTGAATGTAAAATAAGGATGATAATACATATCTTGCCCTTCAAAGGGTTATTTTAAGTATCAATTAGAGAATGCATGTGAGAACATTTTGGAAAGGTGGCATACAAATATAAGATATCATTGCTAGTTCTTTTGCTGGTAAAGCTTTGCTCATTCAGAAGTTCAGAGTTAATATCAGACATTTTACATATTTACAGTAACCTATAATTCTTTGACAAGATTAAGGACAACCTTTCAGTATCTCTCTTTGCCTCATTTTACAGAGAAGTTGTTGGAAAGATGGACAGATTTAAAACTGTCAGAGTTCTATGGAACACACTTAAAATGAGGAATGTGATTCACATTAATATTTAAATATACACTCTTCTTTGTTCTATTTATAAAGCATCAATTAGCAATTACATTAAAGTGCCCACATAATTCCTACTTGGTTGACAGCATCCTTCTCCCATTAGATAGACAAACTGAGGTACAGCTGGGTCTAACTGTGTTACTGCAGATTACCAAGTATGATCTGGCACAGGAATTGAGAATTCCTTTCTAACCCAGAGCTGTCGAATAGAACTTTCTGTGATAAAAGAAATGCTTGATAATCTGCACTATTCAGTATGGTAGCCACTTAGCCATATGTGGCTTTTTAGCCCTTGAAATGTGGTTTGTATGACTAAGGTGCTTAATTTTTAATTTAATTTAATTTTAATTAATTTAAATTTAAATAGCTATATTTGGCTAGTGGTACTTACTAAATTAAACAGCACAGTTTTAACCAGTCGCTGTATTTAGCATGAGGATTTGCTCATTAGCCAAATGAACACTTAAAAAAGAATGATGGTATATTATTTTATAATGTGAAAGAAAACTCCCTCACAGACTGTCAGCATGGCCAGAGTCTTTTCCTTGTTGGAAGAACATTATGATCAGAGGCTAGTTTAGGGGGCATAGAATCAGAATAAGAAGGCTGATTAGATGATTCAAACATTTAATGGCATCCAGTTACAATAACCTGGCCAAGAGAACAAACTGGTCTTATTGCTAGAATACTTGGTCCATCAGCCAAGACGTTCCTTGGATATTGCTTTGGCAGGTATTGCTGCCCTTTCTCTGGTGACTCTCCTTTCCCTGGCCAACCCCCTTTCTGATTGACAAGCCCTTCCTTCTCTTTTTCTCCAAACTCACACTTCATGTGTACTGGCAGAGAGAAAAGTTTGTCCCATTTCTTTGGCTTTGCTTCCCCATAACTCTCAGTCCAACACACAGATCTCCCCTTTCATCAGCCAGAGAAATGCTGGGAAGGCACGGAAGGGAAAGAATGTTTATTTTAACCCTTCTGATAAGGAAAGAACTCAACCTGTCTGGGAACAGCCATTCCTTCTTTTCTTCAGACATACCATCACGAGCATCTTAAGGTCAGACTGTAAATCATATAAAATATCTTTATCTTTTCAAGGCAGTTTTTTGCCTATATTATAGTCAAGGACAAGAGAGGTCACAGAATTCTGGCAATACGAGTCCTTGCAGCCGCATGTGGGAGTGAAACTTGTAGCTATTGAAACTGCTCTCACAGAACCAAGCCAGGTTCTGGGAGGGGCTCATTCTCAGCCAAGATGAGGTCCTTGGCTTCCCAATTTGGTGTATAAGAGACTCTGATATTCATTAAAATGACAAGCTGACAGAGTGAGGCATAGGCAACCTTTACCCACTCATCAGCTGTCCAGTCCTGAAAGCTCTGGACTATTTTGATCCTCTAGGCTTTCTGTATATATAGCTTTTCAGACACAAGCTTCAAATCTGCCCAGCAAGATTCCTAGTTATTCCAGAGCTGACCTTTGAAGTTGTGATTCTATGTTTATCGAATTATAAAGAAGTTTCCCAATTAGAAAGAAAAATGTCTCAAGGTAATTGAGTACTGATAAATGACAGCCCAAGATCTTAATTTCATGGATTTTCATAACTTTGAGTTTACTTAGTTTACTTACCAATGCCCTCTTTACATAGATGGGAAATTTGCGCCCAGAGAGGTGAAATGACTTGGCAAAGAACATACAAATAGTGTCTAAGCAAAAATGTTGATGGTTACAGCTTAAAATAATGATGATGGTGATGATGATAAATTGTTTTTGTTTTTGTTTTTACTTTCATAGATATGGTAACTAGATTACTAGAATAAGTAAACTGAATGGTTCGAAGATCAAATTATGGTACTGAAGTACATCAGTGTAAGTGCACTTTAAAACATAAGATCTATTCAAGCCAGCAAGGGTTATAGCTAGTCATTTCTAGAATTAGTAGGTGTTAGTCTAAAGCTACTGACAACTATTTTTCATAAATCATGATGTGATTTTGAAGACTTAAATAACCTTGGAAATTCTAAAGTCAACTAAACAACCTCAAATGGGTTTCCATAACCTCCACATCCTCTGGTTGGATCTATTTTACCCCTTCTTATAATAAGGGGTAACATACTGTCTTGACTATCAGCAGTTCTCAAAGTTGCCTGGGCTCTGGAATCAAAGGAAAGTTTTACATTTGGTCTTTTAAAACTATAGATCCCTTGGTCCCAACCCAGAGTTCCTTGACTGCAGTCTGGAATCTATATTTTTAATAAATTCCCCAAGTAGCGCTGATGCATCATTTGAGAATCACTGTTCAGAACATTCAATACCATTTACACTGACTTAGAGCTATTTATATATCTGTCTTTTCACCCACTAAATTTGAAAGTAGCGGACAAGGATTCATTTTATTCCCCACATTTGTTTATTTATTTATGGTCTGGCCCAAACAGTATTCCTTGTATAGTGACCTATACAATGGTTTAGAACCAAACGCATCTCAGTTTGAATTCCAGCCCTTCCACTACTAATTACATGACCCTGAGCAAATTATAAAACTTCTGTGAGGCCCAGTTGCTTGTATAATTATATACACATCAAAGTAAAATATAAATAAGTAAATCATAACAATATGAGTTTTTGATAAATGGTAACTAGTGGTTGTAGTGAAGGATAGTGGTATTAGCAGTAACAGCAGTAGTAGTGACAGTATTAGTAGTACTTGATCAATAAATACCTTTTGATTTAACTAAGGAAGAAACTAAAACAATCTATATATCAATAATCTAGAAGAAATAAGACCCTCTGCAATAACTAAGACCTATATGAGGAGTAAACAGTGCCGAGTCATTTAATTTTCATCTCAGATAGAGTGGTCAGCCATGTAGAAAAGGGGAAGCAATAGATGCAGCCTATCAATCAGTAATGGTTTTGATTCACTTCCATTTGGCGTTCTCATCAATAAGGTGGTAAAAGCTGATCTAGATCCATGCAGCTAAAACCCTTTTGCTACATCACTCTAAATCCCCCTGTACATTCCCATTTCTCTCTCTGCACCCCTCTCCAAGAAAAGCAAAACTTTTGAAAAAAAATTACCATTGTACCAGATCATTAAAGATGTATTTATATGGGGATTGGGTACAGATGGCAGTAAAGGGAGTAGGTCAGGCAAAAAGTCCTCCTTAGAAATACTGGCTCAGCAACCTTGATGGTCTCTGGACTTCTCTTTGTCCTCTCTAGAGGATATGATAGAACACCTGAGTATTAATACCCTAAGATCCAGTCTAGGAACCTGGACAGAGTCAGTCCCCATGTAGAACCAAACATGACAGCTGGTGGCATTTATTCCTCCTGGACCACGTTCACCACTTTCCCTCTTTTCTACTCTGAGATCTTATTGACTCTCTCCCCTGCTTCCTTGCATTTTTTCATAATACTTTCCGTTTCCCCTTCTCCATGTTTTTCTCCCATTTTCTATGCCTTTTAACCTTAACCTATCCACAATTCTCACAGCACTTCTCAGGTACACCAGAGCACACAGGGCCTTGCAGTTGTCTATACTCCTCACAAGAAGCAGTGTGGGTCTCCAGACTCACACACACACACACACACACACACACACACACAGCGGAGGATTCCTCTCAGGAACCTGAGGTCACGGCAAGGATGAAGTAAGTCACAATAATACCACAATAAGAGAATAATAAGGTTATTATACAAACGATCTTTAAAAAAAAAAAAAACACCCAACATGTATCTTTGCAAGCATGTGTATGTGCCTGTCTTTTGCTGTCTTTTGATCTGTACGTGCCTGTCTTTTAATCTGTACACACACAACTAAGTCACAGAATATGTACATTTCACTCATTCCACTGCTCCCCAACACAATTTTATCTAAAATGTGATTTCCCACCTGATTTTGCAGTGATAGTCTTAGTCAATTATTAAGGACTTAGTAACAGAAACAAAGACTCTGAGCTCTTTGAAAGAAAAGCATATTCTAGTGAGGACCCCATAGCTAAAAACAACTTTGTGTGTATTTTTTTTCCTAACAGTCTCAGGTGTACTCCTTAACTTCCTGATTTGCTTAACCCATGGAGGCCTGGCCATGCGGACAATATATTACTCCATGACTTTCTAACTTGTCCTTCATCATCGCAGCTTTATAACACTTTGCAGTGCTCTGCTGGAGTCACATGAAACAAAGTGTGCCCTTCTGCTGATGAAACTTTGCTGTCTGTGGCGATATTTTAGCCTGCTGCCTGGATAATTACACGTGTAGCTCACATTAGAGATATAGAGCGACTTGAGGCAGATGCGTCCAGCCTGGCCACACAGGGCCCTGCACTGATGTGATGGCCCCCTGCCATCATCGGTCACTACTGAAGTGGCAGCTGCATAACCTCGCCCAGTTCTGCCCTCTCAATAATCATCTGGTGCTGCCCGTGTTTTCTCTCCTTCAAGTGAGGGCAAGCACCTTCTGCCCATGGGGGTTGGGCACAGATTGAGACAGGATGTCATGTGCCTTAGAAAAGTCAAGGTTGGTTCAGAGGACTCTCAGGGCAAAGAAGGGTGAGAAAGAAAGGAAAACTAGCATTTATAAAAACTCAGAAAGGAACAGGCCTTGAGCTAAGCACTTTCACACATTTCATATAACTTAATTCTCAAAATAACCCAGTAAAGAAATGAGGCTCAGAGAAGTTAAGATAATTGCCCAAGGTCACCTAGCTAGTTTGAAGCAGACCTGGGACTAGAGATCAGGTTTCCTAGTTCCCTATTGAATGTTCTTTCTACCAAAATGTGCATAATAGCATTTGTTCCATTTATTCACACAATCAACAGAGATTCATTTTTGTATGGTATGATATTTAAGAGCCAGGTTCTAGAGTTAGACTGAGTTCAAATCCTAGCTCTAACATCTACTAATTATATAACCTGGATAATTTTCTTACCCTCTATATACATCAGTTCCTTATGTGTAAAATGGGATTAATAATAGTATCCACCTCATAGAATTGTCATGAAGGCCAATAAATTATCCATGTAAAACCCTTAGCACAATGCCTGAAACATGGCAAAGATTTCACGAAACTCCTGATAGAGCTCATAGGCTCATGGGGAAGACAGGTACATAAACAGATAAATTACACTACAATATGTCAAATACTGAAAGTTTAAAAGAAAATGCTGTGGAATCTCAGAGTAGAATCCCTGCCTAGCACCTCCCATCCTGTAAAATGTGAAATGAGCCTACCTTAATAAAAGGAAAACAAAACTCACAATGGTGTCTATGGAAACTGGCTGTGCCATAAAATAGTTATGGGTCTAACTGGCAAGACAGATAAGGTAGTTCCAGGGGCCATTTTGTACTCAGAACTCTCCTGATTGTTTCTGGAAGCCCTCTGGGGTTGCTGTAGCAAAAGCTTAGCTTGACCATTAGTGCCGCTGTTTTTAGAGCTGTCAACATTTATATAAAGCTGAACTCATCTTATTCAAACATGCCATATATAAGACCTAAGAATGAATCATTTTCCTTTAAAAAGAATCTCACAATTCCCAGAAAATGGAAAGCAATATAAATTTCTAGTTTTCTTGGTTTAATCTACTAAATGATGATATTTAAGCAATATAAATCAGATAAAAATATCATTGACCCTTAAATAGAATGACCCTCAAGTATTTCGCTCCAATTTTCCAATTTTCTCTCCAATATTGTGCTACACCAGCTAAACTGAATGATTTGTAATTTCCCTAAACAGTTCTTCAAGCTTCCTGGCTTCCAGACTTTGCTCATTCCAGCCCCTCCATCTGGATTGATCTTAACCATATCCGAATCTCTAGCTCTCAAAGTCTATTCACCAAGCCCCCAAGAGTCACCCAGATGCCTACTCCTTCCTGAAGCTGCTTTAAAAAATCAAATGTTTCTCCAGATGTAATAGGGGCCCAGTCTCATCTACATTGTCTTTTTCCAAAGCCCCCTGGTACTGTACTAGTTCTAGATAGCTTCTTAAACTGAGACCCACAGCACGTGGCATACATTTTTAAAATGTAGGGGCAGGGACAGAGTCAAATGGAAAATAAAGTATCTGTTAAATACCTCAGTCAATCAATTTAGTATCCATTATATGACAAGCACCATAGAGAGTTCTCCTGTTGGCTACAGAAGAAATAAAATATAGTATTTCTGCCTTCAAAGAAGTTATGCTTAAAGAAATGAGACATATACCAAGAGAACAGTTAATTTCAAATGTAAATATAAGATAATAATAGCCTCTAACATTTTGCTGAGTGTTTACTATGTTTCAAGAACTGGTCTAAGTGATGAGGTGATATCTTTATCTATCTATCTACCTGTCTTTCTTGTTATTATTTATCTACCTGCCTATCTATCTCCTCATTTTATCCTCTCCATAACTCTAGGAAGTTGGCACTATTATTATCTCCATTTTATTGAGGAGAAAATAGAAACACGGAGCCATCACTCAATTGGTGAATGATAAAACGCTGACTCCAAAATTCATGTCCTTGATGTCTTTGGTCTATGACAAATAGTTAAATTTTGGAATTCTGAATATAGGTCCAGAAACTAATGGCATTTTGAGGAGAAAAAAGTCAGTATATTCAAATAATTAAATGCTGTAAGAGTAGTGATCCATTTGACAGACAGAAGTAAAGCTCTGAATGATTTCTAAAAGAAACGTTGACTCCCAACCGGTATTCTATCAGCCTGGCACTCTTTCCATGAGAGGCAGGAGGAGCAGAGAAAGGGGAGAGCAAAAGGAGTGAAAGGCCGAGTTTAAGGCTCAACATTTTATGTCCTAAGCTAGTTGTAGGCAAGTTCCTTTGCTGAGACAAAATAGTGTTGTATAGAATTGGTGCTGGGGGAGGATTAGAAAATCATGCAAACAGTAATTTGTAAGCTGAATCCATGGATTATGGCCCATTTTTCTTTAAACAGTGATATTCATTTAATGCCACCGGAATATATGTGTTTTACAGAAAAGTCATACGCAAATTAGACTAAATTTACTATGTTTCTTTTCCTCTATAAAAAACTGAACAGATTAAAGATTGAGATTTCCCTACAATTTGGGTATACACATTCCCAGTTGCAAGTAGTATAATAGTTTGTCAGCCGTGTTGGATTGATTAGTTTCACTATGTCAGGCATCACCCCAGATTCCCCATTCAGTAGAGCCCAGTAGGGAGGTGGATATGTGATTTTCTTTCTATTCTATATCTTAAATCAGAACCATCACTATTCATATTACACATGGAAATCCAACCATACCAGCTGGCAAAGAACTGGGAAGGACTTGCATGCACCTAGCCAATTCACGAAACACAAACGTTAAAGAACAAAGTTTGTTTTTAATCAATTTTTTTCCCATTTAAATAAACATTAAACAGAAGAATATTAGCTGGAGAGTGTGTACATGAGAAAGAAAAGGGATGTGTGTTAAATTCGTCACCTCCCTGTGGATCGGCACCCCTCTAAAGGTCAACTCACTAGCCTCAGGTTTAATTCCCTTTCTTGCTGCTACTGTTCAGAGGTAAATGCTCGTTTTTATTAAAAATCAAAAGCACAGGAGCTTGTAATCCTCTAGACTCAGTTTTTTTTTTTAATAAAAATGGAAAGTTTAGCTCAAAGCAATAGCAGCTAAAATTAGAGTGAAATCAGCAGCTGCTCCCCAGGGAAAATGAAAAACCAAAGGTTTGGTATTTTTGACTACAATTTATGTTGTTTTTTTTTTTTTCTCCTTTAAATTTGGAAGACTTTCCAAACATTTGCATGTGTCAACAAAACAATATTTTATGTTTGTAACCCCCAAGCTGTATACCTCCCAAATAATGTCAGACACAAGCCTTTCAGGTAAAATGTACAAGACAACTGCTATTGTGTTTTCAATGTCATAGCATAGCCCTTGGAAACAATGGCAGCAACTAATAGCATTAGCAAGGCATTAATCTGTACCTCCAGCTAAACTTTCCTGCATGTCTCCCTTCATACAGTTATGTCAATACACATGACAGTTGGCACAAACCAGAAGGACTAGATTCTCTGAGGATGCCGTGGCATCCAGCTGGTTGTGTTGCTCAGAAATCATGGTCAGAATGGGTCATGAATCAAATACTGAGACAAAGCTTAAATGTCATTTATCCTCACTCTCACCTGCTTCTCTCTACCCTGTTCTCTGCTTCATTTTTTCCACTGTTCTCTTGACACTGGATGTTAACTAAACTTACTGTGGTAATCATTTCGCAGTAAATACATATATCAAATCATTATGTTGTACACCTAAAACTAACACAATATGTCAATTATATCTCAATAAAAAATGATTTTTCTCTCCCTCTCACCATTTACCATTCCAAACCAACCCTTATTACAGTGACAGCACTAGCACACGCCTGGCATATCATAAGCAAGCAGTGAATAGAATCCCACACCTAGGTAAACTTACTCTCAACATTGTTTCCTTCATCTGTCTTCAGAGTTTTCTCTTTCTGCCTTCAGGATCACGGTGAGGGCATCTAGGATGTACATTTTTCTTCCAACCTTCTTTCATGCAAGAGCTTCCTGGCCCAAACCTGCCCCTTTCCTCTCTCAATGACTTCTTTGTGAGGATGTCTTTCCACAGGAGACATTTAAAATGGAAATCTCTCTACTTATAGGAGCAGGTTTAATCATTGTGACTACAGAAAGAATAGCCATGGTCATCATTAGTGGTTCACCTTCATTAGGTGCTTTTTATGGACCAAGTTCCATGGGAGGGGCTTTTCAGGCTCTTTCTCACTGAATCCTTACAACAACTCTATGAGGCAGGTGCTATTATTGATGTTGTACTGCTGAGGAAATGAGCTGAAAGATTAATTAGCTAAGGTCACACAGCTAGTAAGTGATAAATGGAACCTGGGTTCAAATTTAAGTAACTTTGACCTTCACTCTTTCATATCAGTGTTAATGTTGCAGACCTCCTCTCCTTCTCACACACACACACACACACACACACACACACACACACAGAGTCATTCTTAGGGCCTGGAGAGAAAAGAGTAAATGGCTTCTAAACTTCTCCTTCTCCTCCAAAACCAACTGATTGGGTCAAGTCTGGAGCTGGTGGTGAGAGAGGGTTTGGACTCTGAATTTGGCCTGTTATTTTCAACAAGTTTCCCTGATCTGAAGCCTAGGTCAATTTTAATAGTTGTTTTCTAAAATTCATTCAGTCTATATAGGATTAGTGATGTTCAATTAATATGTGAAATAATGACACTAGAAAATAATTTGAGAAGGACACATGATGAATGCAAAACCATTTCAAGGGAAGACATAATATTTATAGGACAATAAAAGAGACCTGTAGTTACATCATTCACTGAAGCAAAGCTATGTTGTAAGGGTCATCAACCCATATGTTTTATAACATAAACTGATCAACCAAAAGGGTTGGGAGAATATTTCCCTTGGGCAGTACAGTTTGGGATAATTAGACACATTTGAGGGATTTTACATCTTTCTCAGTCGCATTCTACACTAGCCATTTTGAAAACTGATAAACTATTGGCCACTTCTGGTATAGTAATTTTATGATCCAATATAAAAATAAATTTTATTGTATTATTGAAGTGGCCATAACCATTCTATTGAGTTGTTATATGGAAATATGCCTGCCTCCTTTATATGAATTCAACCAGGGATATCCAGATATTTTTCTTTAGGCTCTGTAAGTAGACTTATGCTTTCTTAAAAAAATAAAATATTAGTAGTAGATGGATTCTTGGTAAACAAGTCACATGCAAACACCACCCCGTCTTAACACTACTTGACTATGTTTATTTTATTTTATATTTGAAGGCAAGCTGTTTACTCAGAAGATTTTAGCCTTATATATTCGGGCATGCAAAATTTTTGAAACTGACTGTCATTTCTTTTGACAGATGGTAACTTTAAAAGACTTATTTTAGGTCAACAAACCTTCTTAACCTCCAAACTCAGGGGAATTTGCCAACTACTTATTGGATGATATTCTTCTTATCCAAATCTTTCAATCTTTTAATCTTTATTTCTGCCAGTCTTCTTTTTCCCCTCCTTTTCTCTCTCTATCCCTCCCACCCTCCTTCATCTGCCCTTCTCTTGCCCCATTCTCTGCAAACTGAATCAGGCCAGCTAAGGGTACAGCACTCGTATTTTTCAAACCACGAATAGAACCAACTTCCCTGGCTGTGTGTGAACAATAAGTACTCACCTAGATTTGAATAGTTAGATGAATTGGATATTCACCTAAAGCTGAGACTGTGCCAAGGAAAACTGGTTGCTTGGTCATCGTATGGGTTTTAATCTGTATACTTTGGTCACAGGGTAGGTTTACCACAAAGAACAGGGTCTTATTGTAAAGATATGCTGTCTAGTGAACCAGGAAAGACTGAAAACTCTAAAACTCAGTAAGAGTAGAAATTAGAACAGAACAAGGTTGCAGGAAGAGCAGGAACTGGTTAATATGTGTCTACCACAAATTTGACTTAGTTACCCTCCACAAATATCCATCTCTGAGTACCCACTTCTCTTCCAAGTGCTAACTGGACTGTGAGTTCTCTCTCCTTACTTTGGAGCACCTTTTTCTCAACTTCACAGCTTCTGCTTAATCACAGGTTCTGTTTTCTCACCACTTGAGCTACTTATGACAATAAACTTATGGATTCTCTGCATGATTAAGCTTCAATTTCCTTTGCTAACTAAGCCATTTTGTAGTAACACTCCCAACACAAAGTCCTGAGCAAATCTCTTTAGCCCAGTTTATTATTTCACATGGGCTATACCTTAGGCTAGTTAATAGATTCATATCCCAGTTGGCAGACACTCACTTCAGTCAGTGAACTGTGGTACGGTCGAAATGAGCATAGTTTGGACAGGTGGGCAAAACCTGATAACTTAGTTTCTCAGCAGAGGCTGTAGGTGAAGGGTGGAACAATTTCCTTCAGATGGGGTTGTGTTCATTGTAGGCAGCATGGTGGAAATATTTAACTGAAATATTACAAACCAACTATGGAGAGAAAGCAAGATTTTTCTACCACCCTTTTCCTTAGATCACCTGATCTGGATATTTCTGTACCTATGTAGATTTTCTTTCTTCTTGATAACTTTCCTTATTTCTACCATCAGTAAAGGACAGAGCCATTTATCTCAGATTCTTAGGTCCCTGGAAAAGTAGAATCTTTTTCTACCTAAGGTCTATTCCACCATCTCTTTAGTTTGAGACTAACTCTTCCAACAGGTATGTAGACTCATTTGCAGACTCTTATCATGGCCCTCAGAAATTCTTAGAACATACTGTCCTGCTTTCTGAATACAGAGACCACTCAACTGCTTCCTTTAAGACATTCTCTTAGCTTTGACTTCACCACTTATTGCTTATGAAGATGTAAAAACTGAAGATCCAAAACAATCTTCAACCCTTCTTCCCAGGGTCAAACTGCAATTATTCAAAGAATCATTACACGGCCTTTGGGCTGAGACATTGTTCTTTTCACAGAACACTAACACAGTTCAACCAGTAATGATTTCTCTGCACTGAGGTCACCTGATTCTTGTAAAGGCCAGGAGAACTCCTGCAATTAAAGATAACTCCTGCAATTAACATTAGAGGAGGTGCTTCGGTATTGTTTATTTGATTAATTTTTTGTATGCTTGTCTAGTGGGGAATTGCTATTGGAAAGTAGACATAATTGATGATAGTTCTTTCTGAAGTTTTTTTTTTTTTTATGAACAAACGGGACAGTTTTCTTTCTAGAGTAGTGTAAGAGTATTCCTTCTAGAGGCAATAACAAATTTGAAGGTGTCATGACATCTAATGTGGTCCTGAAATTCTTCAATTTTCTGTCTATCACTGGATATAAACCACAATGATATAATACTATTTCTCACCTCCTTACCCATCTCAAATCATCAAACGTAAATTCATTTATTCACTCACTCAGCTAGTACTTGTTGAGTGCCTATTCCTGTGTCAGGAATTGTGGATACAGAAAGATACAGTTCCCACTCCTGCCCTCACAGAACTTAATAGCACAGTCTGCCTATTTTTCTTCTTGTTTTTAAATATCAATAGCTACCCTATAGTTATTTTGCCTAAAGTATCACTAATCTCCAAATCCACCTTGAAAGGTAGTAGGATCTCTATTCAATAGGTGAAAAAAATGAGGTTTAGCTAACAAACCAATTAGCTTAAGCCCATAGGACTGGAAAGTTGCAGAATCAGGATTCAGACCAGTCTGTCTGGCTTTAAAGCCACCCTTATTTCAGTTCATTGCACAGCCTTCAAGATTAGTGAGCATCTATCATTTGCATATGTGCTAAGAATTAGGGTTCTAAAGATGTGTAACTAATTGGCTACTATCTTATCTTTCACAATCTATTGAAAAAAATAACCTATATAAAAGTATGTTCTCCCTTTTATTGTTATTTACCTAAGCGTCATTTGCGTGATCTAGACAAAAGTGTTGCTTTAAGTCAAATCTCATCTTTGAACCACTGCTATGAATCACTGCTCAGGGTTACTACTCTCAGGATTAATACTCTTCTATCTGATTTAGGCAAGTGAATGGGGTTACTTGTGGAATGAGTAATAAAGCATTTTGGCATCTTTGAAAAAGACTACTAGTCTATAAGCTCATTAAACTCAATTTCATTTTTTAACAAACACATATATATTTAGCAACTACCATTATTAAACAAAATTCCATTCCTTATGTTAGCTATTCTTCATTAAGCAACCACCATGCACATAGCACTGTATTAAACTTAAAGATAATTCTTTGAACTCTGTTGGGACTGAAACCAGTCTTTCAAGGGCTACAAAAGTCCAGACATGTTTTTTGTTGTGCTTAAGAAACACTGCAACTCCAGAAGATAGAGACACATGACCTTCATGGACAAATAAGGAAGAGTTGGCAATTTCCATTTTTAAGAGATAGAGAGATAGAGGTATAGGTAGAGATAGAGAGAGTGAGAGAATGAGAGAGAGAGAGAGGGAGAGAAGTTCTTCCTCTCTTAAAAAATTTAAGGACTTTGTCATGTTAGTGAATTATTCTTTAATCTCTGATCTGTATATTCTGAAATAAGCTAGGTATTCTTCACCTTCCGCTGTACGTATGTGTGTTGCTGATATAGTCTGGCTTCTTCTCATCATGGGTTTCAAATGACACCTCAGAGAGGCCTTTGCAGACCACCCCACGTAAGCAGTCTATCCTCCTTATCTTATCTAAGCAATAAATCTCCACAAAGCCATCTTATTCTCTACATAGGAATTTTGCCATCTGAAATAATCTTGCTTAGCATTTGTTTCTGTTTTTAATCTATCTTTCTCTACAGGTCTATAAGCTCCATGAGTGCAAGGATGGGGTCTGTGTGGTAACAATTGTGTCCTTAGCACTCAGAACATTCCCTGATCATTTACTAGGCATTCAATTGCTATTTGCAGAATGAGTGAACGAATGAATGAATGAAAGAATGAACAAATGAAGGCAATGATAAACAAGTGGCACCACAGCTCACATTCCAGGGCTTTCCCTATTTTTTGTAATTATTATAAATGAGTCAAAGCATAGGTTTCAACTGATGTATTCAATTTATCTACTAAACTTGTGACAAGGGGCTTCTCACCACCCTCTCAGCTCCAAACTGAAGCAGCCTTTCCTGCTAATTCTGTCTCTGTGATATCCAGCTTATAAAAGGTCTTTCTAAACCTTGAGTTTTGCCTTTGGAATTAAGCAGACAGAGATAGTCCACAAATTATCAATCTTAGTTTTTAATTGAGATCAGACCCCAGAAATTTGACAGTTTTATATTACATTGACAGATCGATATAGATATCCATATAATATGTAGCTAATAAGCCTTTTCATGAATAAAACTAGTGTCATAGTCTATTCATTCTGAGCTCTTAGATACGTGAACCAGAACAAGACCTGTTTTCTCCTAGATGTTCTTTTTTTTGGTTTCCTTGAATTCATCTTTTTGCTACACATCACGCTGGATGCCCATAGCCCCCGCATGAATAGCATTTTCCCTTGCATTGAGAGAAATTGTTTTCTCTTTTGCAGCTTGTCTTCTCTAAGCTGCCCACACCAACCAGGGTGCCTCAGTATTATCTACAGCATTTAAGATTTTACAAGCAATTATATTCTCTCTAACCGCCTCTTTTTTTTCAAAGGCTATACAAATTGATATTTTATTTTTGACCCCTCCAGGCTTAGATTGGGCCCTTCAGCCTCTCATACCCCTTCTATTGCCCCTTTTCATAGCTTTTCCTGATAGTAAGGTATTGATAAACACCTATGTCTTGCTGACATAGTCTAAGACAGTAACTTTTTAAAAAAATGTTTCTTGACCATTTCTAGAAGATCTGACCCCAGATGACTATGTTAGCACATAAGCCAGCTAGCTTAAATATTTTTTTAATGAGGAGTCATTACTTGCCTCTTCCAGCTGCCCTCTGTTCTAATCCAATCTCACCTTAGTCACACACACTTATGCCCTTAGTGGTGTTCCCAAGCTTATAAAGTGAATGACAAGAAAGAAGGGAAAATCACATATTTCCCTTAAAAGCTAACATCTTTGATTTCAATGAAGGCATAGAGGTCGGTCCCTCAAATTTTGAAATAAATCAAAGATTTTATTTCCAACAGGAGGTAGATTTCCAAAGCTGAAAAAAATACCTAATATACAATAGGAACAGACTGAATATCTAACCATCATATTTCTACTTTCTTAACCTCACCTCTCAAATACTGTCCTTTCCCTCTGTGATTTCTGCTCTCTGAATTTATAACAGTTACATTCTCTTCACATGCATATCAGATGCAGGGTTTCAGGGTTAAAGCAACACTATTTGCTTCTGAGCTGAAGGTACCAAAGAAGTGAATATAGAGCTATTTTAAGCCCTCAATGAAGTATTATTTGGGGACCACCACAGCAGATCACTTCTATTTTGATAATAAAAAAATGTCTGCTTTCTCTCTACCAGCCAAAGAGAGGTTTAGACCCCAAACTCTCAAAGGAAACAGAGTTAAGAGAGCATAAGCATATCAAAAGACATTCATGATGTTTTTCATGGATCCCTTATCCTTGTTTTCAATGGATGATCACAGGCTGAATAATTGAGGAGAGGGAAACTTTACCCACATTTGAACATTCAGACATAGCTCTGTAGAATCTTTACTTCCAATTTAACTATATAAGGACTGGCTGATCTCAATTCAATCAATCAAATCATCTTTGTAGACATTTCAATTCAATCAATAAGATGAATTCTAACCTTAGACTGGTCATGATTCAGTGGAGTGGTTTTATTCTAAAGTCATGGTCTTTTGTAATCTTGAACAGTGAAAAGGAAAGAAAAGCGACTTTCATCAGAATTTGATTCCTATTCTTAATCAGAATTAATCTAAAATTAATTTAACTTTTTTCCTGTCTCTGTTCTGCCTCCCTTGGTGACTGCTTAGAGAGTAAAAAGAATCATATTGCTTTAACATTTAACTGAATCTCAATTCCTTTGAATAGGTGAACCCAACCATCCCCTAGTGGACCTCTGCTTTGAGTGTACCCCAACTCCCAGTGTCCTTGGATCCTCTGTTGCAAAATGATGTTAGAATACAATGCAGCAACAGGGTCCAACCAGGCCAGGGCACCATGAGCTCATGAGCTAGGACAGCAACTTAGAGAAAAGGAAGAATCATTGAACTTCATATTTAAAAACCTAGGTTTAGTCTATATTTTGCTTCTTCCTCAGCCATGTGACTTTCAACAACTTATATCATTTGTCTCAACTATTTCATCTGCAGAATGAGGCAATTGATCATGATCTCACAGGGCTGATGTGAGGAAAATGTATGTGAAAAACTGACAACCATGATGCAGTGAAAGAATATTAGTTGTTAACATTAGCCTTCAAGATTTTCCATAGTGTCCTTGCCAACTTCCTTTCACCCTCATATACCCAAGGCTTTCCATGCCCAGGTTTTCAATGGTAAGGGTGGGGGGCGGGTAGGGTAGGTTTCACCGAAATCAAGCAGTAGAAAGCAAGCGTTCAAGGCCTAAAGTGAACTTGAAGCTACTCTAAGGAGTCCATTCTTGGTGATGAAGGAAAAGAGAAAGGTAGAGACTGGCTGAGAAAAACTTCTGGTCCCTCAGCTACCAGTTATGTTTTCCTTGGATCTGTTCACATCTGCTACACCAGTGATTTTCATGCTTTACTGTGCAAAGGAATCACCTGGGGATCTTGTTAAAATCCACATTTTTATGTAGTAGGTCTGGCCAGAGCATTTCCAACAAGCTCCAGCCAAGGCCAACACTGAGGATGATGGATAACATTTGGAGTAACAAGGTCCTACACGACCCTCCATGATTTGTTACCTGCTTCTCCCACCACATGTCCTACCCATGTTCCTGCACTTTACCTTCTAGTAAGACCAAACTGTTGTTTCCAGGAACATTCTAACAGTTTCTACTCTATGCTTTAGCTCATCCTAATTTCTACATTTAGAATATTCTTTTTATATCACTTTTAGACTCTGCCAAAAGATTATCCTCTCCAGGATTTTATCCTATAAACCCTGTTCTCTATTCTTCAGTGCCTTCATATCGAGGTTTAAGTTTCTATGGCTATTTCTTCCCACCAGACCCTGAAGTTATTAAGAACAAGAACTCCATCTGAGTTTCTATACCCCCGGCTTCTAGCACTCTTTGTGGTATACTAAAGAACTTCGTAGATACTTGCTCAGCTAAGTAGTGTATAAAGAGCACACTGAATTTTAGACCCGTACCTGACTGATCAGGCAGTTGAGGATCAGGTAGAACATCAGTCCCTAATAACAGCCTACTATGCTTCTTATTATGAAATAATACCCAGTTGGCAGTAAGTGTGATCGTGACAGAAGTCAAAAAACAAAAAACAAAAAAACCCAGAAAGTCCATCTTTAAAAAATTTAACTGGCAGAGTGGATTAGGTTAGTGTCTGTGTGATATGCCTTAAGGACATCAGTGAGTCTAACACCCATCTTACTTGTGTGGAGACATTACAAAGGTCAGGACACTTGAGGTATGGTAGTGCAACCAACTCGATCAGTCAGTCAGTTCTGTTCCTTATTTCTGAGGCACTGATTCCCTCACCTCCCTTCCTCTTGTATTTTTTTTTTCCCTTCCAGTGCTTTCTCTATGGTCTTCTTGATGCTCATTAGCCGAGAATCGAAGGGTCTAGGCCTGCTCCTCTGCTCTCATCGTCCTTTCTCCAAGCTGGATAGAAGGAAGAGTGGTAATCCATCATATAAAAGAGGCAGTCTCCCACAGTCATTGGGGCACTGAAGAGATGCCAGGTCAAAAATATTTCCCTTCATCACATTCCCTCTCTTTCCATTATGAATTTCAGCTACTCTTCTCTGGGCCTAAGAAATCTTTCCTGCAAGCCTGAGACTGATAATGGAAAATTAGATTTAGAATTCTTCATTAGCACAAAGTAACAGACATAAGATTGAGAAGAAGAGGTGTAGAGGTGTATCTGTGTTCCTACTGTGACCTCTAAATAGCATATTCTATTCCCAACATATAAAAGAAACTCAAACAAGAGATTAACAGTTTAGGTAACACATTTTGGCATTATGTGCTTAATATGTTTCTATAATCATCAATTATTAGGATTGTCATGTAAAATGAGAACCATTTGTTAACATTTAATATGCTGAACATGCAGGGAATCAGAAGTAATAAATGAAGGTGGTTAGGAGCTAATAAGAAGAGCTGAAGAGGGATAGGGGCATCATCATTAGTACCTTGTCAACAAAGAAGGCCCATCTGTACACCAACGTACCAAAGCAAAATGGGAAAGGGATGATGCTGTTATACATGGCCGATGAAAGTAAGCTAATTATCTTTCTTCAAAGATGGTCCCTTTTTATCTAAGATATTTTCTTTTAAATACTAATGTATATTTTTCTGTAAGCATATAAATTAAGCATATAAAATTAAGAGTATATTATTCTTAAGATTGAAATAAATCTCCATGACTCTACAATATAGGACAACAGCTTGACGGATGTAGAAATAAAAGCAAATGAGTTTGAATTTCCAGATCTTTATAATGCAGAATTTCATTGTCATCAAGTTAGTTTCATAACTATGAATTATGTAAAATGTCACCCAATTCAGAGTAACATGGGGCAAGGAACTTTTGGCTTACTAAAATGTATGAATTATAGGGTAGTTTTTAATCAGAATAGACTATCTGCATGTAGGTGGAATTTAATATATGTTATAAACTTATCTGTTTAATTAATAATTGGAAACATGTATCTAACTTTAATTAGCTCTAGGCTAAGTACTGAATGTACATTTTCTAATTTAGTTTTCACAACAGCCCAATGAACTTGATCCATTGTCCATTCCTATTTTAGGGTTAAAGAAACTAAAGCACAGTCACCCAAGGCATATCAGCTATAAGTGAAGAAATCCACATATAATGTCTTCTAACTTTCAGTTAAATTTTTATCTATGAAAATTGTTAAACCAAAATAATTTTAGTCATTTCTGGCTTTATGAAATTCTTTGAAATTAAAGTAGATTTCCCTATTAAGGATAAGAGTAAAAACTGTTAGCAGGAAAAACATTTTTAATAAATATGACTTTAGATTTTGGCTTCTTCATCTAAAATGTTAAGTGTTTTAGCCAAATCTAAAATTCTGTGGTGCTATATATGCAAATGCTTAACTATCAAAAAAAGCTACAAATGTAGTGGTGTCCTAATTTTCAAAATTCAATAGTAAATCAGCCAACACCAGGTATTCATACATTTTCCAAATATTATGGAGGAGGACTTTATGATATAATGGTAAAGACTGGACTAGAACAAACGTACCATTTAACTTCACTTCAAATGTTAGATGGCATTACATCTAAATCCTTTTCCAATCACTTCCATTTTACTTTCAGTGATTTATTCTGGTGGGGGGGGGGCAATTAGTGTCATGCATAATAAATAAGCAATAAGAATCTGGTTAATTTATTTATAATGATACTTTTATATACATATAAATACAAAGCCTACTTGCATTGGATTAAATGAAATTTGGAACGTCAGTAACCTAACAGAGTGCTTGATACATATCAGGTGCTGAATAATTACTACTTTCCAGTTCTTTTTTCTATATCACTCTTCCAAGAAATTTAGTCAACAGGGCAATTTTCATATGATCTTTGTACAGTGTTAATTCATTAAAGCACATCACACAGTTAATTCAATATCTGTTGGGTCTTTACATTGATTAGAATTTCATACAGCCTCTACTGGCTCTTCCAGGGCTGAAGAAATTTAGTAGTCATTTGGACAAGCAATTTTACTGGGTTCAAATACAGAAAATGATATCTAACTTTTATTCAAAAACCAGAGAGTCATCTTTACAGTATTTGGCACTATAGGTAACCCTGTCCTTTAGAATGTTTGCTGACCTAATGACTAATTAATATCAAAGAAGACTCTACTTCATAAAGGTCAACCACTTAACACCACTGAACTTCAAAAGACCCTCCTAGTGCCTGTGGGTCCCCTTGAGGGATAAGGACAGAGAAAGAGAGTGTGCTTGTTAATAAAGACCTTTAACAACACCCTTGCTGGCTCCCCCAACACTGCCAATGGCAGGATCCAAGTTAATGTTTCTTCAACTTGAGTGTGTTTCAGAGTCATTGAGCAACTTGTTATTAATTCTGATTCCAGGGTCCCACCCCCAGATTTTCTGATTCAGTAGATCTAAGGTGGGTTATAGACATCTTCACTTTTTATAAAACTCCTCAGGGATTCTGATGCAGACTGTTCAAGAAATACATTTTTGAAGATACAGATAGCTGGACCCAGTCTGAAAGCACCAAAGAAGAGAGAAAGGAAGAAAAAAAACGTGACCTGTTTGCTTTTTGCCCTCCACAACCTTACCTCACTCCTGCAAAGAACATGACATGGTTTTCATTGGTTTTTGCTTGTTTTACCTTCTTCTTCTAAAGACTCTCACCTTTATGAAGGATTTGGAGAACATGATTCTAACTGATTGCATCTCTTTAGCCTCCGTCAGGTACAGTTATGAAGCACTGGCTGAGATTTGGGAGGACTGTGGTCCAGTTAGCAGGCTGAGTTTGACTTTCTTGCCCAGTGGATGAAAGCAGTGGGTTTCTCTTCATAGCCTCTCTAATTGAATTGCAGGTCAATCTCCTTAGTAACCTGTTCCCTGCTCAAGGTAACTACCAGGTACCTTCCAGCCTCAAAGTTACAGAAAGCTCCTCCTGCAAGCACTCTTTCCTCAAATCTCTTCATCCTCCCCAGTGGGTCCCTTATAGTCTCCTCTCTCCCACTCCATGAATGGATACTAGATATGTGAAACTCCTGACAATCTGAAGACTGGAAACCAGGCAGGTAAAACAGAAGCATCCTTTCTCTTTTATTTTTAATTTAAGCAGTGCTCAAATTCCCACTGAAGGGACTGTTTGCTGATGCAGCTGTGAGATATGATGTCTAAGGGGAGAAAGAGTTAATAGATTTTATCAGCCGTTCCTCCTGAGGTGTGGACTGCCACCCACCCTCTAGTTCTAAACCTCAGAAAAAAATGCTGAAGGATGCTGACAAGGCTCTTTGAAGATGTTTTCACTGGAGTGGAGCTGCTGCAGTGGCACCCCAAATTGGCACTTCTGTGCACACGTTGTTATAAACATGCAAATCGAATCACTGGATGCTACTAGCTCAACCATTCACAGTAGAGTGATTCTCAACTGACAGCTTTAAGCTGGTACACACCTTGCTGTGATAGCTTCAGCAGAGATTTTGCTTAAAGTCCTGTCATCCATCCCTGATGAGACGGGGAAGGGAGTTCCCAGGATTCCTCTTGCAAATCTAGAGGTGGTATTCTGTAAAGCTTCAGGGAACTCTCCAAGGCTGAGAGAAGAGATGAGAATGACAGACAAGCAGCCATAATAGCAGAGGCCAAGGAGTTCACTAGTTTGGGACAGCCTTACCAAGAGTGGGTCTGGCTGTAGGCTTTTGAGAACATCTTCACCTATAGAGGCAGTGTAAGTAAAACTTGGTGCTTGGGCTTCCCTGGTGGTGCAGTGGTTGAGAATCTGCCTGCCAATGCAGGGGATACGGGTTCGAGCCCTGGTCTGGGAAGATCCCACATGCCGCAGAGCAGCTAGGCCCATGAGCCACAATTACTGAGCCTGCGCGTCTGGAGCCTGTGCTCTGCAACAAGAGAGGCCGCGATAATGAGAGGCCCGCGCACCGCGATGAGGAGTGGCCCCCACTTGCCGCATCTAGAGAAAGCCCTCGCACAGAAACGAAGACCCAACACAGCCATAAATAAATAAATAAATAAATTTAAAAAAAAACAAAAAAAAAAACAACTTGGTGCTTAGTTAGATCAGCTTTCTAAGAATCACCAGAAGCTTGGTAAAACTACAGATTCCCTCCTAGAGATTTTGTTTCAGAATCTTTGGAGTAGAGTCCAGAATTTGATAGGTTTATCAACCAATGTTGATGAATTGCAGCCACTGTTAAGAACTACAGTATATAAACCAGAGCCATAAGAAACAGATTTCTTCAAGAATCCACATCAAAACTTGAATTATAAAGGTTTTAAACATGTCTGAAAATGGATACTTTCCCATAGGGAAGTGGGGTCTACATCCCCTCCCCTTGAACCTGGGCTAACTTAGGAAACAGTTGACCAATAGAGCACAGAGGAAGTGACACTAAATGATTTCCAAGTGTAGGTCATAAAAGATGATACAGCTTCTGCCTGATTCTCTTAAGGCACTTGCTTTCAGAGCCTTGATCCACCAGGTGAGAAGCCTCAGGCTGCCACGCTCCATAGGAAGCCATCACTGTAGGCGTTTTGACTGACTGCTCAGCTGAAGAGCCAGCCAACAGCCAGCATCAATGGCTGTGTATCTAAGTACAGATGCCTCCAGATACTGAGTCACTCCAAGCCACTGAGTCACTGCCAGCTTTGGGTCTTCCCAGGTGAAGTCCCAGATATCATGAAGCACAAAAAGCTGTCCTCATTAGGCCTTACCCAAATCCCTGACTCACAGAGTCTTGAGTAGAACATGCATCAGAAAACATGCATCAGAAATCATGCAAGGCATTGTGGGTGCAGCAAGGATTACAGAATCTGAGTCCTGGCTTTGTCATTCAATTACCCTTGTCATTCATGTAAAACCTGTGTGGCTTTGGGTAATTTGCTCATGCTCTCAGAAGGTCAGATTTACAATACGTAAATTGGAGAGAAAAGTATATCTCAGGATTGTGGTAAAGATCAAGAAAGGCAATGTGTAAGAACATGCCTGGCACAGTGCCTGTAATACAGTGAGAATTTAATATTTATTGCTATGATCTTTGTTACTGTTATAACTAAATATCAAAGACCCCTAGCTATCTCAGTGGAGATCAAAGCCATTACCCCTAATGACTGAAGGAAATCAACAGAATGCACCCAAGTCATGGCAAATAAATCTTATGATAGAAAAGAGGATTCCAGAATCTGTCCTTCCCTACATACTCCTTGTACAGATGAGACACTGTGTTGAAATATTTTTTTCCAGGCCAGTGAACCCAACATTTTCCAACATGAGGACTTTTTTTTTTTTTTAATGTTAAAAACAACCACTGGACACTCACGATAGTAGTATTTATGTTAGAAAAAATGCATATCTTGTTACTAACCATAACGTCTACATACATATTTAAAATAGTATATATCTGTCACACAATCTACAGATGATACTCTGTAAATACTGATCGAAGGCTCTATCAGAATAATTGTCTTCACTGCTCAGTAAACCTCAGAACCTAGAAATCCTTATGACAAGTCAATGTCCCTTTCCAATTCCCCATGTCTAGACTCTCCAAAAGAGATACTATATAAGTACACCCAATAAGGAACATGCTTTGAAGTTGTCTTTGGCTCTTTCAACTTAATAGAAGGGAAATATTTCTGATAAGCTCTGTACATATCATCAGTCCTCCTATAAGAGGAGAAGCTGGTGTGATTATTTGTGTGGCATATGGAGGAAAGAGAAGCTAAGTGATCCTTTTAGGGATCCAAATGGCCTCCAAGTAACAGAGATAATGACATTTAAACACTTTCAATAGTGATTTTTATTTTAACAACTCCAAATCATGTATAGGTAAAATGCAGTCTCCATGAAAAAAAATGCATTAGCAAACTCTCAAGAATCTCCATTAAGAAATAATCACAATTAATTCACATAATTCAAAATGGAAAGGAGTAGAAAGAATATTCTTGTTATGTATGAAGATAGTGCCAAATAGTATTTTTCTTGTTGGGGTATTCTTAGCTCAGGTCCTAATAAATCTCTTTAAAAATGACCTGGAAGAAGAGTTATTTTCATTATGTTAATGATCTCCTGAGTAAGGAAAGAGTAGAAATAGCTCATTAATGGAATTTGCAGGTGATAAGTTAAGATGTATGGCAGGCACCACTGAAGTTCCTAAGATGTTATATAAATGGACCAGAGAGGGTAGGGATATGACTCAAAAATAACAAAATGAGATTCAGCTTAGAAAAATGAAAACCAATACATCTTGAGCAACATAATTCAATGGACAGGAGAAACCTGGAGAGAAGTAACACTGATGGAGACCTGGATCTAATAATAGAAGACAAATTAGATATCAGTTTGCAATGTGATATGGCTGCCAAAGGGGCTGATGCTATTTTGAACTGAATGCAGTGATCCATTATGTTGGGGCAGAAGAAAATACAGAGAAATGATTCCCACCTTCCTTGATTCTGGTTAGGCTCAACTACAGCATCAGGCCTCTGGACACTTGAAATGTGCTGAGAAATTGGACTGAATACAGAGGATAGCACAAGATGATTAAAGAAATGGAATGATGTATTTATGGGAAAAGAGTAAAGGAACTAAATACGTATTGTCTGGATAGTAATAACAAACAGAGTTAGGGTAGCACTAAGTCAACATTTGAAAGGTATAATTTTCCTCAGGTGAGAGGTCTATATAAATGTAAAATAATAGCAATGGTACTAAGACACCATGAAAAAGTGTCTAAGGCGGGTGGCATAGTCTTAGCATACGGTTAGTGGTTGAGATCACTTCCTGGTAACAGCTGTACTGACAACAATTGTTTCAGTTGCCGTGTTGCTGTTGGAGACCTCTGGACAGATCCTCTTCTCAATCTCATGGTAGAGAAACTTAAGCAGTTGGGAGTTGTTACTGGGAACAATTAAATTTTGTGTAATGTGGTTTTAGTGTCTTTCTTAACACTGATCTCCATTACCTCGCTCTTCAGTCAAAATTTAATTTCCTCCTCCTTGTTTCCAGAACCCACATCAAATCTTGCTTTTACTCACCCATCTCTAGGAACTTTCTCCTTCTAAGTGAAACAACAGAGGAAAGAAAATGGAGGATCGGAACCAATTTATACCAAGATACTAATCGGTCAGATAACAGTTTAATGTATTTCTCAAATATATGCATAAGGGACAATATCTTCTTCCTCACAAAGAGGTGTCTTCCCAGTGGATGCGGACTATTTTTTGATGTGGACCACCACTGTGTCCTTCAAATCACATTCTCTAAGCTTTCAAGTGGCAAATGCTCCTATCTGGAAGTGCCCCCTGCACATTTCAAGCTGCTGGAATAGCTGCAGCATAGTGTTAGAGATTGAATGGGCTCAATTTAATAGATGTTTGGGGTTCTGTATTAAAACCCTAAACATCGAGAGCATGTGACATGCTTTATGATATATGAAGCCGCGTGGGGGAAATTTTCATGCAGCTACAACGAGCCAGGACATGCTCTAGTGGAAGCATGGATGCAAGAGAAATATAACTTAGCTCTCTTCCAGCTCTAACATTCTATGACTCTATAATTCAGTGACTGTACGATCATTTTCATGATTCAAGAGTCAATACTGATGGATTCCTTCCAAAGTGAAAATGTGAGAAAGAAAGCGAAAGAGCGATGAAAAGTTGTTCCATTATGTGTTAAGTATTTACAATACCAGGGAGATACAATTTGGGAACAGAGTGAATGATGAAGGATGTAGGATTAGCAAACAAAAGGGGGGATATCAGAAGGGAAAAAAGAGAAAAAAAGAACTGCAGTGACCATCCATCACTGATCCCTGGAGTGGAAGGGAAGAAAATGTGAAATTCCTGTACGTACTTGTGATGTATTTGGAAAGACAGAATATCTTGCTCAGGGGAAACTTTAAAGAGTCAGACATCTGCTGTAGAACAAACACAGTGAAACATGGGTCACTAAAGAGCCCCTAAGTTACAGAGAGAACTGGTTTGTGACCCTGAAAGTAGGCAATGCAGGGGGAGCAAAAACCTACCCTAGATCTGCCACTGACTGGCCTGAAGGGATTGATGGGGAATGTGAAAGCAATAAAAATAATCACCAGGGTCCACTTGTTATTTATATTCTAATAGTAAAGAAAATAGTTTCTTAGGTTTCAGGTAACTTCCTAATGCAAGTGCTTTAACGGAAACAAGATAGTTACCTGAGGCAGCCAGTTTAGCCAAACATGGTTAGTAGAATGCATCATGCCATGTATAAAGTGACCTGTACTGCTGGCCACAGGCAGTCTTTATGATAGATTCAGGTCACTCGGGGTTTACTGATAGCGTGGCTCTCTGTGTTGATTATTAGTGGCCAAGCATAGGAACTATTTTTGCCATGTCTCATAAATTTCTTCAGCTTCCAAGAGGCACAGCCTGGATCAACACAACAGAAGCTGAAGACAGAATGCAGGTCACTCTGAACTGCGTAGATAGGCAGGATGAGCCAGCCTGCAGTCTGTTTCGGTTTCAACCGCATCTAGGTAGGGATTCTTCAGCCACCTGATATCTTCAAATGAACCTAGATAGTTTTCAATTATAGCATCACTGTATAGATATTGTGAGAGTGTAAGTCTATTATTTATGAGTAAGAGGGAAGCTACATAATATGTGAAAATCTCCTTGCCACAATTTTAAGGTAATAGTTGTGCAAAAAGCAATATTTCAAGACATACAGAGATTTGGACTATAGCCTGATAAGCTCATCATGTAGCTTATTACCAAAAAATATCAAACAAAACATTAGCAGGAACATGTGATCAAATCTGAGTAGTGGTACCACTCAATGTGAGGTAGTTTTGCCATAAGGATTGGCTACAAATATTAGGTCATAAGTGCACTGTACCTTTAGTCCAACTCAGCTGTGATTCCATAGATACAGACAAGAGATATACATAAAGATTTGAGTGGAAAAAAGACTGTAAAATTGTAAAAGGAAAAACAAATAACCTAGAATTCCCCTAGTAATTCACGGCTGTGGGACAAGGTAAGTCCAAACACAAAGTAGACTGATATCAATCAGTCATTTGGCTACGAAGCCAAAGTGGAGTGGAGGGGAGACATTATATTTCAACTCAATGCAAACTTGCAAAGATATTTGAGAAGCCCTTCAACAGAGATTTTATTTAACCATACCACATTTACTAAAGAAATCTGTACCTCCAGCCTCTTCCATTCCAGCTCCTATAATCATCATATCTGAAAAGCATTTAATGCCAACATCTAGTACCCCCCTGCAAATGACCCCAACTCTAATTTTCATGCAAGTTCTATAATAATTGAATAATGACTATTTATCTAGACACAAAATGTGTCAGGGACCTCATAAGTATATTTAATCCATACAACAACCTTAAGAGGTAAATGTTATTACTCTGATGTTAAAGAAGAGAAAACCAGGAAGATATATATTTATACAGTCAGTTTAGTACTCAAGGTTCAAAGCTAGGTCGGGCTAACTCTAAAGTTTCCAGCGGAGAAACAATGAAAAAGAGATAAATAGGTTTCCTTAAGTTCATTTAGACCCTACTCTCTGATTTCTCTATATTTAAGGAACTGCAGGTGTTCCTTAAAACTTGCTTTAATTTCTTTTAGGCTATAAGCAGATAGAGTCTGGTTCCTATGTCTGTGTGTCTGTGTGCATACACATGCATGTACCTACTTTATTTGTCCAGCAGATATCTACTGAACACATAATTCTGTGCTAGGCACTGTGCCAAGTACTATGGATAAAGCAATTGACATGGTCTCTGCTTTCAAATATTACCATCTATCTGCCTGCCCTGCTTGATGAGGTAAAGTTATTTAAAACCGAATAGCAAAAAAAAAAAAAAAAAACCCAATAGCAGTTTAGTGCATTAAAATATGGAGGAAGTTGATTCCCAGTGATTTATAAAGAGAAATATGTAGATATGTATGGGATCAACCATATGTGAAAGACTGACCGTTTCATACTATTGTTGTCATCACCATCATCATTACTATAGTTATAAACTAATTTTATTATTGTAAAATTGGAGAAATTAGAATTCTGCAGGGCTGTAAACCCTCAGAGCAAGAGTCACCTACAGAAATGAGAGCAACTAGACACCCGTCCCAAGGTTCAGGACTCAGTGTATGTCAATCTTCTCTTTTCTGTAAATGAGCAGAGAATTAACTACCTTATTTGAATGACAATCATTGAATCGGGATGTCGCCAGTGACTTCCAAAAAAAGGCAAACTGGAATGGATACTTAGTTATATTCAGTAATAAAATTGTGCTCTAAATTTCACTGATTTCCATAATTTCAGTTTTTAGATTTTTATTTTTCCCCCAATTTCCAAATAATGTTACTTTTTAGAACTTCTTTTTTTTTTTTTTCTTTGATTGATCTGAGGGAGAAACTAATGTTTTGTTAATACCTAGATGTTACCCCAGGAAGACCAGCAAGTGTTCCCTAAAATTCAGCATGGCAGTATCAGTTGCTAGTCCAGCTACTAATTAAGGCTAGATGAGCTGGTGTAACTACTTGATGAAAAAACAAAAAGCAAAACAAAACAGAGAAGCAGAAAACAGAATTAGGAATATTAATAACTACTGATTGCTTCCCACTGGAGCAATGGCATTTACTATGAATGCCATACTTGGTGAATAAATAAATATGGTATGCCATACACATAATCTAAAGGAAGAATGCATTTTGAAATGAGATGAAGGAAGAGACCAAGAAGTATTCTACAAATTAAAAAGTCTGAGTGTAAATTATTAAAATTAATACACATCCTAAAAGAGACTCTGGAACCTCAGGCAAAACTTATGAAAAAGGAAATTACCTTTTAACTGCAAATAACCATATTACCACAGATATGCATTTCATGGAGATGGGTGCTACTTTGCATTGTTAGATTTTCCTATTAATGTGATTTTTAAATTCTACGTGCACCATGTATGCCCAAAGACTCCCCCCCCACCCGCCCACAACCAGAACAAATGATTTATTTTCTAAGGGTTAGCTGTGTCTTATCAGATAGAGTTCTAATACCTCTCTATAGTTTGCCTGAGTATCTGTGGCCCTTTGGAGCTAATTTCTACTTTTATTTTCATTGTTATTAATCATCATAATCAATCACAGAATTTTAGAGATGAAACAACCCATATGGATGATTGTCTGACACCTTCATTTTGCAGAGGAGGATACTGAAAACCAGCGAGGCTACATGTATTGCCACAGGTCACATAAGTATTTCAGGCAGGCTTGGGAATTTATTCATTCAACAAATATTCATTAAGTACCTGCCATGTGTTGGTTTTGGTTCTACACCCATCCTAGAACAGTGGTCTCCTGACATATCGTCAAGTGTCTCTTCTCTCCCAATACCTTTAAATCTGTATGTTCATTTACTCACGAAAGAAAGAATAATTTATACAACAAATCCCTCTACCCCTAAAATCAGTTCCTGGACTCGGTAAATAAACTAATAAAGACAATTTATTTGTGTACCATTTTGAAAAATATCCAAGTGATGCTTTTTTTAAAAAAATTAATTAATTTATTTATTTACTTATTTTTGGCTGTGTTGGGTCTTCGTTGTTGCGCATGGCGAAGGGGGACTACTCTTTGTTGCGGTGTGCAGGCTTCTCATTGCGGTGGCTTCTCTTGTTGCGGAGCACGGGCTCTAGGCGCACGGGCTTCAGTCGTTGTGGCACGTGGGCTCAGTAGTTGTGGGTTGCTGGCTCTAGAGCGCAGGCTTAGTAGCTGTGGCACACGGGCTTAGTTGCTCCGCAGCATGTGGGATCTTGCTGGACCAGGGCTTGAACCCATGTCCCCTGCATTGGCAAGCTGATTCTTAACCACTGTACCACCAGGAAAGCCCCCAAGTGATGCTTTTAATTTATGTTGAAACCATAACGCAGAAAATCAACTTTCCACAAAGGCAGAGAAAACCCAAAGTATTGCTAGAAGAATGCAGGGCAAGTACATTTTATAATCTTGCTTAGAGCTATGCACTGGGTACTAAAGTGCTGATCATTTTATACTTACAAGACAGAACAAAGTGATAATAATAACAATCCTCCCTTCTACTCATTTGAGTTTTGATGATGAAGGTCAATCTTTTGCTGTTGTATACAGAACTTGCCTCTTCTTCCTTACGCTCATCCTTAACTTGAAGAAAAATTTTCATAGTTGTAGTCAAATAATTGCTTCAGAAAACAAATATTGGCTCTCTTTAGACTTATAGGCGAATTCATTAAGGTGTAGTTTAACATGGTCAGGCAGTAACAATGTATGTGCAGAGAACTGACACTCACTACAGCTGAAGGATTTAATCATTTATATCAGGATAGCCTTTTCACCTTCCTTTTACTATTTAGCTCAGTCTTTCTCCCTTTCTCCCTCCCGGTCTCTCTCTTTCTGTCTCTCAGTCTTTAAAATATTCAAATATATTTGTTTTCATGGATTGCATGAGTTTCCATTTTTAAAATAACCCATAGAATTGATTTTAAAAACAGGAATTGCTGGTAATGAGAAAGTACCAAAAGGACAAGTATACAGTCAAAACTAAGAGGACAGGACCATTGCTCCATGGCCCATCCACATTAGAACCCAAGAAATTCACAGTGAATTTCAGGTGATCTTTTTATCCTATTCATAATCTTAACAGTTAGAAATAGAAATACTGTATTTTTGAAGATAAAGGAATTTGACAATGTGAAAAAAATGGAACAAAATCAAATGAGAGACGGAAAGAGGGACAGAGAATGACAGATATAAAGAGGTAAACGAGTTGGAAAACATTACTGTCTGTCACTTATTCAATCTTTTTTTACAAGTAGACTCTGAAGTATGTATATGGGAGAAGTAGAAAATGAAAGTCTAGGATATGTAGAGTGATCATACACCTCAGCCTTCTTGGTACACCTGTTGCCACAGCATAATTATTGGTAGCACTCCTTACACTCTCAAATGCTTCACAGTTCAAACAATAAATTATACGGTCAACCTAAGGATAGAAATTACTCTCAATAGTTTGGCAATTGTACAAGTGAATAAAATTTACCTCATTTCTCACTTATAGCCTATTGTTTGAATGAATTTGATCCCAGTCAGAATAAACTCAGCCACAGTTGTTCTTGGAAACCTCTCGATGCTGGACTAGATGAAACCCTAGCCCAGCACCAATGCACCAACAGCCCAGTGTACTTGGCATTATGACTTCACTGTCATGTGCTCAACTTCCTTTCTCTTTAACAAGGCACCTGACATTCAAAGTGTGGTTCATCCTACATAAAGGAAAGGGCGATAGTCATTAGAAACAGCATTGTTAGGAATAGGCTTTCTCTAATCCCTGTGTCCTTAGTAATAAATTAAAGGTACGTGACTGTGAAAACAATAGAATTACCCTTCACTCCCATTGCACTGAAGGCATTAGTTACATGCATTTTCTACTGATGAAGCCATATAACCATCAGTATTCAATCCCAATCACAGGATTAATCTTCATTAGAAACTATTTTTGAAAACAGCTTTTCTTTTAACCCATTACTTCTGTAAAAATTTAAAAATCAATAAAATGACATACAAAACCGTCAAAAATTTCCTGATGAAGATGGGGGAAAGAGACACTCTTATTCACTGCTGGTGACCGTATGAACTCTAAAACCTGTTTGGAAATTAATTGGCAGTAACTAATACATTTAAACATGTATTGCTTTTGAAGAGCTGATCCCACTTTTGTAATTAGCATAATGGTTAAGAGAGCAGGCTCTGGATGCAGACTGCTGGCGTCTGAATCATGACTCAGCCTCACAGCAGAACTATGACTGAGCAAGTTATTTAAACTCCCTGGACTTCACTGCTCTCCGCTGTATCCCACTGTATGTGATAAAAACTAAACCTACAGTATAAAACTGTAGGGAATGAATGTAACATGCTCAGAAAAGTTCTAACCTAAAAGCAATAAATCACAGCTTTTATTTTTATTATGATTTAGAAATAAAAGCACCAACATAAAAGTATAATATTGAAAGTATATTATATTGTTTTCCACTGGAAAAAATGGAGACAATTGGATGTCCATCAAGATAAGAATGGTTAAATATATAATCCATAATGTGAAATATTATATACTTAAACATTTTAATTGAGTTAGATATGTATCTATTGTCTTTGCTTGGGTTGTTCAGTATGAAAAGCAAACTGTAGAATTATTTGCTCAGTATCATCTCACTTTTTAAAAAACAAAATAACCATTCCCAAAGAAACACTCTATATGTATTTATATTCATTCTACAAATAATTTTTGAGCACTGACTGTCAGACACTATTATAGCACTGAATTACAGCAGTAATAAAAACTGACACAAAATTTCACCCTCAAGAAGCTCATATTCTAGTGGGCAGGGGCCCACAAAAAAAACAAATAAAATATATAGTATGTCCGATGGTGATAAATGCTATAGGAAAAATAAATCAAGCAGTGTAGTTGCACATAGGGAGAACCTAGGAGGCAGTGGTGGTTGGGGAAATCCTAATTTTAAATAGGGTGGTTAGGACATGTCCCTTAGGGGAAAAAAAGACATTTGAGCAGAATCCTAAAAAGATGTGAAAAGGTAAAGTATATTTCTATGTTTTCTGATTATGCGCATATGTTTGTATATTTTGTATGAACATGAAGAAACATAAAGGACAATATACCAAGGTATTAAATTTAATAACTTCTGGAAAGATACAGATGGGGAGGGACCAAGGTTGAGGAAGGTTATTAATGTCTTCTTGTCATATTTTTTATTGGTACAACTGTTACTTTTGACATTAAAATAATTAATTAAGCAAATTACAGCAAATAAGTAAAGAAGTAAATGGAGGGATGAAAAACACCAAAAATCAGATTAATAAATTTCCAGTCACAGCACATAGTAGGTGCTCAATAAACATAGGTGGAATTGTGTATAAATGTGTCCTTGTATCACACAAGAACTCTCCAGAGTTATGCAGATAAGGCAACTAAGGCCAACAGAGGTTGAATGTTGGTTAAGGACAGACAAGTTTTAACTGCTGACACTATGTACTCGACACCAATTTATCTCCAGGGAATTTACCTACAGAACATCCTCAGTACATTTTGTAAAGAAGTTTCCTCTTGTAGCTCTGAAGACTGCCTTACAGTCTGTTGAAAAGGTTCCCAAATAGGAAGAAAGGCTGTGGGAGTTTGGGCTTGGGGGAGGAGAATATAAGGAAGAGCTCTGCATTGCAGCTGCACTGCTGATAGTGAAGGTAGCACACCTGCTGTCTCCTACACACAATACAATTGATTTGTTTGAACTTTGCCTTTGTTTCTCCTCTATATCCTACCTTCCAGTGGAGGTGCAGTGAAAGAGGAAAATGGTCAATAGCTAAACAGGTGAAGGGAGAAGAAACAGAATGAGGACACCTCGGCAGCATCAGTCCCCAAATAATGGAAAGGTGGCTTCAGCACCTGACAGGCGGATTGCAGAGAGGGCTGGCCTTTGCTACATCAGGAAAGGATCCTGAAGAATTTTCCAGAGTCAGCAGCGTATTTACAAACGTACCCATCCATCCTTGCTCTCACAGTACGTGTAATTATGTCCCTTATCAAATGAACTGAGTCAGAGCTCCTCAGATTGGACTAAACATACTCTTTCTATTTATTAGAAGGATACTCCACTGAAAACTAAGAATGAATGGCAGTAGTGAACTAAATAAGTAAATAAAAGCATAGCCCCACAAGCTGTTGTCTGTTTATCTGGATTGCTGCTGAAAGTGTGAAAGATGTTATTGCTACCCAGTACCATTCCCTTCAAACTGGCTGCTCTAGCTCACGCAGGATTTGGGTAAACACATTTGGAGCTCTCGAAATGTTCAAGGACGGTATTAACCAGAAGACAAACAAAGACATTATCTCATTTCTTCTCAGGGAAAAATACCAGCTATCTCCTTATTTAAATATACCAATATCAGCAACATGTGAATATGATCTTCTTTAACAGTGAAAATACAGGTGATGACTTCAGAGGTAATTTTAGCTAATCCTTCAGACATTGCGACAAGATTTTTCATCAGCTCTTGAAATTCGGTTAAAAGGTTAATCAGGGGGCTTGCCTGGTGGCGCAGTGGTTGAGAATCTGCCTGTCAATGCAGGGGACACGGGTTCGAGCCCTGGTCTGGGAAGATCCCACATGCCGCGGAGCAACTAGGCCCGTGAGCCACAATTACTGAGCCTGCACGTCTGGAGCCTGTGCTCCGCAACAAGAGAAGCCGCGATAGTGAGAGGCCCGCGCACCGCGATGAAGAGTGGCCCCCGCTTGCCGCAACTAGAGAAAGCCCTAGCACAGAAACGAAGACCCAGCACAGCCATAAATAAATAAATAAAACAAAACAAAAAGGTTAATCAGGCTTCGCCATACGCACAGAGAATGCAGACGCGTACTCTAGGTATTTAAGCAGAAAGTTCCATTTCCATCATTAAGGTTAATTGTCAACAGAGGGGATCCTTTAAAAACCACTTAACATTAATGTGGGGTTGGTTATCAAGGTCTTTGGAAGAGAACAGGGTTCTGATAGGTATACAAGGAAAGAGCTGGGAATGGGAAAGGAGAAGATGACACCATTTCAGAGCATGAGACTTGCCAGTCAAGGCCAAGTGGAAAGGGAACATTTTCATGGGGAGCCGGGGGCCTCACGTGAAGAGTAGTGCAAAGGAAAACTGAGGAGCAGCAAGAGAAGGCAGAGGTGGAGACAGGAGTGGGAAAAGGTGAACCAGGCTTGTTTACTTTACAGCGTAGGCTAGAGATGTTCTAATGGTGGGTCATTAAATAAATCTCCTTTGAAGTTTTAAGCTCTAATATGGAAATATTCTGTTAGATAAAGATACAGTCATAGTTCCTTTACCTTGCCTCTCCAGAGAATGTGGTATGCCTCAAAGTAAAACATTCAAATAACTGAAACATTCAAAATACATTCAAATAATTATTTCTTTAATCACTAAAACATGCTTTCATTTTAAGTTTTCTTGTTAACTAGTTATAAAATATGTCAATTAATTTTCTTCAATCCACATATATTCCATTCCAACAAGCATCAATTGTTTTACTGCCTTATACGACGCAGTAAAAGAACTTTCTTGAGGTCTCAGTGTATGTACATAGGTTATTTGTCCCAGTGTAGAATGGCTCAAACCCTGTCCTAAGTTTGTTTAGTTTCTTCCTCTTGTCATTAGTTGCCTGTACACAGAAGTGCTTCCACCTTTTTATAGGATTTGGAATAATTTCATATCCAACCAGGTTAAAATCACAAGTATAGTCCACCTTCTTCTAAAACTCATTCAGCTGAGCTCTATTTCCTCAAAGTCTTCCCTACTTGTTTTTGTGTTCAAAATACCTTCTGGAGGATAGTGATTAGTTCTACTCTGACCTCGGTTAATCTGCGTATGATACTTAAGTAAAAATGTAAGGATCAGGAGACAGAGATGTAGCTGCAGGCAAACCAAGCGGAAATGAGGGTTAATAATGCCACATGCCTGGGAATGTGACTAAGTTATAAAAAGGGTTGTGTGACCTAACTGGGAAAATTCAGACAAAGATAAATTATATTCCTCTACTCTTGCTGAATTATTCAAAATGATCAATTAACTCAGGCTAGTTCTGCCCATAAGAGTTAGAGTTTGAACCATATAATTATGGTACTTGATGATATTTAACTCAGCACTTTATTATAAACTGTCTTGGTATTGTTATTTAATTGTTTCACATTCACAAGTTTTATGTCCTTACCAGAACTACATACACCTTGAAGGCAAGGATCAAGTCTTCCCACCATGTGCGTTTTTTCACAGCTACTTAGATAATCCAGTGCATGTAGAGGACGTGCCACAACTCTGCACTGAATTTAATTGTTACATATGAATCTTTAAAGATTAAGCTGAAATTAGGATAATATAAACCTACTTCTGCTACTATCCAGCCCAGTGACAATACAAAATGGGAGAAAAGAAGAGGAAATGTGTTTAAGTGTGGGTATCGGATAGTATGTAATAAAAGTCATAAAATTCATTTTCCATGCCATATATTAATATAATGGAATGCCTAAGTTATATAAATTCCATTGAAAGTTTACAGATATGTGCACATTCACATAAAGCAGTGGATTATACATTATGAGACCCACTTTAGGAAATAATAATTTGAGTCTATTAACCAAATGATTCAATTAAGAGAAAGTTCATGAAAATTACTGTAGAAGAGCTTCTAAGATACCTCAACTGCATATCCATTCAATGGTTTATTTTTTTTGCTGAACTTGACAGCTAGAGTATCACTGATAGAGTTTGGCTGAAAAGAATATAATCAGGATCCACTAGGACCCTTCCCACCCTTTTGTTTTAACCTTTGAAGCTGGAGCCACTTAACACCAACATTTACATTTAACACTGGTCAGGAAACATTTCAAGGCATCTAAGCTAACAGGATAGTTAGTCTTGCTTTACCTTCATACCCCAATTCTGAAATTACCTGATAATCCTATCCCTTCCAGCCATACATCCCTGATCCTTTTTTAAATTAATTAATTAATTAATTTTAATTTTTATTGGGGCATAGTTGATTTACAATGTTGTGTTAGTTTCAGGTGTAGAGCAAAGTGAATCAGTCATACATATATATATATATCCACTCTTTTTTTAGACTCTTTTCCCATGCAGGCCATTACAGAGTCCCTGATCCTTTTTAAGACCACCCTTGGATCAAAATTCAAAGCAGGCACTCCTAGGATCAAATACTTGGATGTAAACTGCAGACCTTGCTGATGCTGCCTGCCTTTCTGCCTGTATCCTATTTGTAACCACCTTTTTAGAAACACTTGACCACCAGGCCTAGGCATTCCAGGCCTATCTCCACTACTGTCTGCTAATTACCAAATATCATGCTGAGTTAGCCTTCGCTGAGTTGATAGAATCATAGCTCCCGTGGCTTTTCCTTGGCAATGAAGGAGCTTAAGTATTTCCTTGTACCTAGAATCACAGAATGATAAAAAAAAATTTTTTAGAGCTCAGAGGGACTGAAGAGATCCTACAAGTTTAAACCTGAATTGGGCATTTCATGTAAATGCAGAATTTTACAGTAGGTTGCCTTAGGGTCTGCCAGAGGAAAGACCAAACATATATCTAGTACCCATGCATTCTCTAAGGAAATAGAACCAGGTAGACACTGGGGGCACCATCAGTGACTTTGTAATTCTGTAAGGGAAGATGGGGAAAGCCATAGACTCTAAGCCTGCAGAATAAGTGCCGTGTGCGTGTGTGCGTGTGTGCGTGTGTGTGTGTGTGTGTGTGTGTGATATTTCCTTCAGGAAGAGAGGATTCAGAAGACTGGGCGAATGTACACAACACATATCTAAATAGCATGACTAATTCCCCAGCATTCCACTAGGGATGTCGTTTGTTTCTTACATAATAATACACAACTGGCTTTTATATTAATTCAAACAAGTAGCTGACTCTATTAGCTACTGATTCTATAAAATGCAATCCACGGCATAAAGATAACTTGGGTTCAGCACATATTTGTTTTCCATATGTATATGTGCATATACATTCTGAATTTTAAGATTTGAGTAATATCTGTAATAAGGAAAACAAGCAAATTCATATAGTCTGCTTTGCACTTTCTTTTAAGATAATTATTTTTTTTTAAAAAATAAGCTTTCCTGCTGATTAGGAATTACTGTATGAAAATATCTTCTTAAAACTTTTTTTCCATAGAAACCCAGTTTCTTATAATTATAAACCTAATCAAGAGCTAGGTCCTTAATTTAACCTTACAGCAAGATCATCAAATTGACAAACATGATCACTAGGTCTGACTGCCCCGATATTACTTTTTAGAGTTAATGTTGAAAACTATAATTTTATAATAAGATAAAAGCAGATTTCACTCATTTAATTAATCTCTATGTAATTAAATAGAAAAATTGGTTATATTTTATTAAAAACTAATTATTTTCAACATTTTCCCTGAAAAGTAAAGTACCAGAATTTTCTTTGACAAATATGAATCTTTTGTGAAATCACTGGAGACTTTATGGAATCAAAGTCTTTTCAAGTTCAAAAAAGACAATGAGTATCCTGCTGAAATCACCCCAAATACTGACGATGAATGACACCTATAGGTTTAACGAGTCAAGTAGATAATCCCAAACCATGCACAGTGGTAACTAAATCATTCACGAAAGCCTGGCCTAGGAGATTTAAAACCATAATTCACCCTGTACATTACAAGACAATAAAATGAAATGTGCATATACAGAGTATAATCCTCAAAGAGATGGTCAAGTATGCAAACTGAATAGTATTTTTAAAGACCAATTTTATGTATATGCTGCATGGATTTTTAGATAAGGTTTACAACCATTGGGCCCAATTATCTTGTTCCAAAGCTAATATAAAATAAATAATAAATAAACCCTGAAAACAGACTCTAAAAAATGTTATATCAGTGTATGTTCTTCATTGAAAGCAACAGAAAATTTCCACTAAGGCTAACATAAGGGGAAAAAGTGGAACTGATTGGCTTCACAAGGTAAGACAGAGAATCAAAAAGAAAAAAAACAACAAAAAAAAGTTGAACACCCAGGTCTTAAGAAAGTAAAATACCGGGGAAGGTTCAGAGAGCGTGGAGGCAGGAACCCATGGACAGTCTCCTTAGTCTCGTCTCCAGGATGCTTGAGTTCCAATCACTTCCCACCCTACTCCATGTGCCAGCACTTCCAGCATGCTCCACATTCAAAATGTTGAGAAGACTGGCTCAGTCCAACACCCCTCATCAACATGGAGAAGGCTTCACAGTTGACAGCCTAAACAACAACAGGTGGAATGCAGGAGTGACAGTTCCCCAAAGAAAAAGCTAGTTGCTTTTACAAGAATAAAGAAAAATGGATCCTGGAAGGCCAAATCCCTTCATTCAATGTGGGCCTTCATTCAGTGTAGGTATTTGCTGGACTTCAGTAGGGAGCTAATGTGTAAGGACTTATGAATATAGGAGAGTAGTTGGATGACAACAGCATAGATGCCTTAGTAACAAGGCACTAACCTCAACTGCAAGGACACACAAGAAGGAATGGCACAGAAGCCTAAGATCCTCCCTACACTGAAGGAAAGTAAGCTTTGTTATGCCAAGTTACATCTGACAGGAAAATTAAAAAAAAAAAAAAAGGAAGCCCATTAATTATGCTCAGTGCTAGAATACAATATCAATTCACTAGTTGGAATGCTTTTTTTAAACTTTGATATGAGTGATATATTAGATGAAAGACATTTTGTCTTTACATAGACCTGCTTCTATACAAAAATGTTGACTGAATAAAAGTCCCTACTATGAAATAAATATGTGAGATGTTCACATATTATATTTCAATGATAGGTGCTACTGGTGTCAGTGCAATTTTTTAAAGAGTAATATGTACAAATAAAAAGCTAAGAATTATTTATAAAACAAATATGGATTTGAAAAAATGTATTTGGTAATTATTCTTCCCCACCAAAGAGTACTTTTGGAGTTATGTAGGATGTAAAGAAATAAACAGTCCAGTTATAAACTTTGGACTATATTTAAATATCTGCCCATCTTCTTCGATATCTTTACCATGTGTAAAATCTCTTTTGCAATACTGAAGAAAATCTAGTTTCCGTTAAAGAAATTTTGGTTTATTTGAGCCTTTCAATGGTGGTTATTTAAAAATATCATATTTTAAATTATGTTTTAAGCTTATTGAGAACAGACACTATCGGTTCAGTTCTCCTCTAAGCTAAGGTGCATTTATACTATGTATATAATATATTTTAATTAATTAATTAATCCATCAATCAATATGTAATGATTGTTTCCCCTTGAATTAGCAGGTCCTGAAAGAACAGAATTTTTTAGTATGATATAAACACATAGGATCAAGATGCTGAAGCTTTTTAAATGGCAAAAATAATAAAGATATAGACTTGTCCTCTCTTCAACACAACACTATGGAATCATTCTGTATCAGACCAATCATGTCACTTTGGTAACATAGAATAAGTGTCAGAGGTCGACCTAGGTCCAAGTACCTACACTGTGTAAACACTGCATAGCCTATACTCTTAACAGCTTTTGGGTGGGACTTGAACACGTAGACTTTAGGAAAGTAAGACACCAGGGAATGGAACTTGAAGGCAGGAACTCAATGAAAGTCTTCTTAGATTTAGTCCTTAGGATGACGAGTTCCACAACAATATGCTGGAGAGCAAACTGCAGATTACTTAAGTAAGATTTTTGTTGTTGTTTTTCTAGTGAAGTGGGCCAAGAGAGACTGGATTTCCTTGAGGTCAAAATCTTACCTCTATCAAAAGCATCCCTTTCTATGACTCATCAATTTTTCATGAAGGTGAAGACTAGGATTGATAAGCAATGAGAATCAGTGCATTTTTCCAGCAAGAGTTTTTGGCACTGACTACTCAGACTATTTATCACTGTGTCTTTAAATGGCCATTCATATTTGTCTGCACATAGAATTGCCGTTCAGGACTTTCCACACATATTCTTACATAAGTAGATAAAAAATTTTAAGGAAACATGGAGGAAAGCTTCAAAGGATCAAAGAAGTCCAGGCACATGATCTCCAAGGAGGTTTAGAGGAAGTGCCTGAGAGGCAAAGCATCTGTTCATTTATTAATTTAGAAAATATTTATTGAGTAGCTACTTGGTGTTAAGGGCTGGAAATTCAGAAATGGTAGATCAGTTCTGTGCTCTTAAGGTTTACCCTTTCTGCTTTGCCTTAATAATGGTGGCTGGGATTAGGGAATAATTCTAGGTACCAAAGACCTATTTATTTTGCCATATCATAATATTTTCTTGAATCTTTCTTGTCAATCACACACCACCTTTTCTTCTTGAGTCACTTTTTAGCTGTCTGCATTGCCTAGCCCATCACAAAATATGAATGGTGGGGGAGGGGATGAACTGATTTGATTTGCCAGACTTTGGGAGTAAGGTAGCTGGTACATCTTGTACCTGAAACGATTACTCCTATACCTTATCTAAACACTTCCAATTGGCACATTAGACATTAACAACCTGTTCAATAGCAATTGATTAGATTAATGGTAAGATAATTGGATCCTTTCACTAGAAGAGTCAAAGGTATGGACATAGCCCAATAAGATCCTATATTTCTTGAATATGTGTATCTAAAGACTTAAACTAGGGAAATCACAAACACCGTCATCTTCAATACAGTGCCACTGATCTATTCCTAAGCTGGGCAAGGAGTATGTGTGTGCTGAATGCATCATAAAACACAAAAAGAGAAATCAGACAGCCATCCATTACGAAGACATTAAGACTTAAATATATCTTATGTTTGTGTGTCCCTTCTATCTCCTCACTTTCTATCAAATGTACATCTTTCTGACCTAAGTTTCTTCATCTCTGAACAGGGTACTTCTTTCCCTTTTTAACATTTATTCATTTTCTTACCTTTCCTTTTATGTCGCACGAAACTCACTGCTTACGAGCAAGAGTAATTATTCACTGTTTCTCTTATCTTTGTTTTCCCACACATTCCTTCCAGGCCTAATGCCTGTGACTATATGCCATTTCAGAATGTGCTGGTCTGTAAGCACAAATGAACATTCTCTTAACCTGAGAACATGAGTGGCAGGTGAGTGAGTGGGAGCAAAATTGCTTCTGGTAAATGCAGGTAGGTGGAAAATGTTAGCTGCCTGATATGTTCTTTAAATGCTGTAATAATATTTCTCATTTAATTAACAGTGTGAGAAGAGCACTGGTAAAGGCTCAGAGGGATGCCTACAGTGTTCTTCCACAGCCATGCACAGAGGAGGTGGAGAACCTCTCCTGACAGGTTAAAACCACGCTAATACACAGAAAACAGGGCTGAAGGCAACCTGACACTCGTAACTCCAAAAGAAGGGACTGCCAAGAGTGGGCAGGAATCATGTGGACTCTTCTGTAAGCCCCCTTAAATACTTTTGTTAATACTTATGTAGCCTACCTGTATCTCAGAAGACATATTTTTAAATACAGAAAAAGATCGAGGAGGAAGTTACAATGAATCTTCGTAACTGACAGTGATTATCTAGAGTCTAGACAAAGTAAGAGACCAACTAGAGGCAAACTAATTTAGATTTGCTCGATAAAACATGCTCAAAGTTAGGTGAATAGTATTTAGCCTGGCTCTGAATGTACTTTATTAGCTTCCTCTAAAAGATGACTAGTTTGGAGAAGCTGGCTCTAGTCAAATAAGCTTCATGGCACTCAAATCCAAAGGAAAAACAATGCCTACAATCATGTTGGACACTTTTAATAGAATTTCCTATCTGTGAGTATGAAATGGTGAAGGAACCATTAGTGACTGAACGCTTCATCAAGACAGGCTATAATAGAGGTCAGTACTTCTATTAATTGTGGGGTTATTTTTCAGAGAAGTAACAAAAGCTTCGGCCATCATAGATAGAAGTCAGAAGATAAGAAATGTAATCATTCCTAAAAAAAAAAATGTGTATTTTCAAGACCTAGGTAATATGAATATATAATTGTATGTATGTGTATGTATATGTATATATATGCGTGTGTGCATATTACATGTTTACACATGTATATATATATGTATATGTGTACATATATTTGATTTAACTGAAAAAATCATCTAAGGTTGGCTATAAATTTTCCCTATGTAAAATTTCAAAAACAGGCAGCATTTTAAAAGATGAACATAAATTCATGGCCAACTAGAATTTTACTTCATCAGAAAAGAGTGCTTATTTTTAATAAACCTAGGTAGCTGTGAGATTAACCAAAAAAATTCTAGAACTGACATAAGGTAATCTGTGCTAATGGAAGTACACAGGTAGTATTTAAGGACAAATTCAAGAACAAAGCTTAAGACCTAATGTGTAAAATTTAGCCTGAAGTTTTAAAGAAGAAATAATTTTATTAAGTATATAACACTGAAAGAAATTCACAGTTTTTCCACGAGCATAAAGAAGAAAGCTAGAAAAAAGATGATATATCCTATGATATGAAGGTTTTCACACAAAGGTTGTGAGGAATACAATAATACAGACAGAGCCTCTGCCTACAAAGACCTTACAACCTACAGGTTGAGGCAGACAGATGCAGCAAATAGTTTTAATAAATGTCTGGATGTGATACATAGAGATTGGTCAGGAGGAAAATATTATTTACAATGCTGGCTGTAATTTGAGCCAAAGGATAGAAGCATTCATTCCAAGGAGAGATTACTCTTACCTTCTGGAAAACCTCTTTCTGGAATTCTTTGGTTGTATTCCCTCTCCCTACCCTGGTAGGTCTATCAAAAAGAAAGGAGATCAAGAAGTAATGAAGAACAGGAATGTAGGCTTGCCCTCTAGCAGCTCTAGAATGAAGAATTGTTTTATGAAGTGGTACAGGGATCTAGAGAAGATGAAGAGAAAAAGGGTCACATGAGGACTCTGGGATCTTAGGGGAAATAGATCGTTATGGGTTGAATAGTGTCACCCAAAATCCATAGGTTGAAGTCCCAACCCATTGTATCTCAGAATGTAATTGTCTTTGGAGATAAGGCCTTTAAAGAAGTGGTTATTTTCAAATGAGGCTTTTAGAGTGGGTCCATAACCAGTATGACTGGTGTCCTCATTTAAGAAGAGGAAAAGACACCAGGGACATGTGCACACATAAGGATGACAATGTGAAGAGGCAACAAGAAGGCAGCCGTGTGCAAGCCAAGGAGAGAGGCCTCAGAAGAACCCAACCTTGCCAGCACCTTGATCTCAGACTTCCAGTCTCCAAAACTGTAAGAAAATAAATTTCAATAGTTTAAGCCACCTAGTCCATGGTATTTTGTTATGGTAGCTCTAGGAATCTAATACATAGAATTAGTGGAGTCAGGATAAAACAAGAATATTAAAATGAAAAAGAAAATCTAATTCTAAATGTTTTTATTTTGTGTGCTGTATTCTATGTCCCTTTATTATCATCAAGCCCTTTAGAAACTCTATTTATAAAACAATTTTGTGCTTGTAGTAACTTGGGGGACTAGAAGAGAAGAGGTGTTTGAGGAAACACACGGCAGAGACAGACATCAGCGAAAATGAGGGAATCTATAAAGACACAATTAAGGATGCAACAAGAGCAGGAGGATTCTAGGAAGATGGTGCAGTAGGAAGCATCAGAAATCTCTCCTCCTCACCTAGACAACAATTGCCCTGGCAGAATCCACCTGATGTATCTTTTTTGGAACTCTGGAGTCTATTAAAGACTTGCAACTTCCAGGAGAAGGCTAGGATGGTAAATTGTGGTTAATTTTGGTCAATTTCAGTTCTTAACACAGTAGTAGCTACCCACTGCCCACCCCTCAGCCCCATGGCAAGCAGCTGTGTATGTGTTGCTGGAGCAGCCTGCACCAGCTTGTGGAAACCAGAATGAGCAAAAAGGACCCTGTGTTCCAAAGATTACAGATCTGTGTTCTGATTGCTTCACAACACAGATGCAAAGATAAAGAGGAAGAGGCCATTGTTCTTTCACCTCCTTCCATTATTGCAAACTCCTTCCCCTTCAGGCTAAAGTAAATTTCATAAGCATTAAAGGATTGGCAACATTTATTCCCTCATTCTTCTCTCTTTTCCTCTTTTGAGAGCCAGGCATTGAAGATTAAGATATTTAAAAGCAACCACATATATGAGGGGAATTAGAGAATCACTGCACATGCCCAGAGGAAGACACAGGCTCAGAAAATACTGGAAACAAACTTAAGTTTACCCCTCAGACTCATCTGTATCACAGAGGCAGTCTATAATAATCATAAAAACTCTCCAATCAAAAGACAGATTAGCAGAATGGGTCAAAAAAAATCAACAAACTATATGCTATCTACAAGACATGCACTTTAAATCAAAAGACATGAATAGGCTGAAAGTGAAAGAATGGAAAGTGATATTCCATGCAAACAGTAACTAAAAGAGAACAGGGGTGGCTATACTACTACCAAACAAAATAGACTTTAAAGCAAAAAAGATTACAAGACAAAAAGAAGGGTATTATATATCAATAAAAGTTTCAATGTAGCAAAAAGATATAATAATTATAAGTATTTGCACACATAATAACAGATCAAAATATATGAAACAAAAATTGAAAGAAATGAAACAGAAAAACAGTTCTACAATAATATTTGGAGAATGTACTATCCCATGCTCAATAATGTATAGAAAAACCAGACAGAAGATAAGTAATGAAAAAGAGAACTAAATGATACAACAAAACAAGTAGGTCTAACAGACATATACAGAACACTTTACCCACCAACAGAATACACATTCTTTTCACGTGCCCATGGGACATTCTCCAGGAAGGACTTTACGTTAGCTCACAAATTAAATATCTGTAGATAGATATCATACAAAGTATCTTCTCTGACCACAACAGGGTAAAGTTAGAAATCAATTGAAAAAAAAAGAACTGGAAAATTCACAAAGTTGTGGAAATTAAAGAACACACTCTTAGACAGTCAAAGAATAAACTACAATGGATCAAAGAAAAAAATACAAGGGGCTTTAGGAAATACTTAGGGATGAATGAAAATGAAATCACAACATACCAAAACTTATAGGACACAGTGAAAGCAGCACTGAAGGGGAAATTCAGAGTTAAAAAAAGATTACATTAAAAAAACAGAAAAAAATCTCAAATTAACAACCTAACTTAACCAGTTACAGAACTAGAAAAATAAGAACCAAACTCAAAGATATCAGAAGGAAGGGGATAATAAAGATGAGAACAGAGATAAGTGAAATAAAGACTAGAAAACTAACAGAAAAAATTTTTTAAAAAACCCACAAAAGTTAGTTATTCAAGAAGCAAAACAAAATTGACAAACCTTTAGCTAGAAAAACTAAGAAAAAAAGACTCAAATTAATTAAAATCAGAAATGAAAGTGGGAGATTTCCCTGGTGGCACAGTGGTTAAGAATCTGCCTGCCAATGCAGGGGACACAGGTTCGATCCCTGGTCTGGAAGGATCTCACATACTGCGGAGCAACTAAGCCTGTGTGCCACAACTACTGAGCCTGCACTCTAGAGCCTACATGCCACAACTACTGAGCCCGCATGCCACAACTACTGAGCCCATGTGTCACAACTACTGAAGCCCATGTGCCTAGAGCCCATGCTCCACAATGAGAAGCCACCACAATGAGAAGCCCACACACTGCAATGAGGAGCAGCCCCTGCTCGCTGCAACTAGAGAAAGCTCACATGCACCAGGGAAGACCCAATGCAGCCAAAAAAAATAAACGAATAAATAAATTAAAATAAATAAATAAATAAATAAGTAAAAGAAATGAAAGTGGGACATTACTACCAATTCTATAGAAATATTTTTAAAAGATTATGAAGGAGTACTATGAGCAATTGTATACCAACAAATTGGATAACCTAGATGAAACAGACAAATTTCTAGAAACACAAAACCTACCAAGACCAAATGATGAAGAGATACAAAATGTGAACATACATAACTACTAAGGAGATTGAATCAGCAATCAAAAATCTCCTGGCTAAGAAAAATCCTGGACCTGGTGGCTTCATCAGTGAATTCTACTAAACATTTAAGAAAGAATTAACACCAATCCCTTTCAAACCTTTCCCAAAAAATGAAGAGAAAGGAACACTCTCCAACTCATTCTATGAGGGCAGCATTACCCTGATACCAAAATCAGAAAAAAGACACCACAAGAAAACTAGAGAATAACTCTTATGAACATTGATGCAAAAATCCTCAATAAAACACTATCAATAAAAAAAAATCATCTCAATAGATGCAGAAAAAAGCTTTTGATAAAACTCAACATGCATTTAATAAAAACTCGTCAGAAAGTGGTTATAGAGGGAACATACCTCAACATAATAAAGGCCATATATGACAAACCCACAGCTAACATCATACTCAATGGTGAAAAGCTGAAAGCATTTCCTCTAAGATCAGGAACAAGACAAGGATGTCCACTCATGCCACTTTTATTCAATATAGTTTTGGAAGTCCTAACCAAAGCAATCAGAGAAGATAAAGAAATAAAAGGAATCCAAATTGGAAAAGGAGAAGTAAAACAGTCACTGTTTGCATATGACATGATGCTATATATAGAACATCCTAAAGACACTACCAGAAAACTACTAGAGCTCATCATTGAATTGGTAAAGCTGCTGGATTCAAAATTAATATACAGAAATCTGTTGCATTTCTATACACTAATAATGAACTATCAGAAAGAGACGTTAAGAAAACAATCCCATTTACTGTCTCATCAAAAGGAATAAAATACTTAGGAATAAACCTACTTCACGAGGCAAAAAACCTGTACTCCAATATCTATAAGACACTGATGAAAGAGACGAAGACAACACAAACAGATGGAAAGATATACTGGGTTCTTGGATTGGAAGAATCAATATTGTTAAACTGATCATCCTACCCAAGGCAATCTACAGATTCAATGCAACCCCTATCAAATTACCAATGGCATTTTTCACAGAACTAGAACAAAAAAATCTTAAAATTTCTATGGAAACACAAAAGGCCCCAAATAGTCAAAGCAATCTAGAGAAAGAAAAACAGAGCTAGAGGAATCAGGCTCCCTGACTTCAGACTATACTACAAAACTACAGTAATCAAAACAGTATGGTACTGGCACAAAAACAGACATATAGATCAATGTAACAGGATAGATAGCCCAGAAATAAACCCACGCACATATGGTCAATTAATCTATGACAAAGGAAGCAAGAATATACAATGGAGAGAAGACAATCTCTTCAATAAGTGGTGCTGGGAAAACTGGACAGCAGCTACATGTAATAGAATGAAATTAGCACATTATCTAACACCATATACAAAAATAAACTGAAAATGGATTAAATACCTAAATGTAAGACTAGATACTATAAAACTCCTAGAGGAAAACAAAAGCAGAACACTCTGACATAAACTGCAGCAATATCTTTTTGGATCCACCTTCTAGAGTAATGAAAATAGAAACAAAAATAAACAAATGGGGCCTAATGAAACTTAAAACCTTTTCCACAGCAAAGGAAACCATAAACAAAATTAAAAGACAACCCACAGAATGGGAGAAAATATTTGCAAATGATGTGACTGACAAAGTATTAATTTCCAAAATCAACAAACAGCTCATACAGCCCAATATCAAAAAAACAAACAACTCAATCAAAAAATGGGCAAGAGATCTAAAAAGACATTTCTCCAAAGAAGACATACAGATGGCCAACAAGCACATGAAAAAAAAAAAAAATGCTCAACATTGCTAATTATTAGAGAAACGGAAATCAAAACTACAATGAGGTATCACCTTATACCATTCAGAATGGCCATCTTTAAAATGTCTACAAATAACAAATGCTGGAGAGGTTGTGGAGAAAAGGGAACCTTCCTACACTGTTGGTGAGAATGTACATTGGTGCAGCCACTATGGGTAACAGTATGGAGGTTCATTAAAAAACTAAAAATAGAGTTACCATATGATCCAGCAATCCTACTCCTGGGCATATATCCAGAGAAAATTATAATTTGAAAAGATACATGTACCCCAATGTTCACAGCAGCACTATTTACAATAACCAAGACATGAAAGCCACCTGAGTGTCCATCAACAGACTAATGGATAAAGAAGATGTGGTATATATACACAATGCAATATTACTCCACCATTAAAAAGAATGAAATAATGTCATTTGCAGCAACATGGATGGATCTAGAGATTATCATACTAAGTGAAGTAAGCCAGACAAAAAAAGACAAATAGCATATGACATCACATATGTAGAATCTTTTAAAAATGATACAAATGAACTTACATACAAAACAGAAATAGACCCATAGACATAGAAAACTAACTTATGGGTACCAAAGGGGGAAGGGGGGTACATGTACAAGTAATGCCACTTGACACTCAGTACCTACCTTCTAAGAGTTTTAATAAGCTTGATAAGTATTATTACAACATTAAATGCATTTTACTAGAGATGAATTGAGGTATGAGAATGTTAAGTGTCTGACTCCATGTCACCAAACAAGTCAACCATCGAGATGAAAACCAAACTCTGGTGATCTGCACCTTAGCTACTAGATTTCTGATTGTATTTTGATCTATTATCCCTAAATTATACAGAATTTCAACAAAAAACAAACAAACCAAAATACAACAACAGAGGATGATCAGAAAATCATTGTTGGCAATCACTTCTTGTTTTTCAAAGCCACTATACAGTTAACACTTCATTTGCTGATGAATTTTTAGTGTTACTCAAACTACAATCAGCCTACAAATTTCTCTACAGGCAACTGATCTAGATTTGAGAATTGGAAGGTCTCAAGTTGAGCTTATCCAGGACCCTAAAGTCTGAACTTCTAATGATGGAAGTTCTGAGAACAAGGAAGTGGTGATGTCTATACAATCATCCCTCAGTAATCATGTGGAATTCGTTCAAGGACACCCTGTTGGATACCAAAATCCTTGGATGCTCAAGTCCCTTATATAAAATGGTGTTGTGCGTACTCCTTAGCTGAATAAATAGTGGTTCAGACAAGATGCAAGATGCATCCCCTGACAGCTGTATCGCCTCTTTAATCCTACTCCTGCCTTGGGCCAGGCAACAAAAAAGGACAATTCCCTTTGGTAAATTAGTCATCTAATTCATAGAATTGATATCATGAGAAATGAATTAGTACATTTATGTGAAAATTGCTTTGAAATGTATGCTATGCTTTCCAGATTCAGGCTACTCTGTCTTCTTTGTCCATTGTCACTATTATGATCATCATTATATTATTACTGAGAGAAGAAAGAGACTATTTCAACCACTGTTGGGGAAAAGAACTCTGAACTGTGTTCCAAGCCGGATTGTTTGGGGTTGCTGTTTGTTGCTGGGACAGTATTTGAAATAAATAAATAAAATCAAAAAAATAAAACTTTCTTAATTAAAAAATAATTTTAGAAACATTTTTAAAGAAAATGTATGCATTAAATTTAGCAAATTCATAAAATACCTAAAAAATAAAAATAGTAAATATAAAAACCCTTAGTTCCACCATTTAATGCTAAACACTACTAACATTTACTATTCTTTTCTACAAGGGTATTTTTTCTGTGCACAAGTTTGGTTTTTGTCTTATACTGTGAATATCAGAGTATACATAAAATGTTGCATCTTTCCTTTTTTCTCTTCTTTTTTTATCAAAAGCATCTTTTGTTATGCTTAAGGGTAGATTTCATGTGTAATATCTATAAGGCATTTTCTTAACTTTTATAGCTGAGGATCATAACATTATCCTGAAATTAAGCATTGAGAAGAAACTGAATATAATCAACAATTTACATTGAGAGCATTCTAAATTATTACTTTAGTAACTGAATCCTCTAGTGTTTTCAGGATTAAAATCACAACACACTTCCTCCTCCCCGTGTCCTCAAGTTCATTCTCTAGTAGGAGGGGGAAGGGTAAGCTGGGACAAAGTGCGAGAGTGGCATGGACATATATACACTACCAAATGTAAAACCGATAGCTAGTGGGAAGCAGCCACATAGCACAGGGAGATCAGCTCGGTGCTTTGTGACCACCTAGAGGGGTGGGATAGGGAGGGTGGGAGGGAGACGCAAGAGGGAGGAGAAATGGGGACATATGTATATGTATAACTGATTCACTTTGTTATAAAGCAGAAACTAACACACCATTATAAAGCAATTATATTCCAATAAAGATGTTAAAATAAATAAATAAAATAAAATAAAATCAAGGGGTTGTGAAAAAAAAATCACAACACAGTTTTCTATACACTAAAGTCTCATTTTGTATAAAAATGCTTCAAAATGGAGGGAGCCTCCCTGGTGGCGCAGTGATTGAGAATCTGCCTGCCAATGCAGGGGACACAGGTTCGAGCCCTGGTCTGGGAGGATCCCACATGCCGCGGAGCGGCTGGGCCCGTGAGCCACAACTACTGAGCCTGCACGTCTGGAGCCTGTGCTCTGCAACGGGAGAGGCCGCGATAGTGAGAGGCCCGCGCGCCGCGATGAAGAGGGGCCCCCGCTCGCCGCAACTAGAGAAAGCCCTCGCACAGAAACGAAGACCCGACATAGCAATCAATCAATCAATAAATCTTTAAAAAAAAAAAAAAAATGTAGACATTTGGGCTTCCCTGGTGGCGCAGTGGTTGGGAGTCTGCCTGCCAATGCAGGGGACACGGGCTCGAGCCCTGGTCTGGGAAGATCCCATATGCCACGGAGCAACTGGGCCCATGCGCCACAACTACTGAGCCTGCGCTCTAGAGCGCCTGTGAGCCGCAACTGCTGAAGCCCGTGCGCCTGGAGCTCGTGCTCTGCAACAAGAGAGGCCACCGCAGTGAGAAGCCTGCGCACCGCAGCGAGGAGTAGCCTCCACTGGCTGCAACTAGAGAAAGCCCACGTGCAGCAACGAAGACCCAATGCAGCCAAAAATAAATAAAATAAATTTATAAAAAAACCCAAAAACATATATACATATAAATTTAACAAACTATATGTGTATACACATGCATTATATATACATTAAAAAAAATGTAGACATTTATGTGAACTTTTATTATTTGTGACTACTTTCTTTGTAGGATAATAACTGTTGTACATATTTTTACTAGGTATAAATTTACTTTTTATAATATTTATTTGACTATAACTATACACTAAGTTCATTAATATTCAGGGAGTTTTGCTACTAATATAGCAGGATTTACACTTCAGAACCAACAAACTTTTAGAACACAATCTGTAAGTTGGAGAGGTGCTGCCATTAAATGCTGTGTGTCTTATCAATTCCCTATAAGGAATACTCTGAATTCTGATAACTACAATCATAATAAGGTAAAACACCCACTGCGTGGATTAATTTTAAATACTGATGATGAACTACTCTTGAATCTCATTACCTATTTCTCTAATACAAAAATCTTGTGTCTCTCATTTTGGATAAAATGTGTGATGAAAAAGAATTCTTTCTTATTACAATGACAAAATATTTTCTCTTCACAGAACACACCAGAGGTTGACCTGATGTTTCAAAAACAAAAGACAAAACAAACAGTAACAATAACACTTCTTACATTAGGGACTGTAGTGGGATTGCAGTTTTATCCTTGAAACTACACAAACACTTCATGAAAACCAGAGTTTAATTTTTGTTGTTAATGGTTCTTTGGATTTATGCAAATAAAGAACATTTCTCTACTATCAGTCAATCTGTCTTTAAGCATTTGTTCTTAACACAGTTCTTACATTTAACTAACAAAAGCAGTGTTTTGATTTATACATTCAGCTATCTCCAGATTAGGTATTTTTACTGATGTCAAAATAAAACTTAAAGGAAATTAAAGAAGGAGAACACATTGCAAAGATGCCCCTGTGGGGTCAATTAGCACCTATTAATATTTATATAATCCATCACTTAATGCCAAATCAATCTTTCTAAAACATCTTTTGTCCATCAGTTCCATGTTCAATAACCTCTCCACAGATATTAAATAAAACCTAACGCTTTAGCTCTGTATTTAAGACAGCCATCAACATAATTTGTCTTCTCTATTAGTATAAGAAAACAATTTCAAACCTTTTAACTTGTATTCTTCCTTTCTTCACCCTACCAGTTCAAATACTATTTCCCCTACCACACACAGATTCACTATTGAATTTATTGGCCACTATGCTACATTTTCTTTAACGTCATAGCCTATTCACCTCTTTTCTTTTCATGATTTTCATGACTGCTAATAATACTTAAATTCTGTAGAACCCTTTCTTCTTCATAAAAAATATGTGTACCTATAACACACAGACACACAGACACATACAATACTTATACATTAAAAAAAATCAATGGTCTTCTTTAACCAGTAAGGTAACAGAGAATGCAGTTAGCTTGAAAATAGCTAGGTAATTGGGACCAGAATTAGAGCCAGCAACTCAGTTCAGCACATCTCTCTGAGTGTACCATGACCCAGGTATCAACACCGCTCCCTCTTCTACCCCAGACCCCAAAAAGCAGAGCCATGACCTGGCCTCTATGCCAAGGGGCGGGGGGTGGAGTTAAACTTTGGAGTGCCTTTCTGAGAATTTTTTTTTCTGTCTAGGGCCTAAAACCAGGCAGAACTGTTCCTCCCCTTCACAGTGCCCTCCTCTGTGTGGAGTCAACCAAACGTCCTAAAGGGCATCAAGGCTCATGACTATAGAGTCAACCTGGGGTCCCATAACCAGGCCCACTTCCAGGTGAGTGGTCTGGTTAGTGAACTGCTCCTGCTGGCTGATGTGATATCTCCTCCAAGGGGTACATGAGATTAAACCACCAGGATGGTGCTGACTCACTAATCTGGGGGGACTTTTCATAGTCACATAGATAGAGGCCTCTATGAAAACATTTTCTCATTACCCACTCACCCTAGGGGTGGCCTTCCTTCTGTGGGTAAGAAGAAGAATGAGAAGAGGTTGCAACAGTGCAGAGAATAATTTAATACTGTACATTTGTAGTGGATTTTAGAATTCATAAAATATGATCCTCATAAGAACTTAAGTAATTAATTCGATAAATATTTATCCAGGGTCTTCTGTTGTGGCACTGAATTAGTTGCTGAGGATTCATAGACTTACAAGGTAGATGGTATCCATGATGTCTTGAGACTTGCAGTCTAGTTGTATAGACAAAAATTAAACTAATTATAGAAATAATCATCATGTAAACACCGCAATAAGGTTGACTTGAGAACTCCCCCAACCCCCCAATTAGAGGACCACCTCACCTAGTCTGTATGGTAGATATGGCCATAAGATAATTAAATTATTTAAATTTACAGCTGATTGAATTGAATTTGACAAAGTTAAATTAACCTTGGTGAAGGTCACATAGTGTGTAGATGACAGAATTAACATATGTAATAGGACTTATGCTCAGCCTGTTCTTTTTACTATCAGTAATTTCTTAGACCAAAAAATAGTGAACCCTGGGCTTCCCAGGTGGCGCAGTGGTTGAGAATCTGCCTGCCAATGCAGGGGACACGGGTTCGAGCCCTGGTCTGGGAAGATCCCACATGCCGCGGAGCAACTAGGCCCGTGAGCCACCACAGTTGCTGAGCCTGCGCGTCTGGAGCCTGTGCTCCGCAACAAGAGAGGCCGCGATAATGAGAGGCCCACGCACCGCGATGAAGAGTGGCCCCCACTTGCCGCAACTGGAGAAAGCCCTCGCACAGAAAACAAAGACCCAACACAGCCATAAATAAATAAATAAATAAATAAATAAATAGTGAACCCTACCTGATTTAAATGAGTTCATTCTTATTGAAAAAAGCATTTGTGTGTTTGCAGGAATTTCGAATGTTGTTATTACATAAGGTAGCTTTTAAAGACATAAAAGTCACCATCAATGAACAGCCCAATTGTATTATTGACTATAAATTTAATTGCTATGGTAACTATAAATAAAGATGATCACTTTTAATTGATCTAACCAAGGATATGTCCTTATATGTTCTCAGTATCATGCAGGGAAATAAAACAGTCTGCTGGAACAGAAAGTGAGTGGGTGGCCAGAGCAACCTCGCTGAGAAGATGAGAAAGAAAAGAAGGACCCAGACTCAGAAGTCCAGGGATGGGCATTTCAATAAGTGAGTACAGCTAGTCTGAGTCATGGAAAATAAAGTATATGTTATTGGAAATTAAGAAAAGGCCAGATCATGTGTGGCCTTTGTAGGCTGAGGCAGGAATTTGGATTTTATTTTAAAAGCTATGGGAAGACTGTGATGAGTTCTAAGCAGAGAAGTGACATGATGTGACTTAAATTTTTAAAAGATTGTTCAGATCAAGTGGGCATGTGGAATAGAAATAAAAGTTGGTCCAACTGGAAATGATACCTAAGAATCCTCTAAAGGAAGTCAGAAGGTATAGGAAGAAAAAAAAAAACTGACAACAGGTAAATGCCATAATAATCAGCACAATCAAAAAGATTTGTGATAAACAGAAGAACCAGGGTGAGAAGAAATATTTTGACAAGCAAGGAAAAGAGTCATACATGGATAACCTGATGCAATGTCATAATCTGGTTTCATGTACAGGCAAATGTAGAATTAAGAGAGAGAAACCTAATCATTGTCATAAACCCAGATGCATTCTGTGTTCAGAATTTCTGATTCAGCATTCTGTAGTCACTGGCTTCCCCATGTGTAAAACTCTATATACCTGGAGCCTTTTTAGAGCACCACCATACACTTTGGGTGATAGCAACATTTCGCTGAGAAGAAGGGCTTTAGATACAGGCCATATGAGTATGAGCAACTGATTCAGCATCACTTATCCATGATCTTCTCATTGGTAAAATGGGGTCATCAATAGCATCTACCTCCTAGGTTGCTCCTAGGGTTGCTATAGGTAGAAAAAAGATAATCCATATAAAGTGCTAAGCACAGTACTTGAACCACATGAAATTACAGCGTGGACTTATAGTGTTACAACTGATAGGCTCAACGCATCAAAATCAGAATGCTAAATCAAATGTCGCTTTCTACTTTATATTTTTCATTGTACAGGGATGTAGTATAGGTACATTGAACTGAATTCTGACAAAACGGACTTAGGTTTTCAGTCTTCACTAGCACTCTTATAGAAATGTTTGCTTTATTTTAAAGGAAATATTTACTCCCTTTTTGTTTGCATCTCCCTTTTGGTTTCATCAGATCTAAATGAGTGAAGGATATTAATAAGTTGTTGAGTTCTTTCCTATAAAGCATTTCCTTTGGTCTCCCTCTCCACTAAGGATTCTCTATTGCAGATGTCCAAGTTCTATGGGTCATTGGGAATACCCGATGAAACAGGTATTAACTACTTGACATATCTAGCACTGTGTGTTTGTGCATGTACACATTGTACACATATGCATGTGTGCATTATATGTGTATAAAAAAACATGTATATTGGTTATCTCTTGACTAAACTTTTCTCACTGAAGATTGTATAGGAGAACAAAGTGAATACAAATTGTTCATTGCTAAAAATGAAGGAAATATTAGTACTATAATGGGCATACTCTTCATTATGTCTTAGAATAAAATATTTTTCCCAGGGGAAGCCGTCATTAAAGTTATATGGGAAAGAAAAGGAAAAATAAGATTCACTCTGCAAATTTTCAATTTTCGCACTACTTTTCAAAAACACATCAGCTATATAAACTGGAGATTGCTTGGACAACAAGCTATACCTGGAGGCCAAGGAGTTTTTGACAGAATTTGAAGATCTGCTATTCAAGATTTCATGGTGCTTATTGGAGAATTTATTCTTTCTAAGAAATGCGTCTTCTTTTCAGTGGTTGTTAAGTTGACTACCACAGAGGTCACCTCTTAGATGTCAATTTAATGCATCTTGATGTGTTACCATCCCTGTTATGAACACCTGCATGTGAACATCAGTCTTCCCATTGGCCTAAGTGCCTCAGGACTACACAATATGGGCATGACTCTAAGGCAGGAGTTGGCAAACTATGACCCAAGGGCCGAATCTGGCCCATGGCCTGTTTTTTTAAAGTCTTCAAGAAAAATTTTTTTTTCATTTGTAAAATGTTGCAATTAAAGAAAAAAAGAACATGTGACATGTGGCCTACAGAATCTAAAATACTTACCCTCTATCCCTTATAGAAAATGTTTGCTGACCTTTGCTTTAAGGTAATGTTTAAATTTTTTTTTTTATTTTAAAAAAAATCTCCAAACTTGTTATTTGTTACAGCTTTTGCTTCTTTGGGGAGTAAAAAGTGCACTCTTTCTCAATTTGACTCAAAGGTGAAAAAGGACACAGTGCTTTACTATGCTGAGTTGCATTTGCTGAAACACACACATACACAAACACACACACACACACACACACACGGACAGTCTTGAAGGAAAGACTGCTTAAAAAGGGAAACGCGTAATGCAAATTCACTTTGACTATAAATGTTATTAATCTCCTTTTGCCTGCTTCCCATCAACAAAGAAGGGATAGTTATTATCGTCCCCAACTATCTCACAGGGATGTTAAAACTGAGATGAAAAGAGATCTGAGCTCTTCACTAGATGCTATACTGATCCACAGTATTGCTATGATAATATATTACTTAAGAGATTATTAATGAAAAATTATCCCACAAAAATAACTATCCTAGGAGAAAGTTTGGAGGTGGCAGTGTCACCTTGCTATGTACTTTGGAGTATGTTTTCATATCTGAAGGCTCTAACTATTTCCTCCTTCCTCCTTTAAGTCTCTATAGAGGTAAACTCCATTTCCTGTACCATTGATTACTAGTAGGTACCTTGCTTACTCAGATGTCTCATGGTTCAAAAATGAGTCATCATGGTGATAAACTTGATAAAAATGATGCCGTGGACACATAGAGCAGACATGCAAGGGAAATCCAGAATTCTATTATTTTAAAGCTAAAAGGACATTATCATCGCTTACCTAGTTCCCTTATTATGGCTTATCTGGTTCCTTTATTCCTATAAACAGACACTGAGAGATGAAATGGCTTGCCCTTATAATAGAACGAGGATTAGGTCTTAGGGCTCTTGAGTTCTCATGCAGTATTTTTTGCAATAAAAAAGAAAAAGGAAATAGGAAGAAAAGATTAAACATGGAGCTTGGAAAACAAGAAAATGAAAGAAAAATGGAATATGTAAGTACATATTTTAAAGTATGTAGAAAATGACATATAGGATCTCTATGTGAGGAGAAATAGGAAGAAAGACTCAAAGTGGGTGGCAAACTGGCAACGTATGTTCTTATTCACCAATGCCAGGATTATCTCAGTGAACTTGGGCCAAACTGCCATGACAATAATTAGCTCCAGTACTTTGACAGATCATTATGAAAACATTAGCAGGGCATTAGTGAGAATTACCCATTTTTCACACATTGATTACATGCCACAGTTGGCTTGTTAGTGTATTGGTGCCTAAGAGCTGAGCTCTAACTAGCACTTTCCTCCTTCACCTGATATCTAAACCTGCTAACCTCAAAATAAGCCATGCAAAGGGACTTTGTTAAATAAGTACAAATCCATTTCGCTTGTTTAGGAAGAAACTCATTAATCAAACCAGAGAATTATTTGGCCCATCTCTGCTCAGCAATGCACAGTAATCCACCAACTTCCCCTTTAAGATGACCCATCATGCGTTTTAAGGACACAACCCAGCAGCACCATCCTCCACATTTTCTCTGCTTACTTCCTAGGCTGCTGCTGCTATCTCAGGTCTCAATTCAGGAAGAGGTGGCCTCTCACTTTACTGTCTTTAGTCCAAGGTATATTCCTATATTTCATCCATCTCAGTCATCAACTGCCTTGGCCTATGGAACCACTAAATCAGTTGTCCTCAGCAGTCTGTACATTAGAATCACCCGGAAAGATTTCAAGGAAATGCTGACGTATGGTCCACATCCCACCCCAAATGACTCAGAATTTCTGGAAGCGGGACCTGGGCATCTGTGTTTGCTTATTTGTGTTAAGCTCACAAGATGAGTCTGGTGCACAGTGGGGGGTTGGAAGTGACTGCATTTTCAAATATATATTTAGATTCATTAACCTGGAGTACTGGGTGATGTGGGATATACAGAGGGATAAAGTTAACAAATCAGTTGGCTTATTCCCAATATTGATGAGAGATGGTGCATTGTTCTCAGTATATGTGAACAGTCTAAAATACCTAAGCAGAGAATAAGTAACTTTGAGGGGGCATTTTGTGATTTTTTTTACCCTTTTCTTGCATAACACCACCTGTCCACCCACACAGAAAACACATTTAATTTTGAGTCATATATTTTAGAAGGTGCAATTCTCTCACACGATTTTATAAGTGATTATCTTTTGCTAATTTGAAGAAGTCCAGCATGGATACGCAGGGCAAAGCTCCCTCCCCCTCCCTTTCCTTCCCTTCACTTTCAAAAGCGTATGTCAAAATAACACTGACTAGAATATGTGAAATGAATTATTGAGATGCTTGGAGCTAAGCAGTCTCCGAGGCTGGTTGGATTATAGGACAAGCAGGGGTGTGTGTAAGTCACTGAGCTGTACTCAGTCATGGGGTCGGAATCTGGATCCTTTTATTTCCACAGGAAACTCAAGAAGGAGGAATAATACAAGACAAAACCAAAGAGAAAGAAGGTGAGGAGGAAGTACTCTGTTTATATGTCTCTCTCTCTCTTTCTCGCTCCCTCTACCTCTCTCTCTTTCTCTATCTGTCTGAAAAGGAAGATTGAAATTAGGCACAATTGAAATGAGCTGCACAACTTTGGCCAAGATATTTCCCATCTTCTGGATTCAGTTTCCGTATCTGCCACATGAGAAAACTGATTAAAATTCTTTTGATTCTCAGCAAGCAGTAAAGTGTTATGATTCTATGAGAAAATTTCTTAGAGTCCCAAATAGTAGGGGACACGTAAGCTGTCTTCAGCAATGTAAGGTAGACCTTTGCCATTAAAAGATTTATTTTTATACTCCCCACTACTTGAGAGAACTCTTAAAGGTGCAAGGAATATAATAAAATGTGAGCTGGCCAAGGCCAAGTTGAATCTCAAGTCCAAAGAGGCTGTGCTGCAGGCAAGCTTTAAGCCGATCCAGCCTGTGCCAGCAGTGGGGTGTTCCTGTTCTGTACTCATCTTTGCAAACCTAAGGATTCACAAGGATCTCGGGTTATGTGTCTCATGATTATTAAGAGACTCTTGTAAGTCTCCTTACATTTATAGAAATGCCTTTACTTAATATGGCTGCCTATTTTAAGATATCATCCCTCTCCAATGATCATGTGGGGACACTGAATGGAGCAAGTAATTTAAAAGATAATGAATGCCTTGGGAACTGTTTGGGGTGTGTATTGGTTTACTAGGGCTGCTATAACAAACAGACTATTTAACTTTTTTAAAGAAATTATTTTTAAACTACAGAAATTTTCTTTCTCACAGTTCTGGAGGCTAAAAGTTTGAGATCAAGGTGCTGGCAGGGTTGGTTCCTCTGAGGGCTGTGAGAGAAGGATCTGTTCCAGGTCTCTCTCCTTGGCTTGTGAATGGCCATCTTCTCCCTATGTCTTCATAACATCCTCCCTCTGTATCCAAATTTCCTCTGCTTATAAGGATAAAATTCATATGGATTAGGACCTATCCTAATGACCATATTTTAACTTGATTACTTCTGTAACCTATCTCCAAATAAGGTCACATTCTGAAGCACTGTTCTGGTTTTTTTTTTTTATTGGGGGGACACAATTTAGCCCATAACAACAAATGTTTTATATAAACAAAGAAAGTCTTAGCAGTCAGTGATTTTAGTCGGTATGTATACATTGATCTTACTGAAATGTGAATTAAAGAAATCAAGCAAGGAATATTTATTATTATTGATATTAATACTAATACTATTACAAATAGATACAAAGTACTGAGTACTTACCATAGGATTACCTTACATGTATTATTTTATTTAATCCTCAAAAGAATTTTGTGAAATTCTTAATATTATTTTGCTCATTTTACAGATACTAACTCAGAGAGAGGCCCAGAGTCACATAGTTAGTAAAGCAGTAGAGGCAGGTTTATAATCCATATCTGTTTGAACACCCTAAAGCCCCTAGCACACCATAAGTGCCAATGACACAGTAGTTAGTGTGGCACAGTGGTTAAGATAGTAAAAGGAGTATCTCCAATAAGTCTTATACTTAGCTATAGTGTTAATTTCCCTGAAGTTCTGTTCTAAAAAAAAGACATCTTCATGATTTTCCATCTCTTACTTCCTAAGTTCAACTGTCTTGAGCAGACATTCAAGGTAACCCACCATCTGGCTATAATTTACATTGCCACTCTTAATGCCCACTAACCCTCCACAGTATTCCAGTACAGTCATATGCCATGTATTCTTTTTCATTTAATCTAAAATGCCATCTTCCATCCTGGAGCCTCCAGCTAATGTGATCAGAGAAGTCTTAATGGGAGAAGTAACATTTACTCTGGATCCTGAAGGCTGACTAGAATTTTGACAGGTGGAAGCTAAACCTTTGGAGGAAGGAGGTAAACATCTGAGAAGAATAGGTATGAAAAAGAGGATGTCATAGCAGAGCAAATTTTGCAGAAGCATCAAGAAAACAAGTCAGGCCACTTGACTAAGAAATTAGAAAGTCATTAGGAAGATGCATACACTGACTATTTTTCAGAATTTCAAGTAATCTTTTGGTCAATTCACTGAAGGTAGAGGTAACGGGACAGATGTTGAGTATTTCTTCATTTAGCATTTGATTCTCAATTACTCTACGCATTTTACATCTCTGGACAATTTACGCCAGCAGCCGTCTCCATTGCCCAAAAGGCACATTACTTTGCAATTGGCTGGATCTAAAAAAAGGACTTTTCGACTTTTGCAAATCTTTTTTAAAACAAAAATAAGGGCTCTTTTACTAGATGCCAACAGAGGGCTCTGGAGAAGAGAAGGCAGATAGAATATATATACATATTACATATACGACATCTTTTTACCTCTCTTACAAAGTGGTGGCCCAGCAATCTGGGAAAGGTTTTAATTTTCAGCATCACTGTCTTGTTTCTCTGTTCCTTATCTCCAATAAACAAAGTAAAGAGACGAATGCATACACAATTTTCTTTTGAAGATGATGCCAAAATGATTTGGCAAAAGACAACTGCAGGTCTTTCACCAGCTCTAATGTCCATTGGGACCACAGTTCTTAAAGTTTGGAGCACAAGCACATTTGAAGGTAAATCAAGGCTGACAGCAGTCATCTTTAAAAAAAATAAATAATAAGCCTAAAAGAAAACACATTGAGATGAAGAAATAGGAGGCCACACCAGAGAAAGAAGAGGTGCTCTTGTAAATTTCCAGTAGAAGGTTGCTAGGCAATAGTCAGAGGAACCAGTCAAGGGACCCAAGTTCTAATTGCAGATGTTACATTCCAGTCTTGCAGAGATTTTCAACAGTCAAACAGGATGCTGAGACTTCTCTCCTGACCTCGGGCCAAGACAATCTGCTTTTTAACTGGAGGCAACTGTAATCCATTCTGTGAACAGATGGCATAGAAGAGAAAATTCAAACACAGGCTCTCTAGTATCTATTCCAAAAGCTAGCCAACTTCCAGCTGTGGTAGGATAGGCAAGGGAAGATAAAGGTCCTAGTGGGTGGGGAAGAGTTGTATAAAGAGCAGAAAAGATACTTTCTAACAGTGAAGGATGACACGCCGAGAGGCCTGCTTTCGTTACAGTGATGCTGGATAAATTCACATTGTAATCACTTTTATATCAATTATAATTCATAACTCTTCTAGATCATCCATGATTTCTGTCTTTAAAACAGGCCTGTGTCTTCTCCAATTTCTACATTCTTTGTCCTTCTGAATATAACAAAACACTGTTCATTATTTTTTATTTTTCATTTTTTCTTCACATTAAACTATTGAAAGCCAGAAACTGCATTGCTAAAGTTTGGTCATATGATTTACAAATGCATGACAGGGTCACAGGAAAAGACTCAGCAAGAGGAGACCCTTCCTTTGACACAATCAGGGGGCAAACACACAAGCAAGAGTGAATGTCCATGTCCATGAAATGTGCAGTGGTGGAATAGTGTCAACTTTGCATGTGATCTTAATATATATTCTGTGTTGATGTTCTCTATTGACTTTTCAACCTAGAAAGTGTTGATCATCAACACAAGTACTACGAACTCTATGAAAATTTTGATTAAAGTACTAAAAAAAGGAATTTTAGGCACAATATGAACTCTAATTACTAACAGAAGAGTGTGGAGGTTTTGACCCAAGCAACAAGCATTCCCACAGTTGATTATTACTGCTGTATCCTGCCTAAACAAAAGGTGAAACTTTTAACTGAAACGTTATTAAAAATAAACAGACCAGTGGAGACCTTCAAGATGGCAGAGGAGAAAGACGTGGTGATCACCTTCCTCCCCACAAATACATCAAAAATATATCTACATGTGGAAGAACTCCTACAGAACACCTACTGAACATGGGCAGAAGACCTCAGACTTCCCAAAAGGCAAGAAAATCCCCATATACCTGGGTAGGGCCAAAGAAAACAGAAAAAACAGAGTCAAAAGAATAGGGATGGGACCTGCATCTCTGGGAGGAGCTATGAAGGAGGAAAAGTTTCCACACACTAGGAAGCCCCTTCACTGGTGGAGACGGGGGGTGGTGGGAAGGAAGCTTCGGAGCCACGGAGGAGAGTGCAGCAACAGGGGTGCAGAGGGCAAAGCGGAGAAATTCTGCACAGAAGATTGGTGCCGACCAGCACTCACCAGCCTGAGAGGCTTGTCTGCTCACTCCTCAGGGTGGGTGGGGGCTGGGAGCTGAGGCTCGGGCTTCGGAGGTCAGACCCCAGAGAGAGGACTGGGGTTGGCTGCATGAACACAGCCTGAAGGGGGCTAGTGTGCCACAGCTAGCCGGGAGGGAGTCAGGGGAAAAGTCTGGCCCTGTCAAAGAGGCAAGAGACCATTGTTTCGGGGTGCACGAGGAGAGGGGATTCCTACCCCATGTGCCCCCAGAAGGCAGAGCACCACCTAAGCGAGCTCCAGAGATGGGCGCGAGTCACGGCTATCAGCTCAGAATCCAAAGATGGGCATAAAACACTAACGCTGCTGCCGCTGCCACCAGGAATCCTGTGTGCAAGCACAGATAACTATCCTCACCCCCACCCTTGGGCGTCTGTGCAGCCCACCACTGCCAGGATCCCGTGATGCAGGGACAACTTTCCTGGGAGAACACATGGCATGCCTCAGGCTGTTGCAATGTCATGTTGGTCTCTGCTGCCGCAGGCTTGCCACACATTCCAATTATGACCACCATACCCCTCCCTCTTCCTGGCCTGAGTGAGCAAGAAAGCCCTGATCAGACGCTGCTTTAAAACCCTCCTGTCTGGGGCAGGGACAGATGCCTGAGGGCAGCCTACACGCAGAGGAGGGTCCAAAACCAAACCTGAACCCCAGGAGCTGGGTGAACAAAGAAGAGAGGGGGAAATTTCTCTGTGCAGCCTCAGGAGCAGTGGATTAAATCCCCACATTCAACTTGATGAACTCTGCATCTGTGAAATACCTGAATAGACAACAAATGTTCCCAAAATTAAGGCAGTGGACTTTGGGAGGAACTGTAGACTTGTTGTTTGCTTTCTGCAACTGATTTGTTTCTGATTTTTATGTTTATCTTAGTACAGTTTTTAGTGCTTGTTATCATTCGTGGATTTGTTTATAGGTTTGGTTGCTCTCTTCTTTTTTTCATTTTCTATATTTTTTTTTTTTTTTTCTTTTTATTTATTTAATTTTATTATTATTTTTTTTTCCCTTTTTTTCTTCCTTTTCTTCTGAGCCATGTGGCTGGCAGGATCTTGGTTGTGTGGCCGGGTATCAGGCCTCAGCCTACAAGGCAGGAGAGGTGAGTTCAGGAAACTGAAGGACCAGAGACATCCTGGCCCCACGTAATATCAATCAGCGAGAGCTCTCCCAGAGATCTCCATCTCAACACTAAGACCCAGATCCACCCAACAGCCAGCAAGCTCCAGTGCTGGACTCCCCATGCCAAACAACTAGAAAGATAGAAACACAATCCCACCTATTAGCAGAGAGGCTGCCTAAAGTTATATTAACTTCACAGACACCACGAAACACACCACCAGATGTGGCCCTGCCCACCAGAAAGACAAGATCCAGCCCTACCTACCAGAATATAGGCACTAGTCCCATCCACCAGGAAGCCTACACAAGCCACTGAAACAACCTCACCCACTAGGGACAGAGACCAAAAACAACGGGAACTATGAACCTGCAGCCTGCAAAAACGAGACCCCAAACACAGTAAGTGAAGCAAAATGAGAAGACAGAGAAACACACAGCAGATGAAGGAGCAAGGTAAAACCCCACCAGATGAAACAAATGAAGACGAAATAGGCAGTCTACATGAAAAAGAACTCAGAATAAGGATAGTAAAGATGATCCAAAGTCTTGGAAATAGAATGGAGGAAATACAAGAAATGCTTAACAAGGACCTAGAAGAACTAAAGAGCAAACAAACAATCATGAACAACACAACAAATGAAATTAAAAATTCTCTAGAAGGGATCAACAGCAGAAAAATGGAGGCAGAAGAACGGATATCTGACCTGGAAGGTAAAATAGTGGAAATAACTACTGCAGAACAGAATAAAGAAAAAACAATGAAAAGAATTGAGGACAGTCTCAGAGACCTCTGGGACTACATTAAATGCACCAACATTCGAATTACAGGCGTCTCAGAAGAAGAGATAAAGAAAGGGTCTGAGAAAATATTTGAAGAGATTATAGTTGAAAACTTCCTTAATATAGGAAATGAAATAGTTAAGTCCAGGAAGCACAGAGATTCCCATAAAGGATAAAACCATGAAGAAACATGCCAAGACACATATTAATCAAACTATCAAAAATTAAATACAAAGAAAAAATATTAAAAGCAGCAAGGGAAAAGCAACAAATAACATACAAGGAATCCCCATAAGGTTAACAACTTATCTTTCAGCAGAAACTCTGCAAGCCAGAAGGGAGTGGCAGGATATATTTAAAGTGAGGAAAGGGAAAAACCTACAACCAAGATTACTCTATCCAGCAAGGATCACATTCAGACTTTACAGAGAAATTAAAATCTTTACAGACAAGCAAAAGGTAAGAAAATTCAGAACCACCAAACCAGCTTTACAACAAATGCTAAAGGAATGTCTCTAGGCAGGAAACACAAGAGAAGAAAAAGACCTACAATAACAAAGCCAAAACAATTAAGAAAACGGTAATAGGAACATACATATAGATAAGTACCTTAAACGTAAATGGATTAAATGCTCCAACCAGAAGACATAGACTGGCTGAAAGGTTACAAAAACAAGACCTGTATATATGCTGTCTACAACAGACCCACGTCAGATCTAGGGACACATACAGACTGAAAGTGAGGGGATGGAAAAGAGATATTCCATGCAAATGGAAATCAAAAGAAAGCTGGAGTAGCAATTCTCATATCAGACAAAACAGACTTTAAAATAAAGACTATTACAAGAGACAAAGAAGGACACTACCTAATGATCAAGGGATCAATCCAAGAAGATATAACAATTGTAAATATTTATGGACCCAACATAGGAGCACACCAATACATAAGGGAAATGCTAAGAGCCATAAAAGGGGAAATCGACAGTAACATAATCATAGTAGGGGACTTTAACACCCCACTTTCACCAATGGACAGATCATCCAAAATGAAAATAAATAAGGAAACACAAGTTTTAAATGACACATTAAACAAGTTGGACTTAATTGATATTTATAGGACATTCCATCCAAAAACAACAGAATACACTTCCTTCTCAAGTACTCATGGAACATTCTCCAGGATAGACCATATCTGGGGTCACAAATCAAGCCTTGGTAAATTTAATAAAATTGAAATCGCATCAAGTATCTTTTCTGACCAAAACGCTATGAGACTAGATATCAATTACAGGAAAACAACCGTAAAAAATAAAAACACATGGAGGCTAAACAATACACTCCTAAATAACAAAGAGATCACTGAAGAAATCAAAGAGGAAATCAAAAAGTACCTAGAAACAAATGACAAAGAAAAGATGATGACCTGAAACCAAGGGGATGCAGCAAAAGCAGTTCTAAGAGGGAATTTTATAGCAATACAGTCCTACTTCAAGAAACAAGAAACACCTCAAATAAACAACCTAACATTACACCTAAAGCAATTAGAGAAAAAAGAACCAGAAAACCCCAAAGTTAGCATAAGGAAAGAAATCATAAAGATCAGATCAGAAATAAATGAAAAAGAAATGAAGGAAACAATAGCAAAGATCAATAAAACTAAAAGCTGGTTCTTTGAGAAGATAAACAAAATTGATAAACCATTAGTCAGAGTCATCAACAACAAAAGGGAGAAAACTCAAATCAACAGAATTACAAATGAAAAAGGAGAAGTAACAACTGACACTGCAGAAATACAAGGATCATGAGAGATTACTAAAAGCCACTGTATGCCAATAAAATGGACAACCTGGAAGAAGCGGACAAATTCTTCGAAAAGTACAACCTTCCAAGACTGAACCAGGAAGAAATAGAAAATATGAAAAGACCAATCATAGGCACTGAAATTGAACCTGTGATTAAAAATCTTCCAACAAACAAAAGCCCAAGACCAGATGGTTTCACAGGCGAATTCTATCAAACATTTAGAGAAGAGCTAACACCTATCCTTCTCAAGCTATTCCAAATTATAGCACAGAAGGAACACTCCCAAACTCATTCTATGAGGCCACCATCACCCTGATACCAAAACCAGACAAAGATGTCACAAAAAAAGAAAACTACAGGCCAATATCTCTGATGAACATAGATGCAAAATTCTCACCATAATACTAGCAAACAGAATCCAACAGCACATTAAAAGGATCATACACCATGATCAAGTGGGGTTTATCCTAGGAATGCAAGGATTCTTCAATACACACTAATCAATCAATGTGATATACCATATTAAAAAACTGAAGGATAAACACTATATGATCATTGCAACAGATGCAGAAAAAACTTCTGAACAAATTCAACACAAATTTATGATAAAAACTATCCAGAAAGTAGGCATAGAGGGAATCTACCTCAACATAATAAAGGCCATACATGACAAACCCACAGCCAACATTGTTCTCAATGGTGAAAAACTGAAAACATTTCCTCCAACATCAGGAACAAGACAAGATTATCCACTCTCACCACTATTATCCAACATAGTTTTGGAAGTTTTAGCCACAGCAATCAGAGAACAAAAAGAAATGAAAGGCTTCCAAATCAGAAAAGAAGAAGTAAAACTATCACTGTTTGCAGATGACATGATACCATACATAGAGAATCCTAAAGATGCTACCAGAAAACTACTAGAGCTAATCAATGAATTTGGTAAAGTAGCAGGATACAAAATTAATGCACAGAAATCTCTTGCATTCCTATACACTAATGATGAAAAGTCTGAAAGAGAAGTTAAGGAAACACTCCCATTTACCATTGCAACAAAAAGAATAAAATACCTAGGAATAAACCTACCTAGGGAGACAAAAGACCTGTATGCAGGAAACTATAAGACACTGATGAAAGAAATTAAAGACAATACAAACAGATGGAGAGATGTACCATGTTCTTGGAATGGAAGAATCAACATTGTGAAAATGACTCTACTACTCAAAGCAATCTAGAGATTCAATGCAATCCCTATCAAACTACCAATGGCATTTTTCACAGAACTAGAACAAAAAATTTCACAATTTGTATGGAAACTCAAAGACCCTGAATAGCCAAAGCAATCCTGAGAAAGAAAATTGGAGCTGGAGGAATCAGGCTCCCTGACTTCAGACTATACTACAAAGGTACAGTAATCAAGACAGTATGGTACTGACACAAAAGCAGAAATATAGATCAATGCAACAGGATAGAAAACCCAGAGATAAACCCACGCACATATGGTCACCTTGCCTTTGACAAAGGGGGCAAGAATATACGATGGAGAAAAGACAGCCTCTTCAATAAGTGGTCCTCAAAAACTGTACAGCTACATGTAAAAGAATGAAATTAGAACATTCCTTAACACTATACACAAAAATAAACTCAAAATGGATTAAAGACCTAAATATAAGGCCAGACACTATCAAACTCTTAGAGGAAAACATAGGCAGAACACTCTATGACATAAATCCCAGCAAGATCCTTTTTGATCCACCTCCTAGAGAAATGGAAATAAAAACAAAAATAAACAAATGGGGCCTAATGAAACTTAAAAACTTTTGCACAGCAAAGGAAACCATAAACAAGATGAAAAGACAACCCTCAGAATGGGAGAAAATATTTGCAGATGAAGCAACTGACTAAGGATTAATCTCCCAAATATACAAGCAGCTCATGCAGCTCAATAACGAAAAAACAAACAACCCAATCCAAAAATGGACAGAAGACCTAAATAGACATTTCTCCAAAGAAGATATACAAATTGCCAACAAACACATGAAAGGATGCTCTACATCACTAATCATTAGAGAAATGCAAATCAAAATGGCAATGAGGTATCACCTCACACTGGTCAGAATGGCCATCATCAAAAAATCTATAAACAATAAATGCTGGAGAGGGTGTGGAGAAAAGGGAACACTCTTGCACTGTTGGTGGGAATGTAAATTGATACAGCCACTATGGAGAACAGTATGGAGGTTCCTTAAAAAACTAAAACTAGAACTACCATGTGACCCAGCAATCCTACTACTGGGCATATACCCAGAGAAAACCATAATTCAAAAAGACTCATGCACCCTGATGTTCATTGCAGCACTATTTACAATAGCCAGGACATGGAAGCAACCTAAGTGTCCATCGACAGATGAATGGATAAAGAAGATGTGGCATATATAGATAACGGAATATTACTCAGCCATAAAAAGAAATGAAATTGAGTTATTTGTAGTGAGGTGGATGGACCTAGAGTCTGTCATACAGAGTGAAGTAAGTCAGAAAAAGAAAAACAAATACCATATGCTAACACATATATATGGAATCTTAAAAAAAAATGGTTTTGATGAACCCACAGGCAGGACAGGAATAAAGACGCAGATGTAGAGAATGGACTTGAGGACCCGGGGAGGGGGAAGCAGAAGCTGGGATGAAGTGAGAGAGTAGCACTGATATAGATACACTACCAAATGTAAGATAGATAGCTAGTGGGAAGCAGCTGCATAGCACAGGGAGTTCAGCTCAGTGCTTTGTGACCACCTAGAGGGGTGGGATAAGGAGGGTGGGAGGGAGGCGCAAGAGGGAAGGGATACCGGGATATACATATGCATATAGCTGATTCACTTTGTTATACAGCAGTAACTAACACAATATTGTAAAGCAATTAAACTCCAATAAAAATGTTAAAAATAAATAAATTAATTAATTAATTAAATAAAATAAACAGACCAAATATCCACTGGTGTGGATTTAATATAGATTTTTACACTACGTGAGGACTTAGACTTGATTACTTCAAAATGATCCTCCAAGTCAAAAATTCCATGTGTCTCCTTCATTCATTTTTTAATATACATTTAGTTGCATTCAGCAACATTCACTGATACTATCCCATACCAAACATAGATTGAGGGTTCCTGGTTTTCACAGATAAATAAAAATGTAGATAACATAACCTAAGTAAACAGTCATACGAATTAAAAGTTACAATCCAGTGGGGTATATCCTGTGTTGAGACTAAAGGTGATACAGTTTTATGACGAAATAATTGTCTATTCCTCCAGGATCAATTAGAGAAGACTTCACATAGGTAAAGCTTGAGTAGGATCTTCAAGGATGGGGCAAGAGTTTCAGGCAAAGAGAAGAGGTGAGTTAAGAGCATTCCAGAGAGGGAAAGCCATGTACAAAGACAAGGAAACATGAAACAACATGGTGCATTTGAGATAATGAAGCAGTTCTGTAGATTTGGAAAGGAATAGGGGAGGGAAATGGACAAAAGAAAGAAAAAAGCAAGGACCATGCTATGAAGTAAGGACAATATCCATATTTTGCAGGCAACAGGGAGCCCGTGAAGTGCTATCCTCTCCGCAGTAGATTCTTCCAGTGCTCTGCCCATATCCCTTCATATCCCCTACCATTTTCACGAATATTGTCTCCAAATGAGGTGCGCTTAGAACAGCCAGCACCTGAGGCTCTGTCAAGTGGGCTGTCCTCAGGCTGCTAGAGGGTTTTGGTTTTGTTTCTGTTTTGCCTAAATATATAGAGCTCTTGAAATGGCCCGGAATTTCTGTCCCTCCCCCAATAAAGCCATTAACCAATGCTTCTAGGTGCTGGAATATAAACACTCAGGCCCTCTTACTACAGTCAGGACAACTTGAAGGTATGCCTTACCCACTGTGGGATTTTGCATTATACTGTATTCTCACTTGCTATTCTTCCCCTCCAATTCCCACTCTCCTATTCCTCTACTGGTTTTTCCTGTGAATGTTTTCCTGATAAGTCACTTTGACACAATTCCTCATTTCAGGGTCTATTTTGGGGGAGCCCAGCCTAAGACATCCTTTTAATTTATAGCTGTGAGCAATTAAAGTGAATCTGTAGAGAAACTGTCTCATTGATAAACTATAAAGCCATGGTGAAATGGGAAATCTGTTTCTAATTAGTTTAAGGTGTATTGCCAGGTTGGTGGCATTAAGAATAGATGAGATTATATACTTATATTTTTGCCTGGAACAGCAAGGAAGCGAGGCTTTAGTTGTTACATTTGCACTGGAGCGCTGTTTCATGAACGTGTCCTGGGTTGAAACTGATGCTATTACGGCTGGAGGACTGGTGAATCTTGTCCTCTGACTCCCAGTGCTTAGGGCTCTAAGTTACCCTTTACGCAAATGTTTTTGTTTCCTTTCCATATTCCTCTCCTTACTGGGGAAAGTTCATTTTAACCCCAGATATATCAGATTAGAGGACAATCAAATAAGCGGGAAGCTTCTTACAGCAGCAATCATCCAGGGCCTCTTTATCAGCAGCATCTCCCTAGTCCCGAACCACTCTTTCTCTTATGGTTATTTCACTGTAATCCAGAAAAGGCTCAAACTCCTCAAGCATGAGAGGCAACTAAATGATAATTAATTTTTGATATGTGTACACATTATCCATAATTATAATATTAACATTGAGAATAATAATCATAGAGTCCATTAATGCACCTAAATCCTGTGTTCCCTTTGCTGCTCCTGGCCTGGGACCCAAGACCAATTCTGTCAATACACCTAGAGCTTTAGTAATGTTCTCCCCTGAAAAATGACACCTTGCCTCCTGCCCTCCCCCCACACACAAATTCTTCCGTATAACGGATGCCAGCCTGCTGTAATTTTAACTCATTAAAGCATGACTCAGCCCAGCCCCCTCATTATGCTCACTTTCTAATTACCAGGACTGGACAATTTTAGAAAGAAAAACCACACACTGAGATCTTTGATGCTTGATACTGAGTGACTTTTTATTCTGGTCGTGACTCTTTCTTCTTCGCAACTCCTCACCCCATTCCATTTACCTCAGTTTTTTGAACTAATTATGTGTTTCTCCTCCTAAATCCATAGCAAGAAGACATAATCCCTCAGCAAGATTTAATATGCAAAATCTTTCCCCCTCATTCCTCATCCTTTCCTTCATCATTAGCTCTTCTAAACCCATTGGCTGCCAACATATAGTTGCATTTTTATCAACTGACAATGACTTAGCAAAGAGATCTCAAATCCACTTATTTCCAAATATTACTGAGTGCTAGGTACCAGCTTCCTACCAAGCGGGCCATCTCTGTCCTTTGTTCTCATTTCTACAGTTCCTTTCCTCTTTATAATCACTATTTCCCTCTATTTTCTATTCCTTCTGTCATTCTGTTTTTTTTTTCTTTTTACCCTCACTTCTACCCTGCTTCACATGTAGTGACTTGTACATTCATTTCCTTTACTGAAAATAAAATAAGAACTTCAAAGAGGCATGAATGATCTCTCCTGTTTTAATAATTAAAGATGAATCCGCCACAAAACTCGCTCTGCTGTTCCCAGCGTTCACATTAGATCAGAAATGGCATTTTTTAGCCCCAAAAGAAATATATCAGAGTAGTTCCCACCCTGAAATACATGGCACGAAGCCCAGCTTTTCCCTGGAACCAGCATGTTACCAATGGGTCTATTTCAAAGTAAGTGTAGTCAGAATATGGGAAGGAGGATTTGATAGTGTCTGATAATTCACAATTTAACAGCTAAGGAAAGGCGGCTTATTATTAAATGCAAATAAAAATGAAATGAAGTCCAGCTGTCTGGGTGCAGATAGAAATTACACAAAGCCCATAAGCCACTCTGGAGATCTCAACTAGTAGACAGAACAGAGCTCCGGGAGCTGCCAGCAAGCACAAATCCCTTCTTTGAAGGGAATTGCATCCCGTATTATCTCCAGAGAAAGACTAAGATTATTCAGTCTGCTTGGAAAACTAAGGTGTGACTAGAAACAGGGCAAGTACAGCCACTTCGTGGAAGGCAAATATGTTTTGAGTTTTAAAGTATTTTAACCTCCTTAGTTCCTACTGTTACCTTCCTCTTCTTCAGGATGGTTTTTACTGGCCAATGGAAAGTTGCCTATTTTCTTACAGGGTGGAAAGACAGCCTTCCTAGAGCAAAAGATATATTGTGCCCCAGACTATCCAAAGGCATAACATTAATATGAATGCTTCCTGGGCTTCCCTGGTGGCACAGTGGTTGAGAGTCTGCCTGCCAATGCAGGGGACACGGGTTCGAGCCCTGGTCTGGGAAGATCCCAAATGCCGCAGAGCAACTGGGCCCATGAGCCACAACTACTGAGCCTGCGCGTCTGGAGCCTGTGCTCCGCAACAAGAGAGATCGCGACAGTGAGAGGCCCACGCACCACGATGAAGAGTGGCCCCCGCTCACCGCAACTAGAGAAAGCCCTCGCACAGAAACGAAGACCCAACACAACCAAAAATAAATAAATAAATAAATAAATAAGCTTTTATTTAAAAAAAATATATATATATATATGAGTGCTTCCTAATGGTCACAAGTATAAACTTGAGAACATGATAATAATTTCATATAAGCTGTTCTTATATACCTTTGTTAGGTCTATTTATATTTTAAAACAATGGAAGTATTTCAAAGCTATGGAATTAGACACCTTTTTTTTTTATCAATTAGCTTCAGGGCTCTGATGGACAATATTTTGGAGGAAGTACTAAAGCTGGATTTGCAAAACTGAATAAATTCAACGTGGCTACCTGATTCACTTACTGAAAACAGTGCATTGTGTATGTTATTCACAAACTCAAAAAATCTCTATGGATACTTTTTACCAGGTCAAGTTCATGTCATTTCTTCAGCAGTTCTATATCTTGTGACCTAAGTTGGGATTTCCATACATCCATCCTAGACACATGAGAAGATCTCACCTGTGTTTCAAGAGTTTTGTGTTGTTCCTACTTCCTACCTTCTGGGCCCGGGATACCTCTCCCCTTCGTAACCACTAAAATTCAACAAATGCTTCAAAGCCACTTCAAATCCTGTCTTCCCTCTGGACCCTTCCCTGAATGTACATCTCCCTTCTCTGAGGAATGACTCTACCTACTTTCACCAGCACTCGTTTTGGTAGTCACATACTTTGTAAATACACTACATCTACTGATTGCATTGCTTGTTAATTACTTTTATGTATCTATCATGTCAGACTATTAGATTATACATTTCTAGAAAGCAAAGATGGTATTTTAGAGCTACTTTCTATTTTCTATAGTATCTATCATTACATCCACCTTGGACATCTCCCACTGGAATCTAGACTTCTTTATACATCCATCTACTCAACATCTCTCCTTGGAAGTCTAATAGGTAATCAAACTTACTATATTCAAAACAAAACTCTCCATCTTTTCCCTCTAAAATCTGCCCCTCACATTGTTTTCTTTATCTCAATTTTTAGAAGCTCCATTCTCTCAGTTGTTCATGCCAAAACACCTTGGATCATCTTTCTGTCATACTCCATGTCTCATCCATCATGAAATCATATCACTTCTATCATCAGAACAAATCCTAAAAATGATCACTTCTTCTACTTCCACTGCTATTGCTTTTGCCAAGTCATCAACATCTCTCTCCTATTATAATATTATTACAATATGTGAATTGGTCTCCTTGCTTCCATCCTGCACGTTGCAATCCATTCTCAACATAGGAGCCAGGAGGTCCTTTGGAAGCATAAGTCAGATCATGTCATTCATCTTCCTAAGTCCCTCCAATGGCCTCACATTTCAGAGTTTGCATCAAAGTCTTAACAGGGTAAGTGTAAAGGTCTTAACAGTGACCTATAAATCCCTATAGACCTGGCATTCCATTATCTCTTTGGCCTCATCTCTTTCTCTTTCCACCACTCACTCCACTTCAGCACACTAGCCTCCTTGCTATTCCTAGAATGGTCCAGGCAAGTTTATGCCTCAGGGCCTTTTCATTTGCTGTTCCTTCAGCCTGGAGTGCTTTTCTCTATTTAAATTGCACCCACATACACCTTTGGCAATACACCTTTAGATACTTCTTTCCACTTAATTTTTGTTCTCCACAGTACTTATGATTATCTAACATACTAAAATGTTTACTTATTTATTTCTATTATTGTCTTTCTCCTTCCACTAGAACATAAACTTCTTGTGAGCAGGTATTTCTGTGTGTCTTGCTCACTCTTCTAATGCCCAGTGCTAGAATATTTCCAGGCAAGAAGTGGATGCTCAATAATTATTTTGATAAAGACATGAACGAATGAATAAACAGGCAGGAAATATAGTCTTCCTAAATGTGTAAGTCCTTATTAAATTAGTACAGTATAAAATAAATGGGAATTGCTCTGAAAAAAATATCAGAGAAAGGTACTACTCAAAGAAAGTGCATTTCTCCTCTGGCATGGATAGTTGTGTGTGCCCCACCAAGACTAAGAGTGGTAGGCTCCAGGCCAAACTCAGACACTGATTACCTACATAACCTCAGGAAAGTCCTGGAATTTTTCTTGCCTTGGGTACACATCCGTAAACCTGTTATGATGCCTGCCTTTGACCTGAGGGTTTATATGTTGTTTTGTAAATTTTTCTCATGCTGTCTTCTCTGTGAATATTTAAGTGCTAAAATAGAGTTGAATATCTCTTTTACATATCATTCTATAACCTGGTAGTGGGCATATGATACAGGATTGGTAAATAAAATAATCGTTATTATCCCAAAGTTTATAATCTGATGTAAAAAAACCAAGTAAAGAACTGTGAACCATACATTTAAAACATAAAATAAAGGCAAATTAGCTTTTGTAATACTACATTATAATCCTGAGCTTGACAATTATATCCTCAATACAATAACAATGACTCATTCATAGTATTTGCTCAATAGATGTTCACTGAATAAAAAGATAGTAAAAAAAAAAAAAAAAAACATATATAACTTACTGTTGAGAGTGAGTGCTCATTCAGGAGGAGATAAATGAGGAGAGGGAAGATGCTATGAGATGACCAAGTGTGATCAGGGACATTGTGTCTCTTACTTTTACTCTTACTCTTACTTATGAGTTGCCTCATAAGGCTCCAGGAAGGATACAGGGATTTAAGAATTTTTGTTTATTTTAATGAAAAAAAAAAAAAGATGGCCCTTGGACCATAATAATCCTTATACTACATAGGAAAATCACCAAAAGAATGAATGTGTTTGGAGAAACTTCAGAAACATGTATTTAAGAAGGGTGAAGAAGGAAATTTAGTAACTGCTAGAATCAGAGAAGAGGTCTTTAATTTAGAAGGTAAACATTTTGAATATTATCTCAGTATAAAAGGACTATTCATGTATTATATATCAGCCTCTGCACTAGATGCTAGAGATGAATGAAACATCACTGTTCTCAAGGAACTGGAAATATTTAGAGGGAGAAGCATAATGAAATTAAATGAATCCAACAGACAGTGTTGAGTATATAAGGATTACCTAACTGAGACCACTGGTGGGTCAAGGAAGGCTTCGTCGAGGGAGTAAAAGCTGGAATAGAGACTGAAGGAAGAGTTGGAGTTATACAGAGTAAGGGCTGGAAAAAGAACTGTGAAAGAGAAAATGGCACATTGGAGGACATGGAAGAAGGTCAGTGTAGTTGAATTTCAAATGGAATGGAAAGCAAGAGGAAGGCAGGGGGGAAAGAAGAAGGTAGGCAGAAGATAATTTTAAATGAGACTGGGGAAGTGGATAGGTACGGGCAAGATTACAAAGAATGTTTGCCTAAAATTCTATTTTTATTCTAAGAATAATAGGGAACAATTGAAGTATTATAAGAAAAGCAATGATATAATTAAAGTAGAATCTGCATTTAGAAAGCTCTGCCTACAGTATGCGGAATAGATTAGCAAGACAATACTGAGCACTGAAGCCAGATGAAGCCTCTTTCAATGATACAAGCAGGAAATAACATAGGTCTGGGTATGCGTAGGGATGATAGGGGAGGAAAACAAGGAGGACAGATTTGAGAGATGTTAAAGAAGTGAAACTGGTGAAACACTGTAGAAAACATAAGACAGAGGAAAGGTAATGAGGCAAAGTGGTTAGGATCAGATGGAGATGAGCAGCACTAGAAATGGGCAATCCAGCAAAACTTCAGATGTGGACTGGTGATAGAACAGAGGCTTTGTCAGTATGGAGGGAAAAACCCCAGCTAGCCATGAGAAATATGGTGCCTGGGTCTTCCTTTCTGACTCTGGGGGTTGAAGTCACATGCTCTGTGGAGTCATGGAGAGAAAGAATTCCTTTTGATCCACGAGTTTGTACCTCACTGAGCAAAATCTACTGACTAGTCTATGTGAATTACCAACTCTGACATTTCACTGCCATTCATGTCCAAACTTTGTCTTGGACTCATTTAGGTAGAACGAATTAGCAAGATATGGCAAGAGACTATGTATTTAGAGTGCTGGGTGTATGTGTTCCTTGCTGGCCAGAAGTGAGGAAAGGAAATAGAAGAGTAAAGAAAAGATGCAAAATTAAAGTATTAAAGCTGAATTCTGGCTCAGATCATTTTTCTATGTTTCATTCCTTCTGAACTACTCAGGAAAATCTCTGGACTGAAGATTAAGGGGGGACTAACACTTTCCACAAATTTCAAAAAAAGTTCTTCAATTTCTTTGCTTTCCCCATATATTCCAGAAGAAACTAGCTGGCTAATTTATTTTGTTCTTACTTTGCATTGCTGGCATATAATCTTCTGATGAGAAGATTTTCCTCTCCTCCAACAGCCTTAGTTCACCACTGGAGATGTCTCAACATTTGACATTGTCATCCTAAAAGCTAGGTGCTCTTCCACACCTAGCTTGCCAACATCAGTACCACTTTAGTCACTTTTGACCTTGATCCTGTTAGACACCACTTTTTTTCTGGTGCATTTTTTTTCATATTCCACTTTTGACTCCTTCTTTAGTAATTTATTTGCTTTTCTTTAGATCTCTGCGATGGTTGATCCTATTGCTATAGTCACCTGTGTATCGTGGGATGGACCTACAAGCAAATAATGTCCCAACTCCTCACCCTCACCTTTAGAAAGGAATTATATAAGTATAGGTCCTCCAAGAGAAACTCACCAATAACAGTGCTATAGCTCTGCTCTAGCCTTGTATTTTCCTTGGCTAACCCTGGCCTCCAGGACATCTGGGACATGAGCAAGGTAAGGTAAATTATTGGTCACTTAATATTCCTCTGTACTTTATCACATGCTGAATATCTCAAGAGTTTCCATATAAAATCCAGGAAACATTGGTTAGGTAAAAGTTTGTTGCACTGTATTCTACATTTTTACATCACCCTACACCCTCCCTTGCTGACTTGATCGTCCCTTCTAATCCTTCAAAAATCATGTCAAATCTTCTCTTGCAAATCATACCTAACCAGGTCCCGACTCTTCTTTTGTGCAGAATTAGGGTTTTTTTCCTCTGAATAGCTCAGAGTAAAGCAGCTCATACTAGTAATTAATTCACTATTCATGGACAAGAAGCCAAGTAAAGGTTACATATGTTCTGCCATATAATATCATATACATATACATATATATATAAAGTTGTACAAGTCTGTTCACTCTGTAGATTATGATCTTGAGATCAGAGGCTTAGTCATTATTTTTGTGTCCTCACTGCCTAGAACTATACTTGACATGTAGTAGGTAGTTAATATTTTTATGAAAAGGATTAAACTACTTGCCACTCCATGAAGAATCTTATTTCATGCTTCCATTGCCCAATATAGAAAACTAAAATAGAAAATTCAACCACTCTCATTTTTCAATAATACACTTCACTCTGTCATTGTGGGAAACATTTGATGACTCATAACCTACATATACTATAAAAGCAGCTGATATGATGCTATTTTAAAGTGATAATCATGCATTTTATTTGTGATTGCGCATGTTAGGGCTAAAAAACAAATTTAGGCTAATATGTCTAAATAGCGGATAGACATTAGCACATCCACTCATTAAGGTACTGTTTGCATTTCTATCATGATGAATGATCATTTTCCATTTAAGAAAGATCTTGACTCTTCCTGAAAACTGTCATCATGTAGAACTGCTGACTGAGGACAGGCCTGGCTAGGAAAAACAAAGCGTGTGCACATTACTTACACCACTCTGATTTAAGAGCAGCTTATCTTAATACCTCAATGACTAGAAGGAAATTTTTTTTTAAGTACTAGCAAAAAATATCCCTAAGATCTTTGTTTAAACAAAAAAGTCATTTTAGTTGCTTACAGAAGGATAAACATAACCATGATCCTAAATTAATTTTTAAATAGATTATTATTTAATAAATTATTATTTATTATTTTTAACTAATTAGATTATTGTTGTTTATTATTCATTTATTATTATTTAAATAATTAGATTATTATTTATTGATTTATTAAATCAAATTAAGGATATATATACATATGTGTGTGTATATATATGTACATATATATATATATATAACTGAGTTGGTTTATTTACAGTATGTACTATAATTACCTTCAGTTTAAAAAAATAAATCTATTATGTGAAATACTAGATGCTATAAAACCCCATCTAATGCTTATTGTGCCTCTATTCAGCATTCCTGTATATACCTTGCACTCTGTCCTGACTTAGTGGACATACGCGTGTTTCACTTGTGCATTAAATACATCTTTACGCTTTTCATCTGCTTCTTGCCTTCAGGGACTGCTTCTTTCTTATCCACCTGTGTTTCAAGTGGAAGCTGCCAAACACATTACTCCCAGTCTCTGGCCTCAACTGTTAGCACAGGATCCAGATATGGCTAATCACTGTATCTTATTTTTCTGATCACAGTGATTACTCCAGAGAGGGCATGAAACCTAAACCAAGTCCATCAGTCTCCTCCAAGGTAGGGTGATTAAATAAGTTATTGCCCAAACTGGGCTTAATGAGAGTGAAAGAGAGGGTTATTAATAGTTATGCTGGTACGAGAGGCTTGCAGACAGTTTCCTAGACCACAAACAGAGACTAATGGTACCCTTCTTCCCAGAGATTTTCAGGATGGTGTTGGCATGGAAAGTTTTCTCTCCTTTATGGTCATAGCTCTATAAATATGGGTGTAAGCCCAGCACTGCCAGCAACCCTGTGGTCCTCTGATATGTAGAAAAAGTCAATGAGCAGCCTGGAAGAAAAAAGCCAAAAATGAGAAAAGGTGAAGATAGGAGGTAGAGAGAAAGAAAATAAGAGATGGTGCACATAAATTAGAAAATTAGATCCCACTGCATCCTGAAGCCATTTTCATTCACATCCCTAGAGACAATTATTTTTTCTTAAGCTAGTAGGAGTTTGGTTTGGTTACCTGCAAAACTCTAAATAAAAGGGGCATTGTAGGCCATCTAGCTCAAGTCCCTTATTTTATAGATAAGTATACTAAGGCCCACACAGGTTAATTAATTATCCAAGGGTCTCCAAATATTTACAAGTGGGCATATGACTCAGGTCTTTGTCTTTTCTTCTATTTTTCTTTACATATGTAACATTTCTTCTATATCACTCTAGAATTATGATTTTATTATTTCATATGTGCATATAGTCAGCATTTCAAGAGAAGTCTGTGGCTCCTTTTATTTATCTTTCTTTTTTGAAATTAAATTTTATTGGAGTATAGTTGATTTACAATGTCGTGTTAATTTCTGCTATACAGCAAAGTGAATCAGTTATACATATACATATATCCACTCTTTTTTTAGATTCTTTTCCCATATAGGTCATTACAGAGTGTGGCTCCTTTAAAGAAAACTTCTTAATACACTTCCTATATCCCTAATCCAATGAAAATTTAATAAATACTTCTAGAATTAATAACCAATAAATGAATGAAATTCAGCACTTCACAGTCTGCCTCTGAGTTTCTAATGACAAAAATGGACAAAAAAATAATAATTTCTGTACATGTGCACCAATGGGTAAATTTTCATTATAAAGTTTAAATGCTTCCAAAAACACATACTTCTACAAGTATTAACTATGTGCATATGTGAATGATTATGAAATTATAACAAGAACAACCAGCCTCCTTGAGATAATGGTGCTCATTTGGGAGATGAAAGACATCTCATCTAGGGGATAGTAACTTACAGTTTAGAGAATAAAACATGTAACAGAATGAAATCTCCATGAGGATAGATACCATTTCCATCTCAATAACTGCTGTCAGGAAAGGCAGAATAAGGACTGGAGAACTACACTTGCATGAATGGTAACAATAGGAGCAGCCAGGTGAGTTAACATGGAGAGTGAAAATGAAAAAAAAAAAAAAAGGTGGTCTAAACTTAAACAGAGTCAGGGCAGCCACTCAAAGCCAGGGGGCAGTTCAGCTGGGGGTGGGGGATTGGTAAAGAGTTGCAAACAACGAACAACGGATTTTCACTTCCATAAAAATCACTACAAATGAATTTAGACACCTAGATATGCACCCTAGAGTTTGCTTTTACAATTCATGCTTATTGAACACTGATGTATCAACCACTGATGCTAAATTAATCTGAAAAATATTCTGCTTATTTTCAAAGGCTATTAAAAAAAAATCCCTTGGTCCAAATATAATCAACCTACAGCTTGGAAAGCATGTGTTAACCAAGTCCACATTAATAAAATCTAGCTAAAACTCTGACTGAAATGATTCTATGTGCTCTCAAAAAAATTGTCTAGAATACACATGGGTTTATTATTTTACATATTTTTCTCAAGATTGATGCCATGGATGTCTCTCATGCGTGACTTATTAAACACATGAAAAATTTCAAAATTTAAGTTTGGCTTAGAATCATTTACATGTTAAAAATAAGAGATTTAATAGAAAAGTGTTTTTCTCCCAAAGTTTTAATTCATAGTGAAAGAAAGAAAGAAATAGATGGTAAAAGTTTACCACTTGAAATGTTATTGTGGATTTTTAATAGCAAGAATGTGTATGGATATTCTATCCATGATTATATTGATTTCAAGTTTTAGATTCAGTGCCCACAAAATCAAATTTAAGTATCTAGTTCTTATAATCTAATGGTGAAAGCTGGAATTCCCTCTATTTTTTTTAAGTCTCAGAAAAAAATATTAACTTCCTCTTGTCCTGTCGCATTTTCTAATAAAGTAAAAATAAGCGAATTATTACTAGACCTAATCGGCTTGAACAGTCAATGTAAACTTCTTGACAGCACCACCAGGTTCCTTGCATTGTGCCTTACATGAAGTGTTTTCTTTCTTTCTTTTTTTTTTTTTTTAATATTTCTATTGGAGTATAATTGCTTTACAACGTTGTGTTAGTTTCTACTGCGTAACAAAGTGAATCAGCTGTAAGAATACATATATCCCCATATCCCCTCTCTCTTGCATTGCCCTCCCACTCTCCCTATCCCACCCATCTAGGTGGTCACAAAGCACCAAGCTGATCTCCCTGTGCTATGTGGCTGCTTCCCACTAGTTATCTATTTTACATTTGGTAGTGTATATATGTCAATGCTACTCTCTCACTTCATCCCAGCTTTCCCTTCCCCGCCCCCCGTGTCCTCAAGTCCATTCTCTACGTCTGCGTCTTTATTCCTGCCCTGCCAATAGGTTCATCAGTACCATTCTTTTAGATTCCATATATGTGCGTTAGCATACAGTATTTGTTTTTCTCTTTCTGACTTACTTCACTCTGTATGACAGACTCTAGGTCCATCCACCTCATTACAAATAACTCAATTTTGTTCCTTTCTATGGCTGAGTAATATTCCATTGTATATATGTGCCCCATCTTCTTTATCCATTCATCTGTCGATGGAATGGACATTTAGGTTGCTTCCCTGTCCTGGCTATTGGAAATAGTGCTGCAATGAACATTGGGGTACATGTATCTTTTTGAATTACGGTTTTCTCAAGGGTATATGCCCAGTAGTGGGATTGCTGGGTCATATGGTAGTTCTAGTTTTAGTTTTTAAGGAACCTCCATACTGTTCTCCATAGTGGCTATATCAATTTACATTCTCACCAACAGTGCAGGAAGGTTCCCTTTTCTCCACACCCTCTCCAGCATTTATTGTTTGTAGATTTTTTGATGATGGCCATTCTGACCCGTGTGAGGTGACACCTCATTGTGGTTTTGATTTGCATTTCTCTAATGATTAGTGATGTTGAGCATCTTTTCATGTGTTTGTTGGCAATCTGTATGTCTTCTTTGGAGAAATGTCTATTTAGGTCTTCCGCCCACTTTTGGATTGGGTTGTTTGCTATACACATGAAATTAATGGATGGAGGGATAATGGGTTGATGAATGCAAATAAGTTGTACAAAAGGAAAATATTCTATCATTATTATTACAATAAAGATGGCGATAATGATGATGATGAGGAGGAGGAGGACCACTCTGTATCCCTATAGATCACAAAAGAAGTACTCTAATTTAGTTGAATAAAATATACTTTTTTTCTCCGTATCAGCTAACCTCAGATAGATCTCATGATTCCAAGGAGGGGGGCAAAATTGTATTTGTTGGATTAAATATCAAAAGTCATGCCCAGAATTTACAGGAGAAAGATAGATTATACTTTTTAGTAGTAATTTTCTCCTTGTCTTGTAAGTAGTATTTAAACATATGGCAGTTCTATTTCTCTCCCTCTTACTGTCTCATTCTCTAGTATCTGAGGTTGATATAATAATGCAACTCAGGACTTTAACTAAGTTAACATTGTACAAAACAGGGATTTGTTGAGAAGAGATGAATCAGTGGGAGATGGTAATAAAAACAGCCCCAAACCATTGAATTCAGAGGCCAAGAGTTCTTATTCAAATTGGACTATCTACAAAATACATATTAAAAAAACACCGTATTTACTTCCTAGAGGTAGGCAGCTCAAAAGACTTAAAGAGCAAGCAAAGATGAGTAGTGCTGACCATGATATTTCCGTGAGTAGGAGACCAGAGTAATTTACCACTCTTAACAACAGGGCTGTCTGGGTTACAGTTTGGGGGCATCATATCCTATTATATTACACTATCAAAATTGCAGGAATGGCAGATGCTATGTCATTACCTTTTAGACAGACAAGCTACTAAATTATTTGTATGGGGAAGATGAGCCATTTACTTATCTTCCTGATATGGGCAGAAGGTAGGTGGGGACTGTCTGGGAGACAGACAGTGGTGGGGACCCCTCTGTCTGGGTTTCAAAATTGCCACTCTTTGAGATGTTCTATCTGACTGATACACTGATAGTAACAAACATATCAGCAATCTGAAATGTTTCCAATATGATAAATCGTTAGAGGTGGCATTGCTTCTTGACTTTAAATGAACAAGTAAAGAGCATGCAAAACTCCATTCAAATGAACACTTTTTGTGATCAATAAGAATGTTAAGTATAAAATAAGAGGAGAACTTTTTTAATGAGTCTCAAGTATTTAGATCTATAAGGCTCATTAGAGGTAGTATAGAATAATCCTTTTTATCCCCTCAGGTGAAGATACTAAATCTACAGATGTGGAACCTGCACAAGATCATGCAGTTCATTAATAACTGAGACGGAGTAGAATTCACCCTTCCTATCTGTTGGAAAGGATGTACGTGTGAACCCTGGTGGGGAGGACAGAAAGAACTATACGACGTTGGACAAACTAGAAACAAGTGAAATTTGAGTTTCTTATTAGTATCTGAGCCTAAAACATTATCTGGACTCCCAGGCATCAGATAATTTATAAGGTTTCTGGGTTTTCCCTACATTCACTTGGCTGCAAATTCAAATGATATAATTTCTTCATGGCAGTTAAATTTCTATCTTTGTATATTCTTTTTTAGTTCTGGTTAAAATCTGGAAGTGTATATCTGCAAAAAAATGAAAGGTCAACAAAAAACATGGTATCCAAAATCCTTTCCTACTTGGAACAATCATTTATTTGAGGCTGGGAGGACTCTAGGGATGTACTTCATGAACCAGTAGAGGCCACAAATACCAATGCTGAATAAATTAACATACAGAGAGATGTGTGCAAACATCCCACTCTTTCTCTACCTTGGAAATCACATTATAGATATAGGTTAAAGCTTACAATATAAAGTAGAGCCTGGAATCAGTAAGTGGCATTGAAAAGTTATTAGCTTTAAATTCTTGGAGCCATGGCTCTCTTTCAGGAGGAATGATATCCACATCATCATGAATCCTTTTTTGGCTCTTTCCTTCTTGATCAAGCCTCACTGAACCCCCTCTATTATTCTGCTCACAGACATTGGCTTCCTGCCTTTCTTGTTTATTATCGATATTTAAATCAAATAATTCCACTTTAACTTCCCATTTCTTTGCACCTTCTTCTCATTCTTTGATTAGGAGTTAGGTAGAAAATGCTTACTATTGCAAGAGAGAGGGAAAATGGGAAATTCAGAAAGCACTCATATTCTTCTCCAAAGGCCTACCTCCTCCTGTTCTTCCACTCTGCAACCCCATGATAAAAAGCAAAAACTAAAATAAATGTTTGGTCATCTTTTGACAGACATTAGGTGGAAAAAAAATGAGGAGAGAAACAGGGAGATTGCAAGTAAAGATTAGCTACTAGAGGAGTAGAATATACAAGTGTAAAGAAGAGAAAGAGAAAGGCTAGAAAGAGGTAAATAAAAGGGGGGGAGCAAAGTTAGGAGAAATCATGAAAGTAAAGGATATAAAGAAAGAAAAAGACAAGTGATGGCTCTTTTTAGTAATTCTTAAGCCACCTGTTTTTGATTCTCAAAGCATCTGCTGTGAGAATATGAAGACAATTTAACTTTCTGCCTTCACTAATTGAATTTTTTATATTTAAATTTCAAGTTCTTCAAGAAGACTGATTCAAAAAATAGCCAAGCATATCTGTCAGTGAAGGGAACACACAGTACATTCCCATCAGTTCGTCATCCATTCATGTATCCCTCTCTCTATTCATTTTCCATCTACTTGTCTATACCAGTGTATTATTTATGTATGTGTCTTTCTAACCATGCATCCATCAAACACCTACGTGAAGTAGATACAGAGGTGAGGCTATTTTGAACAAAGCAGAAATAGCTTTGCTATTAGACTCAGAAATGTGAAGGTAATTAAAATTGAAGTCAAATTCAAAAGACCTTAGTCAATAGCAACTGATGACCCTTAGTTGAGTCTCAACACTGATTATTGTAAATCTTAAATAATATTGATTCACAATGGTAGCAAGCCTTTGAATAACCCCTATGCCACTTAGTTTTGTTTAGTTTTGCTTTTGTTTGTTTCCAGTAAAGAGAAATCAAGTTATATTCCCTATCTTCAGGCTTTTGCAACAAATATTTATGTTATGAAGAAGGTGTAAGTATAGCCTGAGGACTTGCACAAAAGCAAATGGTAATGTATGGAGGCAAGCCTGGGCTTGTTCCATCTTAGGATATTGTTGTTTATTGTTCATGTATCACTCTTCATGACTGTGGTGCATAATTTGCATGCCTGATTTGCCCTGTCATGTAAAATGATGAATTTGCATGCTAGGATCTGTAAATTGAACATGACAGGAGCAATTCAGAGGCCAGTGCCTACTTAAGCCCAGTTTCCCAGGTGGCCACAGAAGGTATTTGTTCTTAACTCCAGGTCCAACTATCATTCAGCAGGGGGACCCATTCTAGTGACATTATGCCAAGCATAAGCTTCTAGGAACATAATTAGACTCTGAATAAGTTTTATTATATTTATATAGTATTAAAATATACTATTACATGAACCATGGTGGATAAGAAGTTAACATCAGAACCTGATGTGAATTTATTGGGGAATAGCCATTGAGGTAACCATCACATAAACTTCTTGTCATAGTATTTCTTATAAACTAATTAAGGACAAAACATGGACTCTTTAAGAAATATGGAAGAAATCTTAAAAGAGAAACACCAAATACTATTAATGTTTTCCTTCTTGACATAGATCTGTGCCATTTAAATTTTATATAATGAGTATATATTGTTTATAACTGGAATTGTGATTTCTATAAAAAGTTACAACAGAAAGTAGTAAAAGTTAGTGTAAATAAGTAAATGGATGGATAAGACCATGTGTTTGTTCTGCAAGTGCGGAAAAAAATGTCTGTTTCTTCCTTAGGAGAAATTCACTAAACAAGAGAATTTATTTGAAATGGGCAAATCTATAGTGTGTAACTTCAGAAAATGAAATCTGAATGAGGAATGATATTTAGCATCCTTCCATATTGGGCATTTTATATTGATATGAAGCAGTGGGTGTTAAATTGAGTTTTCCTGCCTAGAAATTTAATCACACCTGGATGACTGGTATAAACTTTATATTTATGTTCAACACATTGAGAAACATCCAGTCCTGACTACAGGCACAGTAAAAATAGGCATATAATCCTGTAGCCACCATGCGTGATAGATAGTATTTCCTACATTTTATTAGCTCAGAGAGGTTAGAAAGATTGCACAACATCTCACAGCTAGTTAAGTAGCTAAGTCTGTCTGACTCCAAAGTCAATGCTCTATCAAACCAGAAACATAATAACTGCAAAAAAGCATCACAACTGGCAGCATGAAAATGAGTTAGCTTACTGATACTCAGATACACAACTATGAAAGCACAAATCCTTCTTTGTTTTAGTTGTAAATAGAGTCTTTGTCACAGAAAACTCCTCATTAAGTATGTGGTCCAGTGCCTACCCAGACAGACTATAGTCAGGAGACATATGTTCTATTCCCAGGACTGCTGCTGAGTCATTATGCAGAAATGGAAAACGCATTTTTGCCCTTCTTTTACACCAGTTTCCCCTTCTGTACACCAGAGATCATAGTTGCCTCCTAGTTCCCTTGGAGGACTTTTGGGAGCTCTAATAAGTCATCACAACTAAAGCCCTCCAAGTTTCTTAGATGAGAGATACTTTTAAGTACAAAGGTTTAGGTTATCAATGACATTGTTATGAGACACAGTAAATGGTTAACCACCAGATGTTTGTTTAGCATTTTCCCACTTGACTCCTCAAGCACAATGTAAGACAGGTGTGGACAACACATAATTTTTCAGGCCAAATATGGTGCAAAGGCACCTTACAGTGACCTTGGTCATGTACCTCTTTACTAACGAGGAACATTTCAGGGAGATGAAACATCTCTTTATGTAGTCCTTTTTTTTTTTTTTTGATTAGTGCTAGGAAGTTGCTTTGCATGATGGGGTCTGTAGTTTTCACTCATCCTACTTCCCTTTTAAAGATGAAAGGTAGGGGCTTCCCTGGTGGCGCAGTGGTTGAGAGTCTGCCTGCCAATGCAGGGGACACGGGTTCGAGCCCTGGTCTGGGAGGATCCCACATGCCGCGGAGCGGCTGGGCCCGTGAGCCACAACTACTGAGCCTGCGCGTCTGGAGCCTGTGCTCCGCAGCAAGAGAGGCCGCGACAGTGAGAGGCCCGCGCATCGCGATGAAGAGTGGCCCCCACTTGCCGCAACCGGAGGAAGCCCTCGCACAGAAACGAAGACCCAACACAGCCAAGAAATAAATAAATAAATAAATAATAATTAAAGATGAAAGGTAAAGTCACCTGCTCCAATTATACATATGGGAAACTGTCCTGTAACATGGAGCAGTAAAGGTAACAGGTGAAATCAACTCCCTCCATTCTATCCTTTAGAAATAGCACTAATTAAGGCTGGAAGGGTGAGCAATAAATCCATTGTTATGCTGATACCATTGGCTAGCTCTGAGGCACTTTTCCTGCCATCATTTAATTACTACATATTAATATATAAATACAGGGAGACAACCAAAGATGAGGTAGGTAGAGAAGGAGCTGTGCTTATTTAGTTAATTATTAATTACTAGGAATTTTCAACAGTGGGACATTAACCACTTGCCCTTTTAAATGGTAATAAATAGCAGATATACGTCTAATTAAGGAGCTGTAAATGCTCTGGAGGAGCTGAATGGAAGAAGACAGACACTTATTTACAAACTTACTGAATAAAAAAGAGAATTATTGTTGCGTTTAAAGCCAGCTCTCACATAGTATCTGCTCAGATTCCTAACTCTCTCTGCCTGCTCTGCCAGGACATTTCTCACTGAGGCTGGTGCTAAGATAAAGAGGACTCAGGGATTCTTCAAACGGTACCTTTCAAGAACAATCTCTTAGTGAACCTCACTTTCCAATCCTTCCTAAGTTTTCATTAGTAGGATATAATTTTCATCACATTAAGACTATTTCTTCTGCATCTGTTGCTAAATCTCTATATAGCACCGAAATCATAACTCTAAGTAATAGGATTCTTAGCACTCCTCATAGACTGTTGTACGGAATAGCAAGGACAGATTTTTTATTAGACCCTTGATTGTTAGCCCCCATCAATGGAGGTTTAGTTCAATACTGAAGTGCCCAGGGGAGATCATAAAAGGGAGTTTCACACAAAGACTTCCAGTGTCATGTTAGTCCATGGACTCTGGCAAAGCTGAAGGGCACTGCAAAGCAGAAGGATTAGTGTTAGAGGAAACTCTTTGAACCTTCCTCCATCACCTGCTGGAACTCACCTCTAAAAGTAACGGCTGGTTTGTAAAATTGTTGTAGGACTACCGAATTAGTCAGTTTTTCTGATCTTGGCACAAATTTCCTTTGCTTTCTTCTATTTCTAGCTTTTGTTTTGAAACATCCTCCCTAAATGCTTTTATACCAAACATTTTCATAGCAAAATTCAGGTCACAGCAAAATGACATGTGATCAGACAAGTGCACAATGGGGGCCATTTGGTCCATCCAGGGAATTCTGAACCAACTCCCTAGCCACATCAGCTCTCCTCTCTTCATGCCCCACTCCCCAAGCTTGGTAATCCTGCTAGAAGAGATGGGTTTTTCTCAAGCCTTCCTTTCTCTGGTCTAACTTGTATTTCCAAAGCATGAGCAGCAAATGCTATATAATGACTTTCTCAATTTATCACAGGGCCTTCCTTCATGCAGTGATCCCCCTTTCCCTATAGCAGCCGTATCCCTTCAGGCCATAGGTGGCTGTCTGTAAGGTTATACTACTGAGACTCTTGTTACCACTAATCTGCTCCCCTAGAGCTATCCCTGCGGATGGACACAGCTAGAAGTCCTAATTGTTCATATGTGATTATACCACCCAACAGACAGAATGGAGATGAAAACATGAAATGAACAGGGAGGCAAGGTGATGATAGATTATATTAAGTTTAAAAGATCCACTCTCTAGGAAAAGTCACAGAGGATTTTCTTGGCTCTGCCTGCCTGGAACTCCCTTAGGACATACAGTACTAATATTGCAGGCACCCACACCAAGAGCATTGCAAATACTTGCTTTACTGATGACTGTTTCTACATCTCTGGCAACTTACTTGAACTCTCTTCCTCATTTATAGGAAATGTTTAGAGAAACCAAGGACCTGTCTCAAATGGGTTTTTAATGTGAACATAACCTACTACCAAGCAAGAAATAAACAAGCACTGACAGCAAGTTCCTAGTTTAGTAGCATCTTTAGAAATCACTAATTATGTTACAATTTGGCTTGGATCAAAAGAAGCAGTCACACCATTAAGAACCTAAGGGGTGGGCTCTGGGAGCGCTCACATCAAGGAGTACTTCCCAGAACTTCTGCTGCCAGTGTCCTTGTCCCTGCAGTGAGCCACAGCCGCCCCCTACCTCTGCAAGAGATCATCCAACACTAGCAGCCATGTGGCTGACAGGGTATTGGTGCTCTGGCCGGGTGTCAGGTCTGAGCCTCTGAGGTGGCAGAGTCAAGTTCAGGACATTGGACCACCAGAGATCTCCTGGCCCCACGTAATATCAATCGGCGAGAGCTCTCCCAGAAATCTCAATCTCAACACTAAGACCCAGGTCAACTCAACGACCAGCAAGCTCCAGTGTTAGACACCTGGTGCTCAACAACTAGCAAGACAGGAACACAACCCCACCCATTAGCAGAGAGGCTGCCTAAAATCATAAGAAGTTCACAGACACCCCAAAACACACCACCGGATACAACCCTGCCCACCAGAAAGACAAGATCCAGCCTCATCCACCAGAACAGGCACCAGTCCCCTCTACCAGGAAGCCTACACAACCCACTGAACCAACCTTACCCACTGGGGGCAGACACAAAAAACAACAGGAACTACAAACCTGCAGCCTGCAAAAAGGAGACCCCAAACACAGTAAGTTAAGCAAAATGAGAAGACAGAGAAATATGCAGCAGATGAAGGAACAAGGTTAAAAATCCACCAGACCAAACAAATGAAGAGGAAATAGGCAGTCTACCTGAAAAAGAATTCAGAGTAATGATAGTACAGATGATCCAAAATCTTGGAAATAGAATGGAGAAAATACAAGAAACGTTTAACGAGGACCTAAAAGAACTAAAGAGCAAACAAACAATGATGAACAACACAATAAATGAAATTAAAAATTCTCTAGAAGGAATCAACAGCAGAATAACTGAGGCTGAAGAATGGATAAGTGACCTGGAAGATAAAATAGTGGAAATAACCACTGCAGAGCAGCATAAAGAAAAAAGAATGAAAAGAATTGATGACAGTCTAAGAGACCTCTGGGACAACATTGAACACACCAACATTAGAATTATAGGGGTCCCAGAAGAAAAAGAGAAAAAGAATGGGATTGAGAAAATATTCAAAGAGATTATAGTTGAAAACTTCCCTAATATGGGGAATAAAATAATCAAGTCCAGGACGTGCAGAGAGTCCCATACAGGATAAATCCAAGGAGAAACACTCCAAGATACATATTAAACAAACTATCAAAAATTAAATACAAGGAAAAAATATTAAAAGCAGCAAGGGAAAAGCAACAAATAACATACAAGGGAATCCCCATAACGTCAACAGCTGATCGTTCAGCAGAAACTATGCAAGCCAGAAGGGAGTGGCAAGACATGTTTAAAGTGATGAAAGGGAAAAACCTACAACCAAGATTACTCTACCCAGCAGGATCTCATTCAGATTTGACAAAGAAATTAAAACCTTTACAGACAAGCAAAAGTTACCCACCTAAATGTCCATCGACAGATGAATGGATAAAGAAGATGTGGCACATATATACAATGCAATAATATTCAGCCATAAAAATAAATGAAATTGAATTATTTATAGCGATGTGGATGGACCAAGAGTCTGTCATACAGTGAAGTAAGTCAGAAAGAGAAAAACAAATACTGTATGCTAACACATATATATTGGATCTAAAAAAAAAAAAAAAAAATGATTCTGAAGATCTGAGTGCCAGGACAGGAATAAAGACTCAGATGTAGAGAATGGACTTAAGGACACGGGGAGGGAGAAGGGTAAGCTGGGACGAAGTGAGATAGTGGCATTGACCTATATACACTGCCAGATGTAAAATAGATAGCTAGTAAGAAGCAGCTGCATAGTACAGGGAGATCAGCTCGGTGCTCTGTGACCACCTAGCGGGGTGGGATAGGGAGGGTGGGAGGGAGACAAAAGAGGGAGGGGATATGGGGATATATGTATACGTATAGCTGATTCACTTTGTTATAAAGCAGCAACTAACACAACAATGTAAAGCAATTATATGCCAATAAAGATGTTAAAAAAAAAAAAAAAGATCCTAAGGGGTAACAAATCCCCAAATGTAAAAAAAAAAAAAAAAACACAGGGAATTTTATTGCTTAACATTATTACTTTTTGCCCAGTTGTATTGAGATATAATTGACATATAACTATCTTCATTATTTAACATAGTTTTGAGTTGGTAACTTTCTAAATATTACAGAAAATGAGATAAACCTAAATATCAGGGGAAAATGAGAGTCTTTTTTTATTTCTAACATGAAGGGACAAACCTGGATATAAATTTGAAGTGTAGACACTTAATAAAGTGTTGGTGAGGAAGTAGAAATTCACTCTTTGAAGTTAATACTAAAATCTTTTCCATGTACCAGGTAGGAAAATTTAAAGTAGCTGAATATCAGGGAGTGTGTGCCATCAGCGTTGACTAGAGTTGATTCTCGAAATGTGGTTCCCTGGACAGCCCTTCAGCTTCACCTGGGAACTTGTTACAAAGGCAAATTATTGGGCTCCACCCAGAGTTACTTAATCAGAAACGCTGGTGGTGTGGCCCAGCAATTTGTGGTTGAATACATCCTCCAGGTGATTCTGATGCAAGCTAAAGTTTGAAAATCACTATAGTGGTTTCAGTGACCTCAGGACTATCCCATTATAACTCTTAATTATTAATAAAACTACCAGTGACCTCAAATTCATAAGGCTTTGGGGAGGAAAAAAGTATAATTTTGATGTGTGTGTGTATATATATATATATAATAACATGTATTATAAAATATATAGAGATACATAAAATCACATTTCTATATTTCACTTACAATAAGTTAGGTTCTTCCAAAGAATAAACAATTTACTTGGAAAATCTGAAAACTATTTTAATGCTTAATAAAATTTCATTAAAACACAAATACTTTCTCATTTATTAAGCACCTACTTTATACTAGGCACTGTCCTAGTCTTTACAGGTATTCTATATAATCCTTAAAATATTTATACAAGATATTCAAGTGCTCTCCCCATGTGTTTATGTGCCCTCTTACTTGCTTGTCATGAAGGATGTAGAAGTTAATCTGATTGTTCATAGATTAGACATTCACTGAACCAAATAATTCTGTGACCACGAGCAAGGTCACTATACTTTAAATTGGATCAGCACCGACATCCTGCACTTTCTCCTCTCCTGCTTCCTGTTTCCACGTTGCAAGCAGGAAGAGACTACTCTGCACCAAAGAGTGTTGGGACACATATCTACAGAAAAAGTCTCAGACATCAATTGTGGTTCTGGATATCCTAGGTAAATAAACAGAGAAAAATTCAAGAGAAAAAATGTCCAGTGAAAGAGGCAAAGGCCTCCCTAGCAAACCGGAGGCACTGGTCAGGCTCTGGAAAGGACAGAAAAGCTTTTTGGAAACAGTCACTTACTAATCTCACAGAAAAGAAAAAAAAAAACATATATGAAACTGGTTTTGAAATTAGTCGTTTTAAGCTCTTTATATTGCATTCATATCTCTAATATTTAATCGATTCTAAGGAGGTGAAAAAGGAAGGAGGTAGGGAAGGGGACTGGGGTAAAAAATGTCCAATAAAAGGAATATACACTGTTCTTTTTAAAGAGAACTTTATTTTAAACTGACTGTTGTACATTGTCAGATCATCATACCAATTTTCATTTTGGGGAATTTATATTTTTGGAGGCTGAACTTTATGGCTCATCTGGAGACCGTTATTACTGTTTGATATGACGCAGTGAAAGCAGAAGTATTCACTACAGAAAAAATGTCAGTGGAATCTTTATCTTTCCCTAAAATATCTCCCACTCCCTTAGTAGCAGGTTTCTCAGAATGTTCTACCCAGCAGTACAGTGGATTTCAATAATGCATCCATCCTCTGTGGTTTACTACACAATTCCTTCAGCATTTCATAATGCTGCCTGGCCTGTGCCTTCCAAGTTAGTTGATTTATTCATTCATTCATTCATTCACTCATTCATCAGACACATATTAAAAATATAGGCCTGACCTCAAAGACCTTACATCTCAACTCTTTAGAACAAACAGAGCAATCATCCAACCCTGGGTCCTTCTCATCTCAGCGGGAACTATACGTCAGCTAAAACTCACCTGGTTCACACAAGAAAGCCTGACTAGACTCTTTAGTGTGCCTTGAGGTGCTAGAAGGAATCAGAGTCTGGGAGGAATCAGACTAGAATTGTTGGGTCCTACTTCTACTGACTTGTGGAACTGTGAGGTCTGTGAGTTCTACTCTGTGTTGGCTGCAATCACCCTGCTCGACTACTTGCACATGCAGTGCCATTTAATGACCCCAATGGCCCTCAGCAATAGTGAGCAAGTGTTCACAACTGCCCATTTCTTGCCCTTTGCTTTGTCTTTTCCTGACCCATCTTTACTCAAGCTTCTCTCCTTCCCACAGGCCCCTGTGCTCTGCTTACCTCCAAGCCTGAGCAGCATTAAAAAAGCAGGCCTTGCTCACCCCCTCATCAGTTTTTCCTGGGAATTGGCTGACCACAGAGGGATACTTTCTTGCCAGACCTCAGTGGTCATTTCCCCTTGCTTGTTCAGCTTCCCCTCAAAGATTCTGCTTATCTCTGTTTGCCCCACCTTTACCCTATAAAAGGAAACCTTCTTCTGTTTGATTTTGAGACACCTGCAGATTTCTGAGATGAGAGTGTTCTCCCTATTGTGACAGTCTTGCTTTTTAACTAGTCTCTCCCTACCTAAGTCCAGATTGACTTTTATTTGGCAGTAGTTATTATTATGACCATTTTACAGATGAAGAAAGTGAAGCTCTCAGAGGTGGCTGAGGTCATATAATGGTCGAGGTCATAAATAATAGAGTAAGGAATTATAGAGAGATGTGTCCAAAAAATGGTTGTTGGATAAGGTAATGACAAACATTTCCTGCTTCACAATATTGTTGAGGGAGGGCTATAGATATATTGGCCCAATCTGACAAAGGTCAGAGGACAAAGTTAAATTTGCTACAACATATATAGGTAGGTGAATGGGCTTGGGACGAAGAAATAGGTTCCTTGGTGCTTTTCCATATGTATAACAAAATGATCGGGTAGGGGGTTGTTCTCTTTGGAATGCTGGCAGGAAGAGTTACCCAGATTGTCTTAGTTTGCTTCTTCTGTCTTGGAGAAAGAGCTGACGTGCCCTCAAATTATGTGTATAGATGATTACTGCAGACTGGCATGATGCAGGCATTTGAAACTTCCCACAGATAAAGTGTAAACTCAAAGCATCATAATAAATAATAATAGTGCTTTACCCTTCAAGCTGCATTGTAATGCTGCTGATGTCAAATTAACATAGGCCCTTGCAGAGAATACAAATGAAAGACTCTGAAATATGTCAACAGGGCTTTGGGCAAAGGATGATGTGAAAAGCAGCCAGAGAAGGAAGACAGGTGGTCTAGTGGGGGATGTGGGTGAAATGAGCAGGGCTGGGGCCAATGTATCCTGTATATTTTGTAAATTTTAAAATAAGGTGTTTATTCCAATTCAAACACTTTCCTTAAAGCGATGACATTCACAAAGGCTGCACTGTATATTCTTGCAATTCTAAGCATAGAAATCATACATAAATTCAAAGAAGCAGAGTTATAATTCACATGGGCTTTATTTCCATAGATTATAACTATACTTTATTCTGTAAAACCAGAGTAGTGTGGGAAATGGTTCTCAGCCATTTGCCTTCAGTCAGCATTATTGAAATAAATGATTCGACAAGCACTCATTGAGCACTTCGACAGGCCAGAAACTGTGCAGAGGCTGGGGCCACTAAGCTGGGCAGGACAAGGTCTCAAGGAGCTCACATTTTTGGTTAGTCTATTTGTCTACCCTACACCTAGAACTCTCTACAAGCCTCAGTATATTTCTGAGCTCATCTCCTTCTCAAGATCCATCCTGAACCAGCCTTCTCTACTTTTCCAGACTCACGTCCCTCTACTCTTCCAGGACTCAACCCACCTAACTGCTTGCTCTCCACACTGTGCACAGCCCCTCCCTGGTGGGTGCCTATACGTGTTTTGTCCCAGGAATGGAAAAAGAGTGAGGCATTTTTACTTACAGTTGTGGTGACCTGTAACTGCTAAATAGAGGGTTTTAAGGGAACACCAGGATTAGAGCTAGAGGAAACAAAACACTAGATCACTAGCTTGAGATACTACATTTGGAAAGAGTTATAGAAGCAAAATGGCAGTAAGAAGACAGTGGAGTTAAGTGATTAAATGTAGCAAGGCAGGTGGTGGTGACTCTGCAGCAGTTTTCAAGGTGGAGTACATGCTGACTTTGACCTGGCTATTTAATGGGGCGGGAATTTAGCTGACATACTACCTCAAATACACCATGCTCCTTCTTCACATGCTAACTTCTCTTTGGAATGCTCCTTTCCTTGCCCTTAAGGTGAACACCTAGCCATCCTTCAAGGTCCCGGACAAACCTGCTCTCTTACATGAAGCTCCCCCAGTTTCCTCTTGTTCTCATGGCACACAGTACTTTGTTTTGTACTTCTCACACTGCTGTTCTGTGATTTACCTACTTCCTGGGTCCCCTGTTAAGTTGAAGCCATGTGCATGATGAGGACCCTTCTTGGTCTCCTCGGCATTTAGAGAGTATCTTAATAATAAAGGATACATTTTGTTAAACATCAAAGAAGGAGATTAGAAGGAATGAAGAAGAAGCAGGCAGGTAGGAAATAGGGAGTAGAGAAGGAAAAGGTAAAGGAAGGAAGGGAGAGAAGGCAAGAAGAAAAGGGAAAGAATGAAGGAATCTCTTTTTCCCTCCCTCACTTACATTTGGGAGCAGTCTTGTAATTATATGCTTTTCTATTTTCCCTTTTTTAAATCCTATTTGTTCTATCTCCCATATTTCTTTCTAACGTAAAAATGTGCACCCTCAATTCTTGACATTCAAGAGGGAAAGGTCCCCCTCTTTTTTTCTTTTTTCGCTCAACTAAAAACTCAAAACAGAGACATCTTTATTCCTTTATTCTGAGTGCCATAAACTAAGCCCAGAACATGGCCTTCCACTACAGTGGATTTCAAATCAGAGGTAGACAAGCTGGGGTTTAATTTCTTCCTCCTCAGAAGGAAGAGATTCTACTGCGTTTTTAACAGGGTTGTTCCTCTGAGCCAGCTGCAGCCACGTGGAAACCCATTTGGGATGGGGCCAACAGGCTGTGCTGTCCACGCTGGAGGATAGCTACACCAGAGAGCGAGCAGAGATTAATCAATCCAAGACAACATCTGTCAGGATATTGAGTCTGGCTCTTGTTATCAGCTGCCTGCACTTCAGGGCCTGTGTAATATTCAATTTGATTATCTCTCACCTGCAAAGAGTAGGCTTCTCTCTTTGCTTAAAAATCACTGGGACTAGCTGAAGAGGAATCGATCCGTTGGAGAAAATGCTGACTAGAAAACCAAATCAGAAATAGGACAAGGGGATGAGAAAAGAAGGGAAAGAGAGTTTGGCTTACCTCCTGGCCTTTTTTTTAATATCAACTGGCTTGGTTTTCCTGTTGCTTTAAGGGAATGAGTCTCTTTGTTTCATTTGTCAGTCCTGATTATGATAAATAAATGATGACAAGAGGGTAACATGACTCTTTTGTATTTCTTTCAGGTTCCATTAGTAAAATAGCTTTGCCCTTTGTCTCTGAGTACCAGGACCCTATAGGTCTTGTGGATTTCCTGCTGGAGGGATCATAGCAAGGACCCATGTCACTTCTGTACATTGGAGAAAAAAATATGACATCCTACAGAGACAGGAGTGACAAATTTGAGACTAATCACAGTGGTTCTAGTAACCTAAACTCCCTTGAGATATCACTGATGCAATCTTGAAAAGCTGTACCATCTCTAGAGCATTTGTTTCATAAATATGTGTTTATTCTATCTCTCTCCCTCTCACTGGTACCTGGATTTTCACTTGGTCATTTTCCTGTACTACCACAGTGAAGTCAATGCATTTTTATGCCATTTATGTTTATTTTAAAGTACTATTCTTTCTTACACTGCACTGTAAAACTTCCCAATCCAACCTTCACCACTGATCTCACTCATAAGAGTTAGTCATTTATCTCAGTCTGCTAGCAGAAAAGCTCCATAGATATTTTAATGTCATCTCAAACTCAGCAGGTCTGAAAACCTAATTTATCATCTTTTCCTCACCAAAAATGCTCCCTTTTCTTAATTTCCTATTATTTGCAAGCTTGAAATTTCAATATCTTTTACTCCTCATTAATCTTTACCATGTGAAGTCACCCAGCCACAAATGCTTTTAATCATTTCTTCAAGATACTTCTCATGTCTTATTATTTACTTTGGTACCACACTCACTACTCTAGTTTATCCCTTTATCATCAAACACGTACTACTACAATACACTTCTAGATGATACCCCTGTTGCCAGCCTTTCCCCACCTTCAAACTATCCCACAAGCCACAACTATGATAGTTAGTTATCAAATCACTTCCCCTTGCCTGAAAAAATTAAATTCAGAATCCTAAGCCTAGTACTCATGGTGACTCACAACTGATACATTCTACATTTCCAGATATATCTACCTTGCTTCTCTTTGCAATCTTCCTACTTGCCCAACAAGATTCACCATTTCCTAAAATCACCTTGTACCCCATTGCTCATGCTCACACTCATACTATGCTTCATCCATACCAATCCACTTTCAATTCCCTGAATTCTCCACACATCTTTAAGTGTCTCTGCCTTTGCACATGCTATTTCCTCCTCCTGAAACATCTGTCCTTAGTCTTTCTAACCATTATAGGCTAACTTTTACTTGAATATTAAATATTCTATATTGATGTCATCTTTCCAGCAGTGTTTCTCCTTTTCTCCCATTCTGTGTAGATGACTCAAGGACTCTCCAAAAGTACTCTATGTTTTCTTTCTCTCTAGTATTTTACCTGGTGATGAATGAATGGATAAATGAATAAATAAATGAAAGTATACTGTCTGGAATTGCCTACTTTCTTATTCTTCCCACATCTGTACAAAGTTAATCTTACTATCCTTGGAGGATCTTTATATGCCACATATCTTTGAAGACTTTCTTGACCATGCCAGATACAAGTGATCCCTCCCTTTTTAAATCCCCTAACTACTTATTCAATAAATCATTTACTGCTTTTATTTGGAAGTTATAGTAATTAGATTATTTCCTGTATTTCTGGAAGGTTTAGTGAATAGATTAATGAGGTTTTAAGTTAAATTAGTTTTATAATTACTTAAATTTCTTTGCTAGAAAATCACACTGCTGGTGAGAATGTAGAAGAGTATAGTATAGCTACATTAAAAAACAGTGGGATAATTTCTTAAAAGTTAAGTATACATTTTCCATACAATCCAGGAATTCCAATCCTAGGTATCTAAGGAAGACAAATGAAAATATATGCTAGCACACAGAATGGTTCATAAATGTGCATAGAAACATTGTTCATAATAGCCACAAGGGGTCCATCAGCTGGTGAATGATTAATTATAATATGGTATGTCCATATAATGGAACACCATTCTGTCATAAAAAAGAGCAAACTACTGAAGCATGCTACAATGTGAATGATCCTCAAAAACATTATGCTAAATGAAAGAAGGCAGATGTAAAAGACCACATATTGTATATTTCCATTTATATGAAATGTACAGGATAGTACGTAGATACAAAAAGTAGATTGGTGATTGTCCAGTGTCCAGAGTGGGAATGGGGATTGACTAAAATGGGAATGAGAGATCATTTGGGGATGATGGAAATGTTCTAAAACTACATTGTGGTGATAGTTGCAAAACTCTGTACATTTACTAATAATCACTAAATTTCATGATATAAGTTATACCTCATTAAAACTGCTAAAAATAAATAAATAGTGCTGATAAGCTTGTACAAGCAGCTTTTATGTCTCAGTTTCAATATTACTCCTTCAGAAGGGCCTTATCTGGAAACACTATCCAAAGTACCCCCTTCATAGTTTCTGTTGTTATATCCTGTTGATTTTCAATTATAGCACTACCACAAACTATAACTCTTATTTATGTACTGGAATATTTGTTTATTGTCTTTTCCTCGATTGAAATGTAAGCCCCATAAGGGCAGGTACTTTATTTCTCTCGTTTACCATTTTATTCTCACAACTTAGGACTGTATCTGGCACAAAGACATGTTTAACAGCCATTTGTCAAATATATGAATAAATAAATGAATGGACAAATAGATAAATGGCTAAGTAAATGGATGACCAACATTTTCTTAGCAAGTTAGTTTTATGTATTTTTAGAAGACACAGAAAATAACCTCCCATTTTCAGAGGGACAAAAAAAAATGCAACACAAGGGAAGTGGTATTTCCTCATGATCAGGAAAGCAGAATCACTTCCCCAGATCTGGCATCTGAGACTTTTATTCCCAAAGAGGACAAGTTGCCAGAACTGAGCACAGCCAACTTCCACCTCTTTTTCTTTAACCATCCCATGAACAAAGTGATTTTCTCTAGAGTCTAGATCCAATTAAGAGCAAGGGCAGCAGAGAGGAGAACACTGAGTGAAGCAATGTTACAGACGTTTATGCACATTCCTCTGGGGGATAGAGGAAGCTTTATTGGCATTCCGCCCCCTCCTTCTCTTTTTCACCCTCTGTCCCCCACCTCTTAAAACTCCTTTGCAGAAGGCATCAGGACAAAGAAGCACCAAGCATTCAGCTCAGGAACAGAAAATAAATACACTGGGAATACTCCATGGTCCCTGGCTGAATACAAAGCAGTGATTCAGCAAAGGAGCTGTAGCCTCAATGAAAACAGAGAGCCTGCACTGAACACAGCACCAGGAACAGAGAGAGAAAGAAGATACTAGCGTTGGGCAGGGGGGAGAGAGAGAACATCTAATGTCTTGACCATCTTTCCTTCCTGTGATGTCTCCCACAATAACAAGTTTAAATGCAATCGTAAGTTAAAGAAAGGGAATAGGAAATGAACTGATAATAATACTGCACAAAGGAATGGAGAATATACTGAGATAAAAAAGCATCAGTTTTCTCTAAAATGTAAAATGAGAATGAACTAGAGTCTAAAACAGGTGGCAGAAATGGATGATTTAAAAAGAGAAAATAGAGAAAAATGAGTAATATCATTTATCGGTTAGATGAGAATGAATCAGGAAGCTGGGTTCCACTCATGTTCTATGGCCACTGACTTCAATTATCTTGCTTAAAGAGTCAGAGCTTTATTTCCAATGTATATGGTGGGGATAATGTGCATGTCCTCTTTTCCTTCTTCACTAGGGTCTGGTGAGTACTAATTAGGGAAAGGATGTGACATGTTTTTAGAACTTTAGAGTGCTAGGTAAACAGAATGCTTTTTTGAAGTGGCTGTAAATTGTTGATGCTGAATAAACATTAAATCACACTCAAGTTTTGAGGCCGATAAAGAGAGAGCAGTTTATAGTTCACTGGGGAAAGATTTTAATTTCATTCCAGCATTTCTAAGCTAATGACAAAACACTACTAATTTTCCACAGCCCTACTTCTCCAAGGGGCAATTATCTGTGGGGGGAAAAAATCAGGCAAAGCTCTTACTCATGAAAGCTGAGTGTTTTATAATCAAGTGAGGGTCATAGGAAGATGCAGAGGACAGCAATGTGTGTGTAAAACGTGAAACTCAGATGAGTACAAGGCAGAAATTATAAGGACTATCTCTAGGTTTTACATAGAGATTCAGTCTTACACAGGACAACAGAGGAGATATTGTGGATTAAATATCGTGTTATTTACCCAATAAAATCTACAGAACCTAGTAAGTCCAATACCTTAATAAGAGGTCTTAGAAAACCAGGCTTTCCATTCTTCTGATTGATGCAGCTCTGTATGCAGCAAATAAGGCTGGGTGCCAGGTTAATACTCTACATATTAAGAAAACTTTGGAGAGTATGCCATTTTATTATAATTTCATTTATCCTGTATGCAGACTTCCATTTTTCTTGCCTTTCAACTAGATTAAATACTGTAAATCACAGCTTTATTGATAGGAAAGCAGGTATTTGCATTACTCTTGAAAATGCCATGCCTAAGAGGCCAACTTCACTAATGAAAAGAAAGAGACTGGAGTTTGCCCAGCTAAACAAATTGCCTACTGTGAGGGGGCTGGGCACTGAGAGCTGGTGTGTCTAAATCAAAAAGCTTTTGCCAGGTCATCAACTCTAGAAATGCAATTATCACCCATAATCATCATGAAAGTAACTTCAAAAGAATTGCTTCCTTTGGAATTTTCATTGGCCCTACAGGTTTCACCAGCTCATAGTTACTTATGACAGGCAAAAATGTCCAACAGATGTCCTATTGTCACTCCATACCTTCGGCCATATAGGATCCATAGAATGGAGCATAGCAACAGACACACTCTCCTCTGTACCTACCATTAAAATTATTATTGAGCACTTTCTACTTGTTCAGCTCTGTTCCAGGCAATATATGGGGCATAGAAAACAAGGCTTTATGGAAATAGCAGTGATCTAAACCGGGATCTATTAATAACTAGTTGTTTGACCATAGGAGAATCATTTATTTTCCCTGGAGTTTTATTTCCTCTTCTTTAAAATGCAGACAATGTGATATATCTGAGTAAGTACATCAATACAAGTATTGATGCAGAGATTACCCAGACCAAGGTATTCATATGGTCTCCAACCTTCCTTGATTCTATGATTTAGGGAGTTTGCATTCTAGTTGAGGATACCAGCTAAAATGCACAAAACCATTAGCAAACGCTTAAGCACGGAACAGTTTGGTACTGCCTAGAAGTTCCAAAATAAATAAACAAACAAACAAGGAAAAACAATAAATTAAGGATGGGATAATTAAGGAAAATAAAACATTAATATAATAAAGAAAATATGGGCATGGGATATCAGGAAACATTCTCAACAAAAAGAGAGGATGAGTATTACAGAGAGATACACTAAGGGCTTTGACGTTGAGGCTGATGGGACACACACTGGAAACTGATCACCGTTTATTGAGAAAAGAAAGGAACTGATAAAAAGCTGTGTTTGTAGAAGAATCCAAACAGTGGTGGAAATCTAGAATGTTAGCCTATAAGCTGTACATTATTTACTGTTCATTGCCAGTACTCAATCCAGAGCCTGGCATAAAGAACTCAATATATGGAAAGACTAAGTCAGTTATGCACTGATAAAGGTGTGGAGTAGAATGACAGCAGTGAGAATAAAAAAGTCCCTTTACTTAGAGACAGCTTATTAAATTTACCAAGTAAAAATAAAAATAAAAGAAATAATAATAATAAAAACTGTAACAGCACTGCAGCCCAATTGGGAGACCAAATCTGAAATGTAAATATATCTTCTGTGACTGCTCTGTGTCTTCTTTCTTCACCCTGAACCCTGGAATTGTCATCACCATATTTCCTAAATTTGAAGCAACATAACAGCTGTCGACATCTATAGTGAGGCTGTATTTCGTAGTAAAGAATGATGAGCCAAAGCAGTCTCCAGTAAGGTGGGCTGTGATTCTAGTTACTAATCTTCCTGGAGGAAAGAAGTGTGCCAACAGTTTGAAAACAAAGATCCCCTGGGGTTTTCCTTCTAGCACACAGCCTGAGATTTGTTTACTCTATTTAGCTTGCCCTCACCTCTTTACTGAAGTGCCTGCCTTTCTGTTTTTTCTCTCTATGCCCATTTAAGTTTCACCACAACCCTTAAGACTCAGCTCTTTCATTAAAAATGTCCACAGTAACACATCAGCCCACACCAATTTTTGAAGAGCCATCTGAGCCACCACCATCAGGAATATATTGCTTTCATTGTTACTTAACTTGTCATATGTACAAGTTCCTTGATGCAGTAAAACAGGACGGATCCAGATTTTTGTGCAGCCTGAAATTTATACAGTATGGAGTCTTTCTTTAAAAACAAAATAACTTAAAAATTAAAGACAAAGCTTTGGAGTAGCTGGCCAGTGCAAGTGAAGAACCCTAAAACTTAAGCTTCACTGTAAATTTACTTCTTCTGGGCATTTATTTAATCCCCACAGAATGTCTAACACAGGGTTATGCATACTAACTACCCATATTACACTCTTTCCCTCAGCAATTTCATCTGTAGTTTAAATTATCCCCTAATAGGAAAACAGTTGATGATCCTCAGTAACTCAGATCTTTTCTGAACACTAGGTTCTCAGATTCACTTGCCAATGGGCAAATGTACCTGAGTACAGTAGACCTATCCTTACCTAGTGTAGAATGGTCTGCAAACTTTCTAAATAAGAGGATCCTTTTATCATCAAACAAATTTTCTTGCCTCTTTGTAATTGAGCAATTGTCCAGTAAAAAAAAAAAAATTTAAACTATCATATATTCAGAAAATCTTTAATGCATTTTTCATTATAATAGAGTATACAACAGATCTGAAAAACAGTTTATTCACACATGAGATATAGAATGTCTCTACTTAATGCTTAAGGTATATATGGAAGTTTGGACACTTTGCAATGATTATGTAGTTTCCTAAGAGACTAGGGCTTGGGAACTGATTGCCTAAACCTTTCCTCTTGGGACTAAAGCTGAATGAAACTGAGACTTTATCCACAAGGAATTAACTTTGACATATTTAGGACTTTGTTAGATCATTCTTAGGATCCCTTGTCATTATCTTTTAACAAGCTCCATTTTTATTTTAGCATCCACAGGTTTTCCATTGGGAAACTGTGACATTCTTGGAAATACTTTCAGCTTTAGACACAGATAACCCACTTTGAAATGGGGCTATCTGTGCTCTGCTGAAATCCTGACACCTGATCCTTCCCTCATCTGTTTGCCCCTAACCTGTCCCTGACTTTTCCTTTCTCCCTTTAAATCTCCACTTTTGTTTGCTTGGACTTTCTGAGCTCTTTCAAAACTATTACCCAAAATGCCACACTATGTATTTAAAAGTCATCTGGTTCCACAGACAAAGCCGTGCATCAATGCTTCTTTCACCATAAATACTGCTAAGGCAATGACAAAGTAATTGGCTAAGTACCTCTCAGCTCAACAGGAAAGAGACTGGTTTCATACCCTGGTAATTGCTGTTTATATATTTTAACAGTTGAACTTTTAGGTAAAGTCATTTTACAAAAAAAGGATAAACTAAGAAAACATGCATATGAAAAATAAGAAAGCAAAAATGCTGAAGTTGATGAAAGAGACTGGGTTCAGCGGGAGGTGGAAGCATGTTTTACCTAGATACACTGATAGATGCCATTTGTTTGTTGACCTCATATTTAGTGACAGCAGAGGTTATCTGAATTGTAAGAACAGAAAATAAGACGTTCAAGTTCTTCTGCTTCATCACTTATGGAGGAGGCACTTGATATGAAAAGTAAGGGAGTGATATAAACAAACCACTCATCAATTTCAGAATAACAGATTTACCCACCAGCAAATAAAGTGCATGGTCACTGCTACCCCACTTCCATTCTAGTGGAGTTCATCACCAATGATACTGCAGAGTCAGCAGAGGGAAGGTTTTTACATCAAATAGTGGGGAGATGACTCAGTCCTTTCAGGGCTCAGACAGATTGGAGAGGTTCAAGGCCTAGTGTATCTAAGGCCTCGGTATAGGAAAAGAGCCAACAGGAAGCACAGATTTGGAGGTAGAATCATGTTTTACTCTTTGGGGCAGCAAATGAGATAATAATTTCAGCCATGTTGACCAAGAGTTTGAGACAGGGTGAAGATTTGAAGGTTAACATAAAATATCTTGCTTTCAAAATTTTTGTTTTATTTATTTATTTATGTTTTACAGTAGGTCCTTATCTATTTTAAATATAGCAGTGTGTACATGTCAATTCCAAACTCCCAATCTATCACCCTCCCCCGCACCTTTCTCCCCTGGTAAACATAAGTTCATTCTCTTAGTCTGTGAGTCTGCTTCTGTTTTGTAAATAAGTTCATTTGTTTTCATAATTTTTAAATTCAGATGGCAGCAAGATGGCCACAGGGTGGACTTCAGGCAAAATTATGTTAACATGCATGCCAAAGTAATAGAGGTAGTCAAAAGATGTAAACAATGAGGTCACCATTTGAGCTGATCAAACTCTATGAAGTTGCATGAATACAAAAGTATCTTTCTGAGATCAGATTTTATTTTGATATTCTTCTACATAGGAAGATATAACACCTAAGTAGATCTTCTGTTTTTATGAAATGCAGCCCCTCTCTCTTGACATGTTTGCAAATTCTCCAGTGGGAAGAAAGTAGTGAAGGTATGAATTTTAAAACCCATAGAAAAATGATTAGAGAATCCAGTTCTGAATGGAATTCTTCATAAGCAATCAAAGTTATATAGGGATGCCAGCAAAAATAAAATATAAACATACATAAAATAAACTAGAGTAGAAATTCAGAATATCACAGAATAGTAGTAGCAGAGATATTGAGAAATCAACTTCAACCTTCTACTACATAAAGGGTTTTTTTTGTAATGATATTTCTCAGGGGCTTCCCTTGTGGCACAGTGGTTGGGAACCAGCCTGCCAATGCAGGGGACACGGGTTCGAGCCCTGGTCTGGGAGGATCCCACATGCTGCAGAGCAACTAAGCCCGGGCGCCACAACTACTGAGCCTGCACTCTACAGCCTGCAAGCCACAACTACTGAGCCCACGTGGCACAACTACTGAAGCCCGCTCCCCTAGAGCCCGTGCTCTGCAACGGGGGAAGCCGCCGCAGTGGGAGGCCCACGCACTGAAGCGAGGAGTGGCCCCCGCTCGCCGCAACTAGAGAGAGCCCGCGTGCAGCAACGAAGACCCAACAAAGCCAAAGATAAATAAAATAAATAAATTTATTTTTTTTAAAAAATAATAATATTTCTCAGTAGTGGTTACCTGTCCTCTGCTTAAATACAAAATGACTAAAAACTTACTTCTTCACAAGGAAATCTATTCCATTTGGCAGAATAGCAAATGTCATTTATAAAATAAGCACACATATACCTATAGATATGTATATACAGTTGACCCTTGAAAAACATGTGTTTGAACTGCACGGGTCCATTTATACTTGTATTATTTCAATAGTAAGTAGTACAGTACTACATAATCCTTGGTTGGTTGAATCTGCAGATGCAGATACAGAGGAACCTAGGATACAGAGGAACCAACTACACAGAAGTGGATTTTTGACTTTGCTGAGGTTCAGGGCCCCTAACCCACACATTGTTCAAGGGACGACTATATAGAGTTGTCTGTAGGTATCCACAGAGAATTGGTTCCAGGAGCCTCCATGGGTACTGAAATCAATAGATGCTCAAGTCCCTTATAGAAAAATGGTATAGTATTTGCATATAACCTACACACATGTTCCCATATACTTTAAATCATCTCTAGATTACTTAGAATAACTAATACTATGTAAGTGCTTTGTAAATAGTTGTAAATACAATGTAAATGCTATGCAAATCATTGCCAGTGCTTTGGCAAATTCAAGTTTTGCTTTTTAGAACTTTCTGGAATTTTTAAAAAATATTTTCTATCCACAGTTGGTTGAATCAATGGATGCAGAACCCACAGATATGGAGAGCCAACTGGAATTGTAGATCATTCTTATTTTATTCTTATAATAACCTTCTGGGATAAGAGGTAAATATTATTATTATCATTTCATTTTATAAATAAAGGTCTTGAGGACAAGTAAGGATAAATGATTTGTCCATATTTACAAAGCTGGTAATTGATAGAGGTGATACTCGGAGTTAGGTCTCCTGGTTCAGAAGCTTGTTATTTCTATTATGTCTTAAAAAAAATGTTCATCTTTTAAAAATCATTCAAACTCATTTGCTTATTTAAATGATGTTCTGTTTAAAGTATAAACTACCTTAAATTCTTTGCTTTTCTTTAATCTCTCTTTTCTTTCGTTCTTCCTTTCTTTATCTCTTTTTTTTTTTTTTTTGAATGAGACATGGTATAAACACACACACACACACAGACACAAACAAATAATGTTCCTTTTTATAGAGAGCTACGATTTGCCTCCCTATAGCTTGCACCAATTTTCACTTTATAATCCTGTCAACAAAGAAAATCCTTTTATCTTTGTGTCATACACATAGTAGAAAGTTTGCTTCCTATGTTTTTATCCAAATATTGAACATGGCCAAAGACAACCACCATCAATCAGTTCTTTTGTCATGATTATTCAATCAACTGAAACAAAAATCTAGCTCATTATGGACCCATAATCTGTTCATAAGTCTATCAGGAGAAACCTGTCAAAACACAGATACTCAGAGTGAATGGCATTTCCCTGATCTACCAATACGGAATTTTATTTGTTTTAAAGAAATTGATTGACAATGTTATAGTTTGTTCCCAGGAGACCCAGGTTGGCTCCCAGTGATCACTGCTTCCTTTTCAAAATATTCTAGCATTTAGACTTTTGTTGTCGTTGTTGCTGATTTAATATTATTTTCCCCTTTTACTTATAACTAGGACAATATTGTATGTCACCAATACTGTGAAACAGTTTTTGTTTTCTACAGATTTTCAGATGTTAGTAATAGTATTTCTACAATCATGCTATCAAGTTATTTTAGTGACCTAGGTTTCATACATATGAGTCTTATAGCCGAACTTGTTTATATTACTCTAATCATTTCTTCATATGCCTTGGGTCTTTAACATTGAAAAGGATATAAAAGCATAATTATGATAATTTTCCTTGATAAAAAATTGAAATTTAATTTAAATTCTTATTCTTCTTTCAGTGGCCAGTTTCTCATCTTCACTAGGAATGCTAGTTAACAGATCACTAGATCTTTTGGTGACTGAGAATGAAAGAAAATAGAAATTTAGTCTGGAACTGAGATCACAAAGAATTGATTTTAATTCTTTAAGTTATTTCGCATTTAGCTAAGACAGTATTAATTTCTATCCTTTAATACAAGTAGAAAAAAATATTATAAGGTTTTACTTTTTAGGGGCTATATGATAACAAAGATATAATAGAAACAAGAAATATTATGTCTGACTTCTCTTACAAGATAATTTTGGCTGTTGCATAATGATTACTTAAAAATAAAACATATTAACCAAACCAATTAAGAAAGCCATCATGTGATACTTATATATTATATCTGTCCACACCCTTGAAAACCTGGAAAATTTGGTTTTCTGAAATAAAGTTCCCCAATTATTAGTGCATCAAATTAATTAGGTTCCTATTAAAGTGTGCTATGACCCAAGTTCACAATAATATTCACATTTATATTTTGTGTATGTAAATTTTATGTACATATAAAAGGCACATGTATGCTTTTACTTTCTATATATAATTATAAATGTATGCTGAAAAAATTAAAAATAAAATAAAAATCTATACAATATAGATTAAGTACATTTGTGACACAAATTGTTTACACATAACAGATTCTGTATAAATACTGTTATTTTTAGAAGAACTGTATTTTGAATTGTTTTATTTTTATACAAGAATTAAGGCATTCATGCAAAAATATTTTTGTTTCCTAAACTATGACATTTATAAGATAATGTAGGAGTTTATTATTTTTTTTAATTTGAGCATATCATCTCATTTATAACATCATGCATTTCATCTGATTTACTCAACCATATTCAAAAACGTAATGTCAGTTTACCAGACCGACATCTTTGTTTAATAGGCAAGTAGGAATTATAACAATTTTGGAGTTGAAACTATGGAGGATAATTCCCAACTTTCTATAGACAATAGGTTTTGTGGAACTAAAGTCTAAATCTCTTGATGTTCAATCTAGAAATTTCTCTAATCTAGTAATATCCTATAGACTTTAGGCAGTTCCTTGTCATGGTGATGATATTAGATATTAGTTCATCAGATTAGAGCCACAAAAGATACACAGAAGAATAGAGGTCAAAAAGAAAGTCAAAGAAAAATCCATTAATCTGCTAAGTTAATGATTCAGCAACAGAAAATGCTGATCGTAAGATATGCTCATGCAATTGCATCACGAACATACACAAGATGACAGCAATCTTTGGTTATCTCAAGATGAAGATCAGCCACAAATTGGCAGCTGTATGTGGCTTAAACCCCATAAAATAAACAGCCCTGATGTAGATATGCTAGAACGAGGTGTGACTGAAGAAACACAAAGATTAGAAATAAGGAAACCAATTATTTTTCTCATTTAGTATTTTCACGTGTATTTTGGCTAGTACTGAACTGCATCACTTTCGTTGTTATCTTTTGTTCCTAGAAAGGTAGTGTGGCAAACAGTAGCATGTCTAAAGCACAACTTGAGAAAGGATGTTACTAACTTTAGATAACTTTAAGATATAAACATTCAATATAGAAATGCATCATCAAAAATTATAAAGGAATAAATATTAATGCATTATTGTATGAGAAACTGGGTTGCATTTTCCCTCTGACCTAATACAAATAACGCCCTTGTGCATTATGGCAAGACGCACAAAAGGGAATTTGGGATTATTACAAAGCCCATTGTACATTCAAGTTGGAATTTCTCCAGGAGTGAGTAATGAACCCTACACTGCAAAACTCAGGTAAGCATCATTGTTCAGTATGAATAATTACTTTGAGTCAAATGAATGTGAGTGATCTGCCCCTTGCCTCATTTCACAACGAGGTAGAACAGGTGAGGTGAATATACCTGTTGCACAACAATCCTGCTCCCAAATCCCCAACTTAGCCCCTGAAAGTCCACAGCCACCACTAGGGGAGAAAGTCTCAGCAGTTCCAGGAAAGTATATCCCTTCTCTTACAGCTCCCTGCGAGGCTCAGCTCACTCTTCAGACAGAGGACATGCCTCACTTCAGGAGCACTGAGTGACTCTTAGCTCTGTCAGAGCTACTAATCTATCAGAGGAAGGAGCATAATTTGTCTGGGCCCCTGTGACTGAAGCTTTGGGATTCTCCTAAAAAAAACCCTATTTGACCTTCTCTAGAAAGCCATCCTCAAATAGAGTAGCAGCAACAGGGAATGTTCAAAGTATTTCCAGCCAAACCCCCTAATCCACCCTACTAATGACCAGAAGAGAATCAATCTCTTATTTTACTATGTCTTCTTCAACCACACATCCACAATCACTCCAGGGGTGGTTGATTTCACCACTAACATAACTTCCTTCATCCATGTCTCCTAATTTATTTCCTCTTTTATAAATAAATTTCTGCTCTGCTTGATTTATAGTATGACTATCACTCTCTGTTCAATTCAGTGAGCAAATATTTATCTGAGAACTTGTAGGTACTAAGCTAAATTCTGGAATGAAAAGGTAAAGTAGATGAAACACCTGCCTTTGAAGGGCTGATAGCACATCTGAAGCAAGATACAAGTGAATATAATTTTTAAGTGTAGTAAATGCTACATTGAGGTATGCATATACTACAGTTACCTCACTTCTGGGTATATTTTTGAAGGAAACAGAATGAGTATCTCAAAGAGATACCTGTACTTCCATATTCTTTGCAGCATTATTCAAAATAGCCAAGATATGGAAACAACCTAAGCATTCACTAATGTATGAATGGATAAAGAAAGTAGGAAACCTATATCTATATCTATATACACACAATGGAATATTATTCAGCTATAAAAAAGAAGAAAATCCTGCCATCTGTGACAATGTGAATAAACCTGGAGGACATTATGCTAAGTGAAATAAGCTAGACAGAGAAAAATAAATTCTGTATTATCTCATTTATATGCAGAATCTAAAAAAGTCAAAGTCAGAGAGGCAGAAAGTAGAATGGTGACTGTGAGGGGCTTGAGGGGTGGCAGAAATGGGGACATATTAGTCAAAGGGTACAAACTTTAAATCGTAAGATGAGTAATTTCTGGGGATCTAAAGTACACCATGGTGACTATGGTTAATAATGTCGTATTGTATATTTGAAGTTTGCTAGCAGAGTCGATCTTGGGTGTTCTCACCACACACACACACAAAGATAACTATATGAGGTGATGGATATGTCAATTAGCTTGATTTTAGTAATCATTTCACAATTGATACATATATCAAATCATTCTTCTGTATACCTTAAGTATATCAAATTTTATTTGTCAACTGTATCTCAGTTAAGCTGAAGGGGAGGTATGCAGAGAAGCTATCGGCAATAATAAATAAGGTACTTAGCCCACTTTGGGAAAATTACGGAAGATTACTTGAATTAGATAGCACCAGAACTAACCTTGAGCCTTGAAAGAGCGGCAAAGAGGCAACCTAGCAAAGAAGTATGGTGGGAGGGGTGGAGAGGAGGAAGAGGTTCCAGGCGGAGAGAGCATCATGAAGAAAGGTAAGAACCAGCATTGTGTGTGCACACACACTAGCATGCTCGTGAGCGCCGACTGTTAAGTGGTTCTGAATTAGCGGACACAGTGAGGTAGCAGGTCATGGAGAGTTATCCAAGCTAAGGGGCTCTGCCTTTATGCTGTAGATGAGGAGAAGCCTTTGAAGGATCTGGTGACATTTCTACACTGATACTGGAAAACAATAGGTCTGGGATAGTCAGGTGAGCTCGGATCCATGGTTCTGCCAACTACCTGGAGTCTGGAAGGTCTAAGTAGTGTCAATTCCTACTTCATTTCAGACGTTTGTCTTCATCTTTACCTCACAAAGCTGGACCAGGTTTTATGATCCTGAACTTATACAGCAAGAGTTTAAGAAGATGGGGCTCAGCACTCTGAGATGCATCTCCATGTCACCCCTTGTTACCATAGCTTTGACACAGAGCTTCAGTTCTAGGGACTACATCCCTCTCTTTTACTCCTTGACCAAGTTACCTATCTTGGTAATATGTCTGAGGAATATCCCTTATTACTGAGTTCTCTGCCCTGTTCAAGCCAGCCCTTAAGACAAGGACTCTGTTTCTTCTCTGAGCCTCAGTCTTGAGACTGAGTCTCTACTAGGAGCTGACAGAACTCCCTGTAACACTGCCTGCCTCCATGGGGGGCTCACTAAAAGCTGTTGACCTGTTATTTTCCTCTTACTGTGCTCTGCCCTTTTTCTTTGTGTACCATGTTGTACCTTCCTTGGCTCCGCCTCTCACCTGCTAAGAAAGCTTCATGAGACCTTGTCCTGCATGTCACACCAGAAACTCCCCAGGCAACTGCAGCAGTGCCTCTGTCATCCCAAGAGACAGGTCTAGATCTATTTCCAGTTCCTCCCAATTTAACACAATCAGTCCCAATTTTAGCCCAAAGTAACTTTTGTTCAAATTAGAAAAAAAAGTTCTACCTTCCTGAAAGAATTTGATACAATCTACAGTGTCTGCAATGGGTAGAATAACCTTTGAGCCTGTGCAAAGGAGAGCCTGCCAACTGAGACCACAACCTCACTGCATCCATCCTAGTAGGGTCTCCAAGAGGGACAAATCATAGGAGACTAGCATAATTTTTTAGGGGGGGTAAAAAATGGCATATCATGACCTCCTAGAGAAATGGAAATAAAAACAAAAATAAACAAATAGGACTTATTGAAACTTAAAAGCTTCTGCACAGCAAAGGAAACCATAAACAAGGCAAAAAGACAACCCTCAGAATGGGAGAAAATATTTGCAAATGAAGCAACTGACAAAGGATTAATCTCCAAAATTTACAAGCAACTCATGCAGCTCAATATCAAAAAAACAAAAAACCCAATCCAAAAATGGGCAGAAGATCTAAATAGACATTTCTCCAAAGAAGATATACAGATTGCCAACAAACACATGAAAGAATGCTCAACATCATTAATCATTAGAGAAATGCAAATCAAAACTACAATGTGATATCATCTCACACCGGTCAGAATGGCCATCATCAAAAACTCTACAAACAGTAAATGCTGGAGAGGGTGTGGAGAAAAGGGAACCCTCTTGCACTGTTGGTGGGAATGTAAATTGATAAAGCCACTATGGAGAACAGTATGGAGGTTCCTTAAAAAACTAAAAATAGAACTACCATATAACCCAGCAATCCCACTACTGGACATATACCCTGAGAAAACCATAATTCAAAAAGAGTCATGTACCACAATGTTCATTGCAGCTCTATTTACAATAGCCAGGACATGGAAGCAACCTAAGTGTCCATCGACAGACGAATGGATAAATAAGATGTGGCACATATATACAATGGAATATTACTCAGCCATAAAAATAAACGAAATTGAGTTATTTGTAGTGAGGTGGATGGACCTAGAGACTGTCAGACAGAGTGAAGTAAGTCAGAAAGAGAAAAATAAATACCGTATGCTAACACATACATATGGAATCCAAAAAAAAAAAAAAATGGTTCTAAAGAACCTAGGGGCAGGACAGGAATAAAGATGCAGACATAGAGAATGGACATGAGGACACAGGGAGGGGGAAGGGTAAGCTGGGACGAAGTGAGAGATTGGCCTGGATTTATATATACTACCAAATGTAAAATAGATAGCTAGTTGGAAGCACCCATATAGCACAGGGAGATCAGCTCGGTGCTTTGTGACCACCTAGAGGGATGGGATAGGGAGGGTGGGAGGGAGACACAAGAGGGCAGAGATATGGGGATATATGTATATGTATAGCTGATTCACTTTGTTATAAAGCAGAAACTAACATACCATTGTAAAGCAATTATACTCCAATAAAGATGTTAAAAAAAAAAAAAGTTTCAGGAAGAGAGTCCTATTGCATTGAATGTCATTGACGTAGTGCCTGACATTGAGTAGATGATCAGTAGATATTTATTGACTACTGGCTAACTCATATTTCATTTTCTTTCCTTTCTTTGTTTTAAAAATAATATTTATTCATCATAGAAAATTTGGAAACATAAAAGCATGAGGAAGAAATTTAAAAAATAGCTTACAATTAAAAAAAAAAAGGCATATCATGTTATAACATGAAAACCAAGAAGATAATTTTCAGCTCTTTATTTGGAATAAAGATCTCTGAAATGAGAAACAGGAGACATGAATCTAGTTCTCAAATGATCACTTGAATCTTTAGACAACCAACTGAATTTTTCTCCTCTCAGTTACATCTCTTTAAAGTGAGATGATAGACTGCCTAATCTCCAAGGACTTTCCTATTCTAAATTTCTACAAATCTATCCTATAGTAATTAACAAATTCTGAAGCTAAGTGTTTTCTTCAGTGAAGGTTAATCACTCATTAACTTGAGATTATGTTTTGATTACAGGTGACTATAAAAATGTGTTCACTCATCCTGCACTCCTGATAACAAACTCAACTATAAGATACATATGACTTTAAAGGACTTGAAAAGAAATGGCCATCTTAGACCAAATGGCCAAACTTAACCATAGAAATAAAAATAAAAAGCTTATTTTACTGTTTTCTAATTTTATAAAAGTTATTTCCTACTGTGAATATAATGATAATCTTATTAAGAGCTTACATTTTATATCATTTTATAGTTTACAGAACACTTTGATACATAGTATCTCATTTGATCATAAAAATAGCTTGCATAGTAGGCCAAGTAACTGTCAGTTTTACTCATTTAATAGATCAGACTATTTCAAGATGTTTAGATCTTGGTCTTCTGGCTACAGTCGCCCTCTGTATCCATGGATTCTGCATCCACGGATTCAAACCAACTGCAGATTGAAAATATTTGGAAGAAAAATTCCAGAAAGTTCCAAAAAGCAAAGCTTGAATTTGCCAGAGCACTGGCAACTATTTACATAGCATTTACATTTTATTTACAACTATTTACATAGCATTTACATTATATTAAGTATTATAAGTAATCTAGAGATGATTTAAAGTATACTAGAGCATGTGCATATGTTATATGGGAACACTATGCCATTTTATACAAGGGACTTGAGCATCTGCAGATTTTGGTATCGAGGGGGGTCTTGGAACCAATCTCCCACAGATACTATGGGACGACTCTACTTGTTGAACATTCTGAACTTATACCCTTGATAAAAATCCTTTATCTTTGACATAAACACTTGTCTATTAGTTTAATGTAGACTGATCACCATGTAGAGTTGAAATGAATTCTACAAACATCTAGCTAATATTTTGTAAATCATATTTGTGGCAAATATGACAACATAAGTACACAGAAGTAAGCCTGTTTGAATAAGACCAAAGACATTTTCCTTGACTGAATATAGTCTCTTTTCTCCCATTAAAAAGAAAATCTAAAACTGTTTTGTATCTTTTGTGTCTTGCCTAACATAAATGAAAGAGTGAACACAAGACAACAGGATTTAAAAAGTCAAGCTTTAATGCTATTTCAAGAGATATTATGTAAATTGGAACCACATTAAAATAATATGGATTATTTTAACATCCACTCCATTTTCCATGACATTGTAGGGATGAGATTGTGTGGTAAAGAAATGGATCTATGATGATCTCTTTCCTCTCTCTCAATTGAATTTGCATATCTTTGTTGTTGAAATACTTCCCAAACCACACACATGACTATAATTTTTTACTACACATCTAGTAAGTGCTGCCCTGAACATGGTTTGTAAAAGAGATTTTTCAACCAGTAAAGCAGCAGTTCTCAACTTGGTGTACATATCAGAATCGTTTTTTAAATACCTATGTCCAAGCCCCACCCCAAACTAATTCAATCAGAATTTCTGAGAGTAGGGAATATGTGGCTTCATTGTTTTTTAAAAGGCCTCCAGTAGAGTATAACATGCAGCCATGGTTGTGAACTCTCTACAGCAGCATTTCTCCAACTTTAATGTGCTTATGAATCACTTGGGATCTTGTTAAAATGCAGATTCTGATTTTGTAGGTCTGGAATAGGCCCTGAGATTTTGGAATTTAGCAAGTGACTATATGATACTGAAGATGCTCATCTACAGAACACACTTGTAGCAGCGAGAGTCGGTGGTTCTCAAACTGTGGCCCGGTGCTGCAGCATCAGCATCATCTGAGAACTTGTTACAAATGTAGACTTCAGCCCCTACCAGAGAACTGAATCAGAAATTCTGAAGGTGGGGGCCAGGTAATCTTCGTTTTCATGAGCACTCAAGGTAATATGGATACACCTTCAAGTTTGAGAAACTCTGGTCTAAAAAAAAAGAGCTCCCTAAAGTCTAAACAACTGGCTACATGTAGTTGAAAAACCACTAACACTTTATGCTTTATGTAGCAGTTTATAATTCACCAAAGTGAACTACTTTAACCTCTTGTGGGCTCTTTAAAACAATCCCATAGAGTAACTAAAATAGGTAATTTCATCATTTTTTAAATGAAACTGAAGTTCAAAATATTTAAGAGACATTCTCAAAGTCATGTAGCATTCAAGGATAGATCCAAAATTAGAGCCTAGCTCTTCTGAGTTGTACAAAGTAACAGGCAGGATATGCAAAGGAGAACAGGGCCAATGGCCAAAAGCTGTGGCCTGAAAGGGCAGGCTCTCTTGGGCTCAGGTGATGACAGTGAGGGGGACCAGCACACATTCAGGCAACCTCCTACCAGGTGAGTCACAGACACTTGTACTTGGAGCTCCCAAAGACTACAGCAAAATGCACTAATCCTTCTTCTGCCTGAGTTTGCTGTTATGTGGAACCAGCCTCAAGAAACACAAATGTTTAACCCTCACCAACTGATTTAGTGGATGAGTCAGTCATTTTTGGTTGTTCACTCCACAATTCTAAAAATAATTCATTCAAAGTCAAATTACCTAGAACAATCACCTTAACATGTGCTATATGTATGTGTTTCATACTTATAGAAACACAAATTACCACAGTTTGTATTTGTCACATGAGATTTGTCTGCTGTGTTCCTCAGGACATAAATGAACAGCAAGTGACATAAGTGCATAAACATCCTTTTAAAAATGTATATAATCTGCCATATTCTTAGACAAGATATAGTACACTTTACTCCATTATTTACCAAGTATATTTGATAAAGGACTTAATGGGCAATGAACAGTCCTTAAAGTATCAGTAATAACCTATACATTTTGATTACCTTTAGTGAGTTAGCTACAGAAAAAGAAAACTTCATAATTGTCTCAAACTCTCCCTATAGACCCATGCCCATAAAGTTTGTTTTCAAATAATGAATAATTATAAGTGGTAGAAAAATCACATACTGTGTCAGGAGTTTGTTTGATTGTTGACAGTTTCTTTGTGAATGTAGGCGTGCCAGATGCTTTAAAGAAGAGAAGCCATTTTTCTCTTAAAAGTTGCACAAAATTTTTACATTTTACTGTCAAATAATCACATCTTTTTAATGCTTTTGCTTTTTCTCCTACTGTAAAAACAAACAAGGAAATAAAAGACCAAAGATTTTGAAAAACTAAAAATTTAACTATTTTAAACTTAGGTACTTAGTTTCTTATACCTAACACTTATTAGGTACATTTACATTTAAATGGGAAAAATGTTATCACCATAAAAGGTATTATAATATCTGAAAACATCAAATAGGGTCAGAATTGTGAAATAAATGCAATTTCAATGCCCCCAATTTTAAATATTTAAAGTCACAACACTAGTGTGGACCCTCTGATTTTACCACATATGCAGTTATGCAATATGTCCAGATATGCAGGTATATGTAATTTTTAGAGTTACCTTATGAGCAGATATATTGGGATTAATTATTTTATAATGATCTTTCCAGACGTATGCTGCTAATATTGAAAATATAGTTAGTGGGACTATGAAAAATGAAATTTTAAAGGTCAGACTGGAACACTATTTTCACTTTTCCCTTAATTTATCAAAAGAGTTACATGGTTTCAAGCTGTCAAGATTAACCAGGAAGTGAATCCCTATGGGAGCCTGGGTACAAGGATAGAAGGTTGGAAGGACCAGTGCTAGAAACTTATCCAGTAATTGATGAACTCCTACACTTGTGGGGGGTTGGCAGTGAGGCAGGTGGGCTCCGTTCAGAAAAGCAACTGAGATTTCCGCACAAGTAAAGTCCTGTGGGTAACTGTGTCTCATACTTTACTGTGCAAACAAATGGAAATGAAGATTCTGGTTCAGTAGGATTTAGGAAGGCACTCCAGGCGCTGCTGCTGCTGCCACTGGTCTGTGAATCACACTTTGATCCTTTGCCTTTGAGATGGAAGATGGTACTGTGGTTTCCTTTAACTCTTAAAGGATCTCATAAAGGCGCTCATAAAGATCTAGAATCCCTTCTGGGAAACAACAGGGTTAGGTTGGTATACATGAGATTATCTTTCTTTCCACCTAGTTTTATCACCTTCATTCTAGAGTCTTTCTTTTCTTTTTTCCAAAAGATAGAAATCACAGAGCAAGACCCCAAGACTAGTATATACTGTCCTATCAAGATGCACATTTACATCAAAGATCATAATTATACAAAAGTAAGTATCAATTCCCCCCCACAAAACACTTGTTTCATGGAAGTAAGGCAGTAAAGGTAAATGTTTTGGGGACAGTCAGCCAAGCTCCTGTCACTGAACCACCAGAATTACAAACCTCCCTTCTTTTCTGTTGCCATTTCAGATCATTCAGGGCCACAGACTCACTGAGACAGGATTTTTTTTCCCCTTGCCATTTCACTTTCTCAGTGCCAAACATCTACTGTGGCTTCCAACGAATCAAGTTCTCCTTCCTCTCCTCCCCTGGAAGCTCATGCTCCCAGTAAAATGTCAAAAATAAAGTGGAAGCAAGGCTTTTCCCAGGCTAGACTTGTAAACAGAAAGCAAGAGTGCCAATCTTCACCAGCAAACTGACCCACAAAGCTTACTGGACTCAGTTAAAGAGATTGAGAAGAAGGTCAGCTATGAAAACAAAGGGAACTCTCTCCATAGTTACTTCTGATAGAGCTCCACCAACCCAGAAATAAAGCCTTGTCCAAGGCAAAGGAAATAAAAAAGAGGGCACATTAGGTGAGGTCTGGGAAAGCAATGGACTCTCACAGGTGACTTCTCTGCATGCTCTGTTTGTCTATCTTCTCTTTCCCAGGGAACAATTGCTTCTATATTTATGCTCTGTGCTCACTACCCACCCCATTTCCATACTGCAATGTCTACTAAAGTGTAATGCTTAAAAACTCCATTTCTTTTGAGCCATAGACACACAGAAGCACGTATATATCATATATAGTTATTTATGTAGTAAGACTGCCTCTCATAGACATACAGTTGTATGCATACAATGTACGAAAATATAAGAATACCTTCTTTCTTCTAAATTAACATTTACATGCTTATCTAACTCTTTGATAACTATAGCTTAAGATATAGGTGATGCTGACTTAGAAAGACCTTACAAAGTTCATGGACATTAACATAAAAACTTATACACCCAGAGTATTCACTTTTCCCATATTCATTCTTATAATCAATGACAACAAATCTTTCTAAGAACAGCATAAATTTATATAGAGTGCTTCACTTGTAAAGGGTTAATGATGTTAGGGAATATGAATGCTAGCAGTTGATATGGCATGCTTATGTGTTTGCGAAAATATTTTCTGCACCATGTCCAAATCCCTTTGCAAACAGACAAATTACTCTATAAATCTTATTACTCCATGTGGATAAATCACACATGAAGGTTTCACAGGGCTGGAGAGCGCTAGAAGGGAAAATATGCTTTGGATAGTAGGATCTTTGGGATTCATAATCATGCAATGCTCAGGAAATGAAGACAGGAGCACTTACACATTAGGATTTTCTTAGTTTTTATACTCCGCAGCAACATACACACACCACAACACACAACCCACACATCCCTCTCTAACAAGGCAAGAGATCCCAAAGCAGGACACTGTGACAGCCAACCAAATTTATTTCTGAGAAAAGGAAAGAAAACTTTGCTGCTGTAGGCAGCTCTGCTATAGAACTGCTCCCCAATGCCCCAGGGTTTATGCACTATCAGCTCCTTGCACACAGATTAGATGCTTCTTTTCTATCAGATACTGCTTTTTATTGCCACAACAAACAATATTAGCCAGATAGACAGACTGACACTAGGTCATTTTATTTGGATGAAATGAGATTTTAAAAGATCTCCAAGGAGAACATTTTCTTTCATTATTCATTCATTTATTTATTTATTTATTTTTAGTATCTGATAGAAATTCAAGGAAAGCTATAAAAAAGGACAAGGAGTATATGCAGTGGATGGAGAGGGGAAAGAGAGAAAAGAAACACAGGAAAACAGGCTAGGAGCTCTTTAGAAACAGAATTATGGCTAGGTTCCATCTGAGTTTCTCCAGCTCACTGTCCCTTATAGGGGTCAAACTCCAAGGACTTGGGACTCTTCTCTTTCCAAATTTCAATCCCAAATTATATTTCAGAGTTTGGCAGAGCTGCATAGAGATAAGACGTTGAGGTCAATAATCAATTTGAAATATCCATTTAATGCCAGGTTAATTCTTTCCTAACCTCTGTGCTTAACACTCCTATTCTTAAGTATTAGCAATTTGGCAAGTTCCTTTTGTTTTTTTTCCCTTCTGTTCATTCTTGTGTTGATTTCTATCCACATTCCAGAAAAGGCTCAGTAATCAACCAAAGTTCTAAGATTGATTTATTGCCCTCCATGTCAATTAGAAGATCCTTACCGAAAGTCTCCTATCCAAACTATTGCTGGGGCAGAGCGAGAGCTTTTGTACGTATCCACACGTACATACACACATACACCACGGAGAATGCAATACTGTGTACCACTCTCTGAGAGCCATAATTCAACAACTCTTCTTTCTCAGTTAAGGAACCCCAACAAAACTCTTAAGTACAAAGCATCTGCAATCACAAAAGAAAAAAATACTGCCCAAATGTCACTAATACCATAGATGAAATTAGACGTTCTCGGCAAGAGAAACAAGATCCTAGGAACTAAACAACATTTAACCAACCCTGCTGATCCTTGACAGGGACCAGGATCCCCTTGAAATTTGTTGGCAGATACCTCGACCAGTCTGTAAAAGGCGCGCACACACACACACACACACACCACAAGCTTGCAGCATCAGGGGCTGGAGTTCAAGCAGAACACACACACACACACTCTTAAGCGCCACAGAAAAGTTGCCCGAAAGCCCTACCTGAGGATGGCCGTGTCCCCCTGCCTCACGGTGATGTTGTCGGTGCCTCGGTTAAAATCCACGCTGCGAACGGGCAGTCCTGTGGGAAGAAGGCAGAGCAATCTCAGTAGGACCAGCGGCAACTGTTTCCGATCAGGCTGAACTCTGGCGACCATGGTGGCCACGCCGAGGTGCGGGTCGCGGGCTGCTCTGGAGGATGTGCGTGTGTCCGCTGCTCGCCGAGAGGGCTTTACAAACGGAGGGCTTTCATCCACGGCAAAGGCGTAACGGGCTTTGCCAATTTGTGGTCCTTTCCACTTTGCCTCTCTCTTTCCCCCGCTCAGTCTCTTTTGCCTCTAAGACTCAACAAAGCCCTCAGAAACCCGAGCAGAGGTGGGGAAAAGTCAAAGAAACAAAATTTGAAGGGAGAGAGTACAAAATATAAAACCCTCTAGAAAAGATGAAGAGAAGGCGGCCAAAGAGAAGGTGTTTTCTGGTCTCTCTGTGGCTGGATGCTCCTTTGCCAGCGTCTGAGCTGAGCCTCTTGCCTCCGTAACCCACTTTCCCGGTGGGCGAGGGAGCCGGCACCCAGCCTGCCAGCGAGTGTAAAGAAACCCACACAGCAGCGGCAGCAGCCCGGAGTCTCCCTCCCCCTCCTCCCCTTCCTGTTTCTCCCTTCAGTCCCTCCCTCCCTCCCTCCCTCCCTCCGCTTGGCACCTCCCCCGCCCCCCGCGGATTCCAACAGCCCCTCCGAGTCATCCCCTCTGCCCTCCCCTCAGCGTGGCCCCTCGCTTTCCACAACTGCCCCCCTTCAGCAGCCGCCAGCCTCAGTGAAAGCCTGATGCGCCTTTAGGTTGTCAGGACAACAGCTCCATCTGAGGCCTGGCTGATTTACTTAAGAAGAGGGAATGGAGCTTGGAGGTACCATACAAGAGAAAAGGGGAAAAGGAGAGGGACTCAAGCTATAAAAGAACAGGAGAAAGAGTCCAGGGAGGGAGAAGCAAAGAGTGAGAAAGAAGGAAAAGGGAGAAAAGAAGAGAACGCCAAGAGAAGGCAAACCTTGACAGATGGAGGGAGTGAAACAGAGAAGGCCAGGAAAGCCTTGAGGGGTGGAGGGGGACCAGTGCTGAAAGATGGGGTGAGGAACGCAAAACAGAAGAAACTTGACAGTGGAGTCTAAGATTAAAAGCCAAAGTCGATTTCAAAACTAAATATTCCTCCAACTGTCTTTTCACACCCACATCTTGTTCATTCTTTCCTCTCTCTTTCACAGGATTAATAAGGTTTATTTTCTCTCCTTCCTTCATCCCCTCCCCCTCTTGGAGCCCCCTTATGAAAGATGGATTGGACACAATGCTGGTATTGAGTGGTCTGGAGTGTGAATGCTTGGTTTGTCTTTTCCAAGTGCCAGACTCAGCAGCTGATCCCTGATCCCTAAATCAACTTCACTCTCCAGGAAACCCTTATTCAGTCCCACACATAAGGAATGGCATTAAGGATTATTGTTTCAATGGCACGTTGCGGTTGCTTCCCAAATTTTTACTGACACTTGCTTCTCAAAATGTCCATATGCAAGGAAGAAGATTCGTATATCAGAAAGCTTGTCACTTACAGGGTGACACTAAGGCTGCATACAGCACTCCAGTGAATGGAAGACAGGTTACCATCATTTGTCATTCCTTCTACTCCATGAGTCAATCCAAGTGATAGGGGCCATCAGGGGCCTACAGTGTTAGTCACTCATGTGAGAGCCCCAAACTATTAGACATCTCCCTCAGAACCCATGCTGAGCATAAAAGATGGGACTGGACCAACCCAAAACTTTTTGTTTCCTTTAATTTTATTTATTGGAATAGTTAAGGCATTCACATGGTGCAAAAATCAAGTGATACAGAATGCTGTAGAGTGAATTGTAGTTATCTTTCCTATCCCTGTCTTTAGGCAGCCCATTTCTCCTATTTGGCGGTAGCAAATATTTCCAGGTTCTTATACATCTTTCCCTAAATATTCCATGTCCATACAAGTAAATGCACAAATACACATACACACACTCACATATTATGCTCACCCCTCTTATTTACACAAATGATTAGCCAAGGGCATTTGAAAAAAAGGCATATGTTTAGGAATCCTTATCAAACTCCACCAGAGTACAAGCCTAAGGAGCCTTTTACTGTGCTGATACCTACCTTGCCCGCACCAGAATATTCAAAGAGTTTATCTGCTATGTTTTATCAACTTAAAAGGTAGATTCACTCTTACAGATTATGTGAGGAAAGGAAGGAAGACCTTTTGTTTTTTAAGAAAAGAACTTGAAGGATTGGAATCCAAATTGTCACAAATTCAAAATTGGTGGAGTTCAATTAATTTTGTTTGTACTACGCATTAAATTTATATAAATCAAGTTGTTTTATATTGAGGCTAATAAAGAGTCCCAGATAATAAACTAATGATGTTCTACCACTAATTTGTAACTGAGCTGTTTAAAACTTGGGACCCATTTTGCCAAGGAAAAAAAATGGTTAAGTCAAGTGCTGGTTGAACAGCAAAACACATAATCCTGTGGTTCCCAGTATCAATGGTAAAATGAGCTTCGAGTGCCAAATGGAGATGGAAGGATTACATAACTCTATGCCAAGAGTGCAAGGAAAAGAGCACCCATCCCCACCCACTGCTGCCAACAAGCATCACAATCCCTGGCAGGATTCTTCTGAGCTTTTAGAGATGAAGGGTTGGCTTAGACAAAGGTTTAAATATAACATTTCTTTGGGTGGGTGGTGTTTGTCCCATGTTAGGAGGAAGAAAGACCAAAGGACCGGGGCTACTAGAGCATCTGTTTCCATTGATGATGTCAGGTGAATGACATGACCCTGCAAGGAGAACTAGATACTGAAGGGAAGGATTAGATATATCAAGGGTATGAAAATTCTCTTGCATCAGTGGACTATACTTTGAATGAAGAAAGAAGGAGGTTTTTCCAGGGCAAGGAGAAAGTATGGTGGGGAGGTAGCATATTGTTTGCGGTAGATGCCTAGACATGGTTGTTTACTACTGCCTATACCCGTAATCTCAAGTTACCTGTAGGACTTGTCTGGTCCTAGGACAAAGCATAAAGTTTAACATACTGGTGTACAAAATAATTCACACCAAAGTAATAGGAATGTGAAATCTGTAGCAAATCAATCAGATCTGGAGTTTGTCTCCATAATCACTCTGAGAAAAGGATGTATAAAGTTAACCAGGATTATAATCAGAATTGTAATAGACCAATGCCTAACTTACTCAAGAGGATAAAATCATAAGTACATATTTATATAGAAAAGATCACATAATGTAATTAAAGTTTTTTTTCTTTTTAATAATTTCATTAGATAAAGTCCATTTCTTGGCAACTTTTATTGAACTAAACTGACTTACTGTGTGCGCTGGAAGTAAAACACAGAAAAGAAGACAACATTTTTAGGGACCTCCATGGTGGTCCAGGGGGTAAGACTCCACACTTCCAATGCAGGGGGCCCGGGTTCGATACCTGGTTAGGGAACTATATCCCACATGCATGCCACAACTAAGAGTTCGCATGCCACCAGCTGAAAGATTCCCGCATGCCACAACTAAGACCCAGTGCAACCTAAATAAATAAATATTTTTTTAAAAGACAACATTTTTAAAATTCTCTAATTTAGATCATTGGATAATTCAGATTGAATTTCTGAACAATTTCAAAATCATGAAGTTTATTGTGTAAGTTATTTAATATTTATCATTTATGTCCAGATGGCACTTCAGTACCACTTTCTAACCCAACCCTTGGCTTAGCAGGAGCACTCTATAATTGATGAATATAAGAACAGAAGAATGATTGAGTGTCCAAGCCCACTCAAGTGGTTAATCTCATCATTTACACAATAATAAATCTACTTGTGGGTATACTATAAACTTTTGTTTCAACTTTATGTTCTCTCAGAGTCTTTTCCCTTTTCACTCCCTCATGGACCCCTTCTGGTTTTCTCTCCTCTGTGATCTCTCACTGAGATCTAATACATTCTAACAAATCCAATAGTCTATATATATTGATCTCATCCTAATGGTCACTCCACCAAATCTACTCCAATATTAATTCCTCTGCTTGCTTTCCTAAGAAATGTCGAGTAGGAGACAAATAGGTGTTACTGAAATTTATACAAGCTATTTTATATACGTTCTTCCAAAAGGGCTGGCAAAAATGAACATTCTTTCAGGTTATTTGTGAGGCAAGTATGGCTGTTATCCATATGAAACAGCCATCATCACCCAAGTAAGATGATCTTAACTACTACTTTAAAATAACATAGTGCCTTTCTAAAAAAGGCTTTAGAAGATTCTGGCACTCTCCAGGGACAAATGCTGCAGCAAAAACAAAAACTGGCTAACGTCTGAGCACCCTAAGAAGCATGAAAGGTTTATTCTTCTGTTTAGCTTTGTAAGGTAACAGGCTCACAGGAAATCCAGATGCAGCCTGGAATGTACAACTAATTTAGCTACACTGGTTGCATTTTATGCTAAACATGTCTATCATATTATTAATATACCACTCTACATTTCTACAGTTGTAAGGTCTTAATCATAATAACGCCATGCCTGTACTTTACTCACATAAGTGGAATTAGCATTTCCATATGAACTAGAAATGCATAATTGTTAATACTTCTCCTTAGGATTCCTGCTATGACATTCTCAATGATTTCATCATAATTTAGCAATATTCAAGTATGTCGGTTTATGCTCATAAGCATGGTATTATCTTGTGTGAATTTCCTTTGGAACTCAGCTCCTTTGAATACAATAGCTTCATTCGCATGCGTCTCACTGCCTAACAAAATCAATCAGCTTCAAGTCAGTTAAATATTGTTCAAATCTTTAACTATAGAACCCTCAGTGATGTAAAGCATTTAATCCATACTCTGCACAATTAAAAATCACTCTTACATGGCTTGCTTTTAGTTCATGCCTTTGTAGTTCATTGTTATCATATTGGTCTTCTGCTTCTTTTTGTACTCATTCTGTTTTGGTATGTATCAATGCTTGGGTTTGCCCAAGTTTTAACAAGGTCTTTGAGATTCTTGAGCAGCTGTTTGGGTCCTCCCCCAGCAACAAACTTACTCTCATAGATATGCCATTATCTCATAGACACGTACTCGCTAGCCCTTGGACCTTCCTCTTTTCTAGACTGCCCACTCTGCCACCATGTACAAGGAGGTGGCAGTTGCCAAGTAATGCTGCATCTGCTCTTTTTGATCTAGCCCTCACATATGGGAAAAGCACTGCAACATCTGGAAAGATGGCAGTAGCAGCACCTTCAGTATAGCAAGATGTGAGTACAAGCAGGTAATCAGGCAATTATATCCTCTATTTGTGGTTGCTGTAATGACTTGGATTCCTACAATCAGAAAATAGGCCAAGGACAAATGAGGAGGAGTGGAGGCAGATGTGCAATTCCATATACTGATATGCCCACTAAGTTTATGATTCATTCATTCACTCAGTACACTTTTACTGATATGGTAGTGAATCAAGACAGACCAAGACTCTGTTTTCACAGAACTTACAATCTTGATGCAGAGATAGATGCTAAACAAGTAGATACATATTAACGTTATTTTGGAGAGTAAATGCCATGGAGAAAAATACATGGGATAGAGAGAAAATGGCCTGGAGGTGTGGTGAGGGGAACATATGGTCTGAAATTTAAAGAGGCAGCCATGCAAAATCAGCAAAAGGACCTTTGCAGATAAAAGAAATGGCATATGCAAAGGCCCTGAAGCAGGAATGGGTGTGTCATACACCAGGGATCAAAACGAGAGCAATAAACTTGGCGCATGTGGTCTGTGGGTATGTTATGGGGATAGCTGGAAAAAGCAGGTGAGATTAGACACTGGGGAGGGATCATAATGCAGAGATCCCAGGGTAAGAAATTTAGGTTTTTATTCTAGTGACTTGATTGGTCAGTAAAAGATTTTAAGCAAGGGATTGACATGATCTGATTTACATTCTAGAAAGATAGCTCTGAATACCATATGGCGGAAGGACTGTAGAAGGACAGTAGTGGAAGCAAGGAGACAAAGAGAAGGAAATCTTAGTCATCCAGTGACAACTGGCTTGGACTGGCGGGGGGAGCAACAGGAATGGAGAGAAGATTGAGTTACCTCGTATCGCTCATGACGAGAAGACCCTCCCCAAAGAGGCTATGTTCTGTCACAAGTGATCGATGTTTTCCACATACCAACACTCTCTCTCACTGTACTAGTTCAGTTCTGGTGTTCCCTTGCAGGAAACTGCTGCTCATCCATCCAGTAAGACCTGACAGAATGCCAAGTCGACTGTCATTTTACCAGCTAGTGAGAAAAAATAAACAAATAAAAACTGTGTCCCAGTTGGTGCTTTTCTTCAGGTATAAACTTTGCTTACCCTTAAATGGTTATTACATGTTAATTAAGAGTCAGTATGGGCTTCCCTGGTGGCGCAGTGGTTGAGAATCTGCCTGCCAATACAGGGGACACGGGTTCGAGCCCTGGTCTGGGAAGATCCCACATGCCGCGGAGCAACTGGGCCCGTGAGCCACAACTACTGAGCCTGCGCGTCTGGAGCCTGTGCTCCACAACAAGAGAGGCCGCGACAGTGAGAGGCCTGCGCACCGCAATGAAGAGTGGCCCCCGCTCACCGCAACTAGAGAAAGCCCTCGCACAGAAACGAAGACCCAACACAGCCAAAAAAAATAATAATAAATAAATAAATAATTAAAAAAAAAAAAGAGTCAGTATAAGAAAGTGTTTTGTTACAGATTAAGAAGTGCCTAACAAGATGAGCAGACACTGTTTAATTGCTAAACTTTACTAAATACTCTCTTACATATCTAATATCTCTATTTATTTTGCAGGCAATAGCTGTCCAGCTAAATCTAAATGGAATGCCTAGTTAAATATCTTGAGGCTATAAATCATGTAAATAACACTAATATGTTTTCTCAAGAGTTTACTGACAATATTGAGCTGCAGGGCAAATCTAGTGTTAGGTCATTACATTATTCAAAGGGTCCCAGAAGTTTGCCTGCTTAAAGGTATCTTTCTTTACTGTCTGTAAATCACATTCTCAGTCCTCTCTGCTTTTAGTAGTGAATGTAGGAGCACTGCCTCTGCGAGGGGAAGAGGATTCACAAGATGTGTCTCATCAGTCGTGTTATCATGTACAAAACAATTCATTCAAATAATATTTTTGAGGCCTACCATATGACAGGCATTGTGCTAAGCTCTGGGGAAATAATAATGTACAGAATTGACACCCTACCCTAATGCAATCTAATGAAGGGTATGAAAGCCCCCCCGTAGAGCAGGGCCGAACAACATCATTGTACAGTTATAAGGCAGGCCTTTCAAACTTGCTCTCCACTGTAAAACAGGACCAAAATTAATCACCACATATGCCCAATCCTCTCTGGTGCTGAGAAATACTGCATAGTAATAATAACATGCAGAGTTCTTATCCTCAGGAACCCAGGAACTCACAACCAAGATGGAGAAGGAAAGTGAATACACATTGAACAGAGAATAATATGGACCAGTGAGTAATTGATAACTAAGCTATCAGGGAGCAGAATCAAAATACAATGGTGGTTCAGAAAAGGTGATCAAGAAGGAGCCTTCTTGGAGAAAAATGGAATTTTAAGTAACCCTTGGCAGATATGTAAGAGGACGATGGAGGAAGGCAACATCTTATGCCTGGCCATGAGAACCAGTGTGAAACAAAGTACGGAGCTGGAGGAAGACTCATCTGACTAGCATGGAAGAGGAGAGAGAGAAGGTTGGAGAGAGACGCTGCATCAGGAAGAATCCTGAATGCCTGAATGAAGACTCACACATCATCTCACTGTCTCATACTTAGAAGGCTACTTTAGATGGTGGAGGAGTGAGGTGAGACACTGACATCTGAGCGAGATTATTTTGGCAATGGGAAATTAGAGGTCAGAAGGAAGATGAAGTAGAGAAACTAATTAGGAGACTAATAAAGTTGTTGGTGACATGATGAGAAAGGGATGAACGTTATTGATTATATATACTATTGCTTTCTAATAATGGTGAGGAATGAACTCCTTCCCTCAGAGACTTTACATTAGTGGGAAAGGTAAGTTGTAGGAAAGTATGTGGGGCTAGAAATGGAAAAAAGTTAGAATGAAAAGTAACTGGTTTTTGTAAGCTGGGGTCAGTGAGGGTCTTGACAGGCATGATAATGAATGTGGCTTTATTCTATATGCAAAAGAGAGCCATTAAAAGCTTTGAGTAAGCGAGTGACATAATCAGACCAGTGTTTTAAGAAGATGACTAACCAGCAATGGAGTTGAAGATAGACTGGGACAAGTCAAAGTTAGGAAGACCAGTTATAAAGTTTCTGAAACAGAACAGGCAAGAGATGATAAAAGCAGGCCACAGGGCAATGACAGTAGAAAGAGAAGAAAGGTGAAGACTTTTAGAGGAATTTCACAGGGGACTGATGGGATTTGTCAACTAATTGGATATGGAAGTTGAAACAGGACAGGAAAAAGATTCCTCTACTTTTTGGTTGTTGTTGTTCGAAGTCCAAGCTGATAAAATGGGAAAGTTGAGTTAAAAAGCTAGTTTTGGAGGAAATTTAGAAATTCTACTTTTAGAATTCTGGATTGGTTCCTAAACTGGTACTCAAATAGCCTGTACCTCCAGATGGACATGCTCAGGAAGCTGTCACAGGAATGACATTCTTCACAAAGAGGGCTATCTCCGAGTTGTATAATAAACTAAGCCCCCAAATCAAGATTCCCACCCCCCATATTTTTCCTTGTGTTTTCTTTATTTTTCTCACTTGTTTTTGTAACTTAAATATGTAAATATAGCACTGAGTAAGTGACATATTTTCCAATAATATGAATCTCATTTTGATTTTTAAAAACATGTACACATAGCAGTTAACTGATTCTGCTTTAAGAAGAAACACAATCTGAACTTGTCTCCCTCTGCTGGTTGCACACTGAGGTACCATGGGTCTTTTTAAACCAGAGTAATAGTAGAAAGAAAAATATCCAATAATAATTTACAGTGCAAAGTATGGGACTTTGACGTCCACAATGCATAGTGACACACATAATTTTATATTTTATTTTTACTGCACCGTGAGATATATAGTACAAGTATTATTACTCCACTTGTCAGAAAACATTTTGAGATTTCAAGCCATTAAGCTCTCATATGAAATTAGAGATATTAAAGGAAAATCAGGAAGCATATATAATTAGTATAACTGTATAGTGTTAAAGCTGCAACAGACCCAGAAGATCTTCTTGCACTGTCCCCCCATTTTGCAGCTGAAATACAGAAACTTAGAATTTACACGGTTATTCAGGATCACTGAGATTAGTATTCAAGACAGCACAACTCTCAAAAAGTGCTCTTTCTATTGTGCCATGCTGCCTGACTAATAATGTCAGGATGTTAATCCTTTACATCATAGCTGAAACATGTACACGAGTAGACTAGATTAGAAATGCCTATTTCTCTAAGGCTAGATATACATTGCATCCGAGCAATCCACAACTATGTTAAACTTATAAGCAAGTAAGAAACAAAACTAAAAACAATGCACATCAGTTGGACAAACAGAAAATAAGGCAAAGACCAATCCTCGATTAGCTGTTTGAATAGATTTGTGCTCTGTCCAGTCTGGGGCTCTAGAACCATAGGAAAGGCTTGAGATGATTTTTAGGAATGCCAGAGTATTACAGATTGTGTCAGCAGAAGAATTGGGGTGGAATTCCTTACCCAATAACTTCCTGGGGCACTGTTTTCTTCTTCTTTATATGCCCTCCACAGACAGTTGTACTACAGTTCTCTGGCTATTCACCTGACATCCTACTCGCCAAACTTATCTCCATTCTTAATGGATATTCCCATTCTCTCTTGGCAGAAAAGAAAAAAAGCTAATTAAAATAATTTATACTTGTGTGGAAGTGACTGATAAATTCTAACCTCCAAAGGGATATTATACAATGGGAGTTTCCTGAACTCTAATAGGTGAAATATGTAGAGAAGATATTTTTAAATGGGAGAGTACTTTCATAACTCTTGTTTCTTAATGGCAAGAGATAAATACCTTTGGGCCAACAACTGTGAAAGTACCTTAAGAGATCTAAAATTAAAATTAAAAAAAAAAAAAACTACATGATCTTAACCCATTAAATCATAATATCTCTCCACACAGAAGAAAACTTTGTTTAGACCATCAATTCAATACACTGTGCCTATTAAAAAAAGTTTTTATACAGGTAATAGATATTGGTGAGGAATAGAGAAATACCAATATAGCAAAATTTTATATAATACACATATACAGATATAAGCAAATATAAACAATTCCAAAATAGAGACAATTTCCAACACACTTGGTAAATATTCCCAATACCCCTATCCAACAATTTATCAGATAAAATTTTCACACTTTTGTTTTCAGTAGCAAAATCAAAATTAGAGTCTTTTTTTTCTTTAGTGGTGTTCTCTTTTTCTACTGCAAGAAAGCATGACAGAGTATTGATCTTAGGATGGAATCAGGTTGGTAAGTGGCTATAGAAACCTTTTGTGCTGTTTGGAAGCACTGAGAATGAGCTGATACCAGTAATATTCACTGTTTCAGGAAAAATAGATTATAGGTAGAGCTTTGATTGAGGAAATAGCTAGCCTGGATATAAGGGCCAGGCTGTTCTGGTAGGTAGGAGGCTAGAGAAAAGGATAAGCAGGTGTGAATATTTGGATTGTGACAGCCCTAAGTGAAGAAGAGGGAATGTGAGCCAACATAGGCGTGAGAGAAGAAAATGTGTAAGGAAGTAAAGGGAAACTTGCAATGTGATCAATTATCTCTTAAAATAGGACATTTTTATCCATCAGCTGATATGATACAGTCTAATGCTGCTGCTTGTTTTAATGTATATATTAATAGCAACTGAACAAAATTATTTTCCTTGGGACAAAAATGATCACTTTGCTAGTAAGGAGCAATACTATGTGACAATTCACAACTTCTTTGCATCACTACCAATTTGGATTACATTATTTTTGGTTTGTAATGTTATTAGCAATAATTTTTTTATTATTTAATTAAACAATTTATTGATCACCTATGTAAGTGGGTATTCTGAAAGATCTGTGGGAACCATTCAGCACAGTCTCTATGATAAGATCCTTCTGTAATAAGAAATTTTCAACCTTGTTGGGAAAAGATCGACAAATGGATTGGTGAATGATTCAAAAATTGTATATAATTAAGTCTGTAATTTTGAGAAAAGTGCCCTAAATGCAAAGAAATTCAAACATAATGAGATAACTTCAACCCTCTATATGTCAGTCAGGATACTATGCACTGAGGTCACAAAGAAGTCCAAGGAAAGATTCTTGCCCTCAAAGAGTGAACAGCTGGGAAAGAGAAAGGAATAGTTAAGCAATGACAATAAGTATGCACTATGCAAGTACCTCCATCGTACTGTGTCCACACAAAGGACACCTGATCCAGGCTGGAGGGAAGCTTTTCTGAAAGAGATGTGTCCTAAAAGAGAAGGTAGGACTTGGGGATGGGGTCCTTAGGGATATTTGGTATGTTAACAGTTGGAAATGAGTATAGGGTAAAACTCAGGAGGGCCAACAAAGGGATTAATGTCAGGTTAGGAGCCAACATCATGGAGCAAGGCATGGGGGCAGGGAAGAAAGTGCCCCCCACCCAGAGAGGATCCATGCTGGGGAGTAGCAGGAAACTCAGATAAGGAGGGGGGCAGTCAGAGATGGATTATAAAGGTCTTAAAAGACAAGAAGGGAGAAATCTAAACTTAATGCATTAGTAAACAAGAAGCATTTTATTTTGAGGGGGCAAGTTCTTGAAAGTGGCATTTGGTGTAGCAGTTGTATAAAATGGAGGGCTCGGATAGGATATTATCTCAGTAACTCAGGCTTGAAAGGTAATGACCTTTCAGTGGGGTGGAGAAGAAGGATAAATGTAAGAGATATAAAGAAAGGGTCAAAAGTAATTGTTGAGTAACTGGATATATGAAATGGATAAGAAGAAGATATTCAAAATGAGACCTGCGAATCCCCCTGAGTTTCTGGAGGATGGGATCATCATTGATAGAGATGAGGGAGTTGAGAAAGCAGAGTGGAGTGTACTGGGGACGGGGGGTGGTGGAGGGGGGGTACTAATCCCTCCTAACCATCAGGCCTGCCATTTGGTTAGCTACTGCTACTGGAGGGAGTGTGCTCCTTAATGGATTTGGCTGCATCAACTCAATCGGTATGAATTTCCCAGATGTGCATAATTAAGACAGGAAAAATGTCAAAAGGAAACCATATGATCCTTTTGGTATTAATGCTTATATTTATAATTACTCATAAAAATAACATTAATAATTCTCTAATGTCCACTTTAAAAATGTGATACATGCTTTGGAACATATCTAAAATACACATAACACCTGGGCTAAGGTGGACCTTACTAAAGTTTGATTGTCCTTAAATTTCTGTTTAATATAACCCTATTTTTTTTTTTTTCTAGTTCTCACTAGATCGCATCCTCGAATTCTTAGAAAGTGCAAAATATTCCAGCATATTCTGTGCTCACTGAATTTGATTGTTCATCATAATCTTTTGCCCTTGATCTTCTTACACCTTTCTTTATTCTAACCTATTTCTAACGGGTGGCCAGGACATTTAAAAAAAAAAATTTGTACTTTCAAAATGCATTTTGAATATCAAACAAAGTTATAGAATAGTTTTTCTCTAATGATAAATAAATAATGAGCTTTATGTTGGGAATGCTAGATTTGTTTAAATATTAAAGAAGAAATTTGCAAAAGATAGCTATAAATATGGAGCAGGGCTTTAATAAAGGATCCAGTAGTGAAACACAGATTGGGCTGTGATCATGATAAAGGTGAGAATTGAAATGCTTGTGCATGTGTGTGTGAGAAAAAAAAGAAGAGCAGAGTCTAAGAGTTACACCTTGGGTAAGGTTTGCCATGTTGGAGCAAGAAAACAAGAAGCAAGGAAAGTTCTTCCTGGAAAACAGCAGGTCCGGAGTGACTCTCCTTTCATCTGTAGAACACAAAGTGCTTCCATATTCATTTGTCTTCACTTGACACCCTATTGCACTCCAGAGAGCTCTTTAGAAGAAAGATATTATAAATGGCAGGTATTAAGATAATAAACATAAAAATAATAATAGATATTCAAGACCTTTAAATAGAAGGAGAGTGCTGCCTGTATTCATCACTAAGTGGTTTGGATCAATATCAAAGGATAATGAGAACTTAGTGTAAAGAAAGCTTAGGACATCTCTCTGTACGCAATGAGGTGACAAACACCCTGAAGGAGAGGGGTGGTATCCTCTCCAAATGTTCCGTTCTGTCTTATCCAGAGCTTCATTAGGCCTGCCACTAATTCAACAGATGATTAGAGAGATTCATCAACAGATGAATAGAGAGATGATTGCTGCATGTATAATGGGACTTCCATGTTCCCAAGAGAAATTCTAACATCACAGGCCCTAACTTCATCATTAGCAGATGATGGACCTTTATGAAGGGAATGGTTTAAATACATGTTTGATGTTTTTTTCTAGTAAACAACTGAAATGAAATCTATTCCCTTAAATGCCATTTTATAATAGTTACTCCAATGTGCAAATACGGTTTGAGATTCTGATGTTATCCAAGCATTTCAAGAATGGAAAAAATTACCTCTGGTAACCAGCACTAAATTATCATCTTCCCCAAGAAACATTTTAAATCCAATTTGAACAGCTATGGAACATTACACACACCCCCACACACATAGAGGCACACATGCAAAAATATGCCCACCACAAATATACCAAAAACTGGACAGTGGGTGACTTATTAACCAGTTACTTTTTTGTCCAGTAACTCATTATTAATTCATCTAAAACTTAACTATGTAATTGGCAGAATTTAAATTTCAGCTTTCCTTCCTAGTTGTACTCCAGATGGGGCAAATGAGGTACCAGAGAACTGAAGACTGAAACCTTGAGCTCCAAGTCTTAGAGAGATGTTTACAGAAGGAAGGATAATATGTCTGGTACTATCTTTGGTATTATATGTAGTTTCTGAGCTCAAGTTTTCATATTTGACAAATGCAATCCTACAGATATTCAGATATGAGCATGAGATTTGGTACATCCTCACTGTATTTTCAGCCATTCAATTCTCACTGTCACCTGGAACTTGGGGCTCTGTATGGCACTGATTCTTCATCATCTCTTGCCTAGGCAGAGCCAGACAGAATGTTATAATATACTATATGTCAACATCCCGACTTTTAGCAATGCCTTTCCTTGCCTGAATTTTAAGAAAAAAGAAGTGTCCTTATTTTTAAAGAAAAAATTCAAGTTTATAATCTAAGATTTCTGTGTTACCAAATAGTAAACCAATACAAAGCAAATAAATATTTAACTTGCAATTATTTTTCCTATTGATGAGAATCTAAAATGTTTTCCTTTATATGAAACAAAAAACAGGCTAGCTTAGATCACCGCAAATAAACTATTCTTATATCCCCTAAATCATGAATTTAGATCAAACAGGTTTAGCTGTACCTCCCAATTTTTTTCATTGGATGGGGCCATAGCCAGCATGAAATCTAGCCCTTTCATTTTACAGATGGAATAACTAAGATCCAGACATTTTAAAAGTCTTGCTCAAGGTCACACCATAGATCCTAGGAGAGCCAGAATGAGAATGCATTTTTTCTTATTCTCAGTTCAGAACTCTAATTGAAATATGCTGAGAGTATAAAGGGGAACATATGAGTGTGTACGTAAGTGTGTATTTGTATGCATGCATCTCTTTGTTTAGTCTACTTCCTTGGGTAGAATATCCCTACCCCCTGCCCCCACCCCCTGCCTCCAACTTTTCTTTATTCAGCCAATCCTTTCTCCTTAATCAAGACCCAGTTCAAACACCATCTCTTCCTGCCTTCCTGCTCCATCTCAGGCAGTGCCCATTGCTTTACCTTCCTGGAAAGCAGGTAAGTCATTTGGGTAGCACAATTGTCAAACACATCACAGTTCTTTGCAAATATTTTTGTCTACTTCACTGGAGTAGATTATGAACTATCATCACTATATTATGAATTCCTTAAGGATAGGAATCATAGCCTCTTTGCCTTGGAATGCATGGTGCCTAGAGCAGTGCTTGATGATGGTGAGTGCTCCATAGGGGGTTGCAGAAATGGCTTGATGTAATTTAGACCAGTGGAGCAAAAACCTTAGTCTTCAGAGTAATTACTCTAACTAAGAATTGTACTGTTACAGTTGGCGTCATACTGCACTTCACTTTACTCAAGTATAAGGACCTAACTTGAATAAGACGTTTGGGACGTTGAGGGTGGGTCACGTACTATTTTTTCAGAAACAACACTGGTCTATGCCAACAAATTTGATAACCTAGATGAAAAGGACCACATCCTTGAAAGACAGAGACAACACTGGCATGTATATTTCCCACCAAGTCTTATTCTGAGGAAACAGTACCTGCAACTTCTCATAACCTATTGAAACTTTCTGTGTGAAGATATTTCTCAGCCATATATAGCTATTCTGTTAAAAGTCATCAGAGATAACCTGAAATTTCAGGCCTCATCTTATGTGGGTGATGCTTCAGTTAATGATCTGTTCACTAGCCTGAAGAGTTGCTACTGGGGAATATCTGAACTATCATATCTATTTCTGTAAGGCCATAAATAGATTATTTAGAGAAGGCTACAATTTTGGAATAGGTGAATGAGACCTTCAAGGACAAGACAAAGAAGAGCCAGCTATCTAGCTCAGCTGTGTCTCCAGTGACTTATTGTGGAAGTTCATTTATCCTAAGCTCTATATCTAGACCTCCCCAGGCTGAAATATGACAGATTTTGATTAGGGGAAATTAGGGGATCACTCACACAGTTTGCCCTGTTTTAACACATACCATCATCAGCTGTCTTTGTCTTTTGTCTGTTTCTCTCCCACCTTCCCTACACTTCTGGTTCATAATCAGTTTAGTTCCTAAAATGTCACTTCTTTGCACCCCTTTATCTGTTTTAGCACTATGTCATTTTTTCCCTTTAGCCTCACCTTTTACCTCATGTCCCACACTGGACCATAAAAAAAGGGAGTTGAAAGTTTAAAAATTATCTAACATGTGTACTAAAAACATTTTCTGGTTTTTTGTTCTTAATTTCCCAGTTAGCTTCCAGTTCCCAAGCACTCTTGCTAAAGGAGTGTTTGAATATGAAAACAGTAAACTAATCCTAAGTATTTGCTTCTGACAAAAGGAACAAAAAAGGAGCCAGATACAATACTAAGTGCTGGGGGAAAATTTGAAACAAAGTCCTTGTCCTCAAGAACATCATACTGTAGTCAGTAAAGCAGACATACACACAAATTGCTTTTTGCTTATGTGCGATCTTAGATTGAATTTCAAATTTTTGTTCCATAAGTCATTGGCTCATGGAAATTCAAGGTTTCCCACTCTGCATTTTGAAATTTTAAGTGAGACAAAGAATGGAATACTGAATAGGAATACTAAATTTGGAACATAAGGTAACCCTTCTAGACCTTTATTAAAATTGGCATAGACTTTGAAGACTTGAGACACTATTGAGAAGGAGGAGATTTAGAGAGGTTCTAAAACAGAGCCCCCAAAATGATTAAAGCAGTTAGAAAAATTAGCAGATGTCCATCAGTTTGGAGCCAAGCAGATATTGTTGTTGGATCAAATCAAAATCTGCCCAAAGGCCTTAGGAAAATAATTCTGTAAAGTTAATGTTTTTTAAGCCATGAATGTCACCACAACTTCATTTTATTGACACTGCCTTAATCAGCCCAGGTAGCTCAATCCTCTTCTAAGCCCCCTTCTGGAAGGTCGGGCTTGCCTCATTCCTAACACCATCTCAACAGAGGAAGGATGTGATCATTGGTTTTTACTGCCATTTCTTCACACTCTAGACTCAGTGTCCCAGCCACGAGTTCTCTCCTTTCATTAGATCCACTCTCCTCTCCCTGCTTTATACTCTCAGCAGTATCCTTGACAGCCAGCCAGTCCTAAAATCCAGCATATCACAGGCAGAATCCAATTAATCAGCAAGTAACTAGATTCTCTGAGCCTTCTGCAAGACTGAGATTTCTCACAGTACTGTGTGTTTGTACATATATATTCTCTATATATACATACACACTAATAGTACTGTGATAGTATAAATAGTATATAAATAGTATGTGTGTATATATATACACACACATATATTTTATTTACATATATGTATATAACTGGATGCCAGGTACTTTGCCAGATCCTAGAGATACAAGGAAGAATTAGATATACCTCTACTCTCATAGTTTAGTAGAACAGGAAATATCACTCAAACTAATAAATTAGCACACTAGAAATTTGAGATGCTGGAATAGACATCTTCGGGAGGAAGAATGAAGACACAAAGGTGGGACTGTTCTCAAGGTTTCTGAACAGGGCAAATAATTTCAACTGCTTAGACAAGAAGGAGCTGAAAAACATTAGAATGCCAGTTCCTCATACTCATCATTTGCTCCTTCAGATATTAACCATAAAATAAGCTGACTCTCCAAGATCATCAAGCACCCCAAGTGAGATTTCAGCCAAATGTCTAATTTACAAGCCTTAGTGAGGGCATCTGATCTGAAAAGTGGGTGCTACAGAAATTTTTCAAGATTAAAAAAAAATTGTTTTAACATTAAGTTTCACAGGCTTGTTACTGTATCAACAATATAGAGATGAGGGCTGTCAGAAGACTATCATATAAATGTGTTTTCCCACCCAAAGAGGCATTTTTCCATTTCTTCTCTCAACTCTAGCCCATCTGGCAGTGCATTTACAGACCTCTGGGATAATTCAAATTTGGAAATTGAATTTCAGCCTTAAATAAAAAGTGAAACATTTAGGATTTTCCCAAAACTTTAAAACCCCCCAAAATAGTAATCCTATTCTGAAACTCAAAAAAGAGTTGTGTGACTTCTTTTGTGAAAGCACCGCTGATTAGCATTTTGCAAAGATTTTGTAGAGAATGATGACTTCATTGGAAAGGCAGGGGACTCCTTCCCTTCCTAGCCTCCAAACCCACCTTTATCTGTTGTTGCAAAAGCTTGAATGAACCTGGTCAGATGCCTGTCAAGATGCCTCTTGTTAGGAGTGTGTCACTGCATTCAGCATTTCCCTATATAATCTTCACTGAATCATTGGGGAAAGGGAGATAGAATGGAACAAAGTAGTCTAAGTAAAAAAGAACTGGCAGAGATTAAATCCCTAAAAACCTTTTGCTGAGATGTGTTGGGATGTTTTGCCCCTCTGGGTTGTAAACTTGATCAGATTGCACTGGCTATCATGGAATATGGAAAGTTTAGTCTTCTGATCCAAGTTATTTTCACGCAGTATTGTCACAGTTCCTCTTCCTACTCTTAAGTAACTGTTTCTTAGAATAGTATTGATTTGGGGGACATTACTTCCCCGTTAACTCACCTTTCTTTAATGGTGAATCTTGTTTCGAAATGTTTGTTTTCAAACCAGTCAGTCAACAATAAGCTTAGTTGACAATCAGCTACCTTTTCCGTCAGAGTAAATCTTTAACATCCAATTTAATTCTCTTCTCAAGGGAATCCAAACTTCTCTAGGAGTGTTTGAATCTCAAAAGCAAAAATGATACTATTAGAAAGACCATGAGATGTCATCCACTTTCCTGGTTTTCACACTAGGATCCTCAAATTCTTGGATTTTTAAACAGGTGACTCAAGGCCACAGTGTAGAGTGGGAGTAAAGAGAATGTCAAGAAAGGTTTCAACAAAAGAAACAAGACTCAAAGCTACTTTTATACACCGAGGTTCCACTTTCAATTTCATCTGATAAAAGATCTTTTGTTAATGGATGAGAAGTTCCAGCCTGAGAGAGATTCAGTAGCTTGTTGCAGATCACTCAGCTAGTGAGAGAGCCAGGATTAGAAGTAGGTCTCCAGAGGAGCCCTCATCTACTAAGTATCTCTTCTGCCACTCTACACCCAATTCTTCTAATTCCTCTTTCCATCCTGTTGGCATCTACTTATTCTCTTTTAAAAATTATCCCATTCTCCTGTCTTCTTTCAGGACTTTACAGTTGTGTCTAGAACAGTCTTAGTTTCTCTATGTATTTTATTCAATATTGTTTTCTCCTCAATTCTGAGAGTAGTAGTCCACTGCCAAAAGACAAAAGGGGCCATTAATATCACTAGTAATATTATCTTCCACACTGATAGTAATTTACATATTTATTATTTTTTTAATAGATCTTTATTGGAGTATAATTGCTTCACAATACTGTGTTAGTTTCTGTTGTACACCACAAGGAATCAGCCATATGCATATATATGTCCCCATACCCCTCCCTCTTGAGCCTCCCTCCCATCCTTCCTATCCCACCCCCTCTAGGTCATCGCAAAGCACTGAGCTGTTCTCCCTGTGCTATGCTGCTGCTTCCCACTAGCTATTTTACATTCGGTAGTGTATATATGTCGATGCTACTCTCACTTCGCCTCAGCTTCCCCCTCCCACCCCGTGTCCTCAAGTCCATTTTCTATGTCTACATGTTTATTCCTGCTCTGCAACTAGGTTCATCAGTACAATTTTTTTTTTCAGATTCCGTATATATTCATTAGCATACGGTATTTGTTTTTCTCTTTCTGACTTACTTCACTCTGTATGACAGACTCTAGGTCCATCCACCTCACTACAAATAACTCAGTTTCATTTCCTTTTATGGCTGAGTAATATTCCATTGTATATATGTGCCACGTCTTATTTATCCATTCATCTGTCGATGGACATTTAGGTTGGTTCCATGTCCTGGCTATTGTAAATAGTGCTACAATGAACATTGTGGTACATGTCTCTTTTTGAATTATGGTTTTCTCTGGGTATATGCCTAGTAGTGGGATTGCTGGGTCATATGGTAGTTCTATTTTTAGTTTTTTAAGGAATCTCCATACCGTTCTCCATAGTGGCTTTATCAATTTACATTCCCACCAACAGTGCAAGAGGGTTCCCTTTTCACCATACCCTTTAAAGCATTTATTGTTTGTAGATATTTTGATGATGGCCATTCTGACTGTTGTGAGGTGATACTTCATTGTAGTTTTGATTTGCATTTCTCTAATTATTAGTGATGTTGAGCATCTTTTCATGTGCCTCTTGGCCATCTGTATGTCTTCCTTGGTGAAATGTCTATTTAGGTCTTCTGCCCAATTTTTAACTGGATTGTTTGCTTTTTTGATATTGAGCTCCATGAGCTGTTTGTATAGTTTGGAGATTAATCCATCGTTGTTTCATTTGCACATATTTTCTCCCATTCTAAGGGTTGTCTTTTTGTCTTGTTTATGGTTTCCTTTGCTGTGCAAAAGCTTTTAAGTCCCATTTGTTTATTTTTGTTTTTATTTCCGTTACTCTAGGAGGTGGGTCAGAAAAGATCTTGCTGTGGTTTATGTCAAAGAGTGTTTTTCCTATGTTTTCGTCTAAGAGTTTTATAATGTCCGGTCTTGCATTTAGGTCCTTAATCCATTTGGAGTTTATTTTTGTGTATGGTGTTAGGGAGTGTTCTAATTTCATTCTTTTACATGTAGCTGTCCAGTTTTCCCAGCACCACTTATTGAAGAGTCTGTCTTTTCTCCACTGTATGTTCTTGCCTCCTTTGTTGTAAATTAGGTGCCCATATGTGCATGGGTTTATCTCTGGGCATTCTATCCTGTACTATTGATCTATATTTCTGTTTTTGTGCCAGTACCATACTGCCTTGATTACTGTAGATTTGTGGTATAGTTTGAAGCCAGGGAGCCTGATTCCTCCAACTCCGTTTTTCTTTCTCAAGATTGCTTTGGCTATTTGAGGTCTACTTTCAACTTTCATAGATTTACACATTAACTATGTTGGTGTAAGCTCAAATATCCTTATGAAGTACACAAAGAGGGTACAAAAACTCAGACTCAGAAATGAGTAGCAACATGTCCAATGGTTCACAGCTATGCAGAAGCACAAGCAGGGCTGGAGCCCTGTTTCCCAGGCTCCAGCCTTTCCACTTGACCAACTCCAAATGAAGAGAAGGATTTGGAGGGGCAGGAACTGGGGGGTTAAATTCTCTCCTGCATGGGAGATTTGTCTGCTTTCCCTTGGCATTTCAAATGACTTGGTTCCTTATTAAATCAGTCATGCATAAACTTACAAATTACTCCCTCACCTTGCCAACCTCACCACCAACCCACCTAAAGCAAGACCAAAGGGCCATAAGTTCCTTCATAAACTTTTCTCCACAATCCACATGGTTGACTGCCCTTTCGTCTAGGCATTTTTGCAGTCTTTAAATTCTGACAATGTTTCCAACATAATTGATATTTTTTGGACCTCTCATCAGTCCTACATTTTCTTTTCCATTGGGTTTTTACTCACATAGTCACTCTGCTCATGCCAGAATATTTCATTTTGGGGACAACCCTATGTAATATGCTACCAAGGCCTTTGACATTACTTTTGCCCCTTTGTAAAGATTCTAATTCCTATCTGAGTATTCAAACTGGCAAGCATAGGAGACTTGAAGAACGGCTGGTAGAAGCCAAATGAAGTAGATACTCTACATAGAAAGTAACCAAAAGCAAAAGCAAAAATAAACAAATGGGACTATATCAGATCAAAAACACTTCTGTACAGCAAAGGAAATCATCAACAAAATGAAAAGACAACCTACTGAATCACAGAAAATATTTGCAAATCATATATCTGATAAAGGGTTACATCCAAAATAATAAAGAATGCATAAAACTCAACAGCAAAAACGAACAAATAATTTCATTTAAAATGGACAGAAGATCTGAATAGAAGATCTGATTTTTCTGAAGAAGGCATACAGATGGCCAACAGGTACATGAAAAGATGCTCTACACCTATAGTCATCAGGAAAATGTAAATGAAAACTACAATAAGATATCACCTCACACCTGTAGGATGGCTGTTATCAAGAAGACTAGAAATAACACGTGTTGGTGAAAATGTGGAGAAAAAGGAACTCTTGTGCACTGGAAATGTAAATTGGTGCATTCACTATGGAAAACAGTATGGAGGTTCCTCAAAAAAAATTAAAAATAGAATTATCATATAACCCAGCAATTCCACTTCTGGGAATGTATCGAAGAAAATGAAATCACAAATTAAAAAAGATATATGCACCCACATGTTCATGGCAGCATTATTTACAATAGCCAAGATATGGAAACAAGCTAAGTGTCCATTAGTGGATTAATGGATAAATAAATTGTGGTACTTACATACAATAGAATATTACTCAGCCATAAAAAAAGAATGAAATCTTGCCATTTGCAACAACACAGATGAAACTCGAGGGCATTATGCTAAGTGAAATAAGTCAGGCAGAGAAATACAAATACTGTATGATCTCTCTTATATGTGGAATCTTATCTCCAAGCTCATAGATACAGAAAACAGATTGGTGGTTGCCAGAGGTGGGGGAGGTTGGGGGGTGGGAGAAATGGGTGAACTGTTTTTGGTGTTTCTTAGTTTAAATAAATCAAAAAATTTAAGTACTACAAAATTAAAGACGAATAAACCACAAATGGTATAAAATGTCTTTTTCAAAATAAAGGTTTCTGATGCTATACTTCTTAAAAAAAAGTAACAATGGCAGGAGAAGGAAAATTCCCCAGCACTGGCATATGCATAACTCCAAGGTAACATGTGCATATATCCAATTAGATATATAAAATATATAGATATATTAAATAAATTTCATGCAGCCTTTGAACCCTTACCCCCTTATAATGTAATGGATGCAGAGACCAGAAAATAGCCCAAGGTAGAGGGAGTAATATATCCCCACCACTGCGATAATTTTCATTGTCATCAAAATCTAAAGATTTACAAAGAGCTGCCTCCATTTCCTTTATCCTCCAGCCGAGTGGAGGCACTTAAATGGTAGTGATACTAATAAATCCTGATCTAAAGCTCATGATCTTTGCCCTACAACAGGCAGTTGGGAGGTTAAAGGTATCAATTCGAACACCTGCTGAAGGGTGAGGAACTTCTTTATGGTATCAGTAATTCAACTTTCTATCGAAAACTAGCATCCTGTAGAAGTCACAGTAAAAGGCATTTCTGGGTCAGTCATGGTGAAATGATAAATTCATATTTCTCTATTGCTTGATTAGGTCACTGTTCACTAATGCCCTGTCGCCATCAGCTTCTTTGAACTGTCATCTCATACCTGATACCAATGTGGTAAGCTTCCCTATACCCAGTTTGGAAAACTAGTTAAAAACAGAAGGTGGTTTTCTTTCTCTACTATAAAGAGTTTTGAGTCATGGATGGTTGCCTTCTCACTGTGCTTTTAAAAGAAGAAAGAAAATGCCTTCAGTTTGCTGGGAGCAAAAATACGTTCTTTTTCATCTGAAACCATTCCTTGCATCTCACTAAATATTACTGAGCATCCCACAAGTAGCTTATCATCTTACCTGTTTGCAACAGCAAACTGAATGTATTAGGAAACCCTCTTCAGACTGGTGGAGCCTAGCAGCCCAGGAAGCTCTGGGGAATAAAATATCTGACAGCAGGTGGCCTGGGTAGACCAGCTGTACGGCTGTACATAGGAACTGCCACTTAACAAGTTAGGGCAGCTTGTTCCTGTAGCTCATGGGGAGTTGGACACAATTCTATGCCCCTTAGACACTCTGAGCTGCCACGGGAAAAGCAGGCATTCCATCATGTCCTGTGCCTCCTTGTTCATGTGATTTTCGTTTGTACTTGGACAGAACAGTTTCACGTGCAGGAGGAAAAATATCAGTCCCAGGAGATACTGGACCATTGACCCAGAGTCCATATGTCAGTAGTCTCCTTCCCTTTTGGGACCGGTCAGTTGCCATGGTAAATGGCAGCCAAGGCTTATTAGTGCTTGTTAGTGTTTAAAAGATGATTTATAAGCATGTAAATAATTGGCATCTCATTAACAGGTGGGGCTCCTGAACTCAGCTGCCTTTGGCAATTATCTACAGGATTTGAGAGTTGTGCTCCTGTCCTCTGCAGCTGCCTACTTATCTGGCTCAGAGAGTATCAACCTTGAAAATAAGGCGAAGAGGAAACAATCCATCAGTGGGGCGGGTGGACCAGACTGTGCAACCAATGGTGGTTGCTCACCTAGCAGATTGACCAGGGAAAGATGGGAGGAGTACTGGTTGCCCACTTTCAATTTTTCCTTCAGAAACTGTACATACTGTATCCTAAAAAAAAAAAAACAAAAACCCCACATAACCTTTGTTTCTAGGCAAATTCATTAGGAGTGGAACCAGACTTACATATACGTTGCTGTTTATATTGGAAGAGCCCCTTAGCTAAAAATACCTCCCTGAACTAGCACTCACAGAACCTGACAGTGCGTCAGAATATGTGTATTGCATAACTTTCAGCTGTGTGTGTGTGTGGGGGGGGCGGCTAGAGAGGGAGAGAGAGAGGAGAGACAGATGGAGGGGGAGAGAGGGAGAGAGAGAGAGAAAGAGAGAGGGAGAGAGAGAGAGCGATTGAGAGTTGTGTGTTGTTTGGGGGTCTTAGGGGAGAATGAGGCTGGGAGATAAATGGCATAGTTCAATACTCACAATAGTAGTAAATACAATAACCTTGCAGCTGATCATATTTTTAATAATTGGAGAGACCCAGGACAGCCTGAAAAGACCTAAGGAAACAGAGCCCTGAGTGTCAGGAATTGCAAGAGTTTGTCAATCAGAGCCACAGTTTTTCCAAACTGCAATTTTGAGAGGCAGTTACCTGACTTAGATAATTCTAAGATTTGAGGAATTTGTTTTTGTTTTTAATTTTTAAGGACCTCTTTCAATATGTAAAATGTTTCTACAGTTTTGGAGTCCTGAGTAATTAAGAAAATATACTCATTGAAGAATATAATGTATTCATCTAAGAAATAATATATTGATGATTATTATTATTGTTATTTTGGCTTAAAATATAAGAGAAGAACAGAGAGGGAAAATGGGAAGATAATTTGAAGATACCACAATGGTAATAAGAAATAGAAAGAGAGACTTTGAAAGAGGAAAATAATTTAGAAAGAAACTAAGAAGAGGGAAAAACTGGAAGCTAAAAAAATATTCCATCTGCAGCTTATTTCTTTCATTTATAGGGAATCTCCGGATCCTAGACCTAGGCATAGCCAGGCAGTGTTGCTCGAGGGACAGCACAAGGAAAGGTAAGAGTATCAGCTGTGCATTGCTCTGTAGGGCATTCCATCAACTCCAGGAGGTACACAGACCATCAAAGCCAGAGGGGCTGATTAACCCTTCAATTATTTTAATTTCTATAGTAGTATATTTTCTACCTCACTCAACTAAGTACCTAATTTCACTGATGAAGCACCTAACTCACCAGTAACTAGAAAGTGTTATTCAGGTTGATTAAACACTACTCTATTTATGGAAATACCTTCTGTTTAATAATTGGTAGTGGTACCCTCTACAAAGTCAGGGGTAATTATCTTGATCCTCTCTCCATCTTGCTGAGATTTTTTAACACACCCTAATGCTTTCTGAACAAAAGCTCTATTCCAAATAAAAGTAACAAAACACATATAATTTTTACTATGTTTCAGATATCATCCTAAGTAGTTTGCATATAACTTTTAATCCTCTCAAAATTTTATAAATTAGGCATCCTTATTACCCTTTTTTTACATTTGAGAAAACAGAGATGTTAAAAAAAAAAAAAAACTTGCTCAAGAATTCAGCAAGGGGTAAATTATAAAGAAACCTGGAATTTGAAAACTTAACACATGAGAGACTGCCTTCCTGCTTCCCTCTGTTCCATCAACAAATGTATTGTGTGATGGATCCACCTCCAGTCATGAAGTAGGAAGTTATGAGAAAGCATAACTCTCACCATAACAAACAAAACAACTGAGGTACAAAATCTGTTTTCCTGAACCCCGCAAAAAAGTGACATTTCAAAGAATCTCTAAATAAACTCAACTCCAGTGATGAACACTTCATAGGAGAGAAAACATATCAATACAAAGCTGCTCTCCTCCCTGGTTGACTAGCAGGAAAAGAAAAATTTCCCCATAGACAGGAAATCAGCAGAATCTTTAACAAAATTTTAAGGTCTGTGTGTGGGTTGCTGGGACAGATTTGAATTCTGAGCCCCCAGTGGCAGAGTAAATCTGAATTCACTTACCAACTCTGTTGCTTGGTAAGTGTTCAGGGGCAGTTACTCAAAGGCTTGAAAGTAGGAGAGGAGAAATGAGAGGGATAAATTTCAACTCAGGATTTCAGCTTCTAGGAGTTGGAGACAGACAAGAGTACTGAGAGAGAGTGCTCTGAGCCATTCTGGGAGGAAAGATCTCCCTAAACATAGGAGGACTGAAGGAGAACAAAGAAAACTCCCCAGAAACACAAAGAGCTGGAAGCCAGGCTGTGAGAGCTGAGAGATCTTCATGTTTTAGAAAGCTAGTAGTTGGACAGAGAAGCATAGAGATCTATAGATCTCACCAGTGCTCAGATCCTAAGCCTACCAGAGGTAAATTCTAATTCCACTTTCAAAACATGTAAAGCCTGTGGTCAAACTAAAGTTGCAACAAAGTTCAAACATATCCTGACTAGAAATCCGATTTATTTAGCTCTTCACTCTTGATTTTTTCTAGAAATAAATAATATTTACATCTATTTCTACTGTGTTTACACAACATGCCTTTAATGCCATAAAATTTATGACACACAAAGAAGCAAGAAAATGTAAATCATGGTCATGAGAGAATATACAAAGAGGGAAGACCCAGAGATGGCCCAGATAGTGGAATTATCAGTCAGAGACTTCAAATAAAGATAAAATAAAATAAAAATGAAAAATCTAAAGGATCTAATAGAAAAAGTAGGCAACATGAGTGAAGAGATGGGGGATTTTAACAGAGATATATGAATACTATATTGAAGAAAAATGTATTGAAATTTTCAGAAAAAAATCAATATCATAAATGAACAGTTCATTAGATGAATTTAACAGCAGACTGGAGTCAGAAAAGTATCCTTGAAGACAGATCAGTAGCACACCTCCTTAGGTAAGGACCTGGTACCTCTTTTGTGAAGCACTCACCAGGGCTGGAAGAAAAGCCCAAGGAAGGAGTCAAGATTGAGAACAATGATCATACTAATTTGAAGGTGGCAGGGATGGATGGTTCTTTGGTGCACTTTAAGATTAAGAGGCATACAGCACTTAGCAAACTGATGAAGCCTATTGTGAATGACAGGGTTTGTCAATGAGGCAGACTAGATTCCAAACTATTAGGTAACCAATCAATGAAACAGACACACCTGCACAGTTGGAAATAAAAGATGAAGATGCAATTGATGTGTCCCGGCAGCAGATAGGAGGTGTCAACTCAAAAGGGAATCTGCTACTTTACTGTAGAACTTTGTTCCTCCAGAACATAAAGACATGTTCTCAATTAGAAAACCCAATTTGGTCCTACCACATCCTGACTACTGCAGTATAGTTTTCTCTATTCTTTCATTTTCCTCCTTCCCATTCCTTTACTGTACATAAAGTCACTGCTGTATGTACTCAATCATATTGCATTTTTTTAAAAAAACCTAAATGGCCAATGGTATGCTTTGATCAACACCAAATGGAGATGGGACAGGGGAAAATACTAGTTCTGTGAAAATACCCCCCTTTCTCCATTAGTGGCATGTTCATTCAGCTCTTACCTTTATATTCCAGTAAGTTATTTTACACTCACTGTTTAACAAAAAAAGAATAACATAAAAATCCTTGCATATTTTGTTCAGTTGGAGAATTTTAATTTTTTTCATTTATCATTGTAAAACCAAGGACAATATTATACCTTTTTTGCATGTAGAGCAATCTGCCTTTAAACAGGAATAAATTATCCTGAAAGAAATGAATCATAGTTTTCCCTTCACATCAAGCATCTTGTTTTCCCTGACCAGGGATTGAACCTGGGCCCTTGGCAGTGAGAGCAAGGACTCCTAACCACTGGACCACCAGGAAATTCCCAAGCATCTTGTTGTTTAAATAAACTTCTTGTTTAAAATGAGGAAAAAAATGTCAATAGAAGGTATCAAAACTGAGGCAAAAATAGTGAAAAAAACAGAGAAGTGTTTGAGATCTGTGGGACAATATCAAACCTAACATGAGGGTAGAAAGAGAACATAGAGAATAGGATAGAAAAAAATATTTAAAGAAACATGGCAGAGAATGATTCAAAATGACTGAAAGACATTAGCATACATATCCAAGATACTCAGTGGACCCCAGGCAGAGTGCTATAAAGCAAAACACACATAAGCTCTTCATAGTCAAATTACTGAAAACAAAATATAAAGAAAATAATTTAAAAGCAGTCAATAACAACAGATACATTACCTGGAATGGAACAACAATATGCATGATGGCTGATTTCCAACTAAAAATAATTGGACAATATATTACTGGACAAAGCAATAATATAAAGTGCTTTAAAAAGTCAACCTAAAAGTATTATATATAAATCTGTCTATCTCTCCCTTAAAAAAAGAAAAAGAGAGCAAATAAAGTCATTTCAAAGAACAAAAGCTTAGAGAACTTGCTTCCAGCAACCCTGTACTACAGGACATGCTAAAAGTAGTTGTTCAGGCTGAAGAGCAATGATACCAATGGAACTCCAGATCTGCTGGAATAAATAAAAGGTATGACAGAGAGTAAATATCTGGGAAAATATAAAACAATTCTCAATCTATATCTACATTTATACCTATCTATGTGTATCTTTAAAAGACTGCAGAGCACTTAAAAGAAAAATAATAACAATATATAGAATGTATTGAGGGGTTCTTAGCATATGTAGAACTAAAATACAAGAAACAAAGTGCTTAAAGGGCAGGAAGAAGGCAAAAAACTACAATGTGACATATTATTATAGCATATTATTTGAAGGTAGGCTCTAATGAATCTAACATTCATATTGTAATCTCTAAATATATACTGTCCAATAGGGTAGTCAGTAGCTACATGTCCATACTTAAATTTAGGTAGAAAATAATCAAAATTAGATAAAATTAAAAACGCAGTTCCTAAATTGCACTAGCCACATTTCAAATGTTAAAGAGCTACATATGTCTAGTATCTACCATGCTAGGTTGAACAGATAGACTATTTCAATCATTGAAGAAACATACTTTAGATAGCACTGCTGTAGATAAACCACTAAAATACAACACAAACACATATATCTAAATATTAAAAGTAGTAAAAAGTGTGATTTACCTCAAAGAAAACAGAAAACAAAAAAATAAATAATACATGAGATAAATAAAAACCAAATGAAGTCAGGAGATTTAAACTAAACTATATCACTAATTATATTAAATGGTAATGAACTAAAAATTCTATGTAAAAGCCAGCAATAAGATTGTATAAAAAAGAATTAATTTTATAGATTTTGTGTAAAGACAGAGAAGTTGAAAGTAAATGTGTAAAAATTTATACCACTTAAACACTAAGATTGAGAAATCTTATTTTTTAAGATTAAAATTTGTTGTTAAATATACCATCTAAACACTAAGATTAAGAAAATGGTGTCACTATCTTAATATCAGACTAAGTTGACTTCAAGGGAAAGAATATTACTAGAGAAATAGAAGAACATTTCATAATTATTAAGGAGTTGATTCATCAGGAAATTGTAACAATTCTAAATATGTATACAACCAATAACAGTATTTCAAAATACATGAAACAAAACCTGACAGATTAAATGGAGAAGTAGACAATTCACATTTGTAGTCAGAGATTTTATATAACCATTATCCAATAACTGTATGTACATAATTCTACCCCAACAACTATACAGTGTCTTTACATGTGCACATGAATCATTCACCAAAATAGACTATATACTAGGCCATAGAAAAGGTCTCAAAATATTAAAGAATTAAAATCATAATTTTATATTATTCTGTCTGGAATATAATAATTCTACAGAGCATATTCTGGAAAATATACAATGGTATCAAATTAGGAATTAATTTTAAAAACGTTATAGAAAACCCTAAAATATTTGGGATTTAACAACCAATTTCTAAATAGCCCATAGATCAAAGAAGAAATCACAAGGGAAATTATAAAGTATTACAAAATGAATTATATTAAAAACACAGTATATCAATATCTGTGTGATTCAGCTAAAGCTGCACTAGAAGGACATTTATAGTAGAAAATATGAATGATTTAAATGATCAAAACTTCTACTTTAGAAGCTAGACAAAATAAAACAAATTAAGCTCAAAGTAAATAGAAGAAAAGAAATAATGAAGGCAAAAGAAGAAATCAAATTTAGAACAAACAACAGATAATCAAAATGTCAAAAGTGGAAGCATTAAGAAGATTAATAAACTTGACAAATTTCTAGCAAGATTTATCAAGAAAAAAGAGACAAAATTAAAATTACCAACATTATAAACAAAAAGGGGACTTCACTAGAGATTCTACAGAAAATAAAAGGATAAACAACTTACGCCATTAAATTCTATAAGTTAGATGAAATGGACAAAATCCTTGAGTAATAGGCTTATTTAAACAGACACAGTAAGAAAAAGGCAGTCTAGCCTTTCAAAATAGAGTTCATAATCAAAAATTTTCCTACAAGGTTCTCCTGGCTCAGACAGCTTCATTGAAATTTTATCAAGTATTTAAGTAAGGAATAATGCCAATTCTACATAAATTCTCTCAGGAAATGAAGAAAGGAGATACACTATTCAATCAATATAAGTTGATATCAAAACTTGGCAAAGGTATTATAAGAAAAAAATTATAGACCAATATCTATTATGATCACAGATGCAAAATTCTTAATAAACAATATAAACAAATTGAGTACACACACACACACACACACACACACACACACACTGATAAAGAGTGATGCAACAGATGGATTTTATCTCAGGTATGCAAATGTCGTTCAAAATATTTTTCAAAAATCAATTAACATAATTCACTATACTAACAGAGTAAAGCAGAAAAAAACGTAATCTTCTAAATTGATGTAGAAAACTACATTTGAGAAAATTGAATTGCAGTCTGAATAAAAACTCAGCAAATTAAGAACAGAAGGAAACTTCCCCAACTTGATAAAAAACATCTAAAATAATCCTACAGCAAACATGATCCCTAAATGCAAAATTTTATATGCTTTCCCCATACTCTCCCAAAGAAGAATGTCCTCTCTCATTATTTCTATTTAATATTTTCCTGGAATTTCCCTCCTATGTAATAAAACAGGAAAAATAAATAAAAGCTTGAAGATCTAAAAAAAGAATTAAAACTGTGTTATGTGCAGATAAATAATTATGTAGAAAACGTCATAGAATCTTCAATAAGGGACTAGAACTAATATGTAAATTTAGTGAAATTGCAGGATTCAAAGTCAATTAACAAAAATCAAATGTGTTTCTTGGCATGGACATATATACACTACCAAACGTAAAATCGATAGCTAGTGGGAAGCAGCCACATAGCACAGGGAGATCAGCTCATGCTTTGTGACCATCTAGAGGGGTGGGATAGGGAGGGTGGGAGGGAGGGAGATGCAAGAGGGAAGAGATATGGGGACATATGTATATGTATAACTGATTCACTTTGTTATAAAGCAGAAACTAACACACCATTGTAAAGCAATTATACTCCAACAAAGATGTTTTAAAAAAAACGTGTTTCTATATACAGCAATGAAAAAATAGAAAAAATAATTTATATCATCAAATATATTAAATATATAGGGGGGAAATCTATTGAAAAATATGCAAGATCTCCACAGTGAAACTACAAAACATTGGTGAGAAATTTAAAAGACCCACATAAATGGGGAGCCATACCTATGCTCATTGACAGAACTTGGTATCTTAAGGATGTTTTTTCTCCCTTAATTGATCTATAAATTTAATATAATACTTATCAAGTTTCCAACAGGCCATTTTGAAGATAATGGCAAGCTGATTCTAAAATCTGGGTAAATAAGAATGATCTAGTGTAGTCAAAACAATCTTTTAAAGAAAGTGAGAGAACTTAGCACTATCTACTTCAAAATTACTATAAAGCTATAGTAAACAACACAGTGCAATCATGGACTTAAAAGATATAATATATAGATCAATGGAAAAGAATAGAGCCCAGAAATAGACCCACACATATAAAGTCAATTGATGTTCAGATAAGGCACTGAGCACATTCAATGGGGGAAAGGAAAGTCTTTTTAACAAATGGTGCTGGAACAACTTAACCCTTATACTCCATAACAAAATATTAACTTAAGATAAATCTTAGACTTAAATTCATAAAGCGCAGAAGAAAAATAAGAATAGTATATTTGTATCGTTGGGAGTAGGCAAAGATGTTTTCAACAGGCCACAAGATCAATAACTCTAAAAGAAAAAAATGATAAACTGAACTTCATCAAAATTAAAATTTACATCTCATTTAAAGAAACATTGTTAAGAAAATTAATAAGCAAAAAACAGATTGGGGGAAAGTTTCCATAATGCATATATTTGACAAAGAACACAAATCCAGAATATATAGAAAACTCCTATAAAGCAATAATAAAAAGGCAAATAATCCAGTTACAAAATGGGTAATGACCTAAACAGATACTTCACAAAGAAGAAATACAAATGACCAATAAGTGTATGAAAGTGTGTTCAAAATGACCCCCAAAATTGTAAAAGACTATTCATAGTGACTTTCATATTCATAATTACACAGACATCCATCCACAGGAGAATGAATAAACAAAATGTTATTGTCATGAAATAAAATGCTACTACATAATATAAAAGGAGAAACAACTGATATATACAACATCATGAATAAATTTCAAAAATATTATGTGGAGTAAAAGAAACAAGCCACAGAATTATATTGACTCAATTATTTGATTTATATAATTTCCAAGAAAATATAAAACTAATCTATGGCAATAGAAATTAGAAAGTGGTCACTTCCGTGGGTGGGTAGAATAAAAGGGAGGTTGATCATAAAATGACATGAGGAAATTTTCTAGAGTAGTGTAAATGATATCACTAAGAAAAGGAATAAGTGAGCCACAGACTAGGAAAAAGTTTTCATAATATGCATTACTGACAAAGGACTCATATACAGAACAGGTGTATTCTGTACATGGTTATATATGTATATAAAATTGCTAAAATTCATCAGACTGAATGCTTAAGATCTGTGCATATTACTGTATGTAAATTACATCTCAAAATAGATATATTGACCACCTATCAAGTGCCAGATTCTGTGCAACTCACTGGAGATATAGTAATTAACAAGACTCTACTCTCATAAAATTAGAATATCCAATAACTGGCCTTTTCTTAGGCTATTCAAGGACTTAGAACTCAACTAAATCTTTCTCTTTATTGTCAACATAATCAACTCCTTTTTTTCTCGATACATAATATAGTGAAAATGTGTTACATAAAGAAATCAGGAGTCCTGAGTTTTACTAACATTTCTGTCACTGACTAGCTTTATGACTCTGGGTAGCCTTTTTATTGTTAATATCCTTATCTGCAAAACAAGGGTTATCAGTCCAATATCCTTTTAAGCCCTATGTCTAATGACCTTTATTTTTATTACTTTTATTTTTATTTATATTACATATACTAATGATGATATCTATTTATCAGGAAGCTACAAATCTGAAGGGGAAACTGTTCATTGTGGGAGAAGACAGTCCCGATTTCTTGACCACTATATGATAACTGCCATCACTTGCTATTCTGTGGTACTCACACTGAGCCATTTCTTTTGAGTTAAGCCAAGAATCTGGAGATACTGGGATCTTGGAGAAACTGAGTTCTGACTAGCCTTGACTTTATTCAAACTCTAATTGCCTTTTTAAAAATGGGTTTTTCAATTATGTTAATTTTGAGAAAGGGTGACCAACCCAGAACTCAAATTTTCAAATAAAAGACCCCAGCAGTAGAAAAGCCTTTTCAGCTTGCCAGGTGTTGAAAGTTGTTTTGTTTTCTTAAGTGAATTAGGTAAGACTCAGAGATGGGAAGGAATCTAAAATCCGTATGCCCATAAAACATTCTCTCTTGTAAACATTTAGAGAACATGCAAGAATAAATTGCTCTTTTATGAGGTCTGCAGAGAAACATAATACATAACTTGCTTTTGTTGTGAATTTTTGAATTTTGCTTTTCTCTAAAATTGCTAACACTTTTTGGTTAGAGAAAATAAAGCTCAATATTGCCATAACTTTACACAAAGACCCCTTTTCACAACCTGTGCTGCTCACTTTCTCTTAGAATCTGTAACCTCTTCTTTCGTATCCACCCAATGTCTTTCCTTTCTTCCTGTGCACAGTCTTCAGCTTACTTCTATCAATCCATTTTTCTGTCAGCCTATACTCACAACCCCCTAACCTTCTGCATCATTCTCAACACCTCTTTCCAATATCATTGTCATTCGTTAACTTATTGCACAATAACTGACTGAATGAAGAGCAAATAATATATTCAAGGTGCCGTCTACGTGCCCGGGATAGAAGGGTGAAGAATGTCCCGCCATCCTGGAGCTTATAGTCTAAGAGACACTAAACAAAGAATTACAAGTGTGATTGTTTTTCTTTATTAAGTCCTCTTGCAGCTTTTTAATTTATTCTGTGAGCGTGTGCTTAGATTTACTTTTCAGTGGCTCTTGATTCAAGGTGTCAAAGTACACCTAGTTTCTCTCTAAACTGCCAACTACCACTATAGTCTTCTGATTGACATGTTTCTTGCTTAAGAAATAGTTTCTCAGCATTCTAAAAATATATCTTTCCAGGATCATCCTAAGTAGCTAAAAGAAAAATCTGGTGAAAAGGAATGACAAGTATGGTCACTATTCTATTCCTTTTGTGGCTCTCTGCTTCTAACCTTTTGCCTTTCATTCTCCCACGCATATATTCACTTAATGATTCACTGATTCATTGATTTACTTACAAATATGCATTTAGTGCTTACTATGAGCCAGGGACTGTGCTGGATAAGTAATACCTAATCTATGTCATGGAGGAGCTCAGAATCAAAATTAGTATCTCACACTGTCTTGGTACAACAAACATAACTGCCTTTGCTGATCAAAAAAGTGGATTTTTCCCACTCAGTTCAAATACGTGTTTTTAAAATAGATAAAGAATGTTTAAAGGTAAAAAAAGACATTTTTAGTGGTGATATATTCTACTAAATAGTATTTGATGTCTGTGTGTGTATGTATGTATATATACATATATTTACCTTATATTTTTCTTAGTATCATATTCCTACAGAGGTCTTTTCAAACTGCCTTAGCTAAAACAGCCTTTAAAATACACAAGAGAAGTTAGAAAATCATTTTTAGACAATATATTGCATGAAAATTGTAAAGCATAGATTTAAAATAT